>NC_136889.1:7275771-8475771 GCF_949152265.1 Phoxinus phoxinus | reverse complement strand
AAAGCTGACAGTTGAAGGGCATGTGTTTGGGTAACGGGTCTGTACCCGCTCACAGCGTAGCGGTACTCAAGATTTACATTCCTTTGTGGCCTACAGGCTCCAGAGTGACTTGTCTGTTAAGCTGTTGTTACATTAGTGAAATCCCATAACCGCACTGGTGAGTGGCTGTTATATCATCACCACAATTTTCAGTCCAATGTTGTACTATACACAAAGGGTTTAAACTATTCTGTCTACAAACATTATAAGATGAACCTCATGTCATTCACACATGCAGTCAGTGGATGGCTCAGTTAAATGTTTTATTGCTTCCTTTAAAGTCAATATACCAGCTGGTAATAATGGCTACTGAATCAAAGGAGAGTGCTGTATACTGCTGTATTACATTTTGCCATGTTTTATTGCTAAATGTAAAAATTCTGCTTTGAATCCAGAAAATTACATTTACAGCTTGTTCAAGCCAGGTTTTTAATTCATGTACCTTTTTTGTAAACCCTGAAACAGCGTATGGTGTTCAAAATATCAAACTAGACTTGTACATGTAAGTATTATTAAGTATAAGTTTATGGTGACTAGAATATGTGTCAAAAGCAGTAGTTGTCAGTTTCATATACCCACTTTTTCTACAATACACCAGGTACCCCAGGGTGAGTTGGGAATCCGGGAGACATGCATAAACCTTTGATCTGTGGGTGAATCTCAAGAAATCATGTCTGAGACACATTTTGCCATCCACCATTGCTGTAGATGTGACCAGCATGCAATATAAATTTAACAGTGCTGGAGCATGTTCTGTGTGAGCAATTTTGTACACATGATAGTGAACAAATCAAAACATAGTCGCACTCACACAAATCAAAACATAGTCGCACTCACAACAGTAACCGTGTTTCCCCTCTTTGTTTCTATTCCCTGCTGTAGAGCCACACATGGAGCCGTGTCAGTGGTTGCTACACATTGTTGTCTTCTTACATAATGCTTGGATTCAACCATGCTTTGCCCAAACCCCACTGCCAGTACACTCAAGCCCCACACCGACCCCTCAGACGGCACAGGGGCCAGAGACTCTGAAGTTCCGTCTGTCTGGTTTCCCCAGGAAACACAATGAGGGGCGAATTGAGGTGTTTTACAAAGACGAGTGGGGGACCATCTGTGATGATGACTTCTCACTGGCCAATGCCCATGTCCTCTGTCGCCAGCTTGGCTTCGTGTCCGCCACGGGCTGGGCACACAGCGCCAAGTATGGGAAGGGCACAGGTAAATGTGCCTTGCTCTCATTCGCACATTCACTCAGACCAGATATAAAGTGATATCTGCATGCCTGGTGTGTGCTCAGAGAGTTTGTGTTTGTTTCAGGGAAGATTTGGCTTGACAATGTGCAGTGCAGTGGCAGTGAAAGGAGTGTGTCGGTGTGTAAGTCTCGTGGCTGGGGCAACAGTGACTGCACTCATGATGAGGACGCTGGAGTAATCTGTAAAGATGAGAGACTGCCGGGATACATGGACTCCAACGTTATAGAGGTAAAGGACCCTACAGTGTTGGGGAAAGTTACCATTTAAATGTTAGTGCTTCAACTTGAACTTATTTCAGTTGGTTGCCAATGCCAGGGCAACATTTCAAAGTTTTAGTTTAGTTACATTTTATCGTCTAGTAGTTATATTTTATTTTATTTCAGCCATCCATTTCAATTAGCTTTTTTTTTTAATAGCTTTAGTTTTAGGTTTAGTATACAATAATAACCCTGATCTAACATGCAGGAAGCACTCCAAGCACTGCTTTCCCACATGCTTCTTCACTCTCTGTTCTTGTTTGACTGTCCACATAGATTCTATTCTTTGCGTTGTGCGTTTCTCTCAGGTGCGGGTAGATGAGAATAAAGTGGAGGAGGTCCGTTTGCGTCCTGTGTTTACCATGGCAACTAAACGGATGCCGGTCACTGAGGGAGTGGTGGAAGTCAAGAATAAGGACGGGTGGGCTCAGATCTGCGATAATGGTTGGACACCCAAAAATTCTCGAGTTGTTTGTGGCATGATGGGATTCCCCCACGAGAAGAAGGTCAACAAGAGCTTTTACAAGTGAGTGTTGAAGATAGGGCGGGAATTTTATCCATCAGGATTGTGATTGGCCATGGAAACATTGTTACAAAAAAAAAAACCTACTAAAACCATTTTTACACAGATGAATATTTCTCTTTTTAGGCCTACTAGTGTGATTTGAGCATTTGTGTATTCATATGTCTTGTGTGTGTGGCATCTCACTATACTGTGGCTGTTTAGCCAATGTGAGAGGAAATTATGTTTACTTTCTCAGTCATCCGTGAAATGCAGTTCCGCCTAGCAGCATACACACAGTTTAAACCACAGACAAACACCTGAAGAAGGAAACTATTGCGTAGGTGCACGGCATTCATGCACACTAATTAGTAGAAAGCACACTGGGGTCTCATCCCCCAAATCCAGTGGAATGTTACAAGAATGTTCCACTTTTCTTACAGGAATAAGCACATATGGATTTAGTTTCCAGACCTAGACTTAGACAAGACAACCAGTGAAGATTTTATATAGAGTTGAAGCTTAAAAGGATGTCTGTGTGCCTCCACTGGACGCCTGTCTGCATTTATTTCCCATGTGTTGTTTTATAGACTACATGAAGGTTTCATTTCTCAACCTGTCTCCCTACGGCACGTACTCGCCACTACCGACCCCACATTCCTGAATCAATTGCACACTGTGACTGATGAGGTTTCCATAACCTCAGGAAATCTGAATCCGAAGAAATGTCATAAGTTGACATCTTTAAAGCATTACAAAAGATTAAGACAAAATAACTGAATGATTTAGAATGTACTTTAAAGTAAAACTTTTAATTTGACCATTACAAAGTGCAATTTTTAAAAGTGCGTTAAGAAACAGTGAAGCTATACTCTCTTTGAGTACACTTAAGTGGCCTTTTATTTCATTATTATATTATCTGCAAGTAATTTTTTTTTCAATTTTACGCTTTGAAGCACACTACAAATGCACATTCAATACAAATAAGCAAACTTCTTTTTCACAATAGTATGACCATTTCTATCAAGTAATTGTTATGGTGATGCAGATGCTACACAAACTTTCCTATCTCAAACAGCCTGAACTGTCCTGAAGTGGACAAAGAGAAAGAAAGATACAGTAGTCAGTGTGAATGTGTGCTTGACCCCATTTCCCTGTTTTCAACAGGCATCTCAGAAAGAGATCTGCTGAGCCAAAAGCTAAAGTTAAAGTAACAGCGGCCAGGTACCATCTGAGGGAAAGAAACCAGTAGTGTTCTTTCCCTAGAAGACTGAAGCGCATATCGTGGCTTTAGTAGTGATCTTAAACGCAGCACTATTAGTGTTTGTCATCCTTTAACAAACTTCAATCTAATACGTGCTTTAGTCAATTATTCTATTTTGTGATTGAGTTGTGTTGATTTGCTCTCTCAGTGAGACGTGCGCGTGTGTGTGTGTGTGTGTGTGTGTGTGTGTGTGTGTGTGTGTGTGTGTGTGTGTGTGTGTGTGTGTGTGTGTGTGTGTGTGTGTGTGTGTGTGTGTGTGTGTGTGTGTGTGTGTGTGTGTGTGTGTGTGTGTGTGTGCGTGTGTGCGTGTGTGCGTGCGTGCGTGCGTGCGTGCGTGCGTGCGTGCGTGCGTGCGTGCGTGCGTGCGTGCGTGCGTGCGTGCGTGCGTGTGTGTGTGTGTGTGTGTGTGAGAGTGGTGGACATAACATTTCCCCATGAAGAACTTATTACCATCTGTTAGTTTTACTCACATAGTTTTGAGATGAGGCTGTGCTTGTGTAAGAGTTAAAGCTTTTGAGGGAGTTATCTTGAAACACAATCCCTTTTAATAATACTAACACAAATCCCTTCTTCTGTTTACTTGCACGTTCACCTCAGATATGTGCGCTTCTAACGTGCTTGTTTCAATGTGTATATAACAGGCATGGGAAAGTTAAATCACCTCTAACAATTTTTTATTAATTCATGTGGTATTTTGTAGTTCTCATTTTAGAAAGTTTCTGTTTGTTACCTAACGTAATTATTATATACCAAATAACTTGTGACGCAGTGCATCTTTTTAAAATCTTTTTTTTTTTTTTTTCATTAAATCTCATTGCCCTCTTTTCCATGCAGCTGGTATTTATATGTGTGCACATGCATGCTGGATGTTGCAGTGGACATTTTAGTGTTTCTGAATGCTTAATGGATGTTTGCATTTCAGGCAGGGGCCCAAAGCTAAGGCTATCACTAAAACTAGCTCTAAGCCTAAACCGGGCAAATCAGCTGCAGATAAAAGGTAACCTTGGTAAAAGGGGGAAACATACAGTACAATGCCTTCGTGTCTCAGACCTTTCTAAACTTTTCTTTTGTTCTCTAAATCTAAATGTGTTGCCAGTCAGAAAGGCTGCATTACAGGTGATTCTGCAGCCTAAACAAAACCTCTAACGAATTATAGAAATTGGTCTAATAGAAATCGAGAAGCCTTCTGGAATAAAAAATTTTTTGACATACACTTCCATTCTATAGGTTTGGAGTCAAAGATACATTTCAGAGGTGACAAATTAAAGGGGCTATACGTAAGAATTTTCATGTGTTAATCACCTTTTATTGCCAATGTGTGAACAGCTTGTAACGAAACTTAAAAACGAGACCTTCCTAGACTTTCTATGAAAGTCTAGGAAGGTCTATGAAAGGTTGTCTATGAAAGCCTGAACACTTGAGACCTGACATTTTTATGGAAGTTTTTGCCAGGAAAATCAAAAGGATATGACGTTTCTGCCTGCTCTGTTCAATGATATATGAAGCAAATGCTGCTTATACAATGTTCAGATAATGGCGAAAGAGACATTCTGTACTGTATTGTCAGTGTTTAATGCAAAGAAAAGGGATTAATTCAAACCATAGTCTCACATAGCCAGATCTATATAGTATAGTCTCAAATATAGGCCCAAACTATCATAACGGTGTCATTTGAATTACCTCATCTGTTGACATGATGATTCTCAGAGATGGTGCAAACATTCACATTGCTATGATCACTGATCAGATATTTTCTTAACTGCTTGCTGTTTTCTCACCACTGTCATTTTTGTTGTGTTTATTTTGTTATTGTTAACAATATATTGCTGCAAAGGTATTTCCAACTTCTTTTTACTTATAAGCAAGGAACGAAAAAAGAACTTCGCTGTAAGTATGTCGCAGTGAGCATTGAATCACGTTCAATCTCTTGTATGTAAGGTTACGCGTGCACGAGCAGTAAGTTGCTGGCAGTTCACTTAACAGCCACCGGTTTCGCTAATAACAAAGGTTTCTGAATTCTACATATAGCCCCTTTAAATTGATAAAAAATTCCATTAAAGACATTTATAAAGTTACAAAAGATTTGTATTTCAAATAAATGCTGTTCTTTTGAAATTTGAAACTATTTTTAACATTGATAATAATAATAAATGTTTCTTGAGCTCCAAATCAGCATATTAGAATGATTTCAGAAGGATCATGATGACACTGAAGAATGGAGTAATGGCTGCTGAAAATTCAGCTTTGCCATCACAGGAATAAAAAATATTTTAAAATATATTCAAATTGAAAAGTCAAAAATGCAGCCTTGGTTAGCAGAAACGTCATTCAAAAACACACAAAACATTACCAATCCCAAACCTTTGAATGGTAGCCTAGTGTACATTATGTAATTTTGTTGTGCTGTTGTATGTCATTAAGGACATGAATGAGAATAAGATGAGTTTATTAAATGTACTGTCCAAAATTAATAAAATGCAGCAAAAAAAGCATCTCCAATATTTCAATTAAAAAAATCAGAGAAAATTTGTGACTACACAGGAATATTGCAGTAGCTGTTGAGTGTGTAAACCTCTTTATCAGAATAAAGGCTTAACCTGTTTATGGACCTTAATCTGAAAAGAATGTGCATGTAAACATGGTAAGTGTATCTTTCACTTCTCCTCTCAGGCTGTATGCTGAGCGGCAGAAGAATCACTTCCTGGTTCATTCAGTGGCATGCTTAGGCACAGAAGTGCACTTGGCTGCATGTCCTCTAGAGTTTAACAATGGCAATGCCACAGAGTCGTGCGCTGGAGGAATGCCTGCTGTGGTCAGCTGTGTACCTGGTCCACTGTACGCTCAGAGCTCTAACATGAGGAAGAAACTCAAGATGCAGGTAAAGTGTGTTCTTGTGTATGATACATGCATGATACATAATTTAATTAGCGCTGTGGTTACTATTTATTTTAAACGTTCTTCCACTCTTTCTCATCAGTCTACTATACGCCTGAAGGGTGGAGCGAAACATGGTGAGGGCCGCGTCGAGGTGTTGAAGGGCAGTGAATGGGGGACGGTTTGTGATGATCGCTGGAACCTGCTCTCTGCCAGCGTCGTATGCAGAGAATTGGGCTTTGGCTCTGCCAAAGAAGCCCTCACAGGTGCCCGCATGGGACAAGGTAAAAATGCAAAGGAGTAACCAAATGTAATACATAGGGTTTTTTGTTTGGAGCGATGGGATGCACTGATCAGTGACTTAAACTCTCATCTCTGAGGTCATCAGAGATAACAACCCATCACTAAATAATAATATAAATGCCCTCATTTATTACCCTACTGCCTGGAATATTTCATTCTGATTGGTCAGTTGCTACAATCTGATAATGACCAGGAAACTATAACTGACCGTCGTCTCAGGCAACCCAGTCTCCTATATAGCTATGCTAGTTTTATATCGTGTAACTAAAGCATTGATTTCTTTAATCTGCCCTGGACGTAACAGCTTTAAAAGCGCATGGATTTGTGGACATCCATTTTGTCCAGCGGCAGCCTTTCATTTGGAAATTTATTTTGCATTGTAGCGATATTCATAAATTTTTAAAATTGTGGCCTATGTGTTCTAATACTTTTTAGGGCCACTGTTTTACATGGGTAAAGTTGTTAGTTACACACGTTTATATTTGTTTTAGTTGTGTTGGTATGAATTTGAAATTTTACTATTATGCTTCTGTGTTTTCTCTCAGGGTTGGGGCCTCTCCATATGAATGAGGTGCAGTGCACAGGTCACGAGCGCTCTCTGTGGAACTGCCGCTATAAAAACATCACTGCTGAGGACTGCAAACACACTGAAGATGCTTCAGTCCGCTGTAATGTCCCATATATGGGCTTTGAGAAGACGGTCAGAGCAACACACACATATACTCATCATACTCACAACCTTTCTTCTTTTAATTGTGTATTTGTCATACCAAAATTAAATCATGTATTTATACGCATGGTTTACACGTGCAAAATAATTGTACATGTGTTCATTTTATGGCATTTTAACACATTCGTAGATCATGTGTCTGTCATTCTGATGTTTTCAGAAACTATATTACACCCACTTGCATCTATTGCTTGTTTCTCAATTCAAGGAGAACACAGCAATGATAAAATCAATGAATGATGTTGTGCTCAATATTCATTTTGACTCAAAATGGATGACTGGAGTGTTGGTTATCATTGTCTGTATCAAGAGACAATTACTGTAATAAATCATCTGTTGCGATTTACGATTATGATCTCAACAGATGCAACACACCTTAACCACTATGCACCTACTGCTAGAAAACCTCCTTTATGCATGTAATGGTCACCGGGGATAGTTGTCACACTATATATATATATACTTAGTATGTTGTTTCACATAGTCTTTATGAGTGAGTCACTGAATAACTGATTTATCTAATATATATGGTCCAATTACACCAAAACAATTTTTTTTATGAATTATGTCTGTCAAATTAAAATTCAGATATTCAGATGATTAAAAAAAAAAAAAAAACTTTCATTCAGCAAGCAGATTGATCAATACAATTGATCAAAAGTGCCAGTAAAGACATTTCTAATGTTACAAAACATATCTACTTCATATAAAGTCTGTCCTTTTTAACTTTTTATTCATCAGATTTTTTTTTTATCATTGTTTCCACAAAAATTACAACCTGAGAAATATTCACTAGAGTAAAAACAAAAAGTGTGACAATTAGCCCCAGTCTCCCCTAAAATCTAATTGAACTCCCTCTTACCCCTTGTCCCTGGTTGTGCCCTGCTTAGGTGCGCATCTTAGGGGGCCGATCTCGCTATGAGGGCCGTGTGGAGGTGTTATATACTGAGGCCAACGGGACGTTGCGCTGGGGCCTGATCTGTGGAGAAGGCTGGGGCACTGAGGAGGCCATGGTTGTGTGCAGGCAGCTGGGCCTCGGGTACGCCAACCATGGTCTACAAGTAGGATGCTAACAGTAACAGCAACACACACTTGCATGCTAACAATGCCTTGAACTTCCTGCTACCATCAAAAAAAATCAGATGGTGCTGGCTTACACACTCCCTCATACATATTCAAAGCCTTGAACTTTGAAAACCACATGAAAACACAGAGTCAGTGCACGTTGTACAGAGACAGAAGGAAAAACCCCTGCTGAAAAGATCAGTCAGCTCTAGACACAACTTGGTTATACTAGCTAGACCAGCACCAAACTAGTACTAACCAGACATGCTGTTCTATACTAGGGCCTCCTTTATAAAGACATGCATAGAATGATCCTAAATGTGAACGAACGACAATTTCTGAAATGCTCCTATGAAGGATTTATGAAATAACAGAGACCCAAACAATTATCATGAAAGGGGCAATAAGTGATTTCTGAGAAACGCTGTTGAAAATTTAAATCAACACCTAAACAAAAAAAAATCTGTGTGCTGAAACAAATATTGCGTTTGTAAATAGCCATGGCTGTGTAAATAGGAGAGAAAAAAACAAAGTGGATTGAACCAATCCACGGAACACCAAAACACTTTTATAGCCAATCAGTGTCCACTCATGACGGGGGATGAGCAAGCATTTGTAGAAAGAGAGATGGTTGAGAAATGACTTAATTAATTAATGCATATTGTGATTGTCTCATTTATCTCACAATTTAATAAAAAATGTTGGATTATTTTGATTACTGGTATATACGTGGTCAAAAAATGTGTACGCTTGCTCTTCAGTTGGCATATGCATAAGGATTTTTTTTTATAAAGGTTTTTGCCTTAATAAATTCTATTTGTTCCTCACTTTTGAAGGAAGGTTTTCAGGAATTTCGGTTCAGATGAAATTCTGTGTTTTATAAATGAGGCTCTTGGTCTTCTCAGCAGGGACGTCTGTCTTGGTATGTGGGTTAGCATTGAATGGCAGGAGCCAGATTGGTGAGCGTGGGAAGAAATGAGTGTGTTTGACGTTGCGTAGGTTGTGATTTCAGGTGCGTCTGTCGGGTGGGCGCTCACAATATGAAGGGCGAGTGGAGGTGCGGGTGGGGCAGCGTTGGGGCAGTGTATGCAGTGAGGGCTGGACCACCAAAGAGGCCATGGTGGCGTGCAGGCAGCTAGGGCTGGGGTTCAGCATGCATGCTATTACAGTGAGTACATGACATACACACATGCTGACGCAGAAGCAGCTGTTTTCCTTCACCAGGAATGTTGTTTTTAGGCAACATGAATAATTAGGAATAAGATGTTTCTTGTATTATTTTTATTTTATGTTTTCAGTTGAATGAGTTGAACACTTTTGTGACAACTGTATAGACTAGAACAGCCATTGACGGTTTGGATGCTTTGCCCTGTTTTTGTCTTGTGAAGTTGGCCCACATGTCTGGGTCATGTTTTACCCCGAATGAAAGAAATAATTGAAATAATATTTAAGGACCTAGATTTTTTGCATTGTGACATTTTTTTTTTTTATAACAACTGAGCACATTCCACAACCCAAACCCGCTCCCCTCCACGCCGCAAATTCTCATTACCATAATAATAATTATTTTTTCTTTTCTTTTTTTTTGAGTGAAGGATGACCTAACCATGCTTTCCCCTGAAATAAGGAAGTTACAGAAATAATATTTTTTAAGGACAAATATATTTTTTCCATTGTGACATTATTTTCATGACAGTCTTCTTTTCTTTCTTTCTTTCTTTCTTTCTTTCTTTCTTTCTTTCTTTCTTTCTTTCTTTCTTTCTTTCTTTCTTTCTTTCTCTTTCTTTCTTTCTTTCTTTCTTTCTTTTAATTTGTTGTTTTAATTTTGAGATGAAGTGTGACCTGGTCATGTTTACCCTAAAAGAAAGAAGGTATAGAAAATACATTTTTAGAACTACATTTCTTTTTAATAGTGACATTATTTTTTATGACAATTAAGCCATTTCCCATATTGTCATTTTTGTATAAAAGTCTAAAAGGTACAGTGCTCAACAGTACAATCTTCAAGTAGAAATTGTTTTTTGAAAATGGCATGTTTACCATGTAGGTCTGTTTTGGATTTTTTTTATTCTCTTCATAGTAAACTACTTATCACTGTCTGTGTGTTTGTTTTGATGTGTGTTTGCTAAGGAAACATGGTATTGGGATAGCAGTAATGTGACAGAGATGGTTATGAGCGGAGTGAAATGTACAGGAGATGAGATGTCTCTAAGCCAGTGCCAGAACCACAGAACGGTCAGCTGCCAGAAAGCAACTGCACGATTTTCAGCAGGAGTTATCTGCTCAGAAAGTGAGTAATCACATGCACACACTCAGTATAAACTTCTGGTTTATGGAACTGTTGTATAAAAGCAATGTCATGTTTAGAATCTAGTACAGAGGAGTACGTTCAGTCATTATATTTTTTTACGAATGACTGGAATTCTCACCTCTCAGACGGTCAGTCTGCTGCTGATGCTAGTCCTAAAGCTGTGGTCAGTCTTGTTTATCTTTCTCTGAGCACTAGGCTGTAATCAGTGAACCTCACATGGCAAAGGCTTGACTTTAAATGACTTAAACCTGTCTGAATTATGTATACAAATGAGACAACATATCATTTTCTTAACTGTTGTAGTACTTTGAGCAAAACTGTTTGTTCAGACATTAAAACCTCAGAAATCCAGCTCAGTTTCCAACATGCAATGCCATAAAAATATAAACAAAACTCTAAATCAAATTCCTGGACCAAAAATATATATTTATTTTCATCTTTGAACTTTTGTTTTAAATTGCCAGCAAGCCATTACAGAGTTCTCATGTTTTAGCTTGATCTTGATATGTACACGTTTTATTTCCCCAGCTGCATCAGATCTAGTGCTGAACGCACCATTAGTGCAGCAGACGACGTATATAGAGGACCGGCCGTTGCACATGCTGTACTGTGCAGCAGAGGAGGACTGTCTGTCCAAGAGCGCTGCTAAAGCTAACTGGCCTTACGGTCATCGCCGCCTGCTCCGCTTCTCCTCTCAGATACACAACATCGGACGAGCTGACTTCAGGCCCAAAGCTGGCCGTCACTCGTGGGTGTGGCACGCATGTCACGGGTAACTGTACTGTTAACATTACTTATTTCAATAGAGTAAAAATAATTGTTATTCATGTTGTGTTGAACATCTGGGTACTACGCCTTTTGTGTTGCGGGTCAAACTTACCCCCAAATGAAAGAAATAATTGTTCTAGTTTATAACTTGCAATTCTGAGGGGGAAAATCTGAATTGTACGAAATAAACATGCAATTCTGACTTTTCTCTCACAATTGTGAGGATATATCTATATTGTGAAATAAAAATTGCTATTACCTTTTCTATTTTTAATTCCGTGGCAGAAACAAGCTTCCATAAATTTGGCTAATTCAAAACTACAAAATAAACAACTAAGGATTCATTGAAAAACAGAAAACCACTATTATAACATGTCACAGATTAAAAATATCCCAAATGAGAAATTATAAACTCCTATTGTGTTAAAAAAAAAAAAAAATCCTCCCTTTGTGTTTGGGATATTACATATTTACCTACATATTTTTTTACATACCTACATATTTTTTGTTCAAAATTGCTGCAGACACAAAATGAAATTTTCTTGTGGTGACTATTTGCACACTTAGGTGTTACAACTAAGTATAAATAAATAGATCTAACATTTGTACATAGTGTAAATAGTATTTATCAATAGGCTATTTGTAATGGGTGTAAATAGCATCTGCATTTTTATGTCTGGTTCTCAAACCTTTGTGAGAGTAAAATGGGTTTATCACACTTCTTCTAAGCGCTTCAACAGACTAGTACCGTAATTGCGATCCAAAAAAACAAAAATTAATAACCAAAAACATTATGTTTTACCTAAATGAATTGTTTATTAAGTGTTTCAAGCAGTTTAACAATCAAGTGTGGGTTAAATTGACCGACAACTTTTCTATCTGGTTTCTTTTCAGTCAGTTCTGATGGGATATTGATATACAAGTTTATATATGTTTGATATGTGTGTATGTGACTCCACAGGCATTATCACAGTATGGACATCTTCACACACTACGACCTGATGTCTGCCAATGGCACTAAAGTGGCAGAAGGACACAAAGCCAGCTTCTGCTTGGAGGACACTGATTGTGAAGAGGGTAAATCACACTCATCCAAAAACACCATAAACATTTACAGTCAGGCAGCTCTGTTTTTAAAACACATTATCAGCGATTACAAATCTGTGTTCATTCTAGGGGTTTCCAAGAGATATGAGTGTGCTAACTTTGGTGAGCAGGGCATCACAGTGGGATGCTGGGATTTGTATCGCCATGACATTGATTGCCAGTGGATCGACATTACTGATGTCAAACCAGGAAATTATATCCTTCAGGTCAGAAAATGGGTGCAGATCATTGTCCCAATCCCCAAAACTCGTCTTTTATTGATTCAAGATTATCCAGACTTGTTTTCACTTCCTTTTTCTCCTAGGTTGTCATAAATCCCAACTATGAGGTTGCTGAGAGTGATTTCACAAACAATGCCATGAAATGTAACTGCAAATATGACGGCCACAGGATCTGGGTCCATAATTGCCATATTGGTGAGAAACGAATACAAAAAAAGCCTCAAAATTACTAGAAAATGTCTATGTTTGGAAGAGAATACTACTGTCGCTACTTACACTTATAAAAGTAGGAAAAGAAACCTGCAACCTTTTTATACAGTAGTGTTCTACATTCATGTCACGTGACCTCACGTGATGCAAAAACATTGTATGTAATTCAGAGTTTTGTCAAATTATCATCTTGGAATTAAATTGTTTCACATTTTGACAAACTTTCTTGGCAGTCTAATGAAATAATGATTCAAGAAAAAAATTGTGGTTGATATCAATTCCAGTTAAAGTGTGTACTCTGTTGTAACTATATAGATTATGCACTGAAGATAGTAAGAGAATATTGTAGTATGCTATTTTGAATATTGTCAAAGTGTTCCCATTGAATGTCAAATAGTGAAAGATTTCTTTTTCCATGTCTTCATTTCAGGTGATGCTTTCAGTGAGGAGGCTGAGAAGAAGTTTGAGAAATACCCTGGACAACTTAACAACCAGATCTCGTAATCATATCACCAGATTGAACTAATTAGCATATTGAGACAATCTAACATTGTAGGTTAATCCAGAGTAAAATATTTATTCATTCAAATGAGCCATAAACTTATTATCGTCTCACATTGCAAGTTACAGAAACCCTAAAATCTACAATATCCAGTGTTTTAACAGTGTATAATTGTCTTGACATTACCAAAAACAGAACTCCAAAAGACACTCTGGGCCACTGAGTCTGGCTTCAGATGTGAAGATTCGATGTAAATGAACATTTGCCTCAGGCGTGCAGTGGCACAGGTACGGCCTGCTCTGTGTGTTTACAGCGCAACCAGGTGCTTATTTTCTTAAAGGTTTAAAAAGCCTTGTTGATGCATCACAGCCAATGTGCTGCTGTCTCTGTGAGTTAAAAGTACTTGAATGTTTCGTATTCCAGATGAGCATTCGTGTTTAAAAGCTGTTGCAAAGTGTGAATGTATGTTATGCTTCAAAGCTCTGACTCAATGTAGGATCCTGTTTCAAATGGTCTTTTATGTATGACTTGTTAAAGCTTCAGTGACGTTTTTTTACACACTGTCCTGTTTATGCATTTATGTGTTCAGCTACAGTAAAATTAACATTTCGTGTCATAGGCAACTTTTAAAGATGAAAAATAAAGTTTTCAAAGTTGTAATACAAATAATTTCAAGTTTCATGAGCCATTAAACTTCCAAAAGTTTTCTATATTTTCATGAATATATATATATATATATATACACACAGTAGTCAACATTTGAAGTGGATCAAAAAAGTTAATCAAAGTTGTCCTAAGACAAGAACGGATATTGTTCAAAATTCATGAATAACTTCTGAAAGGTTTTGATCCACTTCAAATGTTGACTACTGTGTATATATACACAGTTACACACACACATTTATAATGCTACTTTGTGTTATATCAACTTGGCAGTAAATTACATTGGTAGTTAATTACCGTAACGCTGCTGCGAGGGTTTCTAATAAACCGGTTGGAATGATGTCAAATTTGACACTTTATTCTCTCCTCAATATTTTTCCCTCTTTTGGAAAGTCTTTTGCTATTGTATCAAATAGGGCTAGGGCCTGCAAAAAAAAAGTATGTTTGCTCATTTTCTGTTCATCATTATAGAGGTTTACCAAACTATGACAATTTCCGCTTCTGGAAATGTGAAACGGTCCAAACTATTTAGTTTCATGCACATTCAGAATGGAAATTCAGTAACCACAGAGCAGGACTCAGGGTAACCATTCTATACATCTAAACTGAAGATTCTACAACTCAAAATATCAAAATGAGTCAGTGGGAGTTGGATTACTTTGAATATATAATGGAGATGAGCCAAATACTTTGATATTCCAATGTTTTACTGCAAAATCACAGCTGTTTTTGAAATTTATTAAAATACAAACGTGCAAAATGAGATAAATACAAAACATCTGCAATGTTGTAATAATAGCACCCACTTTTATTAGGGTAGTCAAATGTTCATTGATCTTTCGACAATCCCAAAAACGAATAAATAGTGGTTTTCCTTTAAAAACAATACTGATACAGTGTAGTTATCGAGAGCACTGATATTAATCCAGTGCCGGTTTCAGAGTCATCTACACTAATTCACATACGTCCAAAAACGTGGAGAAACTGCACAATAAAAAGACAACCACATGAATGTACAGCTTTGCTAAATAAATGAGACTGTTCAGCCTAGACATTACCTTCTTAAATAATTTCCAACAATAATTTTTCCTCACATGGATTCTCAAATTATCTCTCGCTTCTCATTTCTCACCATCTATCCTCAGCAAAACCATTTCTTACTCTCTTTTTTAAATGCATAAGATTTTCATAATGTCACTCTGTGGACTCTGGGGTCATGTGCAGCATAAGGAGGTCTTCACGCCGGCGGACCACCGCGTTTAAGCTGTCGCTTGTCTTCACAGCGTTATAGATCTCCTCTGACGAGTTCACCTTTGCCCCGTTTATCTCAACAATAACATCCCCGGATTTCATTCCGGCTCTGTGAAACAGAAAACAGGAAATGACATCAACAATAGGAGGCCTCTATCAACAGACTGAGAAGAGCGCAGTGGGGTCAGACCATTGCTGCTTACCTATTGGCTGGAGATCCTATAATAACACGGTGGATAAGAACTCCATGAGAAACATCAGGAAAGGACGCGTCACGCATCTTCAACTCTTCGATTATACTGAGGGGAGAAAAAGACACTATTTAAAGTTTTAAAAAGTCACTTGACTCAGTGTCCATCTCACAAATACTTAAGGACCCGATATACTTCAAGCGAAATCGAAGAACAAACTACTGTCATTTCCAACAAAAAAATTTTTTGGAATAGCTTGCCAAAGAGAACTTTTAGAGTTCACTCTCCCATTCGAACAACCATCGGTTATGTAACGGGTAGATTTGACACTGAGGGTCCGCCTTTTTTGACGTGGAAATCTTTAGGCGCTGATATACTTTAAGCTAAATAGAAGAATGAATTGGTGTGACGTCATTTCGAACAAAATCAGGGCAAAACGAAGTTCATTTAGTGTTCATTTCAGTTCAAAAAGGCTTGCCAAAGCGAACTTTCCGGAAAAAGCCGGTAAACCCCTTTGTACTACCATTGGTCTGTGGAGACCAATTGAGTCCAGGAGGCTCCACCTTCTTTCTCTTGTGGAAATTCTTTCCGGTTCACTTCTGTTCAGTCCGTCGAGGTCAGACATCAGCAGGTAAAAACACTGGAAAGTCACTTTAAAGTAGACAATGAAGTTGTACTTCTGATGAAATGAGACACTCACACTGTTTTTCATGTTTAATAATGTAAAGCTGCGTGCTTTTAAGCAATATTTTGTATAAAGTGCTATATAAATAAATGTGACTTTACTAGAATGCCGAATTGCAGAGCTCAGGCAAACATATCCAAATCACTTTGATCAGATGCTTTTCTTATGTTATTTTATCTTTTATATTTTTCTGTAGAGGACTTTACAGAAACTGTACAGTATACACTGTACAGCTTTGGTTCCACTTCTGGTGTTGATAAATTTATAAATTAAGTTGAATTGAGTTGAGTTATGCTTTCTTTAAAAAAATGCTTGCCGTTTTCTCATTTATATTTACATATTCATCTAGCCGTCGCTCTCGGCAGTGTGGACGGTGTTGGATGTTCACTAACAGTATATCACTGCTCACGTATTTCAACCTTATTTTTACCCCTAAGTGAAGACTGAAAAAGAACTGTGTCGTGAGTATATCGAGGCCTTTAGGTTCTGGTATCAAAAAAGCAGTTTGTCACCTGGGGGTCAAAGTCAACATCGTCACTCCAATGTAACGCCGTTTCGATCCAGATTCTCCAAACCAGGACTCTGGAAACAACAGTAACATATCAAAAACAGTCAATGAGCTGAAAACAAATGATAACAAGAACCTCTGAGGTCAAGGGTCACTCTTACTCTGCTTGTCTGCAGCACGCTCAAGGAAGAGGCGGACTCTGTCTGAGGGAATAGCAAAGGAAATCCCTGCAGTCACTTTCATGGTATTAATTCCGATGACCTCCCCATCCTGAAGGTTACAAACATAAAACGTCATTTCATTCCATGAGGCTAACATGTGACCAGACATCATTAGGTTCTCAGATATTTGTTCTTGTTGGTTATATGTGTTCTTCTATTAGTCAAATGAACTGTAAATGAAATTTGATAAGCGAAATTAAACACCTCTACTTCATCGTTCTTAAATCCAAAAGGCACACACAGTATTGTTATTTAAATGTCAGTGACTCACCAGGTTTATAAGGGGACCTCCTGAATTTCCAAACTGTAAAATAGACATTAACTACTGAACAATGGATATATATTTATTATTCGCTTAATTAAATAATTGTGACACAAATATAGTGTTCACATGCAATTAGACCCAAATTCTCCAATGCCATTTCCTGTGCGCTTACATCTATGGTAGCATCAGTCTGGATGTAGTCTATGTTGGAATTGGACAGGCCGAGTTCTTTACCACCTCTATGGGCAGAGCTGACGATTCCAGATGTGATTGTGTTTTTAAGAGAAAAGGGGCTCCCCATGGCAACCACGAACTCACCCTGACGCACATCAGTCGACTGACCAAGACGCAGCGTTGGGAGGGGATGCTGGGATGAGACACAGAGAACACCATAAGAGTATTGATGCGTCCAAAACCGCATACTGAGTAGGTACAAACACACACACACACTACCATTGAAAAGGTTTTGAAAGAAGTTTATTATGCTCACCAACAATTAAAAATAACTGTTTTCTATTTTCATATATTTCAAAATGTAATGTATTCTTTTGTTGAGCTGAATGGTACCTTAGCATTGATTTTGATGGTGGCGATGTCTGCAGCCTGGTCTACATCCTGGACTGTGGCATTGTAAGTCTCTCCATTGGTCAGTTTGACACGGACGCCACGCTTGTTGGCAACCACATGAGCATTGGTCACTATCAGGCCATCACTACTTATGATGAAGCCGGAGCCGTTCGAGATGGCTACCTCACGGCCAGAAAAAGGGTGTCTATAAAGAAACAGTATTTAATAATATAGCTGCAAGCAGCAATCACCGGGGCCAAGCAGAAGACGATGATAAGATATGCCTACATGGCTGAAAGTGTCAGACCAACAGCAGCAATGAGCAATTAAAGACATTTAAAGATGAATTTAGGCAAAATGGCTGAAAAATCACATAAATTAACTAAAAATATGATTTAATGGATTATCACTTTCGACCAATAGGTTGTGTAGTTACGAAATTGATGTGATGTGGTCAGAGTGAAGTGACAAAGTTTGGTGTCAATATGTCAAGGCATTGCAGATATAAAGCCTGAATAGACATTTTGGCATTGTGCCTCAAATTTGCTGCTGGGGTATACGAAAATGGTTTCGTCTATTGACACGAAATCCATAACTTTTACTCGGCACAGTCTGGAGATGAAATGATCCGATTTTGGTGAAAATCGGACATTCGGTCTAGGAGAAGTTTGAAAAAGTAGGTTTTAAGAAAATAAAGATGGCAGACAGGAAGTTTGGCTGACTATGGCAAAATTGGTATCTATGTTTTCAGCATAACCCAGGGAATCTATTACGACCAAAGTCATTACAATAGGCAAATTTATTCAAAAGTTATTAGCATTTTTGGAAATGTAATTATAACTTTTGACCAAAAGGTGGCGCTGTCTCAATCTTTTGAGTGCCTTCAGTGGATGGTGCTGATGGCACATTCTGAGTTTCGTAATGTTACACCAATGCATTCGTTAAGCATTGCATTTTATATCACAAAACTGTATTGAAATCAATGGCAATTTCATGTTTTGTTTTGGCACCACCAAGAGGCTCAATCCCACAATTTTTTTTATGTGTCCTCAGAGTGAACCCATACATCTGTGTGTCAATTTTGGTGAAAATATCTCAATTAGATTCAAAGTTATAGCTAGACATTTATGTGAAAAAACACGTAAAAAATGACTGACAAGTGACTTTGATTTGACTTTTGAGATTTGGGCATTGGCGTATAGCTATCGACCTATGTTTCCAAACTTCTGACGGTGGTTTCGTCTCGATCGGACTAGCGCTTTCGAAGATATCAGCAAATGTTTTTTAACATAGCGCTAAATTACAACACAGCACAAACCATATGCCGAAACCTGGCAAGTCTGGTATTGTTGGACTCGGCAACGATTCAGGAGTCTAAGGAGATGACTCCCGCGAGAATAAGTCGACCACACCCAAAGTTATAAGCATTTGAAAAAAACAAAAATCACCACTAGGTGGCACTGTTTCAAAACTTCTCAGGCTCCTTCAGGGCATTGTACTGATGACCCATACATGCGTTCATAAAATACAGCATTTTAGCACATCATTTAAAATGTCCGACAGCCAAAATGTATATTGTATATCAGTCGACTCGCCTTGATGCCCTGAATCTAACAATACCACTTTTATGATTTTTGGACAAACTGTTCAGAAGTTATAAGCAAAAATAGCCATTTTTCATATCTCCGGACCAGTAGGTGGCTCTGTGCCGAAACGCAACATGTAGCCTAAAGTCATGCTTGTGATGACATGTACCGAATTTGGTCTGAATCCGATAAAGAGTTATGGAGATACATACAGCCTTATGTCTGTTTTCGCAAGCACTACGTAAAATGTATTTGAGCGGTATTCGAGAACGGTTATTCGAATCAACTTGATTTCCTAGTAACTTCCTAGATAACTTTTTGTCGTCATGGTCTGGAGATGATCTGGTAAAATTTGTGTTTTTCGGGAAAATTCAAAATGGCGGAAAAATTTCAATGAGTCGTATTAAGTATTGAGCCAAGGAATAAGTGGGGGAAAAAATGTATTGATAGGCCTTACGGTTCAAAAGTTATTAGCATAAACATGAATGAAAATGTGGACAGCTGGTGGCGCTAGAGGGAATGAGTTGGAGACTCCAAATTTGCTATGGTGATAGTTCAGGCTGTCCTCTATCACTGTGCCAAATTTCATAAGTTTCTCGCAAACGGTTCTATAGGCTGCCAATACCATAGACGCCCAGTCGGAAGAAGAAGAAGAAGAAAAAGAAGAAGAAGAAGAAGAAAAAGAAGAATAAGAACCGGAATAGATACCTTCGGTGCTTGGCCCCTAATAAGACACAAAGAATCAATCTACACATGTTAACAGATTCAAAAGTTCCCTGTTGAGAAAAACAACTTGAACGAGGTTTGCAAGTCAGGCTGTCTGGTCTGTTGGCTAGTTTAAAGAGTTAGTTCATCCAAAAATTATAATTCTGTCAGTAATTAACCACCCTCACGTCGTTCCAAACCCATGAGACTTTCGTTGATATTCAGAACATAAATGAAGATATTTTTGATGAAATCTAAGAGTTTCTGTCCCTCCATAGACAGTTACGCAACTGACATTTTGACGTTACAAAAAGTTAATAAAGAGATGGTAAAACTAATACATATGAATTGAGCGGTTTAGTCCAAATTTTCTGAAGAGACATGATCATTTTATATGATGAACAGGTTGAATTTAGGCTTTTATTCACTTATAAACATTCATCAACTCACACATCAGTCGAGGTAAAGGGAAGTTCAAGCATGTACACTTGAGGTGCGAGAACCAATGAGGTTCATTCTCGTGTATCAAGCAGGTTCGGTTGAGCTTCTCTTTATGTTCACTGATCAATGTTTATATGTGAATAAAAGCCTAAATTAAATCTGTTCATCATATAAAGCGATCATGTCTCTTCAGAAAATTGTGGACCACTCAATTCATATGGATGATTAGTTTTACAATCACTTTATGAGCTTTTGGAAGCATCAAATGGGCATTTGCGTAGCTGTCAATGGAGGGACAGAAAGCTCTCAGATTTCATCAAAAAGATCTTCATTTGTGTTACAAATATGAACGAAAGATTGAAACGCCAAAGGTTGAGTTCACTTTTGGGTAAACTTGTCCCTTTAAGAAAGGCTTAGTTAATTTTTCAGCAGCTTGACCACGGTATGAGACTTTTTTAAACCAGCTAAGACAATTTTAGGCTAGTTTAAGATGTTTAGAGTGGAGTAGTACACGGTTTCATTGTATTTTTGACAGACTCACCGCCCAACGATTTCGATGTAGACTACAGCAGGAGTGGACTTCTCAACCACATCCGCGATGAAATTGTACTTGAACCGCGGACTGTCAGGTTTAAATGGAGAGGCACATTGGACAGTAGGTAGTATGCTGTCAATCAGCAAATTTCTGACCGAGACTGTGCTCTGAAGGGCATCTTTATTGTTCTCGTTTCTTAATGAATACAAGGCTGCTGCTCCTCCGAGTCCCAGTCCAAAAGCGACTGCCAGGCGAGCGGTGCGACTGTTGTCTCCCGAACTCCGGTGTGAAACTACAGTTCGTACTTCTACATGTTCCTGCTTACCTGAAGAGGAGTTAGAAAAGTATCCTAAAGGTCTCACTGCCCTCACATTTGGTTGGCGACGGCTGTCCCGGAGACATCTCGTGATCGTCCTTATGAGACATCGATTTACATGTGTACTTGCCATGTTGCATCAGACGTATCGTAGTACAAAACAATCCAGATGGAAGTAGGGACTTGACCGCTGGGGTCTAACACATTATATTAGCAAAAGTTTCTTTGAACATCTTTAAATTGTTCATCTTTATTCTATATAGGAATATGTGGTTAAAATGGTCTTCACGCTTGTAGAGGTGAGACTGACTGTCCAACCCTCAGCTCTGACTGTAGAGTCTGTGACAGTACCGGAAGTTGTAGTTGGTCAACGCATCTGCGCATGTATGGACATGTCTGATCGAGGATGAGAGTGGGAAACTCCTGCTAGAAAATATAATATCTGACATACAACTTATCTCATCGGAAATATTTTCTATATTTGAATAGATTAAAGTGTAATATAATAATATAATTACCAATTATCTAAAATACTATTCATGTAACTATTATTTAATAATTTAATAACAATAGTATTCATATTAATAATAACATATTATTCAATCTACATTTATTTTTAAAATATTTATATAAGTATTATGAATGTTATTTCTATATCACGTGAACGAACTAAGAGCTGGTCTGGATGGTAACTTATGTGTGAAGCGGACGGAGAGCGAGTTCTTCTCTCCCCGCTTCTGAAATCAGTCGGCTCCAGCTCCTGATCCATTGCGAATTTTCCATTTCCTCGTTGCCTTCAGCAAACTCACGTAGTTCTGCTTTAACTATAAAATAACCCGCTTTTCGCTCTGGGCAGAATCACACAAACTTCGCTCTGCTTAATATCTAGTGCACAGTAGTGATGGGAAAAACGAAGCTTTTCAAAAACCTCGAATCTAGCAAAATGATTCAGTTTCGAAGCGCTCGAAACACTAAAAGCTGATGACCCATGCTGGTCAGACCAGTGTGTGTAAATTCAGCAAAAATCTGCAGACATATAATATTGGCATAAAACACCTTTTACAAACCAACTGCGAATGTTTTATTATAGGTTTAATCAATTAAATGCAATTAACAAATAATCTACCATTAAATATTAAGTGTCTTTATAATATGTGATATTGTATTCTATTGTAGGGATTGTTTTGTTCATTTTATAGCGTTTTGTTGTAAATTAGACTTTTAAATACAACTCTTCCTTTTCATTATACCAATTTGTCATTAAATGTGTACAAATTTATCAAATTAATCCAAGATCAAGTAAAAAAATATATTAAGATAGACACTGGTTAATAGGTTCATGAGATCTCCCCTTGCAGTGAATCATTGGATTTTTGTTGTTAACCATTGAAATAATTATGACGGCGCAACGAAGCCTTGTTTACTTAAAAAGTGTTTCAAAACGCACTCATCACTACGGCATAGGGAACAAGTCAACTGCTAACATGTTGCTGTATCCAAAATGATCAATGTATTTGATAACGTCTTTTTAAGAGACTGTAAGTTTCCTCCATAAATATTCATTGCTCTAAATTCTGCTTTATCTCTTCTACCTCTCTTTTTGTCCTTCTTTCTCTATGCTCTCATCTTCACAATCTTCATCTGTTAGATACAATACTTTGGATTTTATTATAAACTAGATTTAAAAAGGTAGACAGACAGAGACAAAATTATCCTCAGTAGTAAGTTCCTTTTTTCTACATTTAAGGTATGATGAATTTACTAAACACCACACCCCTAACAGGAACTTTTTGATGCCAATTAAGACATACATTGCAGCATTCACTTTAAATAATAATGAACAAATCACTTCCAAGAGACTTTAGTATTATTTGAGACATTTTGAAAATGAGTTTCTCAAAATACATGGCATGCACAAAGATATCACTCACTACACCCACTGGCTCTCTCAGAACACTTAGAGGGTCAGAGGACAAAGAACTCATGTGAATACATTTTGAGATAAAAAGAAAATTGTCCACACAGTTTAAACTATATCACTGACAGCATATATTTTATGTACATAGGTATTTTTGTTCTTTAAATTGAGTATTTATCACTGTATCGCAGTCCGTTTGACAACACGTCCTTCTTTATCAATGGCAAAATTGTAGTTTTTCGGGTTGTCAAGAGCCTCTTCGATCCGTTCATCTAGATTGTCCATTGTGATGAAGTCCTTTGCCTCTTCCTGAAACATGAATGCAAAGGGTTAAATCATAAAACCATCCTCCCACCCACCTCTAAAAATAACAACTCATTTATCAAATGTACGGTTCTTATTAACTGCACGATAATAATAAACATCCTTTTCAAGAAACATATCAAATAACAAAGCATGCCAATAACTCATTCTTAGTTTAAACTTGGACAAAATGTATGTACAATATACTCTCTTTGTCAGAGGTCTGATATTTTGTTCTGTTGCATTCTATCATTGCACAGTACTGAAATATTCACCTGTAGTTGAAGAATTTGTCTTTCTTTCTCTTTAATGTAGTCCTCCAGCTCTTGCTGGCGTAAGAGGATTGCTTCTCTCCTCTTGAGTTCCGCGGCCTCAGTCTCCTTCTGCACGCGCTGCTCTCTGGAACACCAGATGATACACATCCATTTTAATCAGCAACAAAATGCGTTGTGTATATATAATATATATATATATATATAAAATTACCGTTCTTGGTGTGAACGGGCATTAAAGGAATAGTTCAACCTAAACTGTACATTAAGTCATTATTTACTCACCCTGGGGGTTTTTCTAATGCCGTATGCCCTTCTTTCGTTTGTGGACCAAAAACGAGAATTTTAAATAAATTCCCACTTGCTCTCATCCTTATAATGGCAGTGAATAGGGACCAGCATCAAGCTTTTTGAAAAAGATGGAAAAAGTATCACAGAATGACCCCATGTGACACGTCACGTGTTATATGTTTGGTGAAAAAAACAAAAATTGTATGCATTATTTAACGAAATTCTTGACATTGGCCGTTGGTCTTCTCTGCACGATGTGTGCGTTCGGAGACGCTATTAGCGCCGCAGTTCACTTCACTTTGACTCGCCCATCTTGATTTTCACAACTAGTGTGCTTTTTTCTGGGCGAGTCGAAGTATAGCCATGCAGAGAAGAACAAAGGCCAAGGTCAAGAATTTTATTAAATAATACATAACTTTTCATTTAGTTTTTTCACCAAACCCTATCATATACCCCCAGAACACTTGGATTATACGACACGTGTCGCATGGGTTCATTCTGTGATACTTCCGCGTCTTTAAAAAAAAAAAAAAACTTGATCCAAGTTATATTTACTGACATTATAAGGATGAACATGAGTGGGCCATTGTTTTACATTCTTATTTTGAGGTCCATTAAAGGAAGAAGGGCATGCGACATTAGAACAACACCAGGGTGACAAGGATAACTTTATTCTCATTTTAGGGTGAACTATCCCTTTAAGCATATCCCAGCCAGAACTCATCCCCTCACGACCTTCATATCTGATATCTCACAGGATCACATCTAAATGACTCACCGTATTTGACGTAATCTGAGGTTTTCAGCATCATTCCAGGCCATTAGTGACCGATGCTCTTCAGCCTCCTTTTTAGTTCTCTCCTCTGCTGCGGAACCAACCTCATCTTCATATTTCTTCCTCAACACCTGCTCCTTGAACTCAAGTCTACATGCATAAAATGTTCAAGTAACGTTGTGTCAATTAAATCTCAAACGGCAAAAGTAATAATAAAGAGACAATTAGAAGAGTAGAGTGACCTTGGTAATCACATCTACATTTACTAGTCAGCATTATCATGCCTGGACATATAATCAGTTTAATGATTTAATGTAATGCAGTCTTACCGCAGGGCTCTTAGGATCAAATTATATTCAGTGAAACGCTCCTTTAGTACAACCATTTCCACTGGATCCACGGGAGGGGGAGTCTTGATTCGGTCCAATTTTGACTTCGCTTTGGGGTCTGTGCGAGATTTTCTTCCCCTGACAGTTTCGATCAAAACAGTATTGCGAGGAACGAGAAGACGGACTACAGGATCATGACACCGCGATAAAGCCCGCAACATGTTGAAGATTATATATAGTTATGATTAACGGTAAGCTTCTATACAGTTAGAACCTCAAAGAATTATTGAATGAATACAGTGCAAGCAACAGATTCCAGCATGGCTATATAACATTGAGCATATTCACATAGGCCGCCATGTTCTTGAACTTTAACCTCGGAAGATGTTACTTCACTCGATGTAGTCACGGCTGAGATGAACGCAAAGCGCTCTCTACTGCCGCGCGCTGGAAATAAACAGAACTGTCTGCGAACGCGTTCAATAACTGGGATGGAGATCGTGAGGTAATTAACGATTCTGTATCGATTCTATTTCATCTTAATGATTTATTACCATAACGGTCTATTTAATATTCTAGCCTACTTCTGAGGAAGAAAAAAAACGTCTAAAAGCGGCATAAATTACGGCAAGTTAAGGTAATCAGGTGGTCTTAACTGTCGGATAAAAATACTAACTTAAACAAAGTGCATTTTGTAACATATTTCGATTATTCGTTTTTGATTAAACACCACTGACAAAAACGCATAATCTTTACACAATGTGTTATGAACAGCCACTAATATGGAGAGACTGATTTAGCCTATGGAAAGCCATTTCCGCCACATCACAATTATAATATAAAAAATTATATAGGCATACTCATAAATAAATAAAAAGTATGACATTAAAAATCGAAATTCTGATTGGCTACAAAATGTGGAAATTAAAATAGTCATAATTATAACTCTCCACTTTCTTTCTTTTTTTGTCACAATGACCATAATTTTGACTGTGTCAAAAAGTCAAGCCACATTTTATTATGTGGTGGAATGTGTTCGTGAATATATATACTATTTAATTTTTTATTGGACATGACAAAACGTAGGTTCAGTATATGAGTCAGACTGAATCAGTGACCACTCTGGCTGATTTATAATGGTTTTGTTCTCTAAAAATAACTGGCTCAAGAGTCACTTGCATGTTCTTGATTGAACAAAAAGCCGCCAGTTCCAGTCGTTCAGCATTAATTGAAACCCTGATTATCCATTATATCCAGCATAAATATTCCAAAGAAGTTTTAATGAGCAAGTTTCTGACTGTTTTACACACAGGCTCACACTCAAACACACAGCAGAAGAGGTACTGTTGCTTTATTCAGCGTGTATTTAGGTACAAACATACAGCACCATTCAGTTCAGAGACTGTCATCATAAACAGACTCGGTATCTTGTTCATTTTCAAATTACTGATAATTGACTATAACTTAGATGACACAACAAAAGCAGATGAGCGCAGTTGTATTTTAACCACAAGTCTAAAAACTCCAGTTCTTGAGCTTTTATAATTTCTACTCTTGATTTTTCAGTCATGCTTTTATCATGTCAAACATTGTAAATGCTAAAGCAAAATAATCAAATATCCGCAATAAAACAAAAATATGAGAAGCAGAACACAGACAGATAGCAAACTAAATGTATTGCTACTACAACATTTACTAAAAATAATACATTCTAACCTAATATAACTAAAACATAACTGTTGCACTAACTACATATAATCTAAAGAGCCAGGGATGGTGGACAGTGTCCTGGTGGCTGATTCTTGGTCTAATTTCAAATGAACAAATTGGCTTTGGTCTATTCCTAGCATCCAAAGCAAGCTGAGATCAAACAGCGATTCACCTCAACAAACAATTGGTTCAAAGTTTGCATATAGGGGATCATTGGTGAATCAGATGCTCAATGGGTGCTGGGAATCAAACAAAGAAGTTACAATTTAGTGAAAATTTCAATGGATTTATTTGCTGAACCGTATAGTATAGAGTGTTCTTGAAGTGGAACCCTGCATGAGAATCGGCCAACATGACACTGAGCTCTGGCTGAGTGAGTGCTGCCCCTAGCGGTGTCTCCAAGGTGGTCATTTTTCCATTTCGAGTGTAAAGAAGAAGGGGGACCTCCTTAAGTGTACCTCTTGTGTGACACAAGGGCTCGTCTGACTTGAAAGCAATGATATGCTGAGGCTTCGTTTCATGGTTGGATGGTGTAATTTGGGTGTAAGTAACTAATAAAGAATTAGGATCGGAGGTTAAAAGAATGGTTATGGATGTGATTTTGACAAAGAGGATCATAAATGGTGGGTCTAGTTTAGTTTATTCACCTATCGATGTTTGAATCTGGGGGATGATGTTGTATACTATTTTGGGATCTTAAAGTGGGTCTCTCCCTCAGCGGTATTCAGAATATGATGAATGTGAGTTATTAGGATTTTGTGTTTTAGGGAGTTAGGCAAGGGCTGGGAGGGTGGAATATGTAAATCGAATTTCTTCTCCCTCCAGGAGTTTCCTGTTAAGGCAAAAATGAAGGTCAGTTCAAAAACTACACATCAATATCAATTTGTGATCTACCATCCAAGTTACTTAATTCAAGTTAGTACTCCCATATTTGTTATTCTATTTTCACTTAACTGTGACTGATTAAAGAAACTACAGGTGTCCTTCTGTCAAGAATATTACCTGTAAGCTGCAATTTCAACATCCAAAGCCATCTTCACATTAAGCAGATCTTGATACTCCCGCAAATAGCGTGACATTTCCTCTTTCGCATCAGCAATGTCGCTCTCTAGGTCACTTATCTTCCCCTAGAAGTAATTCAGAGAAAATTTCAAAGCATTAATTCATGCCTAAATGATTAACTGACAGAACCATTCCCTCATACTGGATTTGTGCCAGAGATACAGAGTAGTAGCATCATAGATCTAACAGATTTTGCTCAGCAATACCTTTTTCCTCTAGAGTCAGTCTCATTTGTTCTACTCAGTTTGTCAGTCATGACTCAGCACTGATGGATTGAGTCAGCATCAGTAACATTTCTGCAACTATCGTTTGGACATTACAATGACAAAAGCACAGCAGAAATAGTATTCCATCAATGTTGAATCTGTGGAACTGTAAAGGTCAGCACACTGACTTATGTGAGGACTTAAATGATGAAACGGACTTGACACAGAGACGCAGGAATATGATTCCTCTGACTTTAAACCTGTAAAATTATCACAGTAGTACCTTAAGGGTATATATATTAATACGCATCTTTTATACAGTTGTCCCTTTAAGTGTACGGCATTAGTGACAAGCTGTTGTACCCCTAAAGGTAAATTTTTTGCACATTTTGTGTATTATACCCCTAAATACAAATAAAGATTGTTCCATTTATTTTATGTTTGTATTAATATTCTCTTTATCTATAATGTTTCTGCAGTCAATATCATAATGACCTCACTTTTTTTTCTAGTGTCTCAACAGAGGCATTTATTTGGTTATATTGCACATGTGTTGCCATTATGATTAACTACTGCCAGTGATCTATACCTGGTATTTGGTGACCTCAGTGTTCTGCGTCTCCTCTTGTTCCCCTAGTTGTGCATTCAGTGAATCGATGACGTTCCTCAGTGCTTCGACCTCAGCTGAACGGGACTGCAGCAGCCGCCGGTACTCAGTGGTCTCCTCGCGCACCAAGCGCACAGCCTCCTCCTGCTTATCTGTCAGCTCCACTACGCTCGCCACCTTCCCCTGGAACCAAGCCTCGGCGGTTTGCATGTTGCGTCCAGCCAAGGTCTCATACTGCGCTCGGATCTCTCTCAGAGCGGCCGACAGGTCTGGTCTGCTTGTGTCCAGCTCCACGCTGAGGCTGGCGACCTGTAGCTGGACCCTCAGCCCCTCATGCTCCTCAGCGAACACTTGCTTGAGGAAGTCCATCTCCTGTGCCAGGGAGACAACGCTGGCCTCCGCATCACAGCTGCACAGAGCGGCTTGGCCTGCCTCCTCTCGAAACCTCTGCAGGTCCACCTCGGCCCGACTACGCAGCCGTGCCTCTTCCTCCCAGCGCTCGTGCAGCTGTGCGTGCGCCTCCCGCAATGCCTCCCTCTGTGACTCCATGCGCGCTTTAGCCTGGGTCTCCTGGTGCAGCTGCTCCCTGAGGCCCCGTACTTCCTGCAGGTAGAGCTGCTGCAAGCGGGACGGCTGACTCTGCCTGTGCCGCAGGGCCTCCAGCTGCAGGAGCAGAGCCCGGTTTTGCTGCTCGAGGTGTCGAACCTTGTCAATGTAGGACACAAAGCGGTTGTTTAGACCCACCAGCTGCTCTCGTTCTTGGGCCCGCAGGTCTAACAGTTCGGCGTTCCCTACGGTCACCTGACTCAGGTCGCTCAGCTCCCAGCGCCGCAGAGGCTCCAAACGCATCGGCCACCTGGAGGAAGACAAGGGCCCCCGGGAGAGCCGATAGGTGGTGGTACTGGAGTAGGAATGTTCCCTTCTCCGGGAGAGGGAGGAGGAGATGAATGGGTCAAAGCTCATGATGCAGGATTTTTTGTTGTTTTTTTTGGTTTGATTTTCAAATGATGTTAATGTTTTGTTGGTTGAAGTTTTTCTTTTTAAGTCCCCCTTGTTCTGCACACCATTAGTGGAGATGAACCGGCACTGCACCAGTTCAGAAATGCTGCAGAGCAGCCTGCTTTATACAGGACACACATACACACTCTCTCTCCGCACACACACACATACATAGATCCTCAGCCAATCAACAGCTCAGCAGTGTCATGATGCTGCCGATTGGTTTTGTGTTTCTTTTTTAGCTGGAGTAGCATATCAGGAGGAAGGGCTGATTTATATATTTTTTATTAAAGGGTCACTGCATGTTTTCAGTTTGAAATGTTATGCAAATGGCTATATGAATATGCGTGTAAAACATATTTCAAAGAAATCCATGCAGTTCGATTTAGAATATGGGATTAAAAAATAATGTTAAGGTAATGTTTTTTCACTACATTCAATTATATATACACAATTCATTACTCAAAGAATCAGCAAAACAACATTTAATTGTACAATAATGCTTGATTTTTTAAATATTTAAATATATAGAATTAAATAAAGTTTGCACAGAAAGGTTAACATTAGCTCGTCATACATTGTGTGATGTCTCTCCCAGGAATGGTGCAGCCTCTGTCTGACATCCTTGAGTTTTTTCAGGAAGATGAATCTCTGAGAAATTATCTGATGCACCAATGTCTCCTTCCTGTAAACACACACACAGTTATTTCAGGATTTATAGGATAAATGTTAAGATCAATATAAGTTTAGTTCCCCATTGAGGAGTTTTTCCACTAGATTCTGGCACCAGAGCCAATATATTAGGGTAACCTATACAGCAATGCAATAAAATGCTTTTAAAAAGCGTTAAACACTATTTTGAACAACTAAGGAATAAACAAAACAACATAAACCTGTGACTTTACTCGTTGCTATCAAATATTCAGCCTCTAAAACAGTTACCTGTGGTGTGCACTGTGCCGCAAAGTCCCTCAGCTCATACAGCTCCTTCTGTACACTGAACGACAATCAGTTAACACTTGTTAAAGCAATTAAACAATGCAAAATAATGGCCTACTAATAAACTTCAGCTGTGAAAAAGTTCCATCACTGGGATCATCATATACTGCTGGCTTTAACTATATTATGCTGGCTGGCATAATAAAAATAAGGAAAAATTTAAACTTACTCTCTCCCAGCAACTGCCCCTGTAAATCAAGAGTAAAGACAATGACAGTGAGTCATTAACATGACCAGCTTTTATACATTATTTAAAATGTACCAATGAAACTTACAGTATGAATGGATCTGTAAAACCAGCCACACAGCAGACATAATGCTTTCAAACGGCAGCACTATTACACGCAGATCATCCACTGTTCTCTCTCCCTTGTCTAAACAGAAGAATTTAGTGCTCTCTCCAACAGAACCTTACAAAAATATAGTTTAGGTGTTGACACTTACACACTTGCAGTATTAATTCTGTGGCAAGAGAAACAGAGTTGACCACTGGCAAACCTGCCACCCCATACATAAACAAAGTAGTGTAAATTACATCTGCAAAAGAGAAAATGTAAGAATTACAGAATAAGGATGCATTTTTAAGCCCTACTGATTCATTCAAATTGTTTACAAATGCTTTTGCCACAAAATAACCAAAAATCTGAATGTTTTCTTGACTTTCTTATCCTCATTATTTACCCGGAACTGTTCTGGAGAATCGTGAGGGTTCAATCGCAGTCAAGACGTGGAGCAGAACTGTAACAAAGATGCATCCAAAACGCTCTATGATCAATAACACATTATAAAAGTCAGTCAGGTTATATGCTATACCATAAAAGCTAACAAAAAAATTAAATGTTTGAATAACAAATTTGGATGACATATTAGCATAAACCACACAACATTTAAGTAACAATGCAAGCAATTTGTTTTAAGAAAAATTAATAGGGCAACTGATTTTTCTGATATTTGAAACAAACTTACCGTTAGTATACTCCAGAATCTTGTTAGTATAATATAAAATAAATGCACTATGCCCGATGAGCGTGACAACCATAACGGTTACCCAAACTAAATCTAGGATAGCGAGAGACAGAAAGATCATCATTGATACAGCCAGCATGTTACATTTACATGTATTCATTTAGCAGACGCTTTTATCCAAAGCAAATTACAAATGAGATTTTACTTACATTACTTTAACAAATATAATTTAACACTTTCAAAGGTGGGAGAGAGAGTTCAGTCCAAATTTTCAAAGCCAGTGCCAAACAGCATTGCTTTTGGAGTATTTGTCTGTAAGCTAATTATTTACTTGTCCTAAAGCTGTGGTTCTCAACCAGGGGCCTTAGGCCCACTGGGGGGCCTCAGCAAATTTCCAAGGGGGCCTTAAGATGACTTAAAATGACATTAAAATGAGCTAAAATTATAAGATATTTCTTATTTTGATTCAGTCCTCTTTTTTTTGTCTCTGAAGAACCAGGATTTCCAAGGTCTTAAAAAACCTTAATATATGAGGTGGCTTCATTTAAAAGTAATTTGTAGACTGGGAAAATTAATGTAAATTAATAAAATCTTAAAACTATGAGCAATTTTAGAATGGATATGCATTTCTAGTTGTGCCCAACCTCTAAAATATTGAACATTTTGATTTGTGACATGTAAAATGAAACATTTGTTTGTGTACTTACAACATCTCCAAATAAGTGCATGAAGTTGATTTGTGCCAAGTTTTAAACAAAGGTACTGTCGAATTGCTGGAATTGGAAGAACTATGAATGAAATGGCAGCAGATATTCCCCCAAAAGCATATGTCATTGTAATCATGGCTGAAAATAAAAACAGACACATTTTAATGACTGTCAGTAAATAAATAAATATCTAAAACGAGACAGATCCTGGATAACTTATAAATACAATTCCTGCTTACATTCATCAACGCTTGATGATCTATAGAAGAGGAGACGCATTAGAAGAAAGTTGCTTGACTGCATGAGAACATGTCCGAACGACTCTACAAGACAAAAATCACACATATGACCATTACATGCAGCCTAGTGGTTAAAGATCTGGAAATATGGCCTTCATCTAATTGTAGATCATTTCTAAAGCATAAAAAAAAAAAAACGGAATACATTTTTACATACTTGTTATAAATCCAAGGGAAAAATGAATCTCAAAAAAACGTATCAAGAAAACGTTGCTTAAAGCTAGGAGAGATGCTGGCATGGATGACAGCAGAATAACCCCAACACTGACAAGCACAGCGTCACTCCACTGAGATGCATTCCAAAGATCATGAAGAACAGCTACAAAAGAAAGATGACACAAGAATTACATATATCCATAATACAGGCCCAGATGAATGTATTCTGCAAAATTGAAGTCCCCCAGCAGTCAATAATTTAATCCCTTAAAACTCATCTTTGATTATCAAAATTACATAAGTATATAAACGTTTCTGTTTTTTCATTTGGACATAAATTCTTCATGACTAAACAAAGCAAGGGTATAGTTACATTCAAGCTATTTTCAGTTGTACGCGGGGTCGCGGGCCATAAATATGCTAATTAGTCCCCAGCTCCACTCAGTCATACCATCTGATCCACTCGGTCAACTGTAGTAAACTGAACTGTAGTATTGGTTTAATTCAGCCATATATGTTTGAACCAGAAACTGATTCAGAAAAAGAAAGAGCGAATTGCACTCGATCGTCTACAAGTCAATGTATCCAAATGGTAATGCATTTTATGTATCGCTCTAGTCTCTACAACGACGGACACATAGCGGTAATTGATATGATTAGCTTTTGGCTTGACTACATTATCAAACAGCTAATAATGTGTTTTTAATTATGTAATTTTTGTATTATATTGTGCTTTTCTCAAACCCAAAGCGCTACAACAGAGTAATTATAATACAATTAAAAAACCAAGCAAGCAAAAGAAAAAGGCACTTTAAAGACAGTAAGTAGATTTAAAAATATGAGTCTTAAGAGATTTCTTAAAACAGTCCAGTGTTGCTCGACTCCTCACTTTAAATGAGGGCTGCTGAATAGTACAACCAGAAGAGCGAAGAGACCCATGAATGGCTTTATATGTGAAAATCAGAGAGATACGTGCCTGTATGGGAAGCCAGTGTAATTGATAAAAGTAGGGGAAATATGCTGGCCAATGAGTCAGTACGCGGGCAGTTGAATTCTGAGTATTTTGCAGTTTCTTAATGGATTTATAAGGAGGACCAGAGTAAAGTGCATTGCAATAATAAAGCCTAGACATAGTAAAAGGCATGAACAAGCCTTTCTGCATCGGGCAAGGAGAGAGAAGTTATATGTCACTTGAAACGATGGAGATACTGAATTGGATTCAGTTGAAATTACAAAAAAAAGAAAGAAAATAAATTACGTTTATGCAGAACCGTCGGCATGCCAACAAGTGTAATTTCAGTTTTTGATTTGAGTTTAAGAAAATTCTTGCATCCACACTTTTATTTAATTTAAACAATTTGTAAGAACTGTTATTATAGAGTTATACTCGGGGTGCGTACTGACTTAAATCTGTTTATCGTCAGCATAACAATGAAACACCAGACCAAACTTTCAAATCATATATGTATGTACTAAACAGAATGGGCCCTAACACAGACCCCTGCGGGACACCCTGCTGTACCAATGTGGGTTCAGATTTATTTCCCCCCAAACATACATACTGGAAAGTGGAAACTATCAGTGATATAGGATTTAAACCAATCAAACAACACCAGAGATGCCTAACCATCCACACAACTTTTCAGGGAGGATGGAATGACATACAGTGTCAAAAGCAGCACTAATGTCTAACAAAACTAAAATGTTTCAAGCACTGATGTCAGGAGAAGTTAGAAGGCCATTCGTGGCCCAGACAAGAGCGGACTCAGTGCTATGTCCTGATCTAAATCCAGACTGAAATGGTTCTAATAGATTATTTATGGAGAGATCATTCTGTAACTGACCAACAACAACCCATTTAAGGACCTTGGCCTGAAAAGGTAGATTCACTATAGGCCTTTAGTTAGATAGCCTTCAGCATCACACCCAGTCTTTTTAGGAACTGGTGTGATAGCCGCTGTCTTAAGGGCCAATGGAACCTTCTCAGTCATTAAAGAATTATTGACAACTGCAGTAATAGAAAGGCATAAAGATATTAAGCACTTTTTAAGAACATCAGTAGGCAAGGGGTCAAGAAGAGAACATGTAGATGAACTCATAGACAATTTTGAAATGTCGTCAATACTCAGTAACAAAGTTGTAAAAGAAAATGGAAGGTGTATTTTTAAGATAAGTACCAGGAGCCAGCCAGGAAGAGCCAGAATTAATGCATAGAATTAATGTATAGAGCTATACATCTTTTGGACTGTCTCTGTATAGAATTTATGGAATTCTCAACAGAAGAGATTATTGCTTTGATGTTTAACAAGTTTGTTGATGTTTAACAAGTTTTGTTGTTGTAAAAGTTCATGTTCAAAGCACCGCCCCGCCCGTTAATGGGACTGGTTACATGTTTGTGACGGCAGTATCAAACTGCAAAACTTGATTTTCACCACAGGAGGTCTTTAGGTATTTGAACACAGTAAATTAATAAATTCTTTACATTAAGACTTTAAAACTGGCCTCCTTACCTGAGCAAAATGCAGTGGAAATCAGAAGATATGCAACAGGAATACCTGTATATTCAATTATTCTGTGGATGGAACTTGGTAAATCAACTGAAAAAGCAAAAAACACCAACAAATTTGAGATTTATAAAACTTTCTCAACATTTCCCAACAAGAGTTTAAGAAAACTATAATTTAAATGTAAACCATAATCATATAGTTATATTTACACATTTATATTAGCTGATTAGTCTGCATAACAGCCTCTTATTACTGTAGAATTTTCTGGCAAACTAAGAATTCTTTTTCAGACCTAAAATTTGTGGGTTTATCACAGATCCCTAAAGCATTAAGCAAGATACATTTATGTACAATGCGATTTGAAATTTATTACGTAATATATTTAATACAATCAAACAATGTCTTTCATTAAAATGCACATACATACCAGAAACTGTTGCATTCCAATTATAATAAGGGGCCACAAGAAACAATAAAAGGATCCTTGTCAGATTAATTATTGCACACATTGTTACCTCAACTACAGACCCTGAAAAAAGCAGTAACAAAACAACAAAGTCATCAGAGGGGAAAAAACGCAGACAATGCCAGCAGACTTAGAAAAGTTCATTACACATACCTTCAATTACACCCCACAGAATAAATGCAATAGATAAACAGATGTTGGGACAGACAACTTGCAAATAATTTATGTACATAGGCTTTGTCCCAGTATCTGCAGAAGAACATAAACGTCATGTACAATCATTTAGTGTTACTTTTTATTATTGTCTTTTTTAGAGTTGCTCTACAGCAGAATTGAATTAGGTTTGCATTAATCAAATAATTTTATTCCTGTTTATCACTGTAAGCGGTTTTGAAACAACTTGACTTGATATTTACGTATAAACAATGATGCAGTGGAAGAATAACAGAACAGCAGTTTAACATCTTTTTCATTTACATCTGCTATGCATTAATATAACTCTTTAAAGCATATTTCATATTGCTTGGCCTACCTACCTTTTCTGCTTATATAGATTGCGACTGGAATGCTTAATACAAAAGTCACAAAGAAGGAAATAAAGCAAAGCATCAGTGTAATGATGTGCAGAGCAGACATTCCTACATGAGAGAGACAAGGATTTTACTGGCATTCGATTTAGTTAATAGTAAAAAGAACGATTTGACATAACATTTAATTTTAATAAAATCCATGTTTTCACTACATAGAATTATTTAAAAATGAATAACTTTTAGTTTTAGTTTAACTTAAGACAATTGAACTGCTTGATATTTTTGTAGAAACAATTACCGGTATTTGAAATTCTTTGATGTCACTTGTGATCAATTTAATGCATACTTGCTGAACAAAACTTATTGTCTTTCAACTTTTGAACGGTACAGTGTATTTCTCAGATGACTTACCCAACCGTCCAATTTCCACAGTAGCAGAGCTCATTGAATATTCTACGTGGACTTCACACATGTATTCACCCTTGTCGGCAGTCTGGACATTTTTTAGTCTCATTGAGAAGTTGCCTTTGGGAATTTCTTCTCTGAAGAACTCTGCTCTGTCTCTGTAACGCTCATGAGACGATCCTGGGAATATTGTCCCATTTTGGAAAAGCAAGACAGGGACGATGTCTGACTTTTTGTCCACCTTCATCCATGAGACCTCGTCAAAGTGTTGAGGAGGAACATGCGAGTCAACCATGCAATTTAGAACAACCTCCTCACCAACATGTGCAAACACAATTTGATCTTCTCCTGTCACAACTACACGCTCTGTCATAAATAAGACAAATAATCATTCTAACAACAAAATAGGCATGTTTAAAGACTCTTTTAAAATTGGATACTTACCCACATGTTGAATTGTAACAGGGATCTCCCCAACATCCTGGTCAAAGTACACTACACATTTGTAGATACCAGTGTCCACAACTGTTATGTTTTCCAACAGGATTGAAAAGTTTCCTTCAAAGATCTGCTCAGGAAAAAAATGTGCTCTGCCCCTGTAAGACGGATACTGAGCCTCAGGTCTGTCCTCGCCATTCAGAAACAAGTGCACTAATGTCTCTTCATCGGTCTTCTTCCACTCGACCTCCAGCTCCTCCACAGGTAATGGGGTTTCCACAAAGCAGGGCAGGATGATGGAACCCCCCAGTTGTGCAACCAGAGACTGAGCAGGTCCTTGAACCAAGAGCCCTTCAAAAACGTGAAACAACAGCTATTCAGATGGGACTGTTAGTAAAGAACAGTGCACAAGTCGTAAACACATAATGCAAGCAAGTATGGAACAAAGCATGTGATCCTTACCTTCAGTTGTAAGAAGAGCTGCTGCTGATATCAGGACTCTAAACATGTTTAAGGTGCACATATCTACAGAGCTGTGAAAATCTCTGAATTTAAGAGTAAAAATAAACAGCCCTAAGAACTGACTTACATTATCAAGTTCTTCCTACTTTCATTTTATTCAAGTTGTGCAACATGGCCTTTGACCGAGGATGCACATGACTGCACAATGCACACTTTATTCTCAGTTGTTGGCTCACTCTTGTTCTACTCTACCATTCAAAAGCTTGGGGTTGGTGAGATTTTGTAATGTTTTTGAAAGAAGTCCCTAATGCTCATCAAGACTGCATTTATTTGATCTAAAATGCATTTAAAACTGTAATATTGTAAAATATTATTACAATTACCATTTAAATGTAAATATATTTTTAGAAGTCATTTATTCCTGTGATTGCAAAGCTGAATTTTCAGCAGTCATTACTCCAGTCTTCAATGTCAAACGATCCTTCAGAAATCATTCTGATTGGCTGTTTAAGAAAGATTTATTATTATCAATGTTGAAAACACTTCTTTTGCTTAATATTTTTGTGGAAACAGTGATACGATACGTGTATATAAAGAACTAAACGTCAAAGTCCTGAGTTGATGTTTATCTTTGTAACAATATGTGCCTGCAATTAACTATACATCTTTTGTTTGCAATAGAAATGTCAGAAACTAATGTCATCATTTCCACATCAGTATACACTAGTGAATTCACTGGGAGACCAGTGAACAGATATTCTGTCAATCATTATCAACACTTAATTTGAGTTATTGACTTAATTTAACAATAGAACATTGTTTGAAATGTGCAGTCACTAAAATGGAAAAGGAGCCAGAATATTAAGTTAGACATTACGGATTAAATAAAGTTAAATAATAAATTTCAAGTTTTTCCCATTTTCAGGGCACCTTTTATTGTATCAGAGAGCCATTTTCCATTGCTTTACAGGTACAATTACAATTTATTTGAAACTGTTCCTTAGCAAGATGTATATGATAATGTTTACGCCAAATCGTTTCTATATCAGACGTGGCACAGGTGTTTGTAGAGATTTGAATTCAACTCGTGACACATTTCAACTGTTACAGAAGCAGGTTAAAACCTGCAGGTTAGAAGTCCAAATAAAACCTCTCAGAGAGAAACAATACTTATGGTTGGAAACCCTCAGACTGGGTCATAGGGCAAATACTTTTCCCAATAAAACAAAAACAAAGTAAACATTTGTAGTGACCATTCATTAAACTTTTGACAGCCTTAAAAATTATATAAAGCTTCATGCCACTATCTGGCAAAACATTAAAACCAATAACTGACTTAAAAGGGAATGTATTATTTTGTGGGACAAATTAAGTTGATTAAAATCGCAGTCATCATACCTGTTTGTCCAAACTCTCTTTAACTTGTATATAGACTGATAGTAAGACTTGAACTATTTTTAAACAAAAATTATGAAATATTCAGATGAATGACCAAACACGAAAGCCCCACGTTGTTTTATGCATCTGACATTTTTTACTGTATCCAACTAATTACACTGATTTTGAGATGCTTAAATCCCTCTGTCAGTGTGCTGTGAATCAGGGGTGTGATTTGGCGTTTTGTCGCTCAATGCCCTTGTTTTCTGGAATATGCTTGTAAGTGCAGCGATCATTCTTTAAGCAGCCAGTTGTCCTCCAAAAAAAACATTCATCAGGTTGTTTGCTGGAAAAAAAAAACAGTGGTACATATAAATTTCAAATTACCATGAAAACATTGCACTAAATGCAATAGATACCATTTATACTATTGCTCAAATACTATTTGAATCTCATTGTATTCTAGTACACTGCAAAACAGCATGCAATAACATTCATTGTGCATGATTATATTTATTAAAATCATAAATAATATTACTCCATATCTATTTAGCTTTTTTTATCAAATTAAAGGATTAGTTCATTTTCAAAACTTTTTTTTTTGCTGATAATTTACTCACCCCGATGTCATCCAAGATGTCCATGTCTTTCTTTCTTCAGTCAAAAAGAAATTAAGGTTTTTGAGGAAAACATTCCAGGCTTTTTCTACACAGCATGAACTTCAAAGGTCACGTTCACGTCATCTATCCAAGTTATTTGTCTGTGTACTCCGGTTAAAAAAAGTAGGGAAGGGCGAAAAACTTCAAAATTGTCTGACATCGTGGTTTTAATTTATATTAATTATAAAAAAAATTCTCCTGACTTTTCCAACGCGATGACGTAATGAGTGGCGCGTCGCAGACCAGCACAAGACGAACAATTGTGGTTAAAAAGTATATACATTTTCTTTTTCTTTTTTAGAAAATGACCGATCGTTTCGCTAGATAAGACCCTTTTTTCTCGACTGGGATCGTGTAGAGACTTTGAAGCTGCATTGAGACTGACATTTGAACCTTTTTTTGAACATAGGGATAGATGGTTGCCATTGAAGTCCATTCTGTGTAGAAAACTCCTGAAATGTTTTCCTCCAAAACCTAAATTTCTTTTCAATTGAAGAAATTAAGACATGGACATCTTGGATGACATCGGGGTGAGTAAATTATCAGCAAAAATGTTTTTGAAAGTGAACTAAAGTGAACTAGCATTTCTAACCTCTAAACACAGGGATATTTAAGTTTTGTGCAACAATTTAAAATCAGAAAGTTTACGCACTCAATCTTCCCTGAGGACTCTGTAGATGCATCTCTGGACACTCCAAGACGTGTGTGAATCCTATCAGGATAGCGCACCACTAGTGTTGTCCCATCAATGGCATAACCCTGCAATACACAAACAGAAACTGTAATGTGTCCCTCATTGAAAAGACAAAATGTATTCCATCCCCACGGCAAGATCTTTATTTGACCTCCACCAGACAAGGGTTAAACATATTACAAGCAGCTATATTATTATCGACTGCATGTTTAACATTCAACTGAACAAAGCAACAGAGCAGACATACTTACATGCAAGTCTTGTATGGCTTTCTCACAGTCCTCCTTCTTGGTGTAGTTAACAAACGCACAGTGTCTCATTTGTAACACTCTGACACTATGGACTTGTCCAACACTGTTTCACAAAGATGAGCTCCATTACATCAATACTGAATTAAGCATTTTACAGTTTTCAAAACCAATGAGGTCACTTACTAGCTGAATAGGCCATAAAGTTTAGCCTCTGTTATAGAAGGCACTAGATCTCCAACCCAGATAGGGAATAGCTCTCTGTTTAGGGATGAAAGACACATAAGGGTTCAGCTGATTTTAATGTGAAAGTTTGTCTCATGAAAGCCTGTATTGTGTGCATCTTACTGGGCATGATGACGAACTGGAGCAGCGACTGGCATACTGGGTCGAGGCGGATTCTGAGGAAGAGGTCTGAGAGGGAATTTAGCTGGAGGTTTTGGGTGACGCTCTACAGACATAAACTCACTTTCTGTGGGAACTAGGACAGGGGCTAAACCTAAAAAGAATGAGAGTTAATGAAATCTCAATTCATTTTCTCACTTCCTCTGTATTTGCATATATATTCACATACATGGAAATCAGTGTCTTTCAAGAGTGCTACCTCAAAAAAACTAAACAAAAAGGAGTGAAGGAAATGTTTCAGGGTCAGAAATAAACGGGTTTGAGGCACCAAAATGAACATTAAATGCCCCCCAAATTCAAGATTGAGGGGAAAAAAAAGCTCATTATTGTTGTGCAAATACATTTTATGCCACATTTAAGCAGCATTAAACAGTTTGTACTGTAAGTGTAAATATCAGATTCAACTTTGCAATGTAAAGATGGTATTAGTTGAACAAATTGTATTAGTAACAGACTATAGTATTCTGATTGAGTGAATTAATTTAATAAATGTAAATACTGGATACAAAAATCAATTCTATACTTATTAAAAGAGAATTATAAAAATAACAAATGCTCCAGGAAATCACTTATTTTACTTATTTGTTAATATGAAAATTATTACTTAATACTTCAAAATATTTACCCATGGGGCAAATATATCCCCTGAATAGAAAAGTAAATTTCTGACTGATATGTAGATGCATTATCATACCTGATAGCCCAGAGAGAGCTTCTAAGGCTTTTTCTACAGTTCCATGAAGAATAAGGGCATTTGAACTCTGCTCTTTGGTGAATCCCATTTCCTGTTGAAGAAGTATATATTGATATGCTCATTCAGGTGATTTATAACAAACAATAACTTAAAACCAATATTCAGCTGACAACATTGAAGCAGTATCAACACTAAAACAAACTGTGGTCCATTATTTACTCATACCCACTCACCATAAGCTGCATGATCTGCACCCTCATCATCTCCTCAGCTGCAGGCATACATGTACTGTCCAGTTTTAACACTTCATTATATGTAAGTCTGGCTTCATAATATCTCTGACAGAGGGGGAAACAACAAGATTGTGTGAGAATAAAATAGCAGAGGGGAATTTGCAGGTCAGTCTGTACTGTAAATGATGGATGACACTGGCAAAAAGTTGTGGTAATACCTTCAAACCAACCAGCGCTTTGCCTTTTCTGTAAAGCCCTTTAACCCATTTGGGGTTCATAGAAAGAGCAATATCAGCATCAGTTAAAGCTTTCTCATACTCCAGCATCTTTTCATAGCAGTAAGAACGATTTCCAAACAACCTGCAAAGACAGATACAAACACATTATAAATGTAACCTCTCAAAGACATGCTCTGCTCGATTTATAACTAGTTTTTTTTTTCATAACTCATGTTTTAGTTGAAACGGTTGACATTGACTCTTACTTATACTCTTTAGGGTTGTGTTTTATAGCATCTGTAAAATATTTCACACCCATCTCCAGGTTTCCTGAGTCGGCATACTGGTTACCTATAACTATAGAAAAGATGTGGGAATTAGGAGGGCATTTCATGACTAAACCATATTTAAAGAAAAACCTCACACACCTGCCAGCTCCACGCTTCTTGTAATAACATAATTTGCATTGACGGTCTCCTCTGACTTCTCCTCCTCCTTGTTATCAATCTACAGGAATAAAGAATTTAATGTTTTGGAAATACTGTCAAGAATTAGCAGCTTCAGAAAGGCTGGCTTAAAAGGATCATGGTTATATATATAGATAAGTTTGCAAGAATATATGGCAAATAAGCCTCTTACGCTCACCAAGGCTGCCTTTTTTTGAAAAAAAAAAAAGAGAGAAAAAAAAAGAAAATTGTGTAAAAAAACACACTGATAAACAGTAACTTGTGAGATGAAAGTGGCACTTCTACTGCCTTCAGTGCTGCCCGGGGCTACTGAAATAGCCTTCTTTAACATTCATAATGTAAATTGCATGTTTGCTGTAATTTACATTGTCATCTCTCTCTGGTTTTCCTTCTGGAACATGCATGTATTCTTATTGCCTTGTGCAGGCCTATCAACCAGTTTATCTTTTATTTGTTTTGATCCGATACATGTATATTTAGAGAAATTATTAACCATCTTCTCTGTCAGGATTTGATCTACTGCCATTTTAATACATTCTTTAAAGTACCCACTTTTTGTTTAATGACAACTATTAACTTGTTCTCCTAATCTCCTATTTCAGAAATTGTTAAAAGTCAGTATTATAAGAAAGTACATTTCCCGTCTTTGACCAATAAAAATCTTCCCACCAATAAAACAAACAAAAAAAAAATTAAAAAAAAAACACTAACTCACAATCCTGTGTAAACAATTTGCCAGTTGATCAAAAAATACTGGACATAATGGATTACATATCTGTTCATTTAAAAATTGTTCAGTTTCAACTTAAAACTACTTTTATTTCCACTAAGACGTAAGAACTGTAGCTATTACATATTCACCTGGTTGTCTCCAAAGCTCATTTGTATCTAGATCAGTAAACATGATACAACACTGAATCACTAAGCAGTAAACCGGCTGATTTCTTTTTTTAGACACGCCCAATAGCTACATTTTCATTCAATGTTGTGATTTTAACTCAAGCACAAAAATTTTAATATCGCATAAAACATCTTGCGAATAAAGCAGTGTTTTCATCCCATGTGTGCAAGAGAACAAAACAGTCACTTCCTGGGAAATTGGTGCAATATATCTGTAATAATAAAAAGGAAGTTGCAGCAATCGGGGAAGCTACTGTGGCTATTTTTTCCTACATCATAAATGACTTGCATCTCAGAGTGCACAGATGAAACAAACGCAGGAGTTACTTACTATCATACCAAGAACCTCCCCTCAACCTATTATATGTACATTTAAAGAAAAAAACGAAATTTTCCTACATGTCCTCTTATTTCATCCTTTCCAACCTGTTTTTGTGGCGTAGTGGTGACTTTCTGCTCCGACCCACGCGGTTTTCTTGAGTTTGCTTGAGCAGGTTTCTTGTCAGGTTTGGGTTTTTGTTCTAGTTTGCGCTTGGCAATAGCAGCTGCGTTTGACACAAAGCAGCTATTCATGTCAAGCTCCTAAGACACACATAATGCACTGTCACTGAAGAGCTATCTACAGTATAAATCACACCACTTTTGTAAATGACAAGGGACATTAAGTCATATTGCCCACCTCTGGTTCCATAGTTGGCTCTTCCTCTTCGTCGTCTTCATCGTCATTACTGCTATCACTGCTCTCCACAGGTTTTGAGGCGTTTTGATGACCAGAAGTCACAGATGAACAATTTTTGTTTTTAATTTTATTTTCATTTTCATCTTTATCTGCATGTTTAGTCTTTTCTGGGCCAGGGTCAACTTGTACCTTAGAACAAAGATAGAAACACCAAGATAAAATTAAGTCTGCGGACTTTCGGTGAGACGAGTATGACGAGTCACCATAAACTGCAGCATTATTTTAACTAATACTTAAACCATACAACAAAGCAGTCACACACAATAACATTTGTTTTCTCTTACCGGTTTATTTTTTTCTTTATCTGCATTTTCCTTCTCTAATTTTTCCAGCCGACGTCTCTCTTTCTGTCTCTGTTATATTTCAGAAAAATGTAACTCAACAAAATATTCTTGCTTATGATAATCAGACAAAAATGCTTTTTTTCCTTCATGTATGCCCTAACCATCTTTTTCTGTTTCTTCTTCTCAGCCTTTTTCTTAAGTTTTTCTTCTTCATCCACTAGCTCTTTTGCATTTCTTTCTGCTTCCTAAAAAGAAGTGAAATAATAACATGTTAAATGAAAAGTTAAATAAAACAACGAGTGAACCACAGGTGTTAAGACACAAACCTCGGCTGTTATGTGTTTGGATGGTTTTGGCAGCCCTCTATCAAGGAAGTTGTGAGAAAAGCCACAGTATCTGTTGTTTGTACGGACATCATACTTATCGTTGTCGTCGTCATAATCATAATAATCCTCATCAGATGAATCTTCATATCCTGTAAATTGAGCTGCAAAGTGGTCCAGTTCTGGAACTTCAATACAAAAATGTTTGCCTAAAGTTCATTAAGTGTAAATTAGTTAAAAAAAAAAAACCTACAGTTATGAAGATTAGATTGTGACCCAGTTAATTTACCTTAAAACAAAGAAAATTTATTTACAAGGCCTTTAATGTCAGCATGAAATTGAAGTCAATGTAAATAAGAGTGGTCAATAAGTGTAATTAAACAAGAGTGGTCACTAATCAATTATGATTTCATGGTGACTAATACAATAGGGATTTTTTTTTACAATTTCAATATCAAAAGAAGAGACATCATGCAAGTTGAACGCACATGGTCTCTTTTTTTTGCATTTAAAAGTTTAGAGCACTAGAACAAACAATATTTGGAGTAGTTTTAAATTGTTGCAATTGCAATAATAGCCCAATTTGAATATCAGACCAGCCCTACTATATTTGTTTTAAATAAACGACCATGTCTGCCTATTAGGTCATGTCTGTGTAACAAAAAAAAGACGTTTCTTACCAAATCCATAACCAAAACTTAAAGCATCTAAGAAGCTGCGGTTTGACTGTCTATCGTTGATCAAATCGACCATAGCCTCCTAAAAAAAGGCAGCACAGAAAAATAGAAATTACCGACTCAAACTCACCACCCCAGATTCATTAGAATTTAAATAACGCTGAATAATGTGATCAATTAAAGCACAGAAACGTAATCACTCACGTGAGTCCGCATGAGACGCTCATCATCACGCATCCGGAAGTATTCTGAAATGATCATTAGGAAAACATATTTTAAAAGTTTGAACAGGACATTACCACAGATACACTAAAAGTGGATTGTGTGGCTCAATCCGCAGTAGGTGATCAAAACATGGCTTCTCTTTCGTTCTGTTAAAGTTTTGAGATATACAAAAACCAAAATACTATCTTAACGAGACAATTTTCAGGCCTGTAATTGTTAAACGACACGTCCTCTCTATTGTTGTTAGAGCTACATGTGTTTGCATGAGCTGGCGAAGTTTTAGTAGACGTCATGAAAAGAGCCGAGCAATGCTTACCCGGTCCTATGGTGTTCTTTCTTGACATTTTAGCGAATATATTTATATATGTTAAGTAATTCTAAATTATAAAATATTTAAGTAACTTCTAAATGGTTTTACATTCCTTCCAATCGTAATGTTTTCTCGAGATTCGTCTCCACCTTTGCACACACATACAGTGCCCGCTAACACGCATGCGCACCTACTTTCTAGACGTACGCGCGCAACCACGGTGCACCACGTGGTGCGGTTGGGACAAGAGAAATACTTTTATAAGTTTTACATAAATTGAGCTAACTGCATTTATAGCATACTGTGCAAATAATCAGTTTGTCTACTAAATATAATAGGCTATAATTTAATGTTAATTGTAAAGACCTTTTCTAATTTCTTTGTTTGTTTTGAGGTTGCATATCGATAAATTAAATTAATGGAAACAATTGAATTACACAATAAAATGCTAAATGAATAATTGAACATGTACCAGCCTCTCCACTGTACAGAGATATTATGTCTTTTTGGCTTGTGTTTTCTATCAGTATTTGGAAACCTTTGAATTATATAGTCTTGGAGTGAGGTAATAATCATATAATATATTTTAGTGGGTGGACTGTGGGTGTGCCAAGAATATAATGAAATAATTGTGGCAAGAGTTTAGGGATGTGCCAAAAAAAAAAGGGAGGAGAACACATGAAGGTCATTAATAAAAGTGAAAGCTGCTACTGGGATTGGTAGATCCCAGCTTTGTTGTCTTCACCAATAAAGTCAAGCCTTCAGGTTTGGCATCTGGAATTCCCTGACATTTTTTTTTTTTTTAAGAAAGAAAGAAGACAACGATAAGAGCCGAGGTAACAACTTTCTACAACAATAATAAGTACAATATAAGTTTATCTACTGGTTTGTTTGAGGGACCCCCAATTTTTCACTAAATAATACACATTTGACACTTGATCCTTGCAAGAGCACTTTTGTGTTGTTAAGACTTAGATCACAAATAGATTTGAGTGCAGCTAAAAAAAATCTCTTAACCTGTCAAAAAACTGATTTCAAATTGGTGACCAAATGTTTTAAATCCTAAGTAGCCTAATACAAAAAGAAATGCTTTCCTGGCTTCAAAATGTGTAACAACATGGTGTTTGGTCAACAAAACATAGGTAAAATTGTCAGCAAAGTTTTATTTTGGTTATTTTATTATTTTAAACTGTTTCCCAGTTTACTAGTTTGTACTCAAGGCACTACAATAAATAAATACAGGACATTAAATATCGTTAGTTAAAATTGTTTAGTTTATTTGCTGGATTTTAAAAATTTGCCTATTTTTCTCTAATATATCTGCAATTTTCTGAATCTGCAGCAGATCGTCAAGACAACGGCATCATGATGAAAACTGTTGTAAAGTACAGTTAATGCACATTTTGTATCGATAGTTCTCAATAAATTAATCTAAAGTAACAAAATAATAGAAATAATACTTAAGCAATTATCTTGAAATAACGTGTACACCACTTGCCTTGTATTTCAGTACTATGTCAAGAAGATAGAAAGACAAAATACTCGGCAGCAATGTAAAGTATAAATAAAGCTTGGCACTTTTTGTACTCTCACTCCCCGCGCAAAGCCGCGGGCTTTTCCTTTTGCCATAGCAACAGCGTCATTTCGCCTCGCTACTGGAACTCATGTTGTCTATTCAGCTAAACCGTGTGTGGCTATGGGGTTCTTGTGTTTAACATCATACTTCGAGATAACTAAATTCGCGCAAGAAGCTAGCAAGTTATTAGCCGATGACTACACAGTACATGTGTTACTGGAACCGTTTTACATCCTGTTACTGTAACCTGGTTGTATTTTATTAGTTTCAAACACCTGCAAGTGCGCATGCGCGCTAACGTCCGTGTCAGTGTGTCCGTCACAACCACAACATGGATTTAGAGGAGGATGCTGCAAACGTAAACAATGTAAGTGTATGGAAATTGCTGTCAAGTAGTAAACCTAGAAATATGGTTGCTTACGTGTTTTTTTCTGGAATGTGCGAGCTTTCGATATAATGCATGATACTAGATCTTAACTCGCTAATCGAGACAACCTTGTAAGTTAGCTAGTAACACTGCATGGCAACAAGTGAGCTGTGTTCAAAGTGTAGCGCTAACGTTAATGACTGTCCAGTGATTTGCTGGAACTGAACGTATCATTATTTATTTAACGTTATATAGTCAACATTCTGAAGGCACAAGAACAGACTTAGATGAACGTGGAAAGCTTTGTAACGTTAGTCATCGGCTAATAATTTGCTAGCTTCTTCAGGCTAACGTTATATAGTGGGTAGCAGACACAGCATCACAAAAACAATAGTTTCTAGTAGTGTAAATCCCTCCAACTTACTCCACTTAACTGCTAAGGAATAATAAATGATAAATTCTGCCATATGTAAATTGATGGCCGAAGTAATGCTGACAATCACACACACATGCACTTGCATAGATAATTGTGTGTATATTCCTGATAGAGTGTGATAATCCAGGTAAAGTTAGACAAGAAATTATGAGAAATGTAATTCTATAAGTAATAACCAATTTCAATAACGAAGAGGTCATTAGAGTACTTTAAATTAGAGTCTCATAATAATGATGATGATGTAGAAATAAAATGAAACATAAATCAGATTAATGATGAATTCAACTACCTGTTGCAGTCCATAAGAACATGAAATGTACTAAGATAACAAAATATAACGATTAGCTGATAATACATGTATGGAAAAGTAATCATAAAAGATACAAGGAAAACAGTGAATTCATGGATATAGAAATGTGAATACAATGAAATAGATACAATCTTGAATACACCAATTCCTTTTAATAGATATAGGTATGTTTTTACCATTACAGACCCCTGCAGAGGCTCCCTGTCAGCAGCATGGACAAAATGCGCATGGTTCAGAGGATGACAGACCATACACAGATCCTGACAATCATGGAAGACCCTTTAGTAACACTCAGGACTTAAGTGTGCAGCCACTGATAGACAGATCTGAGACTTTACAACTAGGTACACACAGACTGCAGGTGTATTTATACAGTGGGCTCCAGAGATCTGAGATTCACTCTAATTTTAACCTGGAATTTTTGGATTTTGACATATATAATATTGTGATCTCTGCTGCAAATAAAATGAGCAAATCTCTTTGTACAGATGGTCAGATGTTCTTCCAATCAAGTTCAAGATGCTCTGTGAATCATATCAAATTATACTGGAGAACATGATCATCAGGGTTTCACACAATCTTGTATAGTCAAGCAGCTTGAGTGATACTGTAATTAAAGCAAAGGGCGATTAACCAAATACTAAGACATTCTTGATCCTTGCAAGAGCACTTTTGTGTTGTTAAGACTTAGATCACAAATAGATTTGAGTGCGTTTTCAGATAATCTTTTCACTCAGATGCTGACAAATTAGTCATGAATGTATTTTTTATTAGACGTTTTCTCAGACGTTTGAACCCCACTGTACATTTCTTTGTGCCTTAGCGCAAGTTACCTACATACCTGTTTATTTTAAATGTACATAATGACATATATAATCATTACATCAAATGATTTTCTTTTTTTTCTTCCCCCCCCCCCAGAGTTTCAGGATAGCCAGATGTCACCTGCACTTACCCTGCTTCCCTGCCTGGACAAATCTCACCTTCTTTCTGACTCCGCGTTTTTTCAGCATACAGATGCAGAATTTGTCCCTCTTCGGTACTGTTTGTTTAGTCATGTTCATGGTTTGGGCTTTTCTTTCTTTCTTTACCTTTTTGTATTTTTTAGATAATATTTTCTTTATTGTATTTATTTATACAGGGGATTTCCTGACCTCTCAGTTGTCTCTGACGGATGTCCCAGGATTTCACATGTAGTTGTAACCGATGCTTCCCACCTCCAACATACTATTTATGACCAGACTATGCTTTCCCAGCATCCTTTGGAGGTACCAGCATCAATGTCAGAGGGTGAAAAAAGCTGCTGTTCACTTTCCCAGCACAGCTTGTCACCTGGAGACCATTGCAAAGGACTTGAGGATCAAGTTGCGGACAAAATCAGCAGATATATGGAAGGAGAGGAGCAGACCACTGCTCAGCAGCTTAGTGAGGGAATGTCTGCTCAGCTCCTATTAGAGTACAGGGAAGAGGATGTTATTGTGGCTGTTAGCAGCAGTAGTACTGTTTCCTCTGCTTCAAATATCCAAAACACAGACAAAAGCCAGTTGGATCCTTCCATGAACCTTCCAACAGGCCGAGAGCAGCCACAAGGAGGTTCACTGTCATCACCATCTTCATTTCAGAAGGCTGCAGGTTCAGTTGTTGGCTCAGATGTGTCAAATATTACTTTTCGTGAGTCACAGAGGCACCCATACCAAGCAACTGACCATCTCCATGATCAGCATGATCATGCAGGACAAACAGGCTCAATCTCTGCACCAGCAAGTATGCATCATAGTGGGAACAAAAGTGGACTATGTGTTACACCAGCTGATGAAGGTGTGATGCATGTACCAGGTATGCAGAGAGTGCTTTGGAGCTCCGGTCATCTAACAGCAACAGATGGATCATTTTTGAGCTCGCAGCCTGTGTCTCAGTCCACACCTGCAGTACTTCTCATGAGACCCCCACCAGCATTGACCAAACTCTCACTCATACACTCCAAACAAGAGGCTTTTGCCTTTGTGGCTGCATCAGCCCAAAACAGTCACTCCAAAACTGGCTTATTAACATCATTGGACCTAAGTGATCAACATTCTTCTCCCATATACTCTGAAACAACAACTAGAGCCTTTGATGGACCTTCAGAGACTGCACAAATGATGTCACTTGTCCATCCTGTCTCAAATGAACAAGTCCCTCCTCCGGTTTTAAATCCTCCGGCCTCTGATCCACTTCACTCTGGCACTCATCCCTTTTACTCTGGTACTCTTGGGAGAGTACAGTCTCTTCCCAGTCTGAGCTACTTACAAAAAGTAGATGCCTGGAAAGCCAATCAAAGTTCTAGCAGGTCGTTTTATGATAATTTGGACCTACAGGGGTTTGATGGTGTGTTTCCCAAGAAAAAAGCACAGGATGCAGTGTCTGAGGCACTTAAGCACATGCTTTCTCGAGACACGCATCAGGCATTTTGTGCTAATGTTAGCTCCCAGGTGACTCAGCCACTGTCCTCCTCCCATTCTGGAAGCGGCTCACCCCGTCGGGTGGATGTAGTTGGGGCAGGTGCATGTAGACAAGCATCTGAGTCACCTGTCAATCGCTCACATTCTCACTCCTCCCTGAGCTCTGTGGTGACCTCTATTCAGAGAGACACTGGCACACACAGTCAGCGAGTTCCAGCGGCACAATCTGAAGACATCATTCCAGCCACCAGATCATTGGACAGTCGGCCATCCTTACTTTCAGGTGGAAGTTCAGCTCCTCACATGGACAAAAGCTCCACCAAGATGTCTCCTCTCATCAGTCTTGGTCGCTTCAGTGATGTATCATCAAGCCTCAACATGAGCAGCACTCTCTCCAGCTCTCAAGGCAGTTGCCATGGCGAGCAGAGTATGCGGGCGTCAGCGGGTGCTGCTTCTTCTGTAGTGAGTCTTGAGGTAGATAATTATGCACCCTACTGGACCTCCAGACCTGCGTCTCCTCCTCACGCTAAGGAGTTCAACATTGAAGACAGAATCCCTGTAAGTTCACATAGTGATGTAGAATAACTAGTAGGTTGTACTTAAAAAGGAAATTGAAAATATCTATTTTCTAAATGCATCTTGATCTTATTGAGAACGGAGGAATTTATCTGTTGCTACTTCTGTTTCATTGTGACTTTAAAGTCTGCATGAAATCAAAATTGATCTTATTTTTTTAATGTAGTTTTCTGTTTTTATAAAGCATGGTTCATCGTTGCACTTTATTCAAAACAAAATATTTATAATTGTCTTCATAATCGGTCATCAAAATGCTTTACTTCTTAAACGCTTACCTTTCTATTGCTTAGGCTTTCCATCACCTGGGCTGCATGGGATGTTGGTTAATGTCAAATAATAGCCAAATAGTTATTCAGATATTGTTTTAGGCTGCTGTTGTTGTAACAGCATTTCTAAAATGTTGCCAGTAGTCAATGCAATGCAATTTAATTAAAGTTGAGCTGTCCACCATTTTCTGCAAACTCACATTCAGGTCTCTAATCTGTTATGGAATGCCATACTTTCCATGATCACATAGATCAAATCAAATGCCATACACTATGGAAGTAAAATATTGAGTTTAAATATGACATATTTAGTTTTCAGTTATGCTCAAGTAGGAGGAACTCTTGAGGCCCCCATTGTCAAAGTCAATGTTCAACAGGCCCCTAAGATGAATATGAATGAATATATTTATTTGTCCTCAGAGGAAATTATTTTCCACAGTGGTGCAATGCATACATAATAAAGACACTAGAACATTCAGACTTATGTAAAATAATACAATGATATACACACCAAATCACAAACAATGACAAAGGCATAGCACACCTATGTGGATACACACTCCACCCTATGAAGGATTGTTTGTTTTTATATTTATGATACTTCTGCTGTACTGACAGCTCATTTTTAAACTCAATACAGTATATAAAAAAGTGTATAATATGAAATTATTATTATATATCATAATTAAAATAATCACAAATAATAATTTATTTTAATGCTTGTTTTGTTTAATTTCAAATAATTTAAAGTAATCTTTAGGCCCCCTTTATTGTTATTTGTTTATCTACCCTTATAGACAAACCTTTTAAAGTTATGATTCTGTTTTTATATTTCTATAGTTGTACCTCCTAAATTTGGGCATCGACCAATCACCTTCAACAATCCTAAATCCATTTACTCGACGAGGACCAATCAGAGAGCCTGAATTCTCTCCTACTGACTTATGTACCATCAAAGGTTCCATAGGAACATCAACTAAAAGCACACAGCCATCTGAAGGTGAGCCAAAGACATCTGACATCTTGTTCACTGTGAAAGTTTGATATTGGTTTTATTTGCATTCTGTTGCTGGACATATTTGGTTATAAAGCCGTATGTTTGTTTTCTATGTGTAAGTTGACAGTCTTCAGAAGGAGACATTCTCCAGTTCTAGCCAGCTGTCTGCTGACTCCAGTCCTTCTGTCACACACCGCTTATCAGTGCATGAGCAAAACCAGCCAGCCAGTGACAGAAGTGTAAAGATGATATTTACCCAGGCGGATACTCAATCACTTCATTCAACATCACATCCTTTATCAAGCCTACAGCAATCTGATATTCTACAAAATGAAGGAAGCTTTGGCCTCCCAATCCAGCTCAGCCCAGAATCTGTGCCGCCTCCAGATCCCAGAGAAACGGTAAAAGAGGGTGATGACTCTTTTGTGGGCTCTGGCACACTGCATGAAATCAGGCGTTTGCTGGGCCGTGCAGAAAGCCTGGTTTCTGGTCGATCCTCTCTGTCTTCCTCCCCTGCTTCACACCGTCTCTCAGAGAGTGACACGTCCCTTGTTTCACTAGGACGAAACACTCAAGGTTATCATGATGACACATCTCTGTCGGCTGGTGGGAACCTTTCTCTGTTGCTAACTCGCTCTTCATCAGATTCGGCTTTAAAAGGAAGCTTGTCGTCCTTCCAGGGTCCACAACAGACAGACCGCACAGCCATAGAACCTGCTGCTCTCTCTTTGAGCAGAGAGGAAAGTTTGAAGTCACGTGAGCTCTGTGTGACCCCAAGGCGGGCTGAGCCTGAGGGCTGCAGTGCTGCTGACCCAGACAAGGCAAAGCCACCTACAGCCACATCTATCATGCAGATAAATGTCCCTTCGATACCAGGGAACCTTCAGCAGAACCAGGACAAGACTGAGGATGCTGGGATTGGCTCCTCCGAGAATAGTTCGTCTCATTTTTCAGCTGAGGTTGGAAGTTTGAGCGACAGTTGCAGCGAGAGTTCATTGGCTGCCAGAGTTGCCAAGCTCCTGCAGAGTGAGTCACCTGTTTCTATGGTTACAAGCCGGCCAAGCACCGCTGACCCAGAAGATAGCCGTGCCCGAGGTAAACAATGTGTCGTATAGTCATATACATGTTTTGTCACTACCAGTGGTGCTTTTGCTTTTCTTAAGTTGTCACTGGTTTGACATTGTGAAAACGTCTGTTTTCTAGAATGGATCCTGATGAAGGTTTCTGGCCGCCGATGTGAAAGTTTAGAACTAAATGCTGAGGACAGGGAGAGAATTGAAGACATCAAAAGAGAGCTTCTACTAAACACCAAATACACCAAGGTAACATCCATACGCCCACACAGTACACAGAAAGGTCTGCCGATTTTATTTCTGTGTATGTCAGCATTGTTTGACTTGCTGTTGTAGTTAGATCTGTCAGATAAATAAATAACTGAGTAAATAAAAAAAAGATTGTGGTTATTTAATTGTTCATGCTCAGTTTCTCTATTTTTTGCACCATAAATCACTTAAAGTTTACCTTTAAAAACACTAATGATTTAATAATGATTAGCAAATCTCAAAATCTCACATTTTTCATACTGGACATTATAATGTTTGTGATGCCTAAATTCACTTGAATTATTTAAAACGATTGTAGTTTTTAATTTGTTTGGACAAAATACGTTTTTTATTATTTTTTATAAATATTGGCCACTTATCATAATTCATATTATGGCTGATAATTATTCATTACTGATCATTATCGTCATCAGCCAGAAGTTTTTTATTTGATTCTGAAATAATATGAGTTTTGTTTCTGGTGCGGCAGACTGCATTATGGACAGTACTGATAGAGAGTGTTTAAGGTAAAGCTGTTGTTTGTTCTCACGCTTGCAGTGTTTCTTCTGACTCTCCCACTCAACACTATCTTCTTCCCACAGTCCTCCCCAACCCTAGATCTCATAATAACACATCTTTGTTTTCGTTCTTTTGCTTTGTTTCTCAGTGGAGCTCAGATTCTGAGGGCAGTGCTCAGTCGAGTGTTGGTCCTGGATATCAGCTGACGAAGGACTTTGTTGGACTGCGTAACATGGAGAACCATATCTCAGATCAGCTGCAGAAAGACACAGACACAGTTCCAATTTATACACCTTTACAACAAGATCCAGGGGCCAAAGTTCACCAGAGAGAAGTGCTTACCCCTCAGCCTTTTACTTCTATTACTATAGCAACCTATCGCCGTACTCCATCTCCACAGTCACTGCCAAATTGCCCTATGACAGGTACTGCAGAATTGGACAGTGTTGTTCCCGAGCATGAGACGTTAGAGCGAGAGATCCACCACAGAGGACCAGATGCCAAATTGGGAACACAACTGAGACATCAGCCAGTCATTAAACCTTATGTATCTGACAGCAAAAAAGAGGCAGAGAGAGAAGGACAACATAGAGAAGAGAAGGAAAGAGAAGAAATGACTGATGACAAAGAGAATGCTGTTACGAATGATTCCAAGAGTGTTCAAAAAATGCCTCAAATGGATTATCCTGTCACGGGCAATAACCAGCTATTATCCAGTGCTGCGTTGGTCTCGAACTTTGGAAATAAGTCCCACCTCTCTCACATGCACGTGACTTTATCACCCAAACATCCATCCAGTCCTGTGAAATACCACTCAAGCAGACTATCCAGTCAAAACACCAGTAAAGATGTCCCACTTCAAAGACATTCACTTATGGTGTCAAGCATGACCGATGAACATCTGCAGTCCATCCCCCGAATCTCAACATCAAATCATGCCAGTTCCTATGAACACAGAGAAGTTCAAGGCCAGAATGCAGGAACAGTCAGTGTAAACTTACAGGCCAGATACCCACAAAACGTTGTTCCCTCTCAGAGGCTGGCTGGGACATCCAGAACTCTCTCTGTCCAAGCTACAAGTAAGACAGCATTATATAAGCTTTTCAGTGCCATTTGAATATTCTAACTCATTTTGGTAAATTAATCAGTTGATTTGTTTTTCCCTATGTGCACTTCCTGTAGCTGTCCCTGCACTATTGCCATACAAACCTCATGGCAGCTCCGAGCTGTTCTATGTCCCGCAGGCAGATCCAGACCTTTCTCCTGGTCGCTCTGATACAACTGTAGAAAGCTCACACGCAGGTATATCACAGAGAACTGTACTCTGATTTTTAATAGTTTTTGTATTAGTTCACAATTACAACACTGGTGGTTACACATGTCGGGTTTCTCCTGTCATTTAGTCTGCATAAACCTTGCCCCTTTCTTACAACCGACTGCAAGTTTGCATTCAGATCTGCCTCCATCCAAAGAACAACATATGGGTAGAACCAATTTTTTGTTCAAATTGTCCCAATACGGAAGGAAAGATCTGCCACTACTTTTGTTTAAAACATGTTCTAGTTCAGATCTATCTATAAATAATGTAATTGTAAGGGAGAATGTAGGTTTTTTTTTTTTTTTTTTTACTTCAACTATATTTTCAAATCGTTTTTTAAATTAAGATACAACATTATTTCATGGACCACTACAGTTTATTATAAATATCCAAGCAACAGAGGCTATTATGTATTTTCCATACAATTTTCCTATATATAACCTGCGATTGTGTATATTGGTTGCTCCTCTACTGGCCCCTCCTCCCGAGTCTTGCAGATGGTTCATGCTCTCACCCAGTCCTGCATTATTCATGGTCTTTGTCCATGAGAAAGGCACTCCAGGAACACAAGCCTCATTTGATCCACATGCCAAACCCTTCAGGGGCCCTCTGCTTCAGTGCTTTTTGAGTATCTGTCTGATCCAGCTCTCTCATGCTCTCTCCTTCTCTCTCGCTCCCTTTGCAGGTTCTGATGATGCTGTCCCTCCACACTTTCATATAGGCGTTTTAGGCTCTAGAGAGATAGAAGACAACATAATTACACCAAAACACAAGGAAGGCATCTACAGTAAGAGGGCCAATATGAAAAGAGGTAAGATGCACATCAGTGTTTCTATTAGCTGTACAATATTTGCTTAATTTAAAAGAATAGTTCACTCAAAGAATTTAAATTGTCATCATTTACTCACCCTCATATGGCATTCTTGTAATAGAAGATATTTTAGATAGGAATCTTTTTCCCCCCCCATAAAATGAACGCATATAGTGGCTTTGAAGCTCAGAAAAGTGGTCTATCCAACTCGAGCACAATATATCATGTCTTCTAAAGCCATACAAGCAGAATTTATTTGTATGAACTACATTTATAGTCTGGTTTTTTGCTCTTTTGTCGAATTTAACAACCTCTGGAAAACCTCTGGTAACACGTTTTTGCGGTTAAAATGGAACAGAAATAGACGCAAGCTCTTGAGACACGTTTTAAAAAAGTTAAACTTCTTTCAACTTGAACGCAGCGTTTTTAGAGCACTGTCATGCACGAGACACTGCAATGCAGTGCAATGGTCGAACATGTCTGTCTACCTTGTGTTTACATAGAACAAAAATGGAAAAGTAGCGCAGTGGAATGCGGTCCATCTGTGTGAATAGACCTTTATTTATGTTCCATGGAAGTCAAGTAAAGTCACCTTTATGTTTTATTTAGTGCTTTTTACAAAACATATTGTTTCAAAGCAGCTTTACTGTGATAACAGGAGAATAATGCAACAAAGTTGGTTTCTGCTGTACAGCATCTAGAAGAAAATAGTGTCATAGTCCAGCTTAAGTAAGTTCAGTGATGGTTCATTTCTGTTGTAAAAAAATATATTTAGTTAATTTATCTATACAGCCGCTCTAGAGAAAACCATTAATGTCATCGTCCAACTCAGTTTAGTTCTCTTATAATGGTGCCAATGCAGGCAGATCAATAATATTGTTGAATATTAAGTGTCCCCAACGAAGCAAGCCAAAAGCCAAAGGTGACAGTGGCAAGGAACCAAAACTCCATCAGGTGACAGAATGGAGAAATAACCTTGGGAGAAACCCATATGGATTTAAAATTAAATGGTGGATAAATGACAGAATTTTTAATGTTTGGGGTGAACTATTTTTTTTGCTGATGCTATTTACACATAAGATATCAATATACAGTAAGCATCTTTGTCTCTCCCTCTGTCAGTTTCAAGTGTGTCTGGAAATGGTCTTCCAGAATCAGTAGCCACTTTTGCTGACCAAAATGACAGGACTGCTCCTGAAGCTTCTTATGTCTGTAAGAAGAACATAGAGACTGTTAGTATAAATGAGCAGTATAAAGACGAGGAAGAACATTTTGTCCCTCTTCACATGGAGGCAGACTACAGTACAGATGATGTGCATCTTCACAGCAGCTCCATCCAGGAGCCTAAATTGCCACTAGAACCACTCCATTTACCTTCTCAACCAATCAGAAAGTCCTACAGGGGGAACAAGAAAAGGCAGGATAGAACACCTCATGATTCTAACATGGAGATTAGCAGTTCTCTGGATCAGCTGTGGCGTCGCTTCAGTGAAAAATGGAGCATGGATGAGACACGACTCACCAATGAGGGAGAGATGTCTCTGCTTGATAGATTGGAGCGTCTGTCTCGTCTCATTCACAACACCACTCCAACTGAGCAAACTATACTACAACCAGACGGCAGGAATGGAGACTATGATAGGAGAAGTGATCGAGAGGATGAGACCACAGAGGGAGGAGAGCAGAGAGAAATAGTCCAGTTAGAAGCAGCTCCACAACAAGCATGGCCTGAGCATGAAGAGAGTCAAGAGAGAGTGCATCGCTGTCCTGCCGAGAGAGATGAGTCTGCGAGTGTGTCCATGGAGACGAGCAGTAGTAGCCTGTCCACCGTTGACACAGAGCGCCTGCTGCGAGCTTTTGGACCTCACCGGGTCACCAGTAAAGGACTGAAAACCAGTGACAGCTTGCTTAGACTTTACAACTCCATCAATATGCAGAAGACAGGCCGAAGGAAACCCAGTACTAAACATGCTGCTGTCTCTGTTGCTATCAATGATGTGAGCACGGATGACTCCACAGTAAGCCTATGCCTGATTACATTTTTCATACAGACTGTTAAATATGCTAGTAGATATTTTATATTGTGTTATATATTGTTAAAAACATCACAGTATTTTTCAGCCTTTTGATCATATTAAATATTAATCATTTGTCTATACTCTTTTTAAAAAAATCGTTTAAAAGGCTTATTTTGTTCAAATAAACAATAATTTCCAGAAACACATAGTAGCTCAGTGTAATGTAAAACAGTAAAAGTAGTAGTAGTAAGTAGTAATGCGAATAATTATTGAATAAGTGTTTTGAATCAGTTCATTCAAGTGGTCAGTTTTAACTGATTCACAGAAATACAAATTTTCATCATTTTCACTCACTACATCTCCATCTTAGCACTCTCACAGAGACTGGGAGAAGTTGTTAAACTTTAATTACCTTTTGTCTGGGTAAGCACGATGGCTAAATAAAAATGCATTAAAAATGTTTATACTACCAGCAAATTAAGCACAAGGGGTGTACAATATATTGGAAAACTACAGTGTAAAATACAGTAGGAACATTGACTCTTCATTCAAACATTCTTATATTTCTAATATTTTGTTGTTCTTCCAGGTCTCTGCTGACTCTTTGTCATCTTCAAGCATGTTTTCCCATCACTCTCAGAGAGGTGTCTCCCACAGCCCCAATTCCAAAAGGTCAAAGGTCAAACTGCTAAGCAAAGGTGTACAAGCAGGTCAGTCACACAACAACAGTCCACTTTTTAAACAAAGCAACCTGTGTAAATTAGTCAGAGACTAAAAAATATGTTAAGACAAAGAGTAACAAAATTTGTATTGTGGGATATTGTACGCTTTTTTGCAGGGGATTTGGAAATTGTGAAAAACGCCACGCGCAGACACACTCGGGACGTAGGAACCATCTTTCCCTCCCCAGGTGCTTTCAAAAATGTCCATTCACCAAACACGTTTGGCAGTGGCGTTCCCATCCCCACTGCTTCCACAGCTAAACCCACCCAAAGCCTGACAGCTCTGAAGAGAAACACCGGCAACAAGAGTGTCCGGACCCCTTACCCAAACGGTGCATATTGCACGTTCACAGATAAGGGCATTTTTCATCAACTGATCTGTTTTCTCCTTGTTACTCCTTGTTTTCTATAAAACTCTTACTGTTTTATATATCCCATTCTCTTAAAGGTGTGTCATGGTTTGTCTCAGCTGATGAGCTGAAGTGTGATGGTCGCAAGGAAAACCAGCCACAGAGTGAATCAGCACCTTGCCTAACCCAAGCCTGGTTTGAGCCTTACAGTAAAATCCGACCCTGGAGAGAACCGACCAGAGAACCTCTGAGAGAGAGACAGAACCAGCAAGAGCATGAGAGGCCAACAGAGTCTAGAACAGCTACTGGGACTGATATCAGCGACAAACCCTCGGCTCTTGTTCGCATTTCACTACAGGTGTGACAAGCAACTGATTTATTTACCCACCAAAGTGTAGTTTTATGCCCTGTTTACACCAAGGACAATAACGTTTTAATAATCGTTTTAAGTCTGTGAGAATAGCAGTCCACACCACAACTATAACAATAACAGCACAGAGGAACAGTATTCTTGCAATTACAATTACCATTTTTTTTCAGCTGATGAATGATAAAAAAACTAATTGACAGCCAATCAGAGCTTGCGCATTTAAAGCGGTACACAACATAATTAATTCTATATAATAAACAGAACATTATTGTGCGCTGGTGTGGATGTTAATATAGTTATAATTTTCTACCACCATATTTTGCAACACTGACATAAGCTGTTTTCTGTGAATGTGTAAGATTAGCCACATTAGCAGCTATATGTAAATAACTAGAAGAATAACAAGTGCAGTAAACAGTAAAACTAATTGTGCTACAAACCAGTGTGTTTATGATTACTATAATAAATATAAAATCATAAATACCAGTTTACAATATCAATCAGCATAATAAATAGTTTTTTGTACAGACATTTTGATAACTGGAAGCGACTTACACCGGAAGCCTTGCTAATTTAACTTACATATGGTAACACTCGCTCGTACATTAAAAATAAGGTGGATAGGTGTCCTTGTAGTTATAATTTTTTGTGTGAACGGGCCTTTACTGTGATTTGAAGCATGGTCCTTATTTGGAGCTAGTGTTCATTTTGGACCCTGGCTGTGTGGTTTTAGAGTACATGGATGTGGATTGTTAAATTAAGCATAACATTAACCATTTGCATTGCTGGTTTTCCTACAGGAAGCTCTGGTTCTCCATCGGCCGGAGTTTGTGTCTCGTTCACGGGAGCGAATGAAGCGTCTGGGGTTGCTGGTTGAGGAGAGGAGGTTACAGGCAGTCTTCAGCAGAGAGAGAGAAGAGCTCTTCAACTGCCCTGGACCATCACGTCCTCTCAGACCAGGTGACCGTATACCCTAATATTATTTAGAAGATATTATTTTGATAAGATTACAGCTCAGTGTATATTTAACAAGCTTGGTACAGCTTGCATCAAGATGTAAGCTAAAACATGCCTCTTTCACCAGCGCCAGTACCCTGTAAACGAGTCGTTCCAAGAAGAGAGATGGTTCAACGATCCAAAGAGTAAGTATACATTATCACCCAGACTGTTATCAAACCATCTGGATTGTTAATGTGGTGGTAATAGACAGAATAACTAAGCATGCAAATATGGTTAATTTAACTAATTTAAACAGGATTCCATGACTTTGTTTTATTTGCAAGTTGTCTTGTGCCTTCTACATGCTTTCAGTTGGGTAGAGAGGAAATCACACAGTCAGAGAATAGACAGGACAGACAGATTCATGAGGTAATTGTGTGTGTGTGTGTGTGTGTGTGTGTGTGTGTGTGTGTGTGTGTGTGTGTGTGTGTGTGTGTGTGTGTGTGTGAGGATGGATACCCGACCCGAGCCCGACGGGACCCGCCGGTACCCGACGGGCGGGGCCGGGTTCGGACAGATATTTAGAAATGATGTTCGGGTTCGGGTCGGGCTCGGTCACATCAGCGCGATAAGGCATTGAACATTTTAAATTTAAAACAGCTTATTATGTAGGTAGCCGATGTGCCTGATGCTTTCACTTGATGCTAAAGTTCGTTTTTGTGATTAAAATACATGTAAAATATTACCATAACATCCGTCTTCCTGTGTGCGGACATTTGTTTATGTAGCCGTGACAACGAAACACGTGCATAATGTGCGCGCGCCAGGTGTTAAGAGCGCTTGTTGCTCCGTGCGCTGATGCGCTTGTCCTGTTGACATTTGCGATTGCCTTCCTACAGTTGCTTAATAAAAGCGGGCTTTGTTTCCACACAAACAAACGTACAATTGTCATTAGTATGAGAAAAAATGGTATTTTAACTGCCGGTCTCGGGTCGGGCTCGAACATAAATATCTTTATGCCTGTCGGGCTCGGGTCGGGTTCGGTTACTGCTCTGTCGGACGCGGGCCGGGCTCGGACTGAAAAATTCGGCCCGATCCGCACTCTAGTGTGTGTGTGTGTGTGTGTGACCATGATTTGTACCCAGGCCAACTTAGTTTTGGGGATGTTCCTATTTGTAAAAAACATTTGTAAAGTTTTTTAAAATGGTAAAGAAAGTTTTCAGTTAGGTTACCGTACTCCAGTCAGAGGCATGTGTACCCCACCTGCAGTCTAGTTCAACATTTCATGTGGATTTTATTGACTTTGACGTGTAGGTAATTATGCATTTTAATTGTCAAATAAATGTGTATTCCTTCAGGAAATACGCTCAACTGCCTGAGGTCCAGAAGAGAAAGGAGGAGGAAAGGAGACGGATGGAGTACCGCTCCTACCGCCTCAACGCTCAACTCTTTAACAAGGTATACCGGCTGTTCTAGGCTAGCAGTTATACACAATAGGCCACTTTTTAAATCAATGTTATTTCAAGAATTTCAAGAATTCACATGACCGGTTTGATTATCAATTCAAATGCATTGCATCTTTCTTCTACAGAAAGTCACCAATCGTGTGTTGGGAAAGAGAGCACCCTGGCAGTGAGGTCAACTAAAATATACTCAATTTCAAAAGCCTTACTGTTATATGGTGTGTTTTTTATTATGGTTGTGTGCATTCTGATTTTAGGTGTAACATTTTATTTAAAATAGTTGTAATTGTGTATTATTTATGGCGTTGCAGTTTTCAATTGTTTGATTATGACTATATTATTATTGCAACATTAATTTTTTATCATATCTAATATTTTATCATAACTTGTTTTAGTCATATTTTTTATGAAGCAAATAAACAGCTATTTGTAAGAGCTTTTGTGTGTGCTTTGTATGTGGCTCATCAACAACAAAAAAGCTTGTTTTCAGTTTCTGATTAGTTATGCATATAACATTCAAAAAGAGAATGAGGCCACTATATAATGAATGGGTCATGTTCACTACAAAAAGATAATGATAATAGCTTTTTAAAAAGTAGTTATTTACAATATGAACTACATGTACAGTACATTATTGTACTGTTGGTATCTGTAATGTGGGGGGAGGGGCTGGCTGCAATCAATCCTGATCTTTTTTCATATTTCAGTTGTTCACAAATGTTTGATACAACATTTAAAAGTTTTGTTTTTCCTTTTTGCTAATATTAATTATTTTGTAAGATTATTAAAGGTTTTATGGAAAATTAAAAAAAATACAAGAATTATGAATGTGGACCATAGGGTTTAAGAGCTACAGACATTTGTATTTGGGTATGTCATTTTCAGAAAATTCTCAAAAATAGGGGCGCTTGATAAGAGGTTAATGTCTGCACCGTGTGAGTCTCCATGGCAACAGGTAGTAAACAAAACTAACGTTAATCCTGCATGAGTAGATCACATTGAACACTGACTACAGCTGATTAAAGCAGAGAGATGCCGATTAAAAAAGGAAAGAAGGGAAAGAAAGGAAAAGGGTGAGTAAAAACATTCCTCTGTCCGTAGATTCCGAAGTAACGTTACCCTTGAGTTTGTTTGAAAAACTGCGAATCCAACTGGTCGAATTTGAAAAGTATATTATATTATATATATATATATATAGCATATATTATATATATATATGACTTTTACTTTATGATGATGATTCGCCTTTCTCTTATTTATTTTTGTTTACCTAGAAAAGGAAAAAAAGATGGCAAGCAAGAGTCAAAACGGGACAAGGAGTCTGATATAGAGAAGGCGAAAGCAAACGCGGCTCTGTGGGAGGCCAGGTGTGACATGACAGAGAGTTCCCGCGTGGAGTATTCTGAAGCAGCGCGACGACTGAACAAAGCCAACCAGCAGCTCACTGATCTACAGCACAACACAGAGAAGAACACCATCGAGATCATCGCTGTTCTGAGGAAGAAACACCTGCAAAATGACGAGAGGGTATTTTGAATGCAGTTTCACGTGTCCTGTAAATTAATAAAAAATGTTGAGCTACTACAGGATAGTGACCAGTGTGATAATTTTAAAGTCTTCTTAATTTCATATTGTTAAATTAAGTAACGTTACTCACCCTCAAGTCGTTCCAAACCCATAACCCCATACAGATTCAGAACACACATTAAGATATTTTTTAATGAAACCTGTGAGATTTATGTTCCTCCATTGAAAGTCTAAAGCTTCGATGCTTCAAAAAGTTCATAAAGATACAGTAAAAGTAATCCATAAAATCGAGTGTTTTAATCCAAGTCCCACTCAATGTCGATGGTGGTTAACTTACAGCCATGACATAAAGTAATCTTGTCTCTTCAGAAGACTTGGATTAAATGACTTGATTCATATTGATTACTTCTATGAACTTTTGGATCTTCAAAGTTTAGGTTGCATGGACTATCAATAATGGCACAGAAATCTCTCTGGTTACATTAAAGTCTTCATGAATAGAGTGAAACACCTTTTCAACTAGAATGTTTTCCATCTGGAATTGAATTGAAGGTTGTGGTCTGTTATTGCTGTGATGTCATGTAAGTGATTGACAGGTTGTGAGGACAGGTCCTCACACCAGCAAACACGAAGAGAAGTCATTGTAAGAGGGAGGGGGACTTTTATTGATTAAAGATTACAAGGGCACGTCAATTAAAAAATAATAATGATGTGCACGGAAAAAAGTATTTGTAATAAATACTGCAATATTCCACAAAAAATACGAATTTTCAATTTTGATTTCATGATGACTTAAAAAATATCTGTGTTTTGAAGATTAATAAAATCGTATGGGTTTGAGGGTGAGTAAATGACAGATTTTCATTTTTGAGGAATCTAACCCTTTAATATGTTGTCTTCTCAGATCACTGCACTGGAACAACAAATCCAGCTTGAGAAAACGAGGGCCTCTCAGGAAAAAGAGAATTTGGTAAGATACCTTTCCTCATATGCAAACAGGTATAAATTCAGTTATTGTGCTCATCATTGTGGTTTGAGTTTTATTGTGTCCCTTCTGCAATCTGCGAGCAATACAAAGATCTCAATATCACAGAAAATACATCATTCAATAAAAAATAATAAAATCATGAAATTATTCATTTCCATTCTTAATTTTTGTTTGTTTTTTAATTCAAATTTTTTTATGTTATATTTTTTTTAAGTATTAACTATACTGATTGACATTACAGGTCACTGAATACATGCTGAATATCAATGAGCTGGAGGAGAAATTTAAGAAGAGATCTAGCGAGTTCAGCATGATTCAGGAGGAGCTTGAGATCATCAATGATTTCCGTAGGAAGAAGCCCCAAATGGAGCAAGAGCTCAAAAAGGTATAATGCAATCTATTGATTTCATGTACACATTATACAGAAGACGCATTTGCATTACATCTGTTTTAACCCTTGTGCTTTGTTGTGCAAAATCCTTTAACTTATTTATCCTTTACCTTATTAATTATCAAAATGACCGGAGCACAACGTAAGGGATAACGGCATCATTGTTTTGTACAGATGAAAGAAACCATGGACAACGCTGATCTAGAACACAAGAAAACACTTGCAAGAATGGAGCAAAAGTTCTTCAATAATAAGGTATTTATACTGAAAAAACAAAAACATTTCAACAAATTCTATTCTCGTTCACTTTCTCAGCCTTTCTCCTACTTTCTCTTTAGGTTCACCTAGAGAAGGAAGCTGAGCAAAAGATTGCTGTGCTGGCAGAAAAAGTTCACAATGAAGCCATTATGTAAGCATCTTCTCCATCTCTCAACACCACTAAACATTTTTACCTGATGCCACTGGAACTGTCTGTGAGATACATTTTACTTGACATCCTCCATCTCGGCCCCATCAGACAGCTGGATGACGCATCTCGCTCGATGTTCAAGGAGAATGTGCGTCTAAATAAGGCATTGGGTTTCCACATCAGAGAGGTGGAGGATTTACGGAAGAGAAATGCAACGCTGGCAGAAGAAAACGACATCCTTAGTCTGCATAAGGTGACAACACAACACACTATTTTTGCAGTGTAGTTCACCTACACACTGTAGTTTTTTTTTTTTGCGCAAGAAATTAATACTTTCTATTCATCCAAGAAAATGGTATCCTGAAAAAAATGTATCACGATTTCCACTTTCCACAAAAATACTAAGCAATACTCAACATTAGAAATGTTACTACTAAATGTTTCTTGAGAAAATCAGCATATTAGAAGGATTTCTAAGTGAAGACTGAGTAATGACTGCTGAAAAATTCAGCTTTGCCATACTTGGAATAAATTACATTTTAAAATATAATAAAATGGAAAACAGTTATTTTAAATTGTAATAACATTTAAGTCTAATATATAATATATATAAGTCTAGCTTTGGTGGTGAGCATAAGAGAAAAACTGGCAAGAAATTGAGGGACACTTTTATTTAGCGTAAAGATATTGAAAGCCTGTTTTTAAGACAATATTTTGCACTGTGATGTCATTTAATTTGAATTAAGTACTTGTAACCTCCCTAATTTGTCAGTATTCTACTGTTAAAAAAATAAAAAAATTGTAAAGTACTTTTGTATATATCATGGTTCTGAATTTCATTTGATTGGAAAAAAAGATCCGGACAGGATGACAATCGTGAATGACAATGACAAATTAAAAATAATAGTCCATTATGTCATTTATTTTATTAAACTAGCCTATATTGTATTAATTATAATTAAATATAATTGATGTATATTATATTCATTATTTTATATAATTACATAACACCTTTCTTGTGCACCTACAAAAACACTCATGCATACATACATACACACACTTACAAATAAAATACAATTTAAAACTTACTAGACCCTTGGAAAAAACAGTCCACTAAAGCTTTCCTATGAAGCAGCAGACATTGATAATAAAGCCACAATTTCATTCACCCTGCAGGAGATGAGTCAGGACACCTCGAATGACACCATATCTAAGCTGACAGCCCAGCGGGCCACAGTTTCTGAGCTGAGGGAGAAGGTGTTGACACTGGAGCAGGGCCTGGTCAGCATGGTGGCTGAGTTTGAGTGGAAGAAGGCTGACATTAAGCAGCGTGCTGCGGTCAGAACTCAGGCCAGCGGTGTAGAGCTGGACAAACTGCTGAAGCTCCTGAGTGCACGGGACAGGGAGTTGAGCCGATTGAAGAGAGTAGCCCGCAGCGTCGTGGAGCAGTGCTCAGACACGGAGATCCTCTTCCATGAGGCTCTAAACCATGTGAAGCAGGAGATGTTAACGCACAGGTGCACTTCATCATTCATCATTCACTCACTTTGCAAAAAACAAACCAACACGCCTTGATAGTGCACTAGTTTTCAATCAGTTAGATGCTATGGTCCCCCAAATATGATCAAACTCATGTGAGAGAACCACCACATCCTAAAATTTAAAAGGCATCTGTCTTAATCTGGCATAAAACTTCAAGCCATTTGTAGATACATTGTTATAAGATACATTATGTTATCCAGACAGGAAGAAGAGGTGAATCGTAGCAGACGGATGGATAAGTTCTTATCAGGCAAAAGGGAGTACAATCACGTTCACACCATCAACAAATCTCCCCATAGTACCAACAGCATTTCCATTGGTATTGAAGAGGCTAAAAAAGGGTAAGAGTCTTAAACTTTTTTTGTGTGTTTTTTTGGATTATTTGTAAAATTCTGATGAAATGATAACTCAACATGTTATTACCTGGAAGATGCTTATCCATAACAAATCTGTAATAACACTGTGTTATTTCGTCAGCAATCTAAAGAAAGCCAATATTAACATATCAGAGATGACCTGGGAGCAAAAAGAGAGTGTTCTCAGACTGCTCTTTGCCAAAATGAATGGCCTGAAATCAAAGTAAGTACTTAGCAGATACTGAACTGTATTTTGGGTGATAAACAATTTGGCACTTATTGGCACTTCTTAGTTTAAGTAAAAAAAGGAAAGAAAAAAACTGACTCAAATGAGAATAAATGTGTATTTTCTTGTATTCTCATTTTTATTCTACATTTCTGAAGGAAACCAATTCATGCTCCAGATTCTGAATGGAACCAGTGTAGCAGCAATCCAGGGTGAGACATGCCAACGGATGTATGGTTTTCTGGCTGATAAAACAAGATGAAATAATTTTTCTTTTGTAATTTTAGAAGTGACCCTATTAAGCTATTTTAAAGGCTCCTCATTTTGTTTTGGAGGTCTCCTACAATAGGTTTACATGCATCCAAGGTCAAACATATTTTTTACTTCTCATTATATACTGTACATTGCAGCATTACCTCTTTTCTCACTGTCTTTGAAATGCTTTGATAAAGGATTCAGTGTACCACTTATAGCGCATGCTTAATGCGCACGCATTATACCCGGATGATGCACTCAATTAACCTAAAAAAGGAAATGTGGAATGTTCAAGCACTTTATGCACTGTTGCAGGAGGGAGAGGGGCTATCAGACTCTGATGTTCAATGACAAAATAACCTTATAAAATGCATACACTACATAGTTAAATGTGCTGTATGTAATTTCTTTGACTGTACTAAAGCATAAAACTACCATAATGTTTGCAGAGATTTAGGAAATATTCTAAGTTAAAATACTTGTTTCTCCAAATATCAATGCAACAACCAGTTATTCTACTTTTAAATGTGCATTCCGTGTCGGGATGTCTGTTTTTGTTTTGGTCTGTGTGATCCTGCCCACTGCCAGTTTACCCAATAGTATTTCGACACCCTAGGTTGCCAGTTGGTAGAGAACACCAGGTATTGTCGACATGGAAGCCAGCAAACGAATTGGGTCAGAGATCACAGATTGCACCAGACCCTAAAAATCATCTGCAATAAAACATTGCTAACATATACATTAGCTGATCAACTTACAGTGTAAGAATGTCGCTTTCCAGTTGCGTGTGTTCTCAATCTGGCAACCCGCATGAGCGTTGATTCTGAGGAGGGGGTGTGGAAACAACTCTCCAATATTTTGAATTTGGATTGCAGTACCCATTTCAACCACTAGCTGTAAATATTACATACTGCACCTTTAAGTTGCATAAGTACATAGTGTATAGTGCATAATTTGGGACACAACTATAGACCCATATTGCAGTGATCTCTCTGTCTTTTTCACAGGAATGAAGAGGAGGAATCCCATGCAACATTTTTAACCCAAGCAGCAGTTTCCAGTATGAGCTCCAGTGATAATTCCAGTGCTCTGCCAGACCTGTAGATCACTTGACCTCATCACAGATAAGAGAGCTAAATAATGTTTAAGTATAAGTTGGATATTGCATATGATATACCAAGAAGTGTTCATGAATGTCTATACCACAACTTAAACGAGACAAAAGTTGTTGTTTTTTACATTTACAAATGGCCGTGTACCAATACTGATAATATTGGCATTAAAGATTACACAAATTCCGTAAAATAACTGTATTCAGGAAAGACTTAAAAAGTATTGGCACGACACAGGTTTAAATTGCTATTTTTTATCGCAAACAAACAATTCAAACAATAGTTCATACACACTGAAAATAAGTTTGTGTTTAATAAACAATGAATAACAATTAAAAGTAACTAAAATAGTTTTTTGAGGGAGTATGGTAAAATTGTTATCATGCAAGCTAAATTTCCTAAGTAATGATGTATTTTTAAAAATGTAAGAAATACTGTACTACATGTAAGTGGCTCATATTAAAGTCAGCATTCAACTGAAGTTGCAATACTTTACTTCTCTATTGTGATGTATAAACAAGTGAAACGGCTTCTCGAACAAGATAAAGTTTTGTCTATCAGGAATTGATTGGATGGTTGTGGTTTGCTATTGCTGTGATGTCATGTGAGTGACAGGTTGTCCCGCCTCCTCGCGCCAGTAAAAACGTCATCAGAGAAGAGAAGAGACGTCACTGCAAGAGGGAGTTATTTTGATTAAAGATCATGAGGGCACATTAATTAAATGTGCATTGATAAATCATTTAGGCCTATAATAAAAATTGTCCATTTTGATTTAATGATGATTTTAAAGAAGGGGAAATGTACTTTATTAGTTACTTTGCCTACACAAAAGTGTGAAGGTGAACATTGTATGCTGACATTTTTGTTTGTTGCATTTGCAAACATTTAGCCAACACGGTAAGATGTGTTTACAGCATTCTTTACTGTTCTAAAGCATTATACATAATCTACAATGATGTTTGTCACTTTATTATAAGTTTATCTTCAAATAACAAGAATGACAGTTTTATTTTTTGTCCTACCTCTACATTTCTGTAACCATAAGAATAATTTTCATGAACAGATACAGAATATAATTGAATGATACAGTAATTGTACTGAACAGTGAGTGGTCAGCGTGTTGTCAGTCCGTACAGTTGACTGGTCAGATCTACAGATCATCAGGATGGCGTTACAACATGACCTCTCTGCACAGAGACTGCTTCTCAAGTAAATTTAGAAGACTATTAATAGCATAATTTACACACATACAGCTAAACAGCTGCTCGGTGACGGTGACCAAGCAAAGCCTCAGTACAAACAAACCAAGATCTTCAAATCAAAGCCGGACTGACTTCAAAGGACATATAAAGGTAAGAACATAAATTCAAACTTTTTCATATCGCAACTGACCTTGTGTACACATGTTTCTTTGTTTTAAACAGAATGGGAGACTTTCAAAACTTTGAACAAGACTTCTATCAGTCTGGATATTATATGGACAGTCAGCAGGGAGAGGTATATGGCTATGATCCAGCCTACGTTAATCCAGAATACCATGATGTGTAAGTGTAGCGTCGCTAACGGCATATGTTTTTGATATACCATTATTATATGAGCTACTTGTTTCTGTGTGCAATTTAATTGTTAGTTGTGATTCATTGTTTACCATCTGATTATCAGTGATCATTCCGCACACTTAGCAGATGAATACACCACTACAGCATCTTATACTGGACAAGTGTATCAGCCTGTGGCGTCACCCGAGCAAACAGACTGCACAGACTCGTATGAGGAAGAACCGCCACTCTTAGAAGGTAATAAAAAATAGTTTATAATAAAATATCTTTAAGCTGAAGTGTGTAACGTCTGCACCACCAAATGGAAAAGATCAACCTTAACAGAAAATACACTTGTGTGTATTGTGTCTTTTTTTTCTCAGAGTTGGGCATTAACTTTGACCATATCTGGCAAAAGACTCTGACAGTGTTAAATCCACTGAAGCCTGCTGATGGCAGTATCATGAATGAGACAGACCTCACTGGGCCTATTCTCTTCTGCGTTGCCCTGGGAGCCACACTATTGATGGTACAAACTACACCTTGAACCTTTTACGAAACCATAACTAGAGGTACACTGTGATTTATAGTGCACAGAGGAAATGGAAGCATATGTAATGTCCAGACCTGTGTATTTGTGTGGACTCTCTCCGCAGGCCGGGAAAGCGCACTTTGGATATGTGTATGGCATCAGTGCTCTGGGATGTGTTGGGATGTACACGCTGTTGAACCTGATGAGCATTTACAGCATATCCTGCGGATGTGTGGCGAGTGTACTGGGATACTGTCTCCTGCCAATGGTTTCGCTCTCTGCATTTGCTGTTGTTTATTCACTTCAGTGAGTATCCACAACTCTATAGAAGCATTTCCCATTCCATTTCTTTGATTGTTTTATAGCCACAACTATAATAAAAAAAACTGTTTTAGGACAATACATTTGTACAAGTCTATTTACATTTGCCATACACCTTTAAAAATAAAGGTGAATTGATTTTCACCAATCAATTATTGGTGAAAATATGAAGAATCTTTAACGTCCATGGAACCTTTCCATTGCCTAAAAAGGAATAATTATATTATTAAGATATCTAGTTCAGTCATGAAACTGCTGATTATTCCTTTACATGCAATCTGCAAGCTATCTCACCATGGCACAAGCTGATTGGCCATTGCTGATTCTGCAGCCAATGAGATTGCGTGCTCAGCATTTAAATAGTTTACAGTTACAGAAGTGTGTCTGTGTATCTAATAGCAGTAATAGATCAAGTCTGGGGAACCCAAAACAGTTCTATGGCATTCAATATGAAACCCCCCATTTGAAACCTTTATTTTTAAGAGGGTATCATTTCAAGTACATTGCATTTGAATAACAAAAGGCTTTTATTTGAATGCAGAGGGCTCTTGGGAACGCTGTTGGCCCTGTTTGTGGTTGGCTGGTGCAGTCTATCAGCTTCTAAGATCTTCAGTTCCACTCTTAACATGAGTGGGCAGCAGCTGCTGGTGGCATATCCCTGTGCTCTTCTGTACGGGGTCTTCGCTCTCCTTACTGTCTTCTGATGATAACTCCGCTAAAATGTGATCACAAAGTGGCAACAAATGTACATTTACTGTAAATCAGGATTATCAGATGAATTAAAACAAAACTATTATAGAACTTCATGAACTAGGTTAGCAGAATATTTTTTTGATATTGGAATGCATACATAATCAGATATGAACTCAGCCACACTAATATAATGCTAAGCTTGATTCCAGAGAGTGATAAAATGTGAATTTCTATCACTATGGGATCAAGCTGAATAATGCAATGGCTGAGCTAAACCATTTTCAAGCCTTACACTATCTTATTCAAACAATATCTTGACCAAAAATGTATGAACCTCTTGATGGAAATAAATATTGATGTTTTTTCCATCAAGACATGCATACATTTTTGGTCAAGATCTTGTATTGACACTGCAATAATGATCCATTCTAGACTCTTAAGCATTTACTTATATCCAAACAGTGACTTTTTTTCTGGGTCGGGCAGTGTATATAATGTTTATTCTTGTTCATTATTGAATATATTTATGTATGTGGAGGAAGCAGATTTTTTGTTTGACTTAATTTATCAAGTTCAAGTTATTAAGTTAATTTCTTATGCAGAATTATTCAAAAAAATAACATTCAAGTATTAACAAAAATAAAAAGGTTGATGTGACTTTTTGCATTTTTGTTTTTATTGCATTAAAACATAACAGAGATATGTATAAAAACATCTTGTTTTCTAAAAAAAAAAATCACAATAATTTTAATCACAAACAATGAAAGGTAAAAATAAAGAAAATACACCCCAAACATAGCAAAAAGAACAATTCAAGCAACCAGTTGACTTTACATATCCCTTTGGTTCCTTTATTCAAAAAAGTTTTTGCAAAAAGTTAATATAAAATATATTTACAGAACTACATAATACACAAATATTGAAAATCACATAAAAGCAAAAACGTTGGCCGCTGTTCATCACTTTCACTCGCTTAAGCCTTCTGCACATCCACCCAGGGTGACGCCCTATTTTGTGACCCAGCATCCTCTGCTGCAAGCAATCTCATGGTCTTTTAGGCCGGTTCAAAATATGCGGGTCCTTTGAGAGACACATATTTATTAGATATTATAGATCAATGGTGTTACAGTCCTCAATAATATAACAACTGCCAACTAACTTAGTAAGAGTCTTAATTATAAATAAATCTGAAATTTGCTTATGTCATAAAAAGGACAAATAATACAAATTCATTTAATTTTTTACGAGTAAATGTAGGCCTGGTTAATTATAGTAACAGTAGCCTACATTGAAAAAACTGCCAAAACATAACTGATTTTATTTATTAAACATAAAAATCTTAAAAGTTCTAAAAATTTATTTTGTACAAAAACATAAATTGCAACACAATTTTTTTTTTCTTCTTTTTTAAAAATAATAATAAAAATAAGCCTGGACTAGGTGAAGGCAGAGAAGCCAACAAATATCCAGCATAAGTGAACTGTGTTCAAAAGCACAGTTATTTCATAGTTTGTATATTTGCTATATTAAGTTAAAATGTTTAAATATAGTAAGAAATAAAGAGGCATGTCTAAACTTTTAACTGGTTGTGATACTTGGAAACACTGGTAATGAAATATAATAATTCTTATAGTAGGCCTAATAAACAAATTGGGAATAATTAAGCAGCAATTCTATAATTCCAAATGTGGCAATAAGACATTTGGGTATTTCATGAAATCAACCCGAAATCAAAAGGTAAAATTCTATATTGCATAAATGCATATTCTGTGCGTTTAGTGTTAGTGTTTGTCATAACGCATCGCAGAAGAGTCCTAAATCCTTTTTCTTTTTTCTTTTTTAAAGGAACAATTTTGATTTCTTATTTTTTCTTGTGATTTTGGGGTGAAATATAACCTGGACGTTCTTGAAATGTTATTCTGTAAATATAGCCTCTTTCTTACAGCAATTAAGTCAATAATTAATTCTAAATGTCTTCATAAGGGTGATAGGGTTCCTTTTTCCAGCTATAGAAACTCACCCTTCCGTTTACAGCTTCATAAACATCAATAAATGTAATTCTATTGCTCTAAATAAAACTTACCCCGTACATTTTTGACAGGTTGTTAAACAACACCTGTCCCGCGCTCACTTTGTCTTTCACGCCCCGAATAGTTCCGTTCTTGCTGAAGATGTTCACGCGTTTTCCGGTGAAAAGCTTCTTCTTGGTTGCACTAGCGTACATGAGCAGCTCGTCGGGTTCGCTGCCGCTGTCGTCCGGTTCTAGTCCCGGTCCCGCCAGCGCCAGGCCGCTCAGATGGCTGTTTGCCTCCGTGATGACGGGCGAGCTCGCGCGCTCAGGCTCTGGCTCTGAGCTCACAGTGGTGTCCGTGTCCGCGGACTCGGAGTCTTCGAGCGCGTGCTCTCTGAACACCTCCTGCAGCACGCGACCACTGTGCGCGGACGCCACGCGGAACCTCACTCTCCTCGCTGCTCGGTCCTCTTCAGTCCTGGATGTGCGTCGCTCCATTCTGCCTTAAAAAATCTACATTATACAAATTTTGTTTGACTGAAATTAGAGTGTGCTACTGGTAAAGTGCATTGCAAGGTCTACCCTGATCTTCAGATAAAGGGTTTGTGGCACGAGGGTGTTAATTCGACACCATATTCTTTAATATTTAATAAACGTTATCCATGGAAACTGTGGAAGCCGACTTGTGTTCTCTAATGAATAAAATATATCTCACGTGTGGGTCAAAGAACATAGTTTGTATAACTAATAACAAAAGCACCTGAAGTGTGAAATGGGTTTTTCCCCACTTTTTGGAAAATTGTTAGGCCAGAGGCCTCTTGAAATTCATATAGCTTCAGTAATGGGCAGATCCATCTTGAACTATAATACTTTCCATATTGAACTGAGAATATAAATATCCTGTTTAAAAAAATAAATGTAAAAAAAAATTACCATTTGAAGTGGTCCTAAAAAGTATTCTACACTTACAAATATTTGAATTGTATTGCATTGAACAAACTATCCAACCATAGCAAACAAATTATAGAGATTTTCTCAGACATCTGCTTTTGTCAATTAGAAAGTGTCCTAAATGTTAGAAACAAATTTTTATAATGTGAAATGTTTTTAATAAAAGTACTGTATTTCCTCAAAATAAATATATACTACAAACTTAGACTTTGGGGCACACACACACACTTACATACATTTGCGATACACTGTCATATGGGCCACTGACATGCATATTTTCACAGCCAAGTGAATTATTTCCTTTTAGAATAATTTAATAAATTCATGACATAGCCTATATCACTTTTTTCTATAAAACCTATAGTTTGAATACATTTTTTAGACATTTAAATAATACATATTATTTTATGGTTTGTTAGGCTATCTTAAACCCCCAAAATGTCAGGTGGTGCAACTGTCCGAACAAATGAACAGACTAAGAAAACTAGGCTATTTAAAATGGTGTCTTACAATAAAAAACATAAAAAAGTTTGACACCTTTGATATAAACAAATTTGATAAATATCAGTAGTTTCAAGGCTGTTGAGATAATTGAAAAACTTTTGTCCAGTAATTTGTATATTCTCAAATGTCAGGGTTGCATAGCAGCAAATATCTTTTATAACGAATTGACAAGGTAATAACAGTAAACATGATAGTGGATCATCCAGAAGAGACCAACGGATCCCGTGGCAGTGTCAAAAGTTTAGTAGATCTCTCTCAAATACTGGTAAAAACAGCTAATTTCAAGTATGTAGTTTTATCGTGTGGTTAAACTACAGTACATACAACTATGTGGTTGTACCTTACATAAATAACATTCAAACAATGAATTTAAATAGTTTTGTTACCAACTGAAACTTGTTGAAACACATTGTTCATGACTCAAAAAATATGCATTACATCAGGTTTGAAAATATTTTTTAAAAACTTTTTTGAAGCTTTATTTGTCAATGACCCTTATACTTTTGGGGGGCCACCGTTTATACCCTTTTAGACCTTATAATGCGATATTGCGACTGCGAGGTTGTTACACCGTGATGGCGCTAGATGGCGATGTGACTCCCGGGTCCAGTGCGCTGCTCTTTTAATTATTCCATAGAGTGAGACAATCCGGAAAAACAACATTGAGACATTTGACAGCGTGGAAACTGAACCACCAATTATTTAACTCTTGCACAAACGAAAGGAACTGTATTGGCATCGCATGAACAGGAGGACACTGTGTCTGCGTCTGGTGAACCAGTAGTACACATATTAATGCAAACTGGTGTGTTGAAGGCATTCATTAAGGAAATCGTATTAGACAAAAAAAAACTGCAAAAATGTTTCTGTTTTCAGTGCTCAAATTACTTGCAGCGAGTAGCTGTCGTGAATATAGACAAAATGCATTATAACATGAAGCTCCCATAAGATATTACAGCACTCCCAAAATCTCTTCAATTAAAATAATTGTAAAAGTCTTTATAGGTGCCATCTGTTATGGTGTTACTTTTAAATAACCCAAACCTCTTATATATGTTCTAATTTTCCACTTATTATTTGTCTGAAATCTCTTCATTTGTTTTAATCAATAGGTTAAGATGTCATTATGGCTGGCACGGTCTATGGCCTCACTGGGGCGAGGTGTGGACTGCCCGCAGTTTTGCTTTGCCTGGCAGCTCTCCTTTGTGCCAATCTGCTGCTGTATTTCTACCTAGATGCCCTGTATCAGGACACTAACCCTCTCTCAATACACACGCAGTGCCCGCTTCGCCACTTTAAAGTGGGCACAATAACTGTGTGTACTCCTTGGCTACGGTGCCCGGAAATTCGCGCTGAGGTCCGCCGTGTGAAGCTCATCGGACAAGGGGCTGTAAAGAAGGTGAGAAGTTGCAAATAACTATTGTTTTGATCAATTATTCTGTTGATTACTTTCTTGATTAATTGAAAAAGATATATCAAGTTAAAATATGAATCGGCCCACATTTAAATCCTTATTTAAAAATGTGCAATTTGAAGGCAATAAAAACAATTATAGGGAATGCTATGTACAATTAAACATTATGTGCAAAATAGGTTTAAAATCTTAACTAATTGCTTACCATTTGAAAGTAAAAGTTTACTGGTATGAGGAGCACACATTTACTCATAGCAATTGATAATAGATCAAGGTACAATGCGGTTATCCGGACCACACGATGGCCTACCCGTCACTGGGGTTAAGACCAATCATAAGATGGCCTACCCCTTACCCCGCCCCTTAACCTACCAGTCACTGGGGTTAAGACCAATCATACGATGGCTTACCCCTAACCCCGCCCCTAAACCTTCCCGTCACTGGGGTTAAGACCAATCAGGGATGACTATACGGGACTAAAAGACACACGTGTGGTCCGGATAACCGTATAGTTCCCAGATCAATAATTGCCTACTCTACCTTTAACCAAAAACCCATTGACTTCAGTACGATGCAATTGGAAGTTCTAAAATGCTAACTTGCTCATTGCTAACTTACATAAATACATCATCCTAACAGCTCTCTATAGAAATGCATTGTTCACTGCTATAAAGTGACGTGACTGCGGATTTAACTGCGCACAGCGTGAATGGGTAGTTGGTGATTTTCATTATCTATTTTATCGATTAGTTGTTGCAGATAGTTGAGTTATTTTTCTTAATACATCCTTAGAGGCTTACACTAATGCATAATTGTGTTTTCTAGGTTTATCTGTCGGAGTGGCGAGGGCAGAAGGTGGCGCTCTCTGTCTTGTCATCAGAGCAGTATTCAGATGATTTCCTCCACGGACTGTCAATGCTACGTGCCTTGCAGAGCACCCACGTCGTGACGCTTGTAGGGGCGTGTGAGGAGGATGGTGTGTTTGTTACGGAGTACCACCCTCTTGGATCAGCGCTAATGCTCGATACCACCCTTGCGCAAGACCGATATCACTGGCGTAACTCTTGGCATACTCGACTACAGCTGGCAATAGACTATGTTGCCTTCCTGGTATACCTGCACAGCAGTCCAGTGGGCATCCGAGTCATGTGTGACTCCAACGACCTGCACAAAACTCTCAGCCAGTTTCTTCTCGCATCAGATATGCGTCTTTTGGCCAACGACCTGGATGCACTGCCTGAAGTAGAGAGGGGAAGCCAAGGGGTGAAATGCGGTCACCATGAGCTCAACGGGGACTTTGTTGCCCCTGAGCAATTGTGGCCTTATGGCGAGGATGTTCAATTCTCAGATGAAGCCATGCCTGGTTACGATGAAAAGACGGACATCTGGAAGATTCCAGAAGTGACACGTTTCCTTTTGGGGAATGTCCTGGGAAGTGATGTCATCCATTTCCACTTGTTTCAGATCTACACTGAATGCAAGAGGACGGAGCCACACATGCGGCCCAGCGCACTCAAGGTCCTCAGTGTGTATCGCTCAGTCTACGACAGCATGATAGAGAGCCAATCGCAGAGAGTTAGAGATATGTTGTAGAGTTATGGTCATTAAAGGGAGTGTTAACCCAAAAATTCCTTCATTAATTACTCAAAACCTGAATGTCTTTGTTTCTTCTGTGGAACGTAAAAGAAGATATTTTGAGAAATTATCCATATAGTGGAAGTCAATGGTCACCAAAACGGTTTGGTTACAAACATTCTTCTAAACATTTAATTTTGTGTTCCTCAGAAGAAAGACAGTCATACAGGTTTAGAACAAAATGAATTTTAATTTTTGGGTAAATAAATGATCCCTTTGACTTTAAAAAACTAAAGATACCAATGCAGTAATAATGGGTTTTGTCATATTAGTATTATCTGGCACTGAAAATAATATGCAGCAAATGACAACAATATCCAGCAGAAGATGAGATGCAGCATCTCAGGGTTTCATATTTTAATTCAGCTCCTTCTTCTTATGCTGACTAATACGTTTTGCATAACTATACCTCATAAAAGTTATTTTCGGTTAAGTGAATAGAATTAACCTTACTGATGTAGTAGTGACTGAAGTGATCTTATTTGAACTGTAACAAGATAATGATCATTCTAAACACAGAACCTGCTTTGTAGATGATTTTTGTTCTCAGAATTTTGAAGCCTTTAATAAATAATTTTCTCAAGAACACACTGGGATTGTGTTGTCAGATGCTTAATTGAGCTTCGGAGCATTTATGAATCTTTTGTTTCGAATCAGTGGTTCGGAGCTTGTTTTAAACTCACCAAGTCACTTGATTTCAGAATATACGTCGTCATACGGTTTTAAAACGAAATTATTTGTAGGTTACATTTTAAACATTGTACTTTCATGCAAATATTTGCAATTGATTTGTAAAAAAAAGTTATACATGTTTGGGCTGAGCTGTCGTTGCATTTACGCCGTTTTGACCAGCAGGTGCTTCGTTTCTTCACTTTATTCACTTGGTTGTGTCAGTTATGTGAATGAATCAACCATAAATGACTAGATTTTCTGGAAATGGTTTTTGTAGCGCTGCTTGATGGCACTTCGCCTTGTCTTGTTATCCTACAAGAAAATGAAAAGTAAGTGTGTGAGTGAATTTTCACTCAGTGAAAGAATATAGTAAATTGATAGTCACTGAAAGCACTTCTGATATAAAAGTAAAAACATACTTGCTAGCACATGAACATTTAAAGTTAGCACAACCCAAAAGTTAAAAACTTTTTCTTTTCCATATCGGAAAACGTGCGATGTGCACTTTTTTTTGTCTAAAAAACTTATTAAAAATAGAAATCATTAAACATGGATTTAATTTATTCAGAGAAGGAACCGGAAATACGTAGTCTGTTGTATCCGCACACATCCGCAGGACTCTAGTGGTTGTAATAATGGATGTTTAAGCAGTATCTGACTATCTGCACACACTGCAAGACAACCTGGCTCGCATATCCAGTGCCTGTCCCCCCATTTCAGGAGGGTGAGTTTGGAAGAGTCTCAAAACGGAGCCGCCAGAATCATTCATGCAACAATGAGCTCGGAGCAGCCGAGCGACAATGAGGAACCCGAGGAGCCGCGCGCTGATGTGCTGCGCGAGGAGGACAGCGATGAAGACAGGGGCTCCACGAGACCATCATCACCCCAAGCGGGCCGTGAGAGTGCCGAAAAGCAGGGCAGCTCGGGGCTCGAGTTGGCCGTAGACGGCGGGACGGGCTCGGGATGCAGGGGTTCGAGCGACTCTCTGTTCTCGTGGATTTGCAACAGGACAATCCGCAGGGGGCCGTTCGTAGACCCCGCGCGGGATCATTACCGTACAATGACTCGACTTTATAAGTCCATGAGCCCGGCTACGGATTCGGTGAACCTTAGTACACAAACTCACGGGGCTGTCTTTAACTTGGAGTATTCCCCGGACGGGTAAGCGCAGAGTCTGTGTTCCCCTTGTCATGAGTCCCGTACTCAATCCAGTTCTCTTCAATATTATGTGCACTTTTGACTAAACATGAAAAAAGATGTCTTCATTGTTAAATCAACCGCATTTTATTATGTGCTGGAATACAATTTTTGGTATTGTGAGGTAACATTTTACATTTTCAACAGTCAAGTCATCTTTATTGTATAAAAATAAAATTTGTTTTTGAACTAAATGTTAAAATACTGATTAATTTAGTTATGACAACTAATATAAGGCCTGGTTTCAAAGACAGTGCTTCGATTTAGGCCTTAGATCAGTTATTACATTTAGTAGCTTTTATAAACATACTTTAGAAAAAACATTACTGGTGTGAATCTTGAGACAAAACAATGGCACTGATATTTAAGATATGTCAGTGCAAGTTGCTTTCAGCTCAAATATGCATTTAGAATTTTAGACTTCTATATTTATTTTAGTGGGGAAATTAAAATGTCTGTCTAGAAAAGGGTGCAAATAAATAATAAAAATGAATAATGAAATATATTGAAATAATAAAAAATGAGATATTAGTCTAGATATTAGACAATTAGAAATGTTTAGTGTAGAGAATGTTGTCTGCTTTTTATTTATAATAAGGTAAATGTGGTACAGAAAAGTTCCCCTAATTGACAAAAACCCTTATGTTTTTTTTTTTAGGTCCGTTTTGACGGTTGCTTGTGAGCAGACAGAAGTGCTTTTGTTTGACCCTGTTTCTTCCAGACATATTAAAACACTGGTGGAGGCTCATGAGGACTGTGTAAATAACATCAGGTACATGTGCACACGTCATATAATAGATTGCAGTGTGTGGGAACCTCAGTTATGTGAGCGAAAGCCCTTTTTAAGGGCTTTTTAATGTAAGAACTAATTCAAAATCATTTGCATGCTGAACACCAGGATATATTGTTCCTGGTATATATTATTCAAAATATTGTTTTTCCATCTCTTACACGTGCATATATATATATATATATATATATATATATATATATATATATATATACACACACACACACTATACTGTCTAGCACCATCATAAAGTTCATGAGGATGACCGCCATGTCGTCTGTGTGCAAAATCGTTTGGTTGATGACTTGATGTGTACTATTCAGGTTTCTTGACAACCGGCTGTTTGCGACCTGTTCTGATGACACCACCATTGCATTGTGGGATTTGCGGAAACTCAACTCGAAGGTGTGCACATTGCATGGCCATGCCAGCTGGGTCAAGAACATTGAGTATGATACACACACTCGCCTGCTTGTGACGTCAGGGTTCGACGGAAATGTCATCACCTGGGATACCAACAGGTACGTGTAGTTGTTTCTGTGTGTTCGCACTTGGCAGGTTTGGTTCAATAAAACAGACTCTGGTGAAGATTGCTCTGTTAGTGCGGTTCATTTTAATAAGTGTGAACGCTGCCATCTGAACCTTGGTACGCACCAAGTTAGGTGGTCTCGTCGGTCTACTTCAAAACAAACTGTTACGGTTTGAATGCTTTATGGATAGAAGACATCTAAAAGAAAAACAGGATTTGATTTCACAAGATGCGACCCTAAAAGAACAGAATGCTTAGCGATACCTGCTTCTTTTTGTCAAAGGAGCTATGTTGCCCATTGCAGTTCGGTACAGGCGTCAAAACTATTGTCTTTGCTGCAGATTTTCATTTGACACCGTTATTAATCCTTTGCACATCTTTACAAGCTCTTTGTGAGTTTTCAGCTGATAAAAATACCATGATATGAACGGACATACAACTAGCACATTTAGCCTAGCACACAACACCGTTTTGGATGTTTGGTAAGTTCTGTAGTAAAATCTCATAAAAGCTGTCCAATCAGGCTGCTACCTTATCCTTATGCATTTTGTTTTGTGTCTTTAGATTCAGAGTTATTTAGATTCAATTGAACCAGGACTAAATGTATAATTTTCTTATTTGAGAACCGAACTACAAGTGTGAACACGCACCCTAAGATTGTCTGTGTTTCCTAGCCATCTTAATTAGGATTGCATTTATAAGTATGTGCCTCATTGTACTTCCTGTGCGTTTAGGTTCACAGAAGATGGCTGTCCACACAAGAAGTTTTTCCACACACGCTATCTAATGCGGATGCGTCTGACTCCAGACTGCAGTAAGATGTTGATCTCCACATCCTCCGGTTACCTGCTCATCTTACATGACCTTGACCTCACCCAGAGCCTTGAGGTCGGGAGCTACCGCATCCTACGGGCCCGCAGGGCTCCGCTCAGCACAGGTACATACATAAAGCATAAACAAATAAGGTATATATGAGTTGGAAATGAAATCAGGAGATATGGAGGCGACATGGAAATGGATTAGTATTCAAATGTTCATATTTGCTACAGACAGCGTTGGGCAAAATTCAGAATTGTAAGAGTGGTCTTCCTTTCAGTTCATGAGTTGGAATTTAAACAGAATTTTATTGATATTTACTGTACTGCGATTCAGAGAAATTCAGCACAAAGTAATTTAAACAAGGGGTTTCATTAATCCAACACCATTAATACAAATAGTTTCCTTGCTGTTTTATTTAAGGTTTCCATGTTGTAGAATTCTTTGTTGTTATGCTCTATTAAGATAATCATCTTAAGGATAATTATGGAAATACTTTTCCGCTGGTCCGTAAAACTAAAGTGAGTTTATTAAATATAATGAAATGTAAAATATTAATTATTAATAGCATAACAATAACATACACTACCGTTCAAAAGTTTGAGGTTGGTAAGATTTGTAAAAAAGAAGTCTCTTAAGCTCACAAAAGCTGTATTTATTAGAAGAAGAAAAAAAGGAAAAACAGACGTATTATTAAAATTTGAAATAACTGTTTTTTTAATTGTAATTTATTCCTGTCATCGAAGCTAAATTTTCAGCATCATTACTCCAGTCTGCAGTGTCACATGATCCTTCAGAAATCATTCTAATATGATGATTTGGTGCTCAAGAAACATTTCTTATTATTATCAATGTTAAAAGTTGTGCTGATGTAATATTTTTGTTGAAATGCTTTTTTTCTTTAATGAATAGAAAGTTCGAAAGAACAGCATTTACTTGAAGTAGAAATATTATAGATGTCTTTGTCACTTCTGATAAATTTATTGCTTCCTTGCTAAATAAAAGTATTAATTTCTTTTTAAATCTGATCCCAAAATGTTTAACGGGTGTGTATGATAACATGTTCATGGGTAATTCATAAAATATTAAGTAATATTAGTTTTAATTTTAAGTATTATTGAAAACTGCAGTTATATAAATGTAATAATAATTTTGGATTACATTTCAAATTATTCTATTTTAATTCTACTTCCTTAAATTTGAATTATTTTGTTTGCTACCTCAGGAACTGAACTGGAATTTAAAGATATAATAATTCAGATCCGAATGGTGCAAAAACCTATAAAACAGCCTGATATGACAGTGAGTTATACAGGTCAAATGTTTGGCGAATCTTGTGCCAGCAGCCATATCTCCCTGTAGCCCAAGACGGGTTGCCCACTGAAGCTAAGCAGGGCTGAGCCTGGTCAGTACCTGGATGGGAGTCTTACTGGGAAATCTAGGTTGATGCTGGAAGAGGTGTTAGTGAGGCCAGCAGGGGGCGCTCACCCTGTGGTCTGTGTGGGTCCTAACGCCCCAGTGTAGTGACGGGGACACTATACTAAATTAAAGCTCTGTGGTCACCAAAGATCCCAGCAAGTCCTTCGTAATAGAGTAGGGGTTTAACCCTGGCATCCTGGCCAAATTTGCCTATTGGCCTCTTCACATCATCTTGGCCTCCTAATCATCCCTATACGTATATATACTGATTGGCTTCATCACTCAGTTTCCTCTCCACCAATAAGCTGGTGTGTTGGGCGTTCTGGTGCAGTATGTCTGCCGTCAAATCTTCCAGATGGATGCTGCACATTGGTGGTGGTTGAGGAGATTCCCCCTTCCATATGAAAAGCGCTATATAAATTTAACAAACAAATATTGTGCCTATTATTATTATCTCCTCTTTCTTTCAGAAGGTTCATCTGCAGGTTCCAGGTCAGCTGGTTCTCGTCACACCATTGACAGCAAAACCCATCCACACAGAGAGGGTAAAGCTTTAGAATGATTTCTGAAAATTGTACATCCATAAGTAGTTTGGTCTTTTGGTTGTTGTGGTTTTACTCGTTTTTTTTTTTTTACTCCATGTTCACATTTTGTCTTTGCCTAGGTTTGTCACCCAGAAACAGTCTTGAGGTTTTAACCCCAGAGATCCCGGGTGAGAGGGACCGTGGGAACTGCATCACCTCATTGCAACTGCATCCTAAGGGCTGGGCCACACTGTTACGCTGCTCCAGCAACATGGACGACCAGGAGGTCAGTGATGGAACCTAAAACAACGTGCAGTCAGACAGCAGAATGAATTTCAACTTATTTCTGTTTATTTCTCTGTTTCTCAGTGGACGTGTGTGTACGAGTTTCAAGAGGGAGCTCCACCTCGACCACCAGTGTCTCCTCGCTGCTCTCTGCGTCTCACGCACTACATCGAGGAGGCCAACGTCGGCCGCGGCTACATCAAAGAGCTGTGCTTCAGTCCTGACGGCCGCCTCATTTGCTCGCCGTACGGTTACGGCGTGCGTTTGCTGGCGTTCGATGAGCACTGCGCTGAGCTGACGGACTGCATGCCTGTGAGGACGGCTCTGCTGCGGGAGGTCCGCTCCATCTACTCTCACAGCGACGTGGTGCTCACCTCAAAGTTCTCACCCACTCACTGTCAGTTTGCATCAGGCTGCCTTAGCGGACGCGTAGCTCTTTATCAACCACACTTTTAACACATACACTGATCGCTGAACTATATCCTGCAAATGGCAGACGCTTTTGATGTTTATGGCGGACGATGGGAGAACGAAACTACCTTAAATGGAGTATTTTTGTGTGTGTGTGTGTGTGTGTGTATGTATGTATGTGTGTGTGTGTGTGTGTGTGTGTGTGTGTGTGTGTGTGTGAGGTCACGCTGCATGTGAATGACCTTGTACGTTTTTGTCATTTTTAGATGTAATTGTTCTTTACACTGTGTAAACTCTGAACTTAACAGTCTATGCGAGAATGAAAGCAGAGCATTAGTGATGGAGGATGAATGAGTCACGTGAGCGTTAGTGGGATGTTTTTTTGTTTGCTCATCCATGCAGCACTGCAGTAAATGCTTAAGCCAATCATTTTTATGGAACTGTACACAGTTTAAGGCAATTTTTGCATTTTGCCAAACATTTTAGACTTTGACAATGCCATATTCATTTTCAGAAGAAAAACCAATTCTGAAAGTCACTTTTACTAATTGTTTGTATTTACTTTTGGACTGCTTGTCCTTAACACTAACTGAGGTCTGAGTTGTAGATTGTCAATGCAGTATGTACCATGTACGTGTGATTATTGGGGTGAATATGACTTCTGTTGATGGTTGATTTTTGAAATCTTCTGATTTCATATGCTTCTGGATTCTACATGGACAATCAGCAGTTATGACGCACATCAGTGAGAGCTTTGTACTCTGGTCATAAAAACAATGGGATAGAGCAGGTTTAGCTGATGGATGAGTGTTTTATATGGCTGGACATGATGAGATTAGTCTTCTCAAGACTACATAGAGGACACAATCTGAATGTTCAGCTTTTCTGGGACTATTATCAGTGGTTCCTCCTCAGCAGTTATTTAAATAGAGTGACCGTACTTAAAAAATGAAATTTAAAAGCAGAGTAACAGTAAAAGTTGCCATAACTTTATTCATCCTTGATTCTCATTTGATTCACTCTATTCATGTTGACATTACTAAGGATGCAGTGCTACAGGTTTATTAAATAAAGAAAGTTTTTCATAGCTTGTGTTTGGCTTTCGGGAAGAAAAATGCTGTAAACAAAAGAGCTGTTTAAGATTTTTAAGAAGAACTAAGACTTGTATTAGCATTCCTTAGACTGATGGAGTGCATAGTGAATATGTATGGCGTCTGACTCGCCTGAACGGATCAGGGATGACACTCGTTTTAAGTCAAGAGCTGCATTGGTAGGGGGAAAAGTAAACTTTTATGGGCTGAATTTTTGTGAAACTCTGGTGTAGATCATACATATAAAATAGAAAAAATATGGAATTGATTAGTTACCAGATGCTTTTATGCTACCATTCAAAAGTTTGGGGTCTTTAGGTATTTTGTAGTGTGAAAGAGTCTCTTCTGCTCAACAAGCCTGCATTTATTCAATCAAAAAATACAGTAATATTGTGAAATATTATTACAGTTTAAAATAACTTTTATATCTGAATACATTTTCAAATGTAATTTATTCAGCATCATTACTCCAGTGTTCAGTGTCACATGATCCTTTGCTGCTTAAGAAACATTTCTAATTATTATCAGTTGAAAATAGTTGCTTAATATTTTTGTGTAAACCGTGATTTTTTTTCAGGATTCTTTAATGGATTGAAAGTTTAAAGAGCATTTATTTGAAACTAATTTTATATGAATATTTTTGGAACATTATTTACAAATTTCTTTTATTGTCACTTTTGATCAATTTAATGCATTCTTGCTGTATATCATAAAAGAGTAAATTTCTTTAAAAAAAAATCTTGCTGACCCCAAACTTTTGAACAGTAGTGTAAATAACTAATTGAAAGTAGAGGTGTGGAAAATAAACTGGTTGGAAGTGTGTAACCCACATTAAAAGTAATGTAAAAATCTTTAAAGTGACCCAGCATAAATGCAACATTTTGAATCAAGATATCCAACTCACAGACTGGTTTCCCTTTCTTCTTAATGAACTTCATTACTGAAAGAAATGCCCTGATACTGTGACGAAGCTGCTTATAAGGCATAACATAATGGACATGAATGTATTTTAGCAAATTTTAGTAACGAATAAAAAGGTAATTGTGACTATCTCACTATTCTGACTTTTTTCTCTCGCAAATTGTGATATAAACTCGCAATTGTGAGATATAAACTCTTAATTCTGAAAAATAAACTCATAAATCTGAGAAATAAAGTCAGAAGAGCAAGATATAAACTCATGTCAAAATTTTGAGCTGACTTTTTTCTTAGAATTGTACTTTATATATAGCAAATGCAAGTTTATATATCACAAGCAGGGGTACAGAAAGGGGTTCACTAAAGCATACTGCCATGATACATTTTCCTCTTAAAATCATTGAGAATAAATTTTTTTAAAAGTTTAAATATTTTATTAAAAATATGAAATGTTATTGATTTGTTGGTTTATTGACAGCTAGCTTTAAGAACTAGAACACATATAGGTTATGCATTTTGATATGCACTTTTACCTGCTAAAATAATTAATAAACCTGTACTAGAAACTTGCTTTTTGTATTTGTCCTACCAGTTGACCAAGTTTGGTTAAGTCATCTGTTGTGCGCTTTGCCACGCTATGATCTTGTGAATTCTGGATCATGGCAACTTAATTGCTCGCATGCAAGTTAATCGATAAAATTGATTAATTTCAGAGTGGTTAAAAAAAAAAAATCATGAATTAAAATGCACATTCAATGTTTGCAAAGTATCTTCAGGCTTAATCAAATGAAATATCATTCATGGCTTTCTGTCCCAGCGGCATGGCAACTGGCAGTGTTTTCATCTTAAGGCCATTATGATGTCAAGATAATTTAGAACGTCCGATAGCTATAGACAGTGCAGGCAAAATCGCACTTTGTAAGGAGTCGGCGAGTGATTGTAAGTACGTTAAGCCTATACTCTTCATCTGAATGTTTCTTTTAATCAATTTTTATATGCTGTTTATATGGTTGGGGGGGGGGGGGGGGGTCTGGGTTCTAATCCGCACTAAGAAGTATAGTTTGTTTTACCCTCCTCATCAAAAAACGATTGTTTATCAGTGGTTGTATATCAAGCAGGGACGCGTTTGTGTGCATTAGTATGTTTTGTGATTTCACCGGAACGAATAGAGAGTCTCTCCGCCACGGATTGAAGCGCGTGTCCGTGTGTGAAGAGCACTTTGATCACTTGATTTCAAAAACAACACATTTCAGCGCTAGATCGCCTCTTAGTTCGCCTCTAGAAACGAACGAAATTAATGCTCTGCTAAAGTTAACTGGAGATGTTTTATTTATTTGTATTGGTAGCCTACATCCGTGCCGCGAGATGTTTCAAAAGTGGACACAATCGACCCTGGCAAAAAGTGGTGGGCCGTCCCGTCCCGTCCCGTCCTGTCCCGTCCGCAAATTATGCCTATCGTATATGTATATAAAATGTCTAAATATTTGTATATTAGTATATACAATTGTATAATAATAATAATAAATTGACAAATAAAAACTAAGACAAATAATTTGTATATTTGCTGAGTCCTGATACGCGTTATAATCATGCCGATCACGAACACATCTTGTCAATAGTCAAGGTAACGTTAGTTTCCTAAGTTCTTAAAAAAATATTTTGCTGTATAATTACTTACTTTAGTATATTTCAAAATAAAAGTATAATAACAATAAACACTTTAAAAAAAACTATAAAGGAAACAGTTTTTTTAAACAGTGATAACACACAATTCATGAAACAACCAGTGTTGGGGAAATTAACTTTTTAAAGTAATGCAATATTTCATTACTTAGTTACTTTTTATGAAAAGTAGCCTAATGCGTTACGTTATTTTTGCGTTACTTTTCCCCATCTGGGCTGGGCTTGCTTGCTTGTTTTTTAATAACAACAAAACAAGTTATATTTTTGGCAAATGTAAAGGCCCTTTCACACCAGAAGTGAAATGAATAATCCTCAGGCTGAAGGAAATGCATATTTACGCATGTATAGTAGAGGGCACCGCTCAAGCAAACCTTTCAGCTACTTTCAGTTTTTCTACTTAATCTTTACACATGGATAAATGTGTCCTATTTGAGTTCACAGTATGACAATTTAGTTAATTATATTATGTGTTTGGCCGGCGTGGGGCATTTTGTGTAGAGTTTTGCAGAAAGCACTGAGAAAATTGGAACGCGTGAGAAAACAGGTGAAATGTGTTAAATGTTTTGAGAAATGTGTCTTTGTTTTGGGAACTAAATGAATGGTTTGGATAATTGGGGCAACTGAATCAGTTATACTGTGTTAACAATCGAGAAAAATTTGAATACAACAACTTAACTTCATCAACTTTGTTGTTATATAAATTTTTTATTATTTTTGTCTCTTTTTCTTCCTCTGATGGACTGCCACTGGGCATATCGCTTATTGTAAATAATAATAATAAATAAATAGGTTGATACATTTAATGAATGTTATAAAACTAAGGCAACCAGCTTCCAGAGCTTCTGGGTGTACTTAAGTAATCTCTTCTCTTCCCTCTCTCTTTCTCTCACAGTGTTTCACAGATAGTTCACTGTTGCACACGAATAGCCATTCAGATAAACACTTTTTTTGAACAACATGTCTTGCAGCCATCAAAGATGCTTATCCATCAAACTGAGCATGTCCACCATGCCCACCTGTTTCACGGAAACAGAACCCTTCAGCCCCTTAGATGAGCATGATGAGCTCATCACAGCCTTACTCACAGGAAGGTGGTGGGCAGTAATGGAGGTAGAGGATCTTTTATGCTCATCATTTGAGTGTGGGCTCACTTCAGGTCAGTGGGGAATAGTGGAGGCCCCACAAGGAGCCTCAGCTCCTGCTAGGTACCAGCAGGGAGAGCATGTACCTGCCCGGTTCCCTGCGGGAGCACCCATGCCAGACAGGTCCCGACAGGGAACACCTGTACCTGCCAGGTCCACATTTAGGAGAAAAGTGAGAATCCCACATAACTGGCCCACCACATCCCCAGAGGAAGCACCTGTACATGCCTCATCCTCAGAGGAAACATCAGTGCCCACTGTGTTCCCTAAGGAAGCACCTGTGCCCAAATCATCCCAAGAGGATGCACCCGTGCCCACAGCCTCCCCAAAGAAAACACCAGTGCCCACCACATCCTCTAAGAAAGCATCTGTGCCCACATCGTCCCAAGAGGAAGAACCCATGTCAACTGCCTCCCAAGGGCAAGCACCTGTGCCTGCCAGGTCCACATTTAGGAGAAAAGTGAGAATCCCACATCACTGGCCCACCACGTCCCCAGAGGAAACACCTGTACATGTCTCATCCTCAGAGGAAACATCAGTGCCCACTGTGTTCCCTAAGGAAGCACCTGTGCCCAAATCATCCCAAGAGGATGCACCCGTGCCCACAGCCTCCCCAAATAAAACACCAGTGCCCACCACATCCTCTAAGAAAGCATCTGTGCCCACATCGTCCCAAGAGGAAGAACCCATGTCAACTGCCTCCCAAGGGGAAGCACCTGTGCCTGCCAGGTCCACATTTAGGAGAAAAGTGAGAATCCCACATCACTGGCCCACCACATCCCCAGAGGAAGCACCTGTACATGCCTCATCCTCAGAGGAAACATCAGTGCCCACTGTGTTCCCTAAGGAAGCACCTGTGCCCAAATCATCCCAAGAGGATGCACCCGTGCCCACAGCCTCCCCAAAGAAAACACCAGTGCCCACCACATCCTCTAAGAAAGCATCTGTGCCCACATCGTCCCAAGAGGAAGAACCCATGTCAACTGCCTCCCAAGGGGAAGCACCTGTGCCTGCCAGGTCCACATTTAGGAGAAAAGTGAGAATCCCACATCACTGGCCCACCACGTCCCCAGAGGAAACACCTGTACATGCCTCATCCTCAGAGGAAACATCAGTGCCCACTGTGTTCCCTAAGGAAGCACCTGTGCCCAAATCATCCCAAGAGGATGCACCCGTGCCCACAGCCTCCCCAAAGAAAACACCAGTGCCCACCACATCCTCTAAGAAAGCATCTGTGCCCACATCGTCCCAAGAGGAAGAACCCATGTCAACTGCCTCCCAAGGGGAAGCACCTGTGCCTGCCAGGTCCACATTTAGGAGAAAAGTGAGAATCCCACATCACTGGCCCACCACGTCCCCAGAGGAAACACCTGTACATGCCTCATCCTCAGAGGAAACATCAGTGCCCACTGTGTTCCCTAAGGAAGCACCTGTGCCCAAATCATCCCAAGAGGATGCACCCGTGCCCACAGCCTCCCCAAAGAAAACACCAGTGCCCACCACATCCTCTAAGAAAGCATCTGTGCCCACATCGTCCCAAGAGGAAGAACCCATGTCAACTGCCTCCCAAGGGGAAGCACCTGTGCCTGCCAGGTCCACATTTAGGAGAAAAGTGAGAATCCCACATAACTGGCCCACCACGTCCCCAGAGGAAGCACCTGTACATGCCTCATCTTCAGAGGAAACATCAGTGCCCACTGTGTTCCCTAAGGAAGCACCTGTGCCCAAATCATCCCAAGAGGATGCACCCGTGCCCACAGCCTTCCCAAAGAAAACACCAGTGCCCACCACATCCTCTAAGAAAGCATCTGTGCCCACATCGTCCCAAGAGGAAGCACACATGTCAACTGCCTCCCCACAGGGAGCACCTGAACCTGCCAGGCCCTCATTCAGGAGAAAAGTGAGCATCCCTAATAATATGAGATTGTATCTGACAAGGGATGTCATCTTGACACAGACACCCTTGCCCTTAAGGCCCCCCAAGGGACCACTTACGTTTGTCAGGACATCAAAAGGAGCACCAGTGCTCACCACATCCCCAGAGGAAGCACCTGTACCTTCCTCATCCTCAGAGGAAACATCAGTGCCCACTGTGTCCCCTAAGCAAGCACCTGTGCCCAACTCGTCCCAAGAGGACGCACCCGTGACCACTACATCTTTCGAGGAAGCACCTGTACCCACCTCGGCCCAAGAGGATGCACCCATGCCCACTGCCTCCCCAGGAAGCACATTTAATTCACTAGTAGCTGACTCTAAACACACTGAAAAAGAGAAGGCTGAGTTAAGAAGGAAGCTCCAGACCTGTTTTCCTGACATTGAAGGTAAGAAATTCAGCCAGGGCCACAACAACAAAAATACTGTTTTCTTTTAGATTATTATTATATTATTTCCAACAATTGTGTCTTAATTAATGTTTTTTATTTCACCAGTATCTGACTCTAAACCAAGTGAAGAAGAGAAGGCTGGCTTTAAGAGAAAACTTACTGACCTGACCTCCGAGGTAAAAACTTCAGCCAGAGCCGCAACTACCATAGACATTAAGATTTCTCTTAAACATTTAGGATACTCGTTAATTCGGGGTTTTTCCCCAGATATCAATTCTTGAACGTAAAAATTTGTCCCCTCTTAATGTTGATTATTTACACCAATTGTGACTTAATGATTTTTTATTTCTCCAGTATCTGACTCTAAACCAAGTGAAGAAGAGAAGGTTGAATTCAAGAGAAAACTCAAGACTTGGTTTCCTGACCTCCAAGGTAAAAACGTCAGCTAAGGTTACAACCACCATAGACATTGAGAGAGAAGCTCATTTCCTGTGCTTTGTAACTTCACAGACCTTTTCCCCAGAGGAAGCACCAGTGCCCACTGCCTCCCCACAGGGAGCACATGAACCTGCCAGGCCCTCATTCAGGAGAAAAGTGAGGATCCCTAAAAATATGAGATTGTATCTGACAAGGGATGTCATCTTGACACAGACACCCTTGCCCTTAAGGCCCCCAAAGGGACCACCTTCGTTTGTCAGGACATCAAAAGGAGCACCAGTGCTCACCACATCCCCAGAGGAAGCACCTGTACCTTCCTCATCCTCAGAGGAAACATCAGTGCCCACTGTGTCCCCTAAGCAAGCACCTGTGCCCAACCCGTCCCAATCGGATGCACCCGTGCCCACACCCTCCCCAGAGGAAACACCAGTGCCCACCACATCCTCTGAGGAAGCACCTGTACACGTCTCGTCCCAAGAGGAAGCACACATGCCAATTGCCTCCCCAGGGGAAGCACATGTGCCTGCCTTGTCTGCCGAGGAATCACCCATGCATGCAGCATCCCCTGAGGAAGCACCAGTGCCCGCTGCCTCCCCACAGGGAGCAATTGTACCTGCCAGGCCCTCATTCAGGAGAAAAGTGAGCATCCCTAATAATATGAGATTGCATCTAACAAGGGATGTCATCTTGACACCTTTGCCCTTAAGGCACCCCAAAGGACCATCTACGTTTACCAGGACATCAAAAGGAACACCAGTGTCCAGCATGTCTCCAGAGGAAACACCTGTACCTTCCTCATCCTCAGAGGAAACATCAGTGCCCACTGTGTCCCCTAAGCAAGCACCTGTGCCCAACCCGTCCCAATCGGATGCACCCGTGCCCACACCCTCACCAGAGGAAACACCAGTGCCCACCACATCCTCTGAGGAAGCACCTGTAGACGTCTCGTCCCAGGAGGAAGCACACATGCCCACTGCCTCCCCAGGAAGCACATTTAATTCACTAGTAGCTGACTCTAAACACACTGAAAAAGAGAAGGCTGAGTTCAGAAGGAAGCTCCAGACCTGTTTTCCTGACATTGAAGGTAAGAAATTCAGCCAGGGCCACAACAACAAAATTTTAGATTATTAGTATATTATTTCCAACAATTGTGTCTTAATTACCATTTTTTATTTCACCAGTATCTGACTCTAAACCAAGTGAAGAAGAGAAGGCTGGCTTTAAGAGAAAACTTCCTGACCTGACCTCCGAGGTAAAAACTTCAGCCAGGGCCGCAACTACCATAGACATTAAGATTTCTCTTAAACATTTAGGATACTCGTTAATTCGGGGTTTTTCCCCAGATATCAATTCTTGAACGTAAAAATTTGTCCCCTCTTAATGTTGATTATTTACACCAATTGTGTCTTAATGATTTTTTATTTCTCCAGTATCTGACTCTAAACCAAGTGAAGAAGAGAAGGCTGAATTCAAGAGAAAACTCAAGACTTGGTTTCCTGACCTCCAAGGTAAAAACGTCAGCTAAGGTTGCAACCACCATAGACATTGAGAGAGAAGCACATTTCCCCCCAAATATTCAGGGTAATTGTCGAGAATGATCTTCTTATTATAAAAAATTAACATCTCTATTTAAACTCCTTTGCATTATATTTCAGTAGAACTAAAATAGACTGTGTCTAAGAAGCCATTAAACCTGTCTGTGCATTAAATGATGATCTCTGTTTTTTCAACGGGACAATAAAGGTGCGGTCCAGCCACCTCTACAAAAGAATGTGTGGGGGAAAAAACCTGAGCCTCCCCAGAACTTGCAAAACACTCAGACGAGGTGGTACCTAAAGAGCCACAAGCAAAGGTTAGTTGCTCCTGTCTCTCATTTGTATTTCATATTTATTAAAAACAAACAAACACATCTTCAAATAAGCTACTTTGTTTGTTATCCTCTATTTAGAATACTTTGTGTATTTCAGTAAAATTCATAGACCACTCATGGTAAAACAAGTGAAGTGATATGTCTTTTTGACCTCCTTCCAGCTTATTAAACCTAATTATGTCTATTTCCTCAACAGGAAAATGTATCCTAAGGATACCAGCGAATGAACGAAGGAACGAAGCATCACCAACATTTTTACTTTGTAAAATGTATTAAATAAATTTTTTAAACTATTTATTTATTAAGACAATACACATGAATTAACAATGGTGTTATAAATTTTACATTTAAAGCCAAAATAGCAAATTTCATGTATAAATATACTATATTCTCTGTATTATAAATATACATTGAAGATAAACAGACTACGTATTTCCCGATTCAAATATTAATATTTTTTAAATGACAACGGGATGTGATTTATATCATTATATCATATTTTGTTTGATTATAAATATGCATAAAGTGAAGATAATCATAGTATGCACGTGTTGCCTGAACAACATATTAAAGTCACCTTATACTACAGGGCCGTTGAATGCTTGAATCTGATTGGTTGACGAACGTTCTAAGGTGTGCATTATTTTCAGGGAAACGCACGGCTAAATTAGTTCCAGGCAGGTCTTGACCGCATTACAGTTCCATATCACTTTGCGTAGTTAACTGTAATAACGGAAAATAGGATACAATTCATTACAAGAATAAACATGCAGCCCCATGCGCTTGATCTGCAATTTTCAATGTCTAGCTTCACAATCAATGCAAACATGCAGTTTAATTTTAATAAATAAAGTAGGAGAGAGCAGGGGCGAAAGTACCATTTTTCAGAAAAACTATTTTAAAAGATGATGGTTTTTGATTGTGATTATAAACTTATAAAAGATGATGATTATAATATCATCAACATCATATTCTGAGAGTAGAAAACCAGCTACAATCTCAGAGTCTTGCTCACATGAGCCGAGGCATTCTTAAAAATCTATTAGTGGTTAAAAAAAACATTAAATTCAGACAATCTCAATGTCTCTTAAATCGCAATGTCCCTCAACCTGTGACAGACCGGCTTATTGTTTTATAACTGAGTTCCTCACTTCCGTTTAACTTTGTTGAGGCGTTGCTGTTGTTCTCGACGGCGATTAAGAATTTTGGTGCTGATGCGGAGTTTGCGCATTCGCATGGCTCGGATCCGTACCTGATCATCCTGGGGAAATTTCCCACCTTTTGCCAGGATGTGTTTTAGGCGATCCTGTGACGTCTTGGTGAGGGTGAAGTCACAGATGGTTGCGTGGGGCTCTGACCCTACAGAGCAGTGGCGGATGCGAGGGAAGTAGCTTTCAGCCCACACCGTTATCTTGTACTCACCTGGGTTCAGCAGACGCCAGTAATCACCATCTAGAGCTACAAACATGTCAATCAAACATTATTATATCCTGTATTGACTAAATTTAACTGTTTTAAAGTGGACCTATTAAGCCCTTTTACAAAGTTTTGTTTTTGGGATCTACTAAAATCAGTTTTCACGCTGATTGGTTGGCTTGGCAAGTATGTTGTGATTGGTCATTTCACTTTCTGAAATGTCACATCCCTTGCCACAACTGCAAATTTCACCTTGGGTGGGAATTATTTAAATGAGGAAACTCAAGACTACAAACGAGGCGTTTCAAAAATAGTGCTTACTGATATAAAGATGAACTCCCTTCCCTTTGGAGCGACTTTGTGCTTTGTAACTTCACAGACCTTTTTCTTGCTCAAACAGCAACGTTACATACTAAAAAAAGTTGAAAATGGAAAAAAAAAAGCATAATAGGTCCTCTTTAATGCTGTTTATTTGGCAAAGTGATTTAAGAGGTATACCAGATCTTATGTCATGGTCCAGGCCGTCCACCTTAATGATAGCATTTGCAATGCCAGCTTTAGTGTCCTTATCCCTGATGACACCCTTTATACCTCTGTGCACCTGCAGAAGAGCGAGAGAGCAGGTGAAAATGGAAAAGGTAAGGATCCTAGTAGGATCCATTGGGATCATGTTTCCATACAGGACAGAGGGGAAATTAACTGACCTGCTCCATGTAAAGCAGGAGGGACTCTTTGTTGTTCTCCCACTCGATAGGAAGCTCACTGGCATGTGGGAATTTATCACAGGACAGTTCTACAGTTATTTCGAAACAATTCGTGTGGAGATAACTAAAGTCATTCATGCCTATAAAGCAAAAAGAAAAGAAAAAGAATATATGACATTAAAACTCATCAGTACATAAAGCCTTTTATATTATGAGCATGAAACGAGGATTGCCACTTAAAAACTAAATTAAGAATGATCAGTCAATTAAAATGTGCAATAAATATTTTACCTCATTATTTACGTGTTTCATTTAACATTTTAAATAATAATTATTACATTAATAAACAATTTCTTCTCTTTTTTTTTTCAATGGCATTTTTAGTCCTCCATAAGGAACACAACTAATATCTGAATATCTTCAGTCAACAGTCTACATGCTCCTGAATATGTTCTACAAGACTTATAACCTTGGACCTCTATTTGAATTACACCTGTGTCATCTCTTAAAATGTACTTTTAGACAGTACCCTGTTGCAAATGAATATTGAATGTTTACTCACTCCCTGGAACAGTGTGTCAGCAGAGCCCGTCTACGGAGAGCCTGTTCCTGTAAGTACCGAATTTTGGTTGTAGTTCCACCAGAGTTCCACTGGGGGCGATCGCCCCCGAGTGCAAAATGAATGGGAGTCTATGGGGCTAGACGGCTAAATTTGTCCCTTTCAGCCGATTGCCGTTGAGAAATCTCAGATTTGATTGTAGGTTTGGCAAGTTCAACATGGGTTATAGGTCGAAAATTGAATGAACGAGTACTTATGTCCTTTCGATTTCTTACAGGTTGAGTTGTTGTTGCCCATAACACGCTAGCATTCTGTTAATGAACGCTGATTGGTCAGTGAAGGACTGGTTACGACCAGATATACCGCTTGATGGCATCGTGGTATCTGAAGCGGGAACAGAATGTATTATTCTAGCAGAAACTCTTCTAGCACGTGTGTTTACCTGTGTCACCTGTGCTGGCGATGCCTCGAGAGAAAAGAAAGTGCAGAGCGCGAAAGCACCACAGTGACTGAAGGATTGCCGTAAAGCAGTATCTCTGGTCGTACGATGTGTATGACGTCATTGACATTTTGAAAGACTTTTTAAAGCAAATAAGTGACTCTAAAAAATCTAACACCCAGCAATGTGCAATTTCTTTGCATCTCCTTTCGAATACAACATTCAAATTACTAGACAAAAAATTATATATTGAGAAAAGTGGATTTTGAGGGGTATAGCTCCATAGACCTCCATTCATTCTGCACTCGTCCTGTGAGCGCCCTCATATGGAATCAGAGAGGAACTGCAACCAGTCAGAAGCCGGAAGTGTAGCGAGAGTGAACCGGAGTGAACCTTCTCCCCTTATTAGACATTCTCTGGTGCCAGTCAGCTCCATTGATGATGTTGTTGTGCTGTATGAAGTCTTCTGAGTGACAGATCCTCCGATCTGGGTTAGCCATCACCAGATTGGTCGAGGCATCGACGGTAGCCAACCAACCAACGGAAGAAATCGTTGTCTGCGGTGGGTGTGTCCTGTTGAGGGATCCAGTCACGTGTGCAGTCGAAAGGGTAAGTGACCACCAGCTCTCCCCCGTGCAGATTAGCACTCAGTACAAAAGGAATATCTTGCATCCAGCTGATAACAGCACGCGTCTCCGGGGCAACCTTAAACATGAACGTGCGAATATATAGTATAGTATAATATAAAATATATAAAATAATATACACTAGCAGTTAAAAGTTTGGAATTAAAAATTTTGTTTTCAAACATGTCTCTGTCTTATTTGATCAATTACAGTGAAAACAGTAATATTGTGAAATACAATTACAATTTAAAATAACTGTTTTAAAGGGGTGGTATAATGCCCTTTTCACAAGATGTAAAATAAGTATCTGATGTCCCCAGAGTGTGTATGTGAATTATTTAGCTTTTAGCTCAAAATACCCCACAGGTATTTTTATATTGCATGTTAAAGTTGTCCCTTTTTGAGGGTGAGCAAAAAAACGCACCGTTTTTGTCTGTCCCTTTAAATGCAAATAAGCTGCTGCTCCCGGAACAGGGGGCGGAGCTTCAAGAGCTGTTCTTTTACCTCACACAGACATGCACTGAAAATTTCAATGTTTATGTTCAAACCTAAGTCAGACAATAATGGAGAGACTCAAGAAGAAGTGACAACATGTAGAATGCAACAGGACATCACATTTCTGAATGGTTAGTTGATGAATCTGTGTAGTTTGTGTAGTATCTTCTAGTCATTGATTAGCATATTCTGTCATGATGATCTAAATTTTAGGGTTGGTGATGTCACTAACCCGGGAGGAATGTCGCGTAGTCCCTACCAGCCATTTGTTGTAATCCTTAAAAAACGATTGCAGATGTTGTTTATGCTCAAACAGCAACATTACACACTACCTAAAGTTAGAAAAGTTAAATCATAATCAAACATTATTGTTTTTTCACAATTCTCTATTTTTATATCGTCTATGAAAAAAAATTGTTTGTTTGAATCGGACAAAAAATGACTGAGCTACACCTGTTTGAAGTTGATAAAGTCAGCAAAGTTGATTTTGAGAGAAATCGAGTTAGTTTTCTGAAGGTTCCAAAACAAAATCACTGTAAAATCCCTGGTAATAACACCAAATTTGGCACACACCAATTCAAAACCAAATAGGCTATCTATAAGAATAATATATATTTTCCCATGATACCACAATTGTTTGATTAACATTAATGACAGCCTATTAAGATTGTAGCCTATTGCACGGATCTAAAATAATGTTACACATGAGATGTTTTTAATGGACAAAGGAAAGGTACTCCTCCCAGAAAACATACAAGTAAAGATACTTTTAGATGTTTAATTGCTTTTTAAGCACTGGGATCGCTAGACAAGGGCTTATAACTAATTTTTGTAAAAACTTCAAAATCTACATTTTTCATGTCTTTGTAGCTCGAAATTATATTTTGAAATCATTCTAATATGCTGATTTGGTGCTCAAGAAACATTTCTTATTATCAATGTTAAAAACAGCTGAAAAACATGCTGCTTCATATTTTTGTGAACAACGTGACACACTAGCCACTACCATTAAAAAGTTTGGAATAAGTAATATTTTGTTTTGCAAATGAACATATTATTAATTTAATTTAAAATAAATTGCTCAAGGATGCATTAAATTGATCAAAAGTGACAGTATAGACAATTATAATGTTACAAAAGAGGCTCACCCTGTGGTCTGTTTGGGTCCTAACGCCCCAGTGCAGTGACGGAGACACTATACTACATTAAAGCTCTGTGGTCATTAAAGATCCCACAAGTCCTTCGTAATAGAGTAGGGGTTTAACCCTGGCATCCTGGCCAAATTTGCCTATTGGCCTCTTCACATCATCTTGGCCTCCTAATCATCCCTATACGTATATATACTGATTGGCTTCATCACTCAGTTTCCTCTCCACCAATAAGCTGGTGTGTGTTGGGCGTTCTTGTGCAGTATGTCTGCCGTCAAATCTTCCAGATGGATGCTGCACATTGGTGGTGGTTGAGGAGATTCCCCCTTCCATATGAAAAGCGCTATATAAATTTAACAAACAAATATTGTGCCTATTATTATTATTATCTCCTCTTTCTTTCAGAAGGTTCATCTGCAGGTTCCAGGTCAGCTGGTTCTCGTCACACCATTGACAGCAAAACCCATCCACACAGAGAGGGTAAAGCTTTAGAATGATTTCTGAAAATTGTACATCCATAAGTAGTTTGGTCTTTTGGTTGTTGTGGTTTTACTCGTTTTTTTTATTTTTACTCCATGTTCACATTTTGTCTTTGCCTAGGTTTGTCACCCAGAAACAGTCTTGAGGTTTTAACCCCAGAGATCCCGGGTGAGAGGGACCGTGGGAACTGCATCACCTCATTGCAACTGCATCCTAAGGGCTGGGCCACACTGTTACGCTGCTCCAGCAACATGGACGACCAGGAGGTCAGTGATGGAACCTAAAACAACGTGCAGTCAGACAGCAGAATGAACTTCAACTTATTTCTGTTTATTTCTCTGTTTCTCAGTGGACGTGTGTGTACGAGTTTCAAGAGGGAGCTCCACCTCGACCACCAGTGTCTCCTCGCTGCTCTCTGCGTCTCACGCACTACATCGAGGAGGCTAACGTCGGCCGCGGCTACATCAAAGAGCTGTGCTTCAGTCCTGACGGCCGCCTCATTTGCTCGCCGTACGGTTACGGCGTGCGTTTGCTGGCGTTCGATGAGCACTGCGCTGAGCTGACGGACTGCATGCCTGTGAGGACGGCTCTGCTGCGGGAGGTCCGCTCCATCTACTCTCACAGCGACGTGGTGCTCACCTCAAAGTTCTCACCCACTCACTGTCAGTTTGCATCAGGCTGCCTTAGCGGACGCGTAGCTCTTTATCAACCACACTTTTAACACATACACTGATCGCTGAACTATATCCTGCAAATGGCAGACGCTTTTGATGTTTATGGCGGACGATGGGAGAACGAAACTACCTTAAATGGTGTGTGTGTGTGTGTGTGTGTGTGTGTGTGTGTGTGTGTGTGTGTGTGTGTGTGTGTGTGTGTGTGTGTGTGTGTGTGTGTGTGTGTATGTGTGTGTGTGTGTGTGAGGTCACGCTGCATGTGAATGACCTTGTACGTTTTTGTCATTTTTAGATGTAATTGTTCTTTACACTGTGTAAACTCTGAACTTATCAGTCTGTGCGAGAATGAAAGCAGAGCATTAGTTTTTCTCCGTGATGGAGGATGAATGAGTCACGTGAGCGTTAGAGAATTGTGGGATGTTTTTTTGTTTGCTCATCCATGCAGCACTGCAGTAAATGCTTAAGCCAATCATTTTTATGGAACTGTACACAGTTTAAGGCAATTTTGCATTTTGCCAAACATTTTAGACTTTGACAATGCCATATTCATTTTCAGAAGAAAAACCAATTCTGAAAGTCACTTTTACTAATTGTTTGTATTTACTTTTGGACTGCTTGTCCTTAACACTAACTGAGGTCTGAGTTGTAGATTGTCAATGCAGTATGTACCATGTACGTGTGATTATTGGGATGAATATGACTTCTGTTGATGGTTGATTTTTGAAATCTTCTGATTTCATATGCTTCTGGATTCTACATGGACAATCAGCAGTTATGACGCACATCAGTGAGAGCTTTGTACTCTGGTCATAAAAACAATGGGATAGAGCAGGTTTAGCTGATGGATGAGTGTTTTATATGGCTGGACATGATGAGATAAGTCTTCTCAAGACTACATAGAGGACACAATCTGAATGTTCAGCTTTTCTGGGACTATTATCAGTGGTTCCTCCTCCTCCTCAGCAGTTATTTAAATAGAGTGACCGTTCTTAAAAAATGAAATTTAAAAGCAGAGTAACAGTAAAAGTTGCCATAACTTTATTCATCCTTGATTCTCATTTGATTCACTCTATTCATGTTGACATTACTAAGGATGCAGTGCTACAGGTTTATTAAATAAAGAAAGTTTTTCATAGCTTGTGTTTGGCTTTTGGGAAGAAAAATGCTGTAAACAAAAGAGCTGTTTAAGATTTTTAAGAAGAACTAAGACTTGTATTAGCATTCCTTAGACTGATGGAGTGCATAGTGAATATGTATGGCGTCTGACTCGCCTGAACGGATCAGGGATGACACTCGTTTTAAGTCAAGAGCTGCATTGGTAGGGGGAAAAGTAAACTTTTATGGGCTGAATTTTTGTGAAACTCTGGTGTAGATCATACATATAAAATAGAAAATATATGGAATTGATTAGTTACCAGATGCTTTTATGCTACCATTCAAAAGTTTGGGGTCTTTAAGTATTTTGTAGTGTGAAAGAGTCTCTTCTGCTCAACAAGCCTGCATTTATTCAATCAAAAAATACAGTAATATTGTGAAATATTATTACAGTTTAAAATAACTTTTATACAGTGTTGGGCAAGCTACTTGGAAAATGTAGTGAGCTAAGCTAGCAGTTACTCTACATTAAATTCAGCTTCACTACACTGAAGCTCCTCCCTGGGAAATGTAGCAAGCTAAGCTACAGTAATATGGCAAAAGTAGCTTACTACTTTTAAGCTATTTTTTTTTTAATTCATTTTTATCATTTTTAAACATAATGTCAGTCAAACAGATAGGCAGGCATACTTTATCAGTTCAATTGTTTATTCACAAACTGTTCCAAACCAATTAAAAATAATAATAATAATAACTATATAAAACTATAACAAAACCAGGTGTTGAGAGTGTGTGCATCTTTCCATTAAGCAAATTTCTCACGTGTCAGCCCAAGGATTGAGATTGGTACGTGATGTCCACGTCCAGAGCAGAATGTGGTGGTAATGCACCTAAAAGCTGGTTGTAGGCCCCTATGATTTTTTTATAAATTTTTTTCACATTCTACATTTTTTTTTTTTTTTCCTGTATTCTGTTTTTTTCCGTTTTAATATTTTTGGACTCCCATTTTAATGGTTAAATAAAATTTTAGTAATCAAAATGCATGTCTAATTAATTGAAACCATGAAACTTATACAATTTAACAATCATCTATTAAAATATTAAAATAAATAAGATTTAGGGCACTATGAATTTTTTTAAAAGAATTTACCAAATTTTCTTTTCTTTTTGTTTTTCTTTTCTTGATTCCATTTTAATGGTTTAATTTAATTGTAATAACCAATGATTTAAGCAAAACTTTCTTCAAAGGTTAAACCATGCTTTTATTTTGACGGGTTGCCGTGTAGACCTTTGAGTCTCTTCTCTGTGTTTGTTTATGATTTGTCGATAGTTTTTCTCAAATAAAGCTAAAATGCTGCTGAGGTGACTCTCAGAGCGGATAAAGTTCATGCATGAATGTCTTCATATAGGCTGAAAACATCGCGAGCGTCATGCATGCCTCAGTGAGTGTTTGAGTGTGTGATAAATGAAACCGCGCGTTCATTCTGGATCCCGTGATTCTGTCCGTGTTTTCCGCATCGCGGGAATGAAATATGGTCCTTGCCAACCGCCGTAAAAAACATGAAGAAGTCATCGTCACTTACTGATTCAGGATCAGTGATACTTAGCAGTTGTATTTCCGATATGAGCTTGAACTTTAGAAATGCTTGGGGAAATGTAGCTTGTGTGTAGTGCTGGACGCTACCGCACTACTTGATCAAAAAAAGAGCTTCGCTACTGAAAAGCTATTTTATCCAGAAAACAGCGACGCTACCACCACGCTACTGAGAAATGTAGTTAAACTAGTAGCGTCACTACTTGTAGCGACGCTACTGCCCAACACTGCTTTTATATCTGAATACATTTTCAAATGTAATTTATTCAGCATCATTACTCCAGTGTTCAGTGTCACATGATCTTTTGCTGCTTAAGAAACATTTCTAATTATTATCAGTTGAAAATAGTTGCTTAATATTTTTGTGTAAACCGTGATTTTTTTTCAGGATTCTTTAATGGATTGAAAGTTTAAAGAGCATTTATTTGAAACTAATTTCATATGAATATTTTTGGAACATTATTTACAAATTTCTTTTAATGTCACTTTTGATCAATTTAATGCATTCTTGCTGTATATCATAAAAGAGTAAATTTCTTTTAAAAAAAAATCTTGCTGTCCCCAAACTTTTGAACAGTAGTGTAAATAACTAATTGAAAGTAGAGGTGTGGAAAATAAACTGGTTGGAAGTGTGTAACCCACATTAAAAGTAATGTAAAAATCTTTAAAGTGACCCAGCATAAATGCAACATTTTGAATCAAGATATCCAACTCACAGACTGGTTTCCCTTTCTTCTTAATGAACTTCATTACTGAAAGAAATGCCCTGATACTGTGACGAAGCTGCTTATAAGGCATAACATAATGGACATGAATGTATTTTAGCAAATTTTAGTAACGAATAAAAAGGTAATTGTGACTATCTCACTATTCTGACTTTTTTCTCTCGCAAATTGTGATAACTCGCAATTGTGAGATATAAACTCTTAATTCTGAAAAATAAACTCATAAATCTGAGAAATAAAGTCAGAAGAGCAAGATATAAACTCATGTCAAAATTTTGAGCTGACTTTTTTCTCAGAATTGTACTTTATATATAGCAAATGCAAGTTTATATATCACAAGCAGGGGTACAGAAAGGGGTTGTTACGTTCCCCAGCTCCGTTGTCTGTTTGTATATGTGTTTAATTGTCTGTCCCCTTGCTCTTGATTACAGATGAGTCACACCTGAGCGCATCCTACTCAAGCTACATAAGGTTTCCGGAACCACACCTGAGGGCGCACACAGAGCCTGAGGACAGAGTCGATGCACTGCCCGTCTTTATAGCGTTTGCAGTCCACCCCGGGAATCAAAAGCGTTCCGCGTTTGGATTTATGTCTTTGTTTGTGAACCTACCGAGCAGTTGATCACCGATCTATTTAATAAACATACCCCTATTTATTTTGACACGAGCTGGTCTGTGTGCGTCTCTCCTTTATGTTAAGGGTGGTGTCCGTCCGCCCGTAACATAGTGGAGGCTCGTCCGAGATTGATAGTTTTGATTAGTCGGACTTTAGTGTTTAGTGTGAATTGCGGAACTTAAGGAAGGCTACAACATTTTGGTGAGTATTCTGGTGAGCAATTATGAATGTCTGTTCATTTGTTTAGTCAAACGTTTATTTTATTTTTGGTGGATATCTCAGGAGGGGGCTCGGTGGGAAGCCTCGAGCTGAGTAAGCCACTGAAGATTGCGTAGATATTTAGGATTTTTTTTTGTTTGTTTTGTGTATAGTTAGTTAGAGAAGCAGGACAACATTTTTGCTTATCAGAATACCCTTTAGTTTGGTTGTATAGCTTGTGATTATATGGTGGCATATTTAGTGCTGGTAACCTATTCTGATTATACTAGCGTGTTGAGTAAATTTGGGGGTGGACAAAAAAATTTTGTGGTCGTTTGTAGCCTATATAGTGCTTTTCGTTTGACCACTTCCCAGCCAACATTTGTATGTGGGGCCCATATGGGTATGAAATGGGCTGAAAAAATGGGCCACATGTAGGATTGTCCGCAGGTTACATTATGGCCCCGTGTTAATTGCCCAGATGAATTTCATGTAGGATTGCACTTGGTACTAGATGGGACCCAAGTGGGCAACATGCACAAGACCCATCTCGGTCCCAGCTTAACCCAACAGACATTTGTATGTGAGGCCCATGTGGGTTTGATATGGGCAGAAAAATGGGCTCTATATGGGATTGTCCGCGGGTTACATTATGGCCCCATGTTAATTGCCCAGATGGATTTCATGTAGGATTGCACTCGGTACTAGGTGGGACCCAAGTGGGCAGCATGCACAAGACCCATCTCGGTCCCAGCTTAACCCCACGACATTTGTATGTGGGGCCCATGTGGGTTTGAAATGGGCTGAAAAATGGGCTCTATATGGGATTGTCCGCGGGTTACATTATGGCCCCATGTTAATTGCCCAGATGAATTTCATGTAGGATTGCACTTGGTACTAGGTGGGACCCAAGTGGGCAACATGCACAAGACCCATCTCGGTCCCAGCTTAACCCAACGGACATTTGTATGTGGGGCCCATGTGGGTTTGAAATGGGCTGAAAAATGGGCTCTATATGGGATTGTCCGCGGGTTACATTATGGCCCCATGTTAATTGCCCAGATGGATTTCATGTAGGATTGCACTCGGTACTAGGTGTGACCCAAGTGGGCAGCATGCACAAGACCCATCTCGGTCCCAGCTTAACCCCACAACATTTGTATGTGAGGCCCATGTGGGTTTGAAATGGGCTGAAAAATGGGCTCTGTATGGGATTGTCCGCGGGTTACATTATGGCCCCATGTTCATTGCCCAGATGGATTGCATATAGGATGGCAATTATAAACAGGTGGGCCCCAACTGGGCTACATGCACAAGACCCATCTTGGTCCCAGCTTTAGTTTTTTTGTGGGTACAAGGTTACTACATGGGCTGAAATACGGGCTGTAAGTGGGTTTGTCCACGGGTTCCATGTTGGCCCCAGCAACTTACTCATTTAGGTTGTATGCAGGATTTCACAGGGCTTTAGGTGGGGCCCAACTAGGAATCATAGGCATGTGGCCCAACTAGGGATCATCTGGGTTCCATCTAAATGAGTAGCAACACCACACAAACAAGTTTTAAAACATTAGAGCACACAGTGAGATTGAAATCTTTTCAAATTTAAACTTTATTGAAATTACCCATCATATTATGCTATATTCTGAAATTCCAGAGACAATATTTAAAGAAGCAGATTTTTGTCAGATTAAAGAGTATCTCTTTAAAGTTATATACCTAATAGTTAAAATACATATTTTTAACCTGTATTTGACCCAGTCTTTACTGAAAGCTTTGAACATTTGAACAGGAAATAAATTGGGGACAGTTAGAAGAAGCAGCAACTATACATTTATCAGTACAGCTTATACTGCAGACAGTCATTTGCGCATTCTAGACACTGTCCTCCTCCATCTCTTGTCCCAAACTATTTTGAGAGTTCCCTCTCAGTTTCTTGCCAGTTGATCTGTGTGCAGTCTTCTTAAGAGCCTCTGCAAAACAAATTTGTTTTTTTTTTAGAGATTATGATTTTAGAGAAATCATGTTACTTACACATGTCACAATACATTATGAAAGAAGAACAACTTTTACTCAGGATAAAAAACAAAAACAGCATAAAACTTCAATTGGAATGGTCATGGTATTGGAATGTCAATGGAAGGGCATTTGGGAAATGAATAGAGAATTACTGTTTATTTATTCAGACTATTCTGATTATATTTTGTATTAATAAAACCAGTTTATAAAGTATGAATATGCGATGTGTTTGAAAGCATCAATTCATTCATTGATACAAGTTAGCCATTGAAAAAAAATTATAAACATTAATAATAATAATTTGTCTCAAGAATTTTTTGTCATTTTAATATTAGGTAGTTTCTCACAATCAGATTCTCAGTCCATGATAGAATGGGCCGACAACATGATGCATAATAAAGTATTTTAATTGTAACTTTTAAAGTAAAAATATAATTATTTTTATTTGGAGTATGTCTTTGGAAAATAATTGAGGTGATCACAGGTGTGGACTATTCTTACATTTCCAGGATGGCTTGACTTAAGAGTCACAGTTTTAATAACTTAAAGTTAGAATTAAGTTAAAATGAGAATCCCGATTATTTTAGCGTTTCAGACAGAGATCACGATTCTGAACAGACAACTTAACAACATAACATGTCAGTTACTAGAGGTTCTGACAAAATGTTAATTTCTACAGTCGATTTAAAATGTTTTATCTAAATAAATAAAAAGTTTGAATGATTTAATGACTAAAATACTTGTTTCATTACTGGATGAATCAGCGTTTTTGAACAAATCTCTAGAATGAATGTTTAAAAAATGATATAGAACAGGAGAGAGGCCGCAATATGCATAAATAGTTTTATTTGCACAAACGCGTTACAACGCGTGCCTTCTTCAGTGTGCTTCAGTGTGCCTTCTTCAGCCTTCTTTAGCACACTGAAGGCACGCGCCGAAACGCGTTTGTGCAAATAAAACTATTTATGCATAGTGCGGCCACTCTCCTGTTCTATATATTCTAAGTATTCAGGCCTGCACTCTTAAAGTTTAAGTTTAATCATTGAGTGAAGCCTGCTCCTATTCCCATTTATTTAATGATTAAAAAATGACAAATACATTTGTTTACCAGTCTCGTCACCACCTGTTTGTTAACAATGTGAAATCTTTATCTTTAAGTGTCTTGCAAAAGTTGATTTACTTGTCACTTTTTGATTTATTTTGATTGTAACTGTAGACAGTGTTTATAACTGATTATGAACTATAAACTTTTATCTCAGTACTTCTGTGATCATTTGAATTACGAGCTGATGTTGTTGTAATATTATATAAGAATATAATAAATTACTTTTGTGTCAATCTAAAATTATCTTCCCACTCAATCTTCCCTGAAGTGGTGCAGGACAACGTTGTCCAACAAGTGCTTGTTTCGGACTCTCATCTGCAGATGCCTTGTTTTGGGCATCTGGACATCGTTTTTTAAACTGCTTAATTAATATAAGCAGCACGGCAAAGCTTTGTGTGCTCCTTGTCTCCTAATAAGGACCTGAAATAGGTAAATATAAGTCTGCTTTTTAAAACAATGGAGGATGGTAAGTTTGTGACAACAACATGAAACTGCATACCGGTATTCGTGCAGTGCGTGCACATCAAAAGATTAAATCAGATTTGATGCTTGTGACTTATAAATGCACATCAACCCGATGACTTAGCATTCATGTAAAAACAATGTTCAGATTCATCAATCAGAATGATTTCATTCTGACCGAAACAAAAAACGTCTAATGTGGCTACTGACAGCATCAACGCAGATATAAATGTTCACTGTGATCTTACTTGACAAAGGTTTAAGACAAATCGTTGTCATTTAGGAAAATATTGCGTAGTATTTGAATCGAGATCAAAATCATTCAACAATTGCAGCTCTAATCTCTGATAATATATGTGGCTCTGTATATTTCTGATAAGTAGACAAACATTACACTTAGCCTAATTCAGAATCCTAACTACACATAGTATTAAAGCAGTAGTTCACTTTAAAATTAAAATTAGCCCACGATTTACTCACCCTCAAGCCATCCTAGGTGTATATGACTTTCTTCTTTCAGACAAATACGATCGGAGTTATATTAATAAACACCCTGACACTTCTGAGCTTCATAATGGCAGTGGATTGCAACCATCAGATTGAAACACAAAAAAGTGCTTCCATGCATTATATAAGAACTCCACGTGGCTCCGGGGGGTTAATAAAGGCCTTCTGAAGCAAAGCCATGTGTTTGTGTAAGAAAAATATTCAAATTTAAAACTTTATAAAGCAAAATAACTAGCTTCCGGCCAAACGAACATACGGATTGCACTTAAAGGGTAAAGCGCAACTTATGCGAGTAATGCGACGCACTGCTGATATTTACGCTACGCCATTATGCATTACGCTACTTCTGACGTCACAAGTTGTGTAAGTTGTGCTTTATACGCAAATAGACTGCGTATGGCCATGAGCTAGTTATTTTACTTTATAAAGTTTTAAATATGGATATTTTTCTTACACAAACTCATGATTTTGCTTTAGAGGGCCTTTATTAACCCCCCAGAGCCGCGTGGAGTTTGTTTATGATGGATAGCTGCACTTTTTTGAGCTTTAAACTGATGATTGCAATCCACTGCCATTATGAAGCTTGGAAGCGTCAGGGTGTTTATTAATATAACTCAGATTGTATTTGTCTGAAAGAAGAAAGTCATATACACTTAGAATGGTTTGAGGGTGAGTAAATCAGGTAATTTTCATTTTAAAGTGAACTACTCTAAGTAAAGTATGTAAAATCTAATTTTGTAAATTTTATTAAATTAAGTAAAATCAAAGCACCTCACACATAACAAAAGGTTAATGGATCCATACCAGAAGTGACAGTGCAGTGTAGTAACAGTCCTCCACCAAATTGCCAGTACTCATCTGGATCCTTGGTCAGTCTTGGGTGGGGTGTAGTGGGCTGATAAGTCCTTTAAAAAGAAAGATTTTTATTACCATTCCTTTAAACAATATTGAACAAAACGTATTTAAATTGTACCAACATTTGCCATTATAAAACATTCAGACAACATGAACAAATAGCTCCCTGGGTGCCGCAGCAAAAACGGCTGCCCACTTCTCCGGGTGTGTGTGTTTGTGTGCACTTGAATGGGTGAAATGAAGAGCACAAATTCCGAGTATGGGGACACCATACTTGGCTACATGTCACGTCACACAATTGTAGCTTAAAAAAAGCAAATTGGTACACCAAAATCAAACAATCTAATAATTTTACCTGTAGCCACATTTATCCTGTTATGACACGTCTGAGGGCCTTTCCCTTGATGTTCTTCAGTGAACTAAATAAAGGATTGATGATGGTGACATGTTCTCCTTTCTTTGTCACTTTAGAGGAAGAAAGACAAAAGGATAAAAAGTTACTCAGATTTGTCACTGGTAGAGGAAATTACTTTTGACGATGATACTAATACTTTTACTATATAATATATTAATCCCAAATGTAAGGTTTAGAAGCAATGGTTAAAATTTACTGAAGTTGATAATCGTGGTGGAGTTGTCTCTCTGTTAAGTGCCTGTTCTCCCCAAAAAATCTTCTTCCAGTGCTTGAATATATAGAAGTAAACAAATCTCTTATCATTAGCAGTTACCAGTTTTTGAAGAGGTACGTAAAAATACTCAGAAACGGCTATCTAGAAAAACATAAGAGATTTAGACCAATAATATTTCTCAAATCTTCAGTAGATTCTAGTGTTTCAGAGTGTAAATAACTGTTTTATCAGTCACTTTACTTATTTGGATGCTCCTTCCCTAGTAAATAATAAATAAATAAAAAACCTATACAAAAACATAGGCCTACTTATTATCCTTCAAAACCATTAACTTATTGACACAATCACCTAAGACTTATATTTAATTTATAGGCTAATAAAACTATATTTGGAGCATTTTTAGTGCACAATGTAACTTTCATTTTATATTACAACAATTTGGGAAAAAACAAAAATTGAATTATATATATATATATATATATATATATATATATATATATATATATATAATGTATATACATCACTATTAATAAAGTGTACCTAAAGTATACTTGCAATAGTTCCACAATCAAATACACTTAACCTCAGCACTTCCAGATAACTAAAGTGCATTAAGTACAAAATGTGTTGTTCTTATTGACTTTAAGTATATAATTTAGGATACCAAAGTACAATTGCAGGGTAAATATTAAGTACATAAATATGTTCTACACTAGGGTTTTCTTGTGTTTGAGTTTTAAACTAGCTGACAACATTGACATCAGAGGCTAACTTACAATATTAAACACATAATCGCGATTGATGAAGCACACCTTCACAGTCAATGGTACACACAGCTCCAGGTTGTACGTTACGTCCGTTATCCGTTTATTAAACTCTCGTGTGTACACAGAACATCTGGGAAGTTAATGAACTCCATTAACACAAGATTTGTTTATCTGCATTATTCTACCATTAACTATATAGCACTCTCACCTTATTTTAATGTAATACCTAAACATGACATATTTATTAATATATCTGTTTTTCTAAAATTATAGTGGATATATAGGACATGAACACGAAACATAACTTTACGTAACAGAGATTGAAAAATGTTCTCTTACCTGATATCGCCAATATGTTTGCAGGACCTCATCCAGTCCGACCTTCCTCTGTGTTCACATATCAGCTTCTGTTCTCCTCCGTTTACATGTCACAACGCAAATTAGTTCAAAATAAGAATTTAACTGCCATAAGTAAAGACTGAGTAATATTGCCGAGCAGTAGCAGCACACACACACACGCAGTCATCAACTCAAACTGACGTATTTTCAAACATGACCAGTAAAAAGGCGCGCACAGTTGTCATTGGCCAGTTACGTAGATGACAGTCAGATTAACCAATCATTATCAAAGTAGGTGAAACAAACAACCAATAGCGATTGTTTCAGCCTGGTAATGGAAAAGATTACTTTTCCTCTTTTCTTTCTTTTTTTAAAGAAATGTGTGTTTAGTTTTATTTGTAGACTATATTATTTGATTAGTTGGTCAAATAGTGTTTTTATGACAGTGTGTGAATAAAAATGCAATCCTGCATGGTAGCTATAAGCTTTAGGCACACACACACAAAATTGTAAATCCAAACAAAATCACACAAAGCAAAACATTTTCTGCTGCACTTCTCTCTTGAGATTGAAATATCAATTTTTATTATTATTATTGTTAATAATATTTTTTTATATATTTTAACATAAATTTAGCTTTTTGAAGTGGTGTTTTGATCAAAATATACAATGCTAAAATAATAATTAGAAATAATAATAATTCAAAGGTTAAGTATTTCTTGAAGACATGACATTGATTCACATACAGATTTTGAAAAAGAAAAAGAAAAACTTTTTCGCCTATATTTCAACTTTGAGGGTCAGTCATGTCGTGCCAACTACGACTGAAAATAAAAGTCTGAACTGTTGGCCTCAAAAGAAAACTGAACACAAACCACAATATGCTAAATTAATGAAACTGCACTTTATTCTGTACTCTATATGCTGCAAATATGATTTCTGAATTTATATTTTCCCTTCAGAACCATGAATTTCCATTCTATCTTTCTTTGCTTGGACTATTTCATCATCTGAACTGATGTTCCCCTTTCAATAATCAAAACCCTAACCCTAAGCCCAATATTAAAACATCTCTAGAATTACATTGTCACTAACCGACTGACCAGAAAACACTGAGTAGCCTATCTCCATTGAATGAGGGCACATGGCTGGTGCTAGGGGTTTGATTTCTTTTACCCATCTCTAAGCCATTATTTTGATAGATAATTAGCTTCTGTAACCCGTTCTTCATATTGTACAGTGACCATTTTCTGGATATTTTGAACCATTTGTATACATTTTAAAAAAACTATGGAGATAAGCATTTTGCAGTAACTCACAAAATCAGACCACTAAAAGTTGACACTTTGAATGTAATGTCAATGATTAGGGTTGGAACTAATGTCTGCTGAACACCAACACTCCAGGACTGGATTTGAAGAGCCATGGCCTACTGTACCCACAATTGCCAAAAGTGTTGGGACACCCCTCTAAATCATTGAAATTGGGTATTTCAATCACTTCCATGGCCACAGCTGTATACACACACGCTTCTACATCTACACACATTTGTGAAAGAATAGGTCGCTTTCAGGAGCTCAGTGAATTCAAGCATGGTACCGTGATTGGTTTCCACCCGTGTAAATCCATTTGTGAAATTTCCTCACTACTAAATATTCCACGGTCAACTGTTAGTGGCATTATAACAAAGATTATAAATTATAAATATACTGTATATAATTGTTTTAATGATTGTACAGATATGTTATTTACAAGTATATAGATTATGATGTAATTTACAGATGCACAATTTATTTTTATTTCATAATTCATTATTTCAAAATTATACTCGTATTTCCCCATTCATAACCCATATAGAGATTACCTATGTGGTTACTACCATGGGCTCAGGTTGGCAGCCTATATGGGACTGGTTGTGTTTGCCCATGTCTGACCCATATAGTTTATCAAAGTGGGCCCCATATGTTTTTCCCATTCATAACCCATATAGAGATTGCCTATGTGGGTACTACCTTGGGCTCAGTTTGGCAGCCTATATGGGACTGATTGTGTTTGCCCATGTCTGACCCATATGGTTTGGCCAAGTGGGCCCCATATGTTTTTCCCATTCATAACCCATATAGAGATTACCTATGTGGGTACTACCTTGGGCTCAGGTTGGCAGCCTATATGGGACTGGTTGTGTTTGCCCATGTCTGACCCATATAGTTTATCAAAGTGGGCTCCATATGTTTTTCCCATTCATAACCCATATAGAGATTACCTATGTGGGTACTACCATGGGCTCAGGTTGGCAGCCTATATGGGACTGGTTGTGTTTGCCCATGTCTGACCCATATAGTTTATCAAAGTGGGCCCCATATGTTTTTCCCATTCATAACCCATATAGAGATTGCCTATGTGGGTACTACCTTGGGCTCAGGTTGGCAGCCTATATGGGACTGATTGTGTTTGCCCATGTCTGACCCATATGGTTTGGCCAAGTGGGCCCCATATGTTTTTCCCATTCATAACCCATATAGAGATTACCTATGTGGGTACTACCTTGGGCTCAGGTTGGCAGCCTATATGGGACTGGTTGTGTTTGCCCATGTCTGACCCATATAGTTTATCAAAGTGGGCTAATATGTTTTTCCCATTCATAACCCATATAGAGATTGCCTATGTGGGTACTACCTTGGGCTCAGGTTGGCAGCCTATATGGGACTGATTGTGTTTGCCCATGTCTGACCCATATGGTTTGGCCAAGCGGGCCCCATATGTTTTTCCCATTCATAACCCATATAGAGATTACCTATGTGGGTACTACCTTGGGCTCAGGTTGGCAGCCTATATGGGACTGATTGTGTTTGCCCATGTCTGACCCATATGATTTGGCCAAGCGGGCCCCATATGTTTTTCCCATTCATAACCCATATAGAGATTACCTATGTGGGTACTACCTTGGGCTCAGGTTGGCAGCCTATATGGGACTGATTGTGTTTGCCCATGTCTGACCCATATGGTTTGGCCAAGCGGGCCCCATATGTTTTTCCCATTCATAACCCATATAGAGATTACCTATGTGGGTACTACCTTGGGCTCAGGTTGGCAGCCTATATGGGACTGGTTGTGTTTGCCCATGTCTGACCCATATAGTTTATCAAAGTGGGCTCCATATGTTTTCCCCATTCATAACCCATATAGAGATTGCCTATGTGGGTACTACCTTGGGCTCAGGTTGGCAGCCTATATGGGACTGGTTGTGTTTGCCCATGTCTTACCCATATGGTTTGGCCAAGCGGGCCCCATATGTTTTTCCCATTCATAACCCATATAGAGATTACCTATGTGGGTACTACCTTGGGCTCAGGTTGGCAGCCTATATGGGACTGGTTGTGTTTGCCCATGTCTTACCCATATGGTTTGGCCAAGCGGGCCCCATATGTTTTTCCCATTCATAACCCATATAGAGATTACATATGCGGGTACTACCATGGGCTCAGGTTGGCAGCCTATATGGGACTGGTTGTGTTTGCCCATGTCTGACCCATGTGGTTTGGCCAAGCGGGCCCCATATGTTTTTCCCATTCATAACCCATACAGAGATTACCTATGTGGGTACTACCTTGGGCCCATGTGGGCAGCCTATATGAGATTTATTGTGTTTGCCAATGTCTAACCTATTTGATAAACCCAAATGGGCCCCATTTGTGTTACCCATTTTCAGCCCATGCACTCAGTTCCCATTAGTGACCCAACTAGGACCCATATAGGGAGCCCACCTGTTTTTGCCCATGTGGGACCTACTTAGATGACCCAAGTGGGCCCCAGATAAGATGCCCATTTTGGGACCATGCCCACTTGGTACCCAAGTAGCCCAAGCTTAAACCATGTGGGGCCAACATATACGTGTTGGCTGGGTTCAGACATTTGCTACGCTGTAGCTCGGTCGCAGTTAAAACTGCTTTAGTGAGTTTTTTTTTCTTTTTTTTCGTGATTTTGGTTCGCTTTCAGCGTCTTTTCGCATTTAGAATGGCAACAGAGGAAGCATTCGTTAAAGAACCCTCTACTGAGTTATTGTTAAAATTTTCGAGAGAGCAGTTGTTAAATTTGGCTGCAACTTATGAGATTGAGCTCACTTATGCTGAGAAACGCACCAAAGAAACAATCAGGGCCGTCTTACAAACAACTTTGCTTAATAAGGGCATTTTGCCTGAAGAGAAACAATCTCCCGTGTCGATGGAAGCATTACAGCTGCAGATTCGGTTGAGGGAGTTGGACATTAAAGAGAAAGAAATTGAGTATGACCGTGAGCGCATGCAAGCACAAATCCGTGAGCATGAACTTGAAAATCGACTAGCGTTGAGGAAGTTAGAAATCGAGGCCCAGCGGGAAGGTGTCGCTGCTTCTGACCCTAATTCATTTGATGTCGCTCGCCACATTCGTCTTGTGCCACCTTTTGTGGAAAAAGATGTGGAAAAATATTTTCCACACTTTGAGCGTGTCGCGACCAATTTAAACTGGCCGAGAACTGCGTGGGCATTCCTCCTGCAATGTGTTTTAGTGGGAAAGGCGCAGGAGGCTTACTCGTCGCTAACAGTGGAGCAGAGCGGTGACTATGATGTGGTGAAAGCTTCAGTTCTGAGGTGCTATCAGCTGATCCCTGAAGCATACCGACAGAAGTTTAGGAATTTAAAAAAAGCTGAGCGTCAAACTTTTGTTGAATTTGGTCGAGATAAAGCTGCACTTTTTGATCGTTGGTGCTCATCACAACGGGTTGATAGTCAGGAGAAATTGCGTGAGCTAATTCTTTTAGAAGAGTTTAAAAACTGTCTGCCAACCGCAGTGACCACCTATCTAGCTGAGCAGAAGGCGGAGTCAATATCTGAAGCCGCTGTCCTTGCTGACGAATACGTTTTGACGCATAACATGGGCAGAGAACGTTTTCGCTTAAGAGTTAATCCCTCTGCGACCTCTGATATAGACACGAAAAAGAGTGCAATGAAACAAGATGACAGACACTGTTTTTATTGTAAAAAACCTGGGCATATCATCGCAGACTGTTTAATATTAAAAAAAAAACAATCCACAAAGCCAATGGGTCTCATTAACTCTTCCCCGAAGAAAATAGCACCCGTCCTCCATGCGGAGTTAAAATCAGAGAAAACCCAGTCCATGTACGAGCCCTTTCTGACGAATGGGACCGTATCTGTGTCTGGCGAGGAAGCTGTCGCTGTGCGCATCTTGCGGGATACGGGCGCTGCGCAGTCTTTCCTCCTCCGTGGTTTGTTGCCGTTATCTGATAAGACTGCAACAGGCAGTAGTGTCCTTGTTCGAGGAATCGAAATGGGTTTTCTTGAGGTTCCCTTGCATTACGTGCATCTTGATTCCGATTTGGTGTGTGGTGACGTGGTTGTTGGCATTCAAGACTTTTTGCCAGTCCCCGGTGTCACGTTTCTCCTTGGCAACGACCTAGCCGGTGGAAATGTGTGGAGCCGTGGTGATGTTCCACCCGAGGTTGTGTCTGTGCCGCTCAGTCAAGAGTGCCCCGATGAGTGTGCACACAAATTCCCAGAGGTTTTTCCCACCAGTGTTGTCACTAGGTCGCAGACTCGGAGGATGAGGGATACAGTACCTCCCCTTGACGTCGACCTAGGTGACAGTTTCGTTGCTCACCCTGCGGAGTGTGAGAGGCTCTTCGAACCCACTTTCCCTCCGTGCCGCAGTAGTCCTGTACATGTGAGGAGCAGTGGAAAAACAATAGAACCAGATATTTCGTTATCCTTAGAGAAACTTATTAGTGCTCAACAGAAAGATCCCACTCTTGTTTCATGTTATAATACAATTCAATCTGTTCCAGACCGTCCCAGCGAGAGTTCAGCCTACTTTGTCCGAGATGGTTTACTTATGCGGAGGTGGAGGCCTCACAAAAGTAATGAATGGAGTGACATTGAACAAATCATTATGCCTACTGAAACTAGACGTGCAGTTCTGAGTATCGCGCATGATTGTGTTTCTGGTCATTTAGGTGTTACTAAAACATTCAACCGCGTTCTTCGTCACTTTTTCTGGCCGGGGCTGAAGCGTGATGTGCGGCGGTATTGTAAGACGTGCCATGTCTGCCAGGTTAGCGGTAAACCAAACCAGATAATTCCACCTGCACCGTTGTACCCCATACCTGCCGTGGGTGAGCCTTTTGAGAAAATAATCATTGACTGTGTCGGTCCTCTTCCACGGTCGAAAAGTGGATATCAGTATCTATTAACAATCATGTGTACTGCTACTCGCTTCCCAGAGGCGGTGCCTCTGAGAAAAATCACTGCTAGAATTGTGTCTAGGGCTCTATTAAAATTCTTTGCTTTTGTGGGGCTACCGAAAATCGTTCAAACGGACCAAGGAACAAATTTTACTTCGCGTGTCTTCTCCCGAGTCCTAAAGTCGCTCCAAATTAAGCACCGCATTTCTAGCGCGTACCATCCGGAGAGTCAGGGCGCTCTCGAGCGCTACCATCAGACGCTTAAATCGATGCTGCGTGCCTATTGTTTGGAGATGGGTACGAACTGGGAAGATGCGGTTCCTTGGATGCTTATGGCGTCTAGAGAAGTCGTGCAAGAGTCAATTGGTTTCAGCCCTGCAGAGTTAGTGTTTGCTCATGATGTTCGCACGCCTTTGAGCGTCATTAAAGATCAATGGATGAGCAAGCCTACCTCTCGTAGCGCAGTACAATTTATAAGCGACGTTCGCACCCGACTACACCGAGCGCGTGAACTCGCTAGAGAGAATTTAGAAAAGACCCAATCTAGCATGAAAACGTGGTATGATCGAAAAGCCAGAGCCCGCTCGTTTAAACCTGGAGACCAAGTGTTGGTTCTCTTACCCGTGCCCGGTTCTGTGCTTCAAGCACGATTCAGTGGACCATATACTGTGGAAAAAAAAATATCGGAGCTGAATTATGTAATTGAAACCCCAGACAGGCGAAGACAGTCTCGCGTCTGTCATGTAAATATGCTTAAACCATATTATACACGTGAAGAGTTTAGAACAAGCTTGTGTGACCTTAATGTACCCGGTCCTGTTGAGGTCCCCGTGTTGCCGTCTTCAATGGTAGACGATGATGACGGAGTGACTCCTCCGTCGCGGTGCGTGATTGAAGGTCGACTTAAAAACTCTGCTATGCTGTCCGTTGTTGGAAGTAATTTGCCACATTTAACACGCTCTCAAGCAGCTGACATATCATCTGTGATAGATGATTTTCCTGAATTATTTGGAGATGTTCCGACTGTGACCACCGTTCTGGAACATGACATAGACGTGGGTGGTAAGGGCCCGATTAAACAGCACCCGTATAGAGTAAATCCAGAAAAGCGAGCTGTCCTGAAACGTGAAGTTGAGTACATGATAAAGAACAATATTGCTGAACCTAGCTCTAGCCCGTGGAGTTCCCCGTGCCTTTTAGTTGGAAAACCTGATGGCACTTACAGGTTTTGTACGGACTACAGGCGTGTTAATGCCATCACTCTGCCAGACTGCTATCCGTTACCGCGGATGGATGACTGTGTGGACCGTGTTGGCTCGGCTACGTTTGTCACTAAAATCGACCTCCTAAAAGGTTACTGGCAGGTGCCCCTTACACCAAGAGCAAAACACATATCAGCTTTTGTGACCCCAGATGCGTTTATGCATTATAAAGTTATGGCTTTCGGAATGCGAAATGCACCTGCCACCTTCCAACGTTTGGTAAATATTGTTTTAGCTGGAATGGCAAACTGCGAGGCGTATTTGGACGACATAGTCCTACATAGCACACACTGGTCCGAACACATCACACAACTTCGAGAGCTTTTCCGTAGACTGTCCAATGCGAAGCTCACAATTAATCTTGCAAAATGTGAATTCGGAAAAGCCACTGTCACTTACTTGGGGCGGATAGTTGGTAGAGGACATGTTTTGCCAGTAATGGCTAAAGTGGCCGCTATTCAGGAGTTCCCTGTGCCCTGCGACCGGCGTGCGCTACGCCGATTTTTGGGAATGGTAGGCTACTATCGCAGTTTTTGCAAGAACTTTTCGACTGTCGTTTGGCCCCTCACTAACCTGTTGAGCCCCAAAACTAAATTTGAATGGACGGAGCCCTGTAACCGAGCATTCGAAAATGTCAAGGCTCTCTTACTGACTACTCCCGTGCTCGCTGCGCCAGACTTTAACCGGCCGTTTCAGCTTGCTGTGGATGCTAGCAACGTAGGCGCCGGTGCTGTACTATTGCAGTTAGGTGCAGACCATGTAAACCATCCCGTGAGTTTCTTCTCTAGAAAATTTAATTCTGCCCAGCGAAGGTACTCCACTATCGAGCAAGAGACTTTGGCTCTAGTTTTGGCTATTCAACACTTCGAAGTGTACTTGGGTTCTACCGTACATCCAGTGAAGGTCTATACTGACCATGATCCACTCAAGTTCCTCAGTCGCATGTACAATTCTAATCGTAGGTTAATGCGCTGGAGTCTGTTACTTCAACCGTTTAACCTCCAAATTGTACATATCCGAGGAGTCGACAATATTGTCGCAGATGCGTTGTCTAGAGTGGAGGCTTAATAGTGCTAATTGTCTTGTAAAAATAATATATACTCGTATATATACTCGTTATTTACTCCGAGATTTGCTTTAATTTATTGAGCTTGCTAATCTAAAATAAATCTCTAATGATGTTTTTTCTTTTCTTTTTTACACATAATTGTGTATTGCCTATGAGTTGACCTTATACACCCCTTTGGAACTATATTCCTGTGTAATCTTTTGATTTTTTTTTTTCCATAGGCCTATACAGATACATGGAAGCTGAACACAAGGCTCGAGTAGAAATAAGTATTCCCATGTTTAGAGTATGGCGACAGGTCACCATTTCGGGGTGGGGGTGTTACGTTCCCCAGCTCCGTTGTCTGTTTGTATATGTGTTTAATTGTCTGTCCCCTTGCTCTTGATTACAGATGAGTCACACCTGAGCGCATCCTACTCAAGCTACATAAGGTTTCCGGAACCACACCTGAGGGCGCACACAGAGCCTGAGGACAGAGTCGATGCACTGCCCGTCTTTATAGCGTTTGCAGTCCACCCCGGGAATCAAAAGCGTTCCGCGTTTGGATTTATGTCTTTGTTTGTGAACCTACCGAGCAGTTGATCACCGATCTATTTAATAAACATACCCCTATTTATTTTGACACGAGCTGGTCTGTGTGCGTCTCTCCTTTATGTTAAGGGTGGTGTCCGTCCGCCCGTAACAGGGGTTCACTAAAGCATACTGCCATGATACATTTTCCTCTTAAAATCATTGAGAATACATTTTTTTAAAAGTTTAAATATTTTATTAAAAATATGAAATGTTATTGATTTGTTGGTTTATTGACAGCTAGCTTTAAGAACTAGAACACATATAGGTTATGCATTTTGATATGCACTTTTACCTGCTAAAATAATTAATAAACCTGTACTAGAAACTTGCTTTTTGTATTTGTCCTACCAGTTGACCAAGTTTGGTTAAGTCATCTGTTGTGCGCTTTGCCACGCTATGATCTTGTGAATTCTGGATCATGGCAACTTAATTGCTCGCATGCAAGTTAATCGATAAAATCGATTAATTTCAGAGTGGTTAAAAAAAAAAAATCATGAATTAAAATGCACATTCAATGTTTGCAAAGTATCTTCAGGCTTAATCAAATGAAATATCATTCATGGCTTTCTGTCCCGGCGGCATGGCAACTGGCAGTGTTTTCATCTTAAGGCCATTATGATGTCAAGATAATTTAGAACGTCCGATAGCTATAGACAGTGCAGGCAAAATCGCACTTTGTAAGGAGTCGGCGAGTGATTGTAAGTACGTTAAGCCTATACTCTTCATCTGAATGTTTCTTTTAATCAATTTTTATATGCTGTTTATATGGTTGGGGGGGGGGGGTCTGGGTTCTAATCCGCACTAAGAAGTATAGTTTGTTTTACCCTCCTCATCAAAAAACGATTGTTTATCAGTGGTTGTATATCAAGCAGGGACGCGTTTGTGTGCATTAGTATGTTTTGTGATTTCACCGGAACGAATAGAGAGTCTCTCCGCCACGGATTGAAGCGCGTGTCCGTGTGTGAAGAGCACTTTGATCACTTGATTTCAAAAACAACACATTTCAGCGCTAGATCGCCTCTTAGTTCGCCTCTAGAAACGAACGAAATTAATGCTCTGCTAAAGTTAACTGGAGATGTTTTATTTATTTGTATTGGTAGCCTACATCCGTGCCGCGAGATGTTTCAAAAGTGGACACAATCGACCCTGGCAAAAAGTGGTGGGACGTCCCACCCCATCCGTCCCGTCCCGTCCCGTCCTGTCCCGTCCGCAAATTACGCCTATCGTATATGTATATAAAATGTCTAAATATTTGTATATTAGTATATACAATTGTATAATAATAATAATAAATTGACAAATAAAAACTAAGACAAATAATTTGTATATTTGCTGAGTCCTGATACGCGTTATAGCCTAATCATGCCGATCACGAACACATCTTGTCAATAGTCAAGGTAACGTTAGTTTCCTAAGTTCTTAAAAAAATATTTTGCTGTATAATTACTTACTTTAGTATATTTCAAAATAAAAGTATAATAACAATAAACACTAAAAAAAAACTATAAAGGAAACTGTTTTTTTAAACAGTGATAACACAATTCATGAAACAACCAGTGTTGGGGAAATTAACTTTTTAAAGTAATGCAATATTTCATTACTTAGTTACTTTTTATGAAAAGTAGCCTAATGCGTTACGTTACTTTTGTGTTACTTTTCCCCATCTGGGCTGGGCTTGCTTGCTTGTTTTTTAATAACAACAAAACAAGTTATATTTTTGGCAAATGTAAAGGCCCTTTCACACCAGAAGTTAAATGAATAATCCTCAGGCTGAAGGAAATGCATATTTACGCATGTATAGTAGAGGGCACCGCTCAAGCAAACCTTTCAGCTACTTTCAGTTTTTCTACTTAATCTTTACACATGGATAAATGTGTCCTATTTGAGTTCACAGTATGACAATTTAGTTAATTATATTATGTGTTTGGCGTGGGGCATTTTGTGTAGAGTTTTGCAGAAAGCACTGAGAAAATTGGAACGTGTGAGAAAACAGGTGAAATGTGTTAAATGTTTTGAGAAATGTGTCTTTGTTTTGGGAACTAAATGAATGGTTTGGATAATTGGGGCAACTGAATCAGTTATACTGTGTTAACAATCGAGAAAAATTTGAATACAACAAGTTAACTTCATCAACTTTGTTGTTATATTAATTTTTTATTATTTTTGTCTCTTTTTCTTCCTCTGATGGACTGCCACTGGGCATATCGCTTATTGTAAATAATAATAATAAATAAATAGGTTGATACATTTAATGAATGTTATAAAACTAAGGCAACCAGCTTCCAGAGCTTCTGGGTGTACTTAAGTAATCTCTTCTCTTCCCTCTCTCTTTCTCTCACAGTGTTTCACAGATAGTTCACTGTTGCACACGAATAGCCATTCAGATATACACTTTTTTTGAACAACATGTCTTGCAGCCATCAAAGATGCTTATCCATCAAACTGAGCATGTCCACCATGCCCACCTGTTTCACGGAAACAGAACCCTTCAGCCCCTTAGATGAGCATGATGAGCTCATCACAGCCTTACTCACAGGAAGGTGGTGGGCAGTAATGGAGGTAGAGGATCTTTTATGCTCATCATTTGAGTGTGGGCTCACTTCAGGTCAGTGGGGAATAGTGGAGGCCCCACAAGGAGCCTCAGCTCCTGCTAGGTACCAGCAGGGAGAGCATGTACCTGCCCGGTTCCCTGCGGGAGCACCCATGCCAGACAGGTCCCGACAGGGAACACCTGTACCTGCCAGGTCCACATTTAGGAGAAAAGTGAGAATCCCACATAACTGGCCCACCACGTCCCCAGAGGAAGCACCTGTACATGCCTCATCCTCAGAGGAAACATCAGTGCCCACTGTGTTCCCTAAGGAAGCACCTGTGCCCAAATCATCCCAAGAGGATGCTCCCGTGCCCACAGCCTCCCCAAAGAAAACACCAGTGCCCACCACATCCTCTAAGAAAGCATCTGTGCCCACATCGTCCCAAGAGGAAGAACCCATGTCAACTGCCTCCCAAGGGGAAGCACTTGTGCCTGCCAGGTCCACATTTAGGAGAAAAGTGAGAATCCCACATCACTGGCCCACCATGTCCCCAGAGGAAACACCTGTACATGCCTCATCCTCAGAGGAAACATCAGTGCCCACTGTGTTCCCTAAGGAAGCACCTGTGCCCAAATCATCCCAAGAGGATGCACCCGTGCCCACAGCCTCCCCAAAGAAAACACCAGTGCCCACCACATCCTCTAAGAAAGCATCTGTGCCCACATCGTCCCAAGAGGAAGAACCCATGTCAACTGCCTCCCAAGGGCAAGCACCTGTGCCTGCCAGGTCCACATTTAGGAAAAAAGTGAGAATCCCACATCACTGGCCCACCACGTCCCCAGAGGAAACACCTGTACATGCCTCATCCTCAGAGGAAACATCAGTGCCCACTGTGTTCCCTAAGGAAGCACCTGTGCCCAAATCATCCCAAGAGGATGCACCCGTGCCCACAGCCTCCCCAAAGAAAACACCAGTGCCCACCACATCCTCTAAGAAAGCATCTGTGCCCACATCGTCCCAAGAGGAAGAACCCATGTCAACTGCCTCCCAAGGGCAAGCACCTGTGCCTGCCAGGTCCACATTTAGGAGAAAAGTGAGAATCCCACATCACTGGCCCACCACGTCCCCAGAGGAAACACCTGTACATGCCTCATCCTCAGAGGAAACATCAGTGCCCACTGTGTTCCCTAAGGAAGCACCTGTGCCCAAATCATCCCAAGAGGATGCACCCGTGCCCACAGCCTCCCCAAAGAAAACACCAGTGCCCACCACATCCTCTAAGAAAGCATCTGTGCCCACATCGTCCCAAGAGGAAGAACCCATGTCAACTGCCTCCCAAGGGGAAGCACCTGTGCCTGCCAGGTCCACATTTAGGAGAAAAGTGAGAATCCCACATCACTGGCCCACCACGTCCCCAGAGGAAACACCTGTACATGCCTCATCCTCAGAGGAAACATCAGTGCCCACTGTGTTCCCTAAGGAAGCACCTGTGCCCAAATCATCCCAAGAGGATGCACCCGTGCCCACAGCCTCCCCAAAGAAAACACCAGTGCCCACCACATCCTCTAAGAAAGCATCTGTGCCCACATCGTCCCAAGAGGAAGCACACATGTCAACTGCCTCCCAAGGGGAAGCACTTGTGCCTGCCAGGTCCACATTTAGGAGAAAAGTGAGAATCCCACATCACTGGCCCACCATGTCCCCAGAGGAAACACCTGTACATGCCTCATCCTCAGAGGAAACATCAGTGCCCACTGTGTTCCCTAAGGAAGCACCTGTGCCCAAATCATCCCAAGAGGATGCACCCGTGCCCACAGCCTCCCCAAAGAAAACACCAGTGCCCACCACATCCTCTAAGAAAGCATCTGTGCCCACATCGTCCCAAGAGGAAGAACCCATGTCAACTGCCTCCCAAGGGCAAGCACCTGTGCCTGCCAGGTCCACATTTAGGAGAAAAGTGAGAATCCCACATCACTGGCCCACCACGTCCCCAGAGGAAACACCTGTACATGCCTCATCCTCAGAGGAAACATCAGTGCCCACTGTGTTCCCTAAGGAAGCACCTGTGCCCAAATCATCCCAAGAGGATGCACCCGTGCCCACAGCCTCCCCAAAGAAAACACCAGTGCCCACCACATCCTCTAAGAAAGCATCTGTGCCCACATCGTCCCAAGAGGAAGAACCCATGTCAACTGCCTCCCAAGGGGAAGCACCTGTGCCTGCCAGGTCCACATTTAGGAGAAAAGTGAGAATCCCACATCACTGGCCCACCACGTCCCCAGAGGAAACACCTGTACATGCCTCATCCTCAGAGGAAACATCAGTGCCCACTGTGTTCCCTAAGGAAGCACCTGTGCCCAAATCATCCCAAGAGGATGCACCCGTGCCCACAGCCTCCCCAAAGAAAACACCAGTGCCCACCACATCCTCTAAGAAAGCATCTGTGCCCACATCGTCCCAAGAGGAAGCACACATGTCAACTGCCTCCCCACAGGGAGCACCTGAACCTGCCAGGCCCTCATTCAGGAGAAAAGTGAGCATCCCTAATAATATGAGATTGTATCTGACAAGGGATGTCATCTTGACACAGACACCCTTGCCCTTAAGGCCCCCCAAGGGACCACTTACGTTTGTCAGGACATCAAAAGGAGCACCAGTGCTCACCACATCCCCAGAGGAAGCACCTGTACCTTCCTCATCCTCAGAGGAAACATCAGTGCCCACTGTGTCCCCTAAGCAAGCACCTGTGCCCAACTCGTCCCAAGAGGACGCACCCGTGACCACTACATTTTTCGAGGAAGCACCTGTACCCACCTCGGCCCAAGAGGATGCACCCATGCCCACTGCCTCCCCAGGAAGCACATTTAATTCACTAGTAGCTGACTCTAAACACACTGAAAAAGAGAAGGCTGAGTTCAGAAGGAAGCTCCAGACCTGTTTTCCTGACATTGAAGGTAAGAAATTCAGCCAGGGCCACAACAACAAAATATACTGTTTTCTTTTAGATTATTATTATATTATTTCCAACAATTGTGTCTTAATTACCGTTTTTTATTTCACCAGTATCTGACTCTAAACCAAGTGAAGAAGAGAAGGCTGGCTTTAAGAGAAAACTTACTGACCTGACCTCCGAGGTAAAAACTTCAGCCAGGGCCGCAACTACCATAGACATTAAGATTTCTCTTAAACATTTAGGATACTCGTTAATTCGGGGTTTTTCCCCAGATATCAATTCTTGAACGTAAAAATTTGTCCCCTCTTAATGTTGATTATTTACACCAATTGTGACTTAATGATTTTTTATTTCTCCAGTATCTGACTCTAAACCAAGTGAAGAAGAGAAGGCTGAATTCAAGAGAAAACTCAAGAGAAAACTCAAGACTTGGTTTCCTGACCTCCAAGGTAAAAACGTCAGCTAAGGTTACAACCACCATAGACATTGAGAGAGAAGCTCATTTCCTGTGCTTTGTAACTTCACAGACCTTTTTCCCAGAGGAAGCACCAGTGCCCACTGCCTCCCCACAGGGAGCACCTGAACCTGCCAGGCCCTCATTCAGGAGAAAAGTGAGGATCCCTAATAATATGAGATTGTATCTGACAAGGGATGTCATCTTGACACAGACACCCTTGCCCTTAAGGCCCCCAAAGGGACCACCTGCGTTTGTCAGGACATCAAAAGGAGCACCAGTGCTCACCACATCCCCAGAGGAAGCACCTGTACCTTCCTCATCCTCAGAGGAAACATCAGTGCCCACTGTGTCCCCTAAGCAAGCACCTGTGCCCAACCCGTCCCAATCGGATGCACCCGTGCCCACACCCTCCCCAGAGGAAACACCAGTGCCCACCACATCCTCTGAGGAAGCACCGGTACACGTCTCGTCCCAAGAGGAAGCACACATGCCAATTGCCTCCCCAGGGGAAGCACATGTGCCTGCCTTGTCTGCCGAGGAAGCACCCATGCATGCAGCATCCCCTGAGGAAGCACCAGTGCCCGCTGCCTCCCCACAGGGAGCAATTGTACCTGCCAGGCCCTCATTCAGGAGAAAAGTGAGCATCCCTAATAATATGAGATTGCATCTAACAAGGGATGTCATCTTGACACCTTTGCCCTTAAGGCCCCCCAAAGGACCATCTACGTTTACCAGGACATCAAAAGGAACACCAGTGTCCAGCATGTCTCCAGAGGAAACACCTGTACCTTCCTCATCCTCAGAGGAAACATCAGTGCCCACTGTGTCCCCTAAGCAAGCACCTGTGCCCAACCCGTCCCAATCGGATGCACCCGTGCCCACACCCTCCCCAGAGGAAACACCAGTGCCCACCACATCCTCTGAGGAAGCACCTGTACACGTCTCGTCCCAAGAGGAAGCACACATGCCCACTGCCTCCCCAGGAAGCACATTTAATTCACTAGTAGCTGACTCTAAACACACTGAAAAAGAGAAGGCTGAGTTCAGAAGGAAGCTCCAGACCTGTTTTCCTGACATTGAAGGTAAGAAATTCAGCCAGGGCCACAACAACAAAATTTTAGATTATTAGTATATTATTTCCAACAATTGTGTCTTAATTACCATTTTTTATTTCACCAGTATCTGACTCTAAACCAAGTGAAGAAGAGAAGGCTGGCTTTAAGAGAAAACTTCCTGACCTGACCTCCGAGGTAAAAACTTCAGCCAGGGCCGCAACTACCAGACATTAAGATTTCTCTTAAACATTTAGGATACTCGTTAATTCGGGGTTTTTCCCCAGATATCAATTCTTGAACGTAAAAATTTGTCCCCTCTTAATGTTGATTATTTACACCAATTGTGTCTTAATGATTTTTTATTTCTCCAGTATCTGACTCTAAACCAAGTGAAGAAGAGAAGGCTGAATTCAAGAGAAAACTCAAGAGAAAACTCAAGACTTGGTTTCCTGACCTCCAAGGTAAAAACTTCAGCTAAGGTTGCAACCACCATAGACATTGAGAGAGAAGCACATTTCCCCCAAAATATTCAGGGTAATTGTCGAGAATGATCTCTTATTATAAAAAATTAACATCTCTATTTAAACTCCTTTGCATTATATTTCAGTAGAACTAAAATAGACTGTGTATAAGAAGCCATTAAACCTGTCTGTGCATTAAATGATGATCTCTGTTTTTTCAACGGGACAATAAAGGTGCGGTCCAGCCACCTCTACAAAAGAATGTGTGGGGGAAAAAACCTGAGCCTCTCCAGAACTTGCAAAACACTCAGACGAGGTGGTACCTAAAGAGCCACAAGCAAAGGTTAGTTGCTCCTGTCTCTCATTTGTATTTCATATTTATTAAAAACAAACAAACACATCTTCAAATAAGCTACTTTGTTTGTTATCCTCTATTTAGAATACTTTGTGTATTTCAGTAAAATTCATAGACCACTCATGGTAAAACAAGTGAAGTGATATGTCTTTTTGACCTCCTTCCAGCTTATTAAACCTAATTATGTCTATTTCCTCAACAGGAAAATGTATCCTAAGGATACCAGCGAATGAACGAAGGAACGAAGCATCACCAACATTTTTACTTTGTAAAATGTATTAAATAAAATTTTTAAACTATTTATTTATTAAGACAATACACATGAATTAACAATGGTGTTATAAATTTTACATTTAAAGCCAAAATAGCAAATTTCATGTATAAATATACTATATTCTCTGTATTATAAATATACATTGAAGATAAACAGAGTATGCACGTATTTCCCGATTCAAATATTAATATTTTTTAAATGACAACGGGATGTTATTTATATCATTATATCATATTTTGTTTGATTATAAATATGCATAAAGTGAAGATAATCATAGTATGCACGTGTTGCCTGAACAACATATTAAAGTCACCTTATACTACAGGGCCGTTGAATGCTTGAATCTGATTGGTTGACGAACGTTCTAAGGTGTGCATTATTTTCAGGGAAACGCACGGCTAAATTAGTTCCAGGCAGGTCTTGACCGCATTACAGTTCCATATCACTTTGCGTAGTTAACTGTAATAACGGAAAATAGGATACAATTCATTACAAGAATAAACATGCAGCCCCATGCGCTTGATCTGCAATTTTCAATGTCTAGCTTCACAATCAATGGAAACATGCAGTTTAATTTTAATAAATAAAGTAGGAGAGAGCAGGGGCGAAAGTAACATTTTTCAGAAAAACAATTTTAAAAGATTATGGTTTAGACAGAGATATATTTTTGCTGTGGTCAGTCACTCACAAGTGTGGTCTATCAATACCAAGTGGTATTTTGTAAAAATATAGAACGACTTCAGTATAATTTCACTTTGAACTTAAGACTGCTCATGATACTTTCGACCCCATCAGTTGGGACGAAGGTAACACACAGGTGGGTCAAAAGTAACACAATATACAAGTTAGATTTTTTGTGTTTCTCTTTTTAATTTTTTTTTTATTAGCCTAAATATACCCGAGTATGACCTCGTTAACATGAAACTGCAAACATATTGGCCTTTATCTTTGCAAAAAAAAAAACCATTTCATTTTAAATTTCAGTTTAATCAAATATTTCAAAAGTAACCCATCATCTGAACAATGTTTCGAGGTGTGGTAACTGTAGTATAAGCGGAATCATTGACTTCAGGCCGTTGAATTATTAGAAAAATAATGCACACCCGAGGTGGTAATGCGGTCACGACGCGAAGCAGAGCGGCCGTTACACCTCGGGTGTGCATTATTTTTCTAATAATTCAACGGCCTGAAGTCAATTATTCCGTACATGAAACGGACAATTGGACAATTCTTGTTTTTTGTTGAGTATTGCAATAAAGAAATAATCATTTATTATAACTTATTTATCCATGCACATCATATATGTAAACTCCTTATATCCTGTAATTCTGACTTTTTTCTCATAATTTCTAGCCTTGATTGTTTTGGACATAATCATCACTGCACAATGTACAATCTTTTATTATCTTTATTATAATATCATCAACATCATATTCTGAGAGTAGAAAACCAGCTACAATCTCAGAGTCTTGCTCACATGAGCCGAGGCATTCTTAAAAATCTATTAGTGGTTAAAAAAAACACATTAAAATCAGACAATCTCAATGTCTCTTAAATCGCAATGTCCCTCAACCTGTGACAGACCGGCTTATTGTTTTATAACTGAGTTCCTCACTTCCATTTAACTTTGTTGAGGCGTTGCTGTTGTTCTCGACGGCGATTAAGAATTTTGGTGCTGATGCGGAGTTTGCGCATTCGCATGGCTCGGATCCGTACCTGATCATCCCGGGGAATTTTCCCACCTTTTGCCAGGATGTGTTTTAGGCGATCCTGTGACGTCTTGGTGAGGGTGAAGTCACAGATGGTTGCGTGCGGCTCTGACCCTACAGAGCAGTGGCGGATGCGAGGGAAGTAGCTTTCAGCCCACACCGTTATCTTGTACTCACCTGGGTTCAGCAGACGCCAGTAATCACCATCTAGAGCTACAAACATGTCAATCAAACATTATTATATCCTGTATTGACTAAATTTAACTGTTTTAAAGTGGACCTATTAAGCCCTTTTACAAAGTTTTGTTTTTGGGATCTACTAAAATCAGTTTTCACGCTGATTGGTTGGCTTGGCAAGTATGTTGTGATTGGTCATTTCACTTTCTGAAATGTCACATCCCTTGCCACAACTGCAAATTTCACCTTGGGTGGGAATTATTTAAATGAGGAAACTCAAGACTACAAACGAGGCGTTTCAAAAATAGTGCTTACTGATATAAAGATGAACTCCCTTCCCTTTGGAGCGACTTTGTGCTTTGTAACTTCACAGACCTTTTTCTTGCTCAAACAGCAACGTTACATACTAAACAAAGTTGAAAATGGAAAAAAAAAGCATAATAGGTCCTCTTTAATGCTGTTTATTTGGCAAAGTGATTTAAGAGGTATACCAGATCTTATGTCATGGTCCAGGCCGTCCACCTTAATGATAGCATTTGCAATGCCAGCTTTAGTGTCCTTATCCCTGATGACGCCCTTTATACCTCTGTGCACCTGCAGAAGAGCGAGAGAGCAGATGAAAATGGAAAAGGTAAGGATCCTAGTAGGATCCATTGGGATCATGTTTCCATACAGGACAGAGGGAAAATAAACTGACCTGCTCCATGTAAACCAGGAGGGACTCTTTGTTGTTCTCCCACTCGATAGGAAGCTCACTGGCATGTGGGAATTTATCACAGGACAGTTCTACAGTTATTTCGAAACAATTCGTGTGGAGATAACTAAAGTCATTCATGCCTATAAAGCAAAAATAAAATATAAGAAAAAATTACATTAAAACTCATCAGTACATAAAGCCTTTTATATTATGAGCATGAAACGAGGATTGCCACTTAAAAACTAAATTAAGAATTATCAGTATTAATAATTAAAATGTGCAATACAATTTTTACCTCATTATTTACTGTTTCATTTAACATTTTAAATAATAATTATTACATTAATAAACAATTTCTTCATTTTATTTTGCAATGGCATTTTTAGTCCTCCATAAGGAACACAACTAATATCTGAATATCTTCAGTCAACAGTCTAGACTCTACATGCTCCTGAATATATTCTACAAGACTTATAACTGTAGACCTCTGTTTGAATTACACCTGTGTCATCTCTTAAAATGTACTTTTAGACAGTACCCTGTTGCAAATGAATATTGAATGTTTACTCACTCCCTGGAACAGTGTGCCAGTCAGCTCCATTGATGATGTTGTTGTGCTGTAGGAAGTCTTCTGAGTGACAGATCCTCCGATCTGGGTTAGCCATCACCAGATTGGTCGAGGCATAGACGGTAGCCAACCAACGGAAGAAATCGTTGTCTGCGGTGGGTGTGTCCTGTTGAGGGATCCAGTCACGTGTGCAGTCGAAAGGGTAAGTGACCACCAGCTCTCCCCCGTGCAGATTAGCACTCAGTACAAAAGGAATATCTTGCATCCAGCTGATAACAGCACACGTCTCCGGGGCAACCTTAAACATGAACGTGCGAATATATAGTATAGTATTAAATATATAAAATAATATACACTAGCAGTCAAAAGTTTAGAATTTAAATTTTTGTTTTTAAAAATGTTTGAAATCAAAGTTGATTTTGAGAGAAATCGAGTTAGTTTTCTGAAGGTTCCAAAACAAAATCACTGTAAAATCCCTGATAATAACACCAAATTTGGCACACACCAAGTCAAAACCAAATAGGCTATCTATAAGAATAATATATATTTTCCCATGATACCACAATAGTTTGATTAACATTAATGACAGCCTACCGTAGCCTATTGCACGGACCTAAAATAATGTTACACATTAGATGTTTTTAATGGACAAAGGAAAGGTACTCCTCCCAGAAAACATACAAGTAAAGATACTTTTAGATGTTTAATTGCTTTTTAAGCACTGGGATCGCTAGAAGAGGGCTTAATTTTTGTGAAAACCTCAAAATCTATATTTTTTTATGTCTCTGTAGCTCGAAATTATATTTTGAAATCTTTCTAATATTCTGATTTGGTGCTCAAGAAACATTTCTTATTATCAATGTTGAAAACAGCTGAAAAACATGCAGCTTCACATTTTTGTGAACAACGTGATACACTAGCCACTAGCATTTAAAAGTTTGGAATAAGTAAGATTTTGTTTTGCAAATTAACACATTATTAATTAAATGTAAAAAAAATGCGCAAGGACACATTAAATTGATAAAAAGTGACAGTATAGACAATTATAATGTTACAAAAGATTTCTGTTACAAAGACTTTCTTTTCATCAAAGCATCCTGAATATTTTTTTTTACTTAATTATTCCTAACATCTGGTAGTGTATATAAAAATAAATGTATATAATATATAATGTGTAGCCTACTATACAAAAAGACAGAACTTTATGGACACAACTGCTATCTCAGAATGTGCTTTAGACTGTAATTAGAGGGTCTGGGTCTAGTTCCTGCCCCATTGCCCCTCCCCCAGGCACAAAAGTAAATCTTTGCTTGTAATAATAATCTCATAATCCACAGAAAAGATGATAATTTTGTGTTCTTTTATTAATTTTCTTCACTTTTGAGTCTCCCTCTATCATCTTTCATGATGAAGAGTGAATTTCATTTATAATCTGTGTATTGCAGTGTTTTCCTATCGGAGGCCCAGCACAGGGAGCTTCGGCTGAGAGGAAGTGCTCACATTCTTCACAGATCTGCTTGACCCTGATTCCCCTTTGCACAACGTGTCCTGCTCTGTATGTCAAAGACTAAAGTCTATTGAAAGGTTTGAAGTCATCATCAAATCTAAATGGATTTTTTTTTATCGAATATTGAGGTATTTATTATAAATTATTTTTAAAAAATGTATTCATGTGCCCTCATAATCTTTAACCAAAGTATCTTCCCCTCCCTCTTACAGTGGACAACCTGTCACTCACATGACATGACATCACAGCAATAGCAAAGCTGCTGTCAGTTCATTTTATGGATGAACATGCGTCTACATTTGTCGTTTCAAATGTGATAAGACGTTTATTTACGTCACCATCTTTAATATGACTCACTGTGGTTACAGTTGACAGATCCCATTGCATGTTCATACAATCATGTTATCCCCTTTATTTTTAATAGCACTTTATACAATAGAAATAGTTTCAAAGCTGCTTCACAACAATAAACAGGAAAGTAATTAATGATCCAAACTTGATCAAATATGAGACAAGTCCAATTCAGCTGTAAAGCAGCCGTAGCAAGATAATAGTGTCATGATTCTATACAGACAGTATTTAGCTGCTGGATATTGCAACACTCAAATTTTCAAATAATTCTCAAAACTGGCCACTGTAAAAAACAAAATGTCTGTCGAAAGTGATGTTCTCTAAAAAATTAGATTTTAGTGATGTTATCAAGGACATTTCAGCTAGAAACATTTCTAAAGGTATGTCATTATTCATACACTAGCACAAATGAAAATCTCTATGTATTGACTAATGGCCTTAGTGACATTTTTATTTGGGGAAGAGGGGCTAATGTAATGCTGTAGCCCAGGGGACTCTGGTTATCTTAAACCGTCCCTGGAGACAACAGTACCCAAACTCTATTAATTATACAATACCAAAAGAGCATGATAATGCATACGTACTAATGCTTCGGTTGAGGTGTAGTACTCTGGCATGGGAATGTAGTGGTTGCTCACTCTCCTCTTGTCCGTGGCCAACTCCTGAGTGTCCCACATGATGTTGTTGAGGTCAGGGAAGTTATGGTTCATGTCAATGCCCTCAAAGCTGTAGCGTCCAAGAGCCCAGCCAGAGAGTTCTGAGCCCTGTGGAAACAAACACATGTACGATTTAACAATCTAGAGAAGCTTTTTCCACCATAAATAATCTTTTGTGCAATGGAAAGGTTCCATGATGTTAAAGGTTCTTTGTGGAACAGATGCCAATGAAGAACCTTTATTTTTAGGAGTGTAATGTTCTTCTACATCAGTTTTTCTGTCGTGGCTTACCTTCTCATAAGCTGTTTCATATCCGTCTGGGTTCATAGATGGCAACAGATGGATGCGTGTGTCCTTTACCAGTTGTATGACACGCTGATTGCCTCGGTTGTATTCACGGCATATGTACTGCATAAGATTTAGCAAGAGCTCCCGGCCCAAAACTTCATTCCCATGCATCCCGGCAACATAGCGAAACTCTGGCTCACCTGTAAGCAAACATTGAAAGCATAAACAGTAAAATGTGTTCAATTTGGAACAGGAATTAATTTAAAATCACACATTTACACCATTTTACCTCCATTGTGTGATGTATTTCAGAGTGAAACAGCATACAAGAAAAAAATAAGGTCAGGACTAGATTCTTAATACCTTGAGAATTGTTTCATGAAAAAAATTATACCTTATAGAGAGATTAAACAAGTCAAATTGCTGACAACATGTCTTTAGTAATAGCTTAACAGCATCAGATCAATGATGGAATGTTTCATCTGGCCAAATGAACTATGAAAAGCAGATGTGTGACAACAATGTGTTACATAAAAGTATGAAGAATGAGCAAAATAAAGCCTAAAAGCAAAGAAAACATCTTCTATCTGTGAAATATTAAAAGGGCATAAACAATGAATCCTCTGCAAAAACATAATTAGTTATTGCACCAGAACATATGCGTGTGGTCTATTAGGTTCAGGGATCTGAATAACAAGCACCAGGGTCTTAAAGTGAACACTTACCAAGCTCATGCTTTCCTGGGTTATCGGATATTTCCATAACATAGAGCTTCAGTCCGCTATAGCTCCTCCCAATAGTGTAGATCCGTGTGATATTTGGACATTTGTCATTCACAGACTTCATTAACTAGAGGGAGAGTGACTTGTGTCAGTTTGGTTACATGAATAAGCAGGAAAAATAAGAAGGTCTAAAATCCCTCTAACCTTCCTCATCTCATTGTAATTGTGGTGTCTGAAGTCAAGGTCATCTGTGGATCTGCTCTCAGTTTCAGAAAATTGTGGGCTGTCATGATCTTCACATACAGAAAAGTTTAGTCAAACTTCACTTTTAACTGAATGAATATTCAATCATTTAATACTACAACATACAAACTACCAATAACGCTCTGTCTCTGTGTTGCAAGACCTACAGTGGCGGTTGACTGACTTGTGGAGGTTTTTGGCAGACAATAACTGTAAAGCCTTGTAAATAAAAAAATGAAAGAAATACACTACCGTTTAAAAGTTTAGGGTCAGTAAAAAAGTCATACTTATAGGACAGTAAGGACATTTATAAATATAAGGAGCTTTATATTTTAAATAAATGATGTTTCCACAAAAATATTAAGCAGCATAACAGTTTTCAACATTGATAATAATAATAATTCAGCAACAAATCAGCATATTAGAATGATTTCTGAAGGATTTCTGAAGGATCACGTGACACTGAAGACTGGAGTTATAATGCTGAAAATTCAGCATTGCCATCAGGAAGAAATTAAAATCTAAAAACATAAAAATGGATAAAATAAATTGTAAATTTAAAATTGTAATAATTCTACAATATTACTGTTTTTACTGTATTTTGCAGTCTTGATAAGCATGAGACTTCTTTCAAAATCATTGAAAAGTCTTACCATCCCTCCAAATGTATAAATTGGAGTGAATGCAAGGAAATAGCTTTATATATATATATGGCCATGGTCTTGACCCAAATATTTCAAAGTACAGTAGTGTAATGTAGAACCTGGCATTGGGCAACCCAGCACTTCAGCCCGGAGACAAATGGTGCCATTGCTAAACCAGGTCTGTGGGTTAATGCGAATGTATTGGGCCACTGAAGGCTCAGGAAACAGAGCCAAAACCGGCGTCTCCAAATCTTCATTCCCGACAAACACCTGCACAGAGATGAGGAGAGACAAAATAGCACACATACAGAAAATAAAAATATAAATATGGCACATGCGGAAAATTCACTTTAAAGACTATAGGCTTTAAATATTTATATGCTCCTCGACTTCTTAGCCCTATCTTACAGAGAAGCTTAACAAATAGCAGCACTTATTAAACTCATAAACTTACGGCCTCCACTGATCCATTCATGCAGGGCTGCCAGACCGACGAGTCATTACTGAACTGCACCTTATACGTGCGGACCCAGTTCAAGCTACACACACACACACAAATAAAGATTTTTGGTAAAACAAATATAATGAAAATAATAGGTTTAATTTGCAAACATCCTGTAAAAGCGGACCCTTGTGGAAAAGAAGTACACTTTAGCATACTTTTGAAAAGAGTACTTATGGTGGAAATCATTTATTTGAAAATAATGAACTAAAGTGTGAACTGAATGCAAAGTAGGAATTAAGTACATCTTTATATTTAATTTCATAATTACTTCTATTGTCTTTGTAGATGTGTACTGCCAATACTGACAAGCATTTATGGTACACTAAAATATACTTAAATGTCATTTCTATTGAAAATTGTATGTCATGTATTTGAGTATATTTGTAATTACACATTTACACATTAGTTTAATTAAGTAGCTTTTATAAACGTGCATTAGAAAAAATTAAAACATTACTGGTGAGCATCTTGAGTCAAAACAGTGCAAGTTGCTTTCAGTTAAAACAGCTCAATTATGCAGTTTAGTTTAAGACTTGGCTCAAGTAATAATATAGTAATTTCAACAGAGTGCCACTATTTTGCAAGTACTAATAAAAAAAGTGTCTAATATGAATGATGACAACGATGACAATATTGATCAAAGACACACAATGACCTCCAGATAGAGTTTCGTCCCTGGAGGATGACGCCAGTAAAGAGTGTCGGTCTGAGAGCATCCAACTGCAACCACTGTTCCTGATCCTTCACCCCAGCACACCACGCTCCGTCATACTCATCATCATCCTCCAGACCGGACTACAAACACACGAATGCAAGTTCATAACATGTTACTTCGAATCTACCTTCAAAATCTTCTTAAACAAGCACACACAGTGGGCTGACCTGTATATTAAGGCGTCCTCTGTGAGGGCCGAGCCCGAAACTCAAATCTGAGGAAGACTGCAGCTGATCATCAGAGACTTTCAGAGACTCCAAACCCAGTGGTGGACAACCTGATTGAGATACAGACAACCCAATTTAAAGCTGATGATGACCAGTTGCTTATTAAGCCGAGCCTAAGAATGTTTGAATGAAAGATAACAGTATGTGCTGTAAAGAATCACATGGCAGTACACTCTTAAAACAAGGCAAACCGTTATAAGTTCTGAAAAAGAACATTTCAGTGATCAGGTCCTAAAAAGAACCATTAAAACGTGAAGAACATTTTATTAATCTAAAGAACCTTATTCCACTATAGAACCTATAAGAACCTTTTGTGCAGTGGAAACGTTTCGGATGTTCTTCATGGAACCATCAATGCCAATAAAGAACCGTTTATTTTTAAGAGTGCATGCAACAATTTATCTCTCTTCTCCAATGGGTTTCATTTGGTGCATTTTGAAATAACTTCAAGAACTGGTGGGAATACAAGAATGCTGAGGAAACAAATATCACACTGATTCACTATTGTTGCTTAAAACAAAGCCTTGTGAATCAACATTATGTTTTTTGCTTAAGCTGTATTCCCACTAAATCTTGAACTAATTTCCCCTTAACCTGATGAGACCATTTTTTTTAACACATTGCAAAACGTTAAGCACTGTGCATAGTGTGTAATAAAGGAATAAGTATGTGCTGAATAGATACTAATAATACGAATATGTGCTGAATAAACACTAACGACTATTGGAATAACTGGACAGTTGAAACACCTTAAATAACTTGCATCACTCTTTACCTGTGATTTTTATTTCACACATGCCTGGTAGTTTTCCACAATCAAAATGTGCATAGAAGTTATAAAAAGTTATCCAATAGGATACAAGTAGCCTAAGTGTGAACTCAGGGTGATTGGGACAATTTTTGTCATTGAGATAACTTGGAAAAAGCGCCCCAAAATCTATCTAAATTCACCCTATAATTTGCATTTTCACTAGTCACTGTTCATTATAGGGAAGAACGTTCATAGTTGGAACAGAAAGACAGTTGAAACACCTTAAAGGCATAATTTAATTTAGCCAAAAATGAAAATTCTGTCATACCACTACAAATTTGTGTGACTTTCTTTCTGCTGTCTGTGGAACATAGCAAACATTAAAGAAGATATTTTGAAGAATGTTGGTAACCAATGGTTATGAACACTAGGCTACCACTGACTTCCATTGCATTGAAAATAAAAATGACACATTTCTTTAAATATTTTAGTTCCACAGAAGAAGAAGAAGAAGAAAAGTGCACGTATTTGGGTGAGTAAATGTTTAAGTGTAAATTTAAATGTAAAATATCCTTTTAACATAAAAAAGATAGGCCTAATAGTTTAAGGGGAAAGTGTTATAACGCCGTACATAAATGGACATTTAAATAAAACTGGTTTGAATTTAGCCTACTTCCCTTAATTCTCCGATTAATATCCTAATGAACTTGCCTGGTTTTACTCCATATGTGTCTTTGTTCATCTGTTCTCCATCTTCACTGGTATTCCTCTGCGCTTTGGTGTGGTTTTCAGCAGGGTTTGCTTTGTCCAAACTTTTAGTAACATTTCCAGCCAGATTAAATGTTGACTTTAAATCGTTCGATTCAGATTTAACATTATTACTGACAGTCTGGTTTTCAGATGAAAGACAGTGGTGTGTAATGCAAAGTATTATTGCAGCACAAATGTGTACGCTTTGCATAAGCATATTCCTTCTTCAAAATATTTGTGTCCAAGACTCCAAGCAGAATTTAAAAGTCAGATATTGGAAGAACGCTTCGTAACATAATACCAGGCTGCCGCCACAATACCGTAAACTGTAGAATAGACGCACCGCAGAAGTGATTGTGTTGTCAAGAAAAGTTTTAACCCTATAAAGCCAGTCATATTTGGTCCATGGATTTCTAAGACCTCTAAATTATCAACATGATCAAAACTTTGTTGCACACAATCTTCTATGCCTTCTGGTCGACATAGACTATTTTAGTAGCCTAATTAGGCTAAAAATAACGAATAACGCATGAATGTTTTTATTGTAGCTATATATATATATTTTTAAATCATGTTAAAATGTATGTCAAATATGATACAACAGGCTTTTGAGGGATGTAATTCTCATCATTGTTTTGCACCGCATTATGTTTTGCCACCACAATTTAAGCCAGCTTTGATCATAAAACTAAGCATTGAAATAGAATTTACTTGTGACGATTATTGAAAAATATAGAGGTAAAACTTATATTTACATGCATTTTATGTAATTAGCCTGCTAAACTGTTATAAAATTATCACTGATTTACATTACTACAAGCTATCAGAATTTCACCTTTCTTTTTTAGGCCAATTAAATAACAACATCTGCACAAAATTTTGCCAAGTTTGCACCTATGAATAAAATGTATAGGTGTTTCATCCTCCAGTGTGAGGTCCATTTCCTCACTGTAACATATGAGCCATAAAAAACATCCTGATGTATCAAATATGATACAAAACATAAAAGACAGGCTTTTATAATATTTGTCTAAAGATTCAAGTTCCATTTAAGCTTTTTTCCCCCTGACTATTATTTATAGGCCTATGTCAGGCTTTACATGGTTGACACAGAAGAAGACTCATGTTTGTATTCATTTTTATGCTATGAGGTGTTAAATGACTCCATGAAGCTATATGTCACATGGTTTCTCTTAAATTCACACCTCTTGTTTTGGCATGTTTAACACTAACACTTTCTGGGAACAGCTGGTTTTGCAGTTACTCAGTGGTTTTTGCATAACCATCAGTTTTCTTGAAAGTGTAGGCTATTATTATCAGTAAAATTTGCTGCAAAAGGAAAAAGAAGAAAACGAAATAGCCTAATAGGCTAAATAAAGGCCATATATTATATAATTTCCAGTGATATTTTGGAGAATTCTAATAACTCTTTTGTATATTTTTAATATATATATATATTTTTGCTGCTGAAATAAAGGTCTGTCTGCTGCACTGTTTTTTTATTTTATTTTGGAGCGCGATCCTAGCGCCCTCTAGTGGCCGTTTCCGTGAACTACATCATCCATCGCTCCTCCTACCTACAGATGGCGGCTCCCGACAAACACAACAGACCTTTCATCATGGTTATGGAGTGTATCAAATAGACTTCCACAAGGGCTGGTACGCATCGCATACAATTTATTTCGTAAGGTTTTACATACATTTTATTCTTTTTCAGAGCTGAACTGCCGTGTACGGTCAGCGTCACTCTCGGTGTTTGACAGCTAGTACGGTGTGGTTTACAAGTGTACTTGCAACATGTATATTTTACCAATTTTAGAACTGATCAACTAGACGCTTTTTATAAAGTTAGTGTTTTATCAGACGATTGTTTTCGTTTGGCTGTGTGTCACGCTTCGTACTGGAGCATAATGGTAAGTAACGTTAGCGTCTTCCAACTTACGGTTGCATTTTTTGAAATTGTGTATGTTTTTTTTTTTCATAAAACACCAAACACTTCGGTTAAAACAACCTAGGTCGAAGACTTAAACTGACGCCGAACTGTTGCCAGTACTTTCGTTTCTCAAGACTTGACTAGCATACTAGCTGTTCTGTTCCCGCCCATTCACGTTACAAAGCACACATAGTGAAAGTCAACACAAATGAGAGTGATGCGCTGAAAGTATTTCCTTTTTTACCCCCAGTACCGGCGGCTAAAGTTTCCTCATTTGCCTTTCTCTTTGCAGACACACGCCCACCTGATAGAAAACTGGAAGCATGTAGGCAGCACAGGTCTGTTAAATGTAAACTTTTTCATCTATTTCTGTAGAGATGCTGTACTATGCTCTGTGGTGTAATGGCACATACTTCACAAAACAGGATTTGGTTGTCTAAACAAATGATAGTTTTTGCATGCACGCATGTAAGTTCACTTGTTTTAACACTTGATGCTTCTTACTCTGTACAGATCACTCAGAAGACTTTTAAGACACCTGTCAGTTTTACATCAGTATAAAATGTCAAGTTTCCTCAAGAAGCACATTACCTCTATGGGTGAGATGTAGATCACGATTGTGGTATATATTGTACAGGGATGCTTGGTGTGTTGGGCCGCTGTTGATCTGCTGATCTGTTGGTCTGCTTGTGGGCTTACTGCTGTCTGTGGTGGCTACAATGGTAATGTTGAATGGATTGGCTTGCAGATTTTGTCCACTATTTTGTTGACATAACCCTGGAATACACTACATGATTAATGGAACTGATTTTAAAGTGACCCTATATGCTATTTTAAAGGTTCATAATTTTGTTTTGGAGGTCTCCTACAATAGATTTACTAGCATCCAAAGTCAAATTTCTCATGATATACATCGCAGCATCACCTCTTATCTATTTCACAGTGTCTGAAATGATAAAATCAAGGATACGGTCTCTCTAAACCTAGTCTCGCATAGCCACCCCAGAAATCTGCAGACCTTTTACATTCACAAATGGTTATATTACACACTACATGGCATGCTAGGTAATGTCGAAAAGGCCACTTAAAAACACCAGGCATCATACACTTTCAGACTTTGTAATAGATAAACGGCATCATACACTGAACAAATGGCAATCACACACTAACAGACATTTAAGTTGTTCTGAACGCCACAAATTAGCACAGAAACGCGTGACAAATGAAAACAAAATATGTTCTTTAATCGGCTCAAAATATCAAACATGTTTGATATCCTTCGACTGGATGGAATATTATTCTTATATATACTATAAGCTTAAAATTTGCTCATCATACACTACATGATTTTCTGCAATTTTTAAGCTCCGACCACCCAAAATCTGCATAGACTGACTTTCTGCATCTATTGCTGACTCCTCCAGACTGCAAATCAGGAAAAAATTTTTTTTTAGAAAAAGTTGAGTAGTGTATTCCAGCCAACTGTCACGATGTTAATGCTCTTTAATATTTGCCTGCCTGATTTGTGCCAGCTAACAATCTTAAAGCTCTGACATTTAATATAGGTTTGTGAGGTGATTCATCTTCCATGTTGATATGTAGGGGTTGCTTTTGCACTTTTTTTTTTTGTCTGACAGTGTGTTTTTGTTATTTTATAGTAAAAGAAATTATTCCACTTGGTATACCACGAAGCAACAGTTTAGATGCCACGTCTCCTGTGTCCGGTGGTCCATGTCTTGAACCTTCTGAGAAGACTCCAAAACTCCTGAGCTCACTGCCTAAATGCATCCCGACCTCCAAAAACCCTGAGCTGGAGCAGAGGGACAAGTCCACTTCAGCTGCACTCAAAGCCTCCAACAAGCGAACAGAACAGGATGGTATTCTGAATTGCAAAGTTGTTCTGAAAAAACTACAACCAAACCATGGCAACAGTAAGAATGGCTCTCTTAATCCCACGGTTAAAAAGGACAATCTGCGAAGGAACAGTACTTACAACAGAGACCGAGAACTTTCTTTTGCTCTCAGTAAAAAGCTGAATGAAAACTTGAGGGTAAATGCAACAATTTATTTATTTTTAATGCATTTTTAAGTTATCTATATTTCTAACAATGTTTTTTTATGCAGGGATTCCCAAACATTTGTCAGCTGAACACTTTTGACCTAATTGGATCCTATGACAAATTTGAAATGTTTTATCCCACACAATCGCAAACTATAACTAATGAAATATTTAAGAGATGAGCATAAATCATAATAATGATAAAAATCACTGCCAAAAAACTTGCCATGGCTTTAATTTTTTTATTCATTTCCATCACTTTTACATTCTGGAAAACCAAATAATTAATAAATAAACATTTAAGTACCTCTGTAGAATTTAAGTTGACATTTCAATAATTTAACAACACATTTGCATGTTCATGGTTCTCTGCACTATTGAATACTCTTGAAATATATTTGAGGGGATTATAAAGTGATGGAAATGAATAAATCTTATAAGTCATGGCAATTTTTTTTTGCAGTGGATTTTTATTCTATTTATGGTCAGATCTAAAATATTTAATTTGCTTTTTATCTTGCTATTATGTAGAATGCAACTTGTCCAATTTGTGAGAAAATTGTTCTTTTAAAATCATAATTTTTTTAGTGAATCGGTCAAAATGGTTCTCATATCAATCTGAATGATTCATTAGTGCATCCGTCATAAATCAGAATGATTCTTTTTATTTTAAAATGTCTTTTCTAATCATCAACAATTGACTGGAAGGCCAATGTACTGGAAATGAATTTGTCAAAAAAAAAAAAAAAAATGGATTTGGTTATTGTAGTCATCATTTTTATAGCTTGTCTGCTTACTGGATTCTGACTTCATGACCATTAATGCTCTGATGTTTTGTGTTCAGCTTGGAGGAGGTTTGTTTCAGTCAGCTGTGAAGGATCGGAGACATACTCTTCCTCAGCCTTCTCACCGCAGGCGTAATCCTGAGAGCCATAATTCCTGCTCATTCCAGCAGAGACCCAAGACCTCCGTTCACCATCCTGATCAGAAAAAAGATAGATTGGAGAAAAGAGACCACAAAACCTCCCATTGTAGCAACATGTCCTTACAGAAGGTACAGTTCATGAAGATAGCCACAGATGCTGAAATGGCATTAAATAAAACTACTGATACTGTTTTCCCCTGTTTGGTTGTGTTACAGGAATTAAGCACCTCTCAACAGAAGACTAGTCCGGGTAAGGATTATTCCCCCTTTGTTATATTACTGATACTGCCCAGCTGTTGATTTGATAACTTTTTTAACTAATCTGGTTCACTTTCTATGTCAATTACCCCTTTTTGCCAACAGAGGGCAGAATGTCCTTAACTGCAAAGAGAAAAAGAGAGGGTAGTACAGACAGTGAGAAGGAAATTAAACGGCCATGTGTTGATTTCCAACCCACCCCCAGCTCTTCCATTATAACCTCACCTTTAAATTTTGTCAAACGTGCTTTTGTGAAGTCCAGCAATGACTCAGTTATAACTATAAAGGAGAAACAGTCCCCTACAAAGCTGCCTTCCGCATCAAACACCAACAACAAACCAAGACCTTCATCCTACATCGCCAAGCAGCTTTTTAAACCATGTAAGGACTCAAACACGGGAAGTGACAAACTTCACTCACTTCAACTCACTAAATCATCCACAACTGCAGAGCCTAAAGATGTTATGCCTAAAAATCCCAAACCTCCACCCAGCCAACCGCATTTGCGGAAAGTCTCTCCAAAATCAAGCACGACGTTCGATAACATCGATACCCTCTTTACTCCAGACTATTGCTTATCATCGGCCAAAACTCATAACAAAAAAACAAATGGTGAGAGAGAAATTTGTACTGTCTCCACACACACAAGCCCCTCATCCAGCCATGAGGAGGGTGTTCAAATTCACTCATCCCCCCATCAGACTGATCTAAGATCACCCAGCTTTGCGGAGCAAGCCAGTTCATGTAAGATGGAACCGGATGAAAGAACACTGTTGAAAGTGGAGCAGTCACGCAGCCCCAAGGCTATCATGCCTGGCCCAGCTGCGTCGGTGAAAGTAGAAGGATCAAGAGAACAGAAGTGCTGCCCCCAGTGGAAAGATCCCTTAGATATTGAGCTGGGAGACGACTCGGGCGATGAGTTGAGAGAACGCTGTGCTATCAGCCTGAGCAGCAATAGCAGTAGTCATGAAGATGAGCAGCTGCCATCCCTGCGGGACATCCTGGCTTGGAGTGTCCGTGTGCCGGCAACTCCCGAAAAAGATGCTTTCTCAGAGCCCAACACACCGGTCAAAAAAGCAGCAGTAAGTCTAAGAATATTCAGAAAAACACATAATGACCTCATGTGCCATTAATCAATCTTTGACATGGCTGATCTTCCCCCCCCCAAAAAAAAAAAACACATTTTCTTTTTTCTTCCTCCATCTGTATTAGCCTGAGGCAGTGAAAACCAAAGCCGTTAGTTATATAAATACACTGGAGCAGATGCTGCAAGAGAAGGAACAATATCAGAGGTTGGTTTGAAAACCCAGTGTTTCTTATTTTGTGCTTGCCAGCCCTTGGATGGCTGTAGTGCTTTGAATTTCAATGATTGAGAGGTCAAACTATCAATGTTGATGCCAGTGGTGTTTACTAAGGCAAGCTTTGCTATTGGAAGGATAGTTCACCTAAAAATGTGAAATATGTCATTTACTCGCTTTCATATCGTTCCAAACCCAAAGACTTCATCTTTTAAACACAATTAATCAAAACTTTATATCTCTCTATTGAAAGTACATTCCACCAAACATAACGTCAAAGATTATAAAAGAAATCCATATGAATCGAGCAGTTTAATAAAAATCTTCAGAAGAGACACGGTCACTTTAGAATAGATGATGAACAGATTTAATTTAGACCTTTATTCACTATTCACACAAACATTGATCAGCACACTTAGGTCCTGTTTACACCTGGTATTAAGATTTGTTTTGGTTGATCGGATCCCAAGTTGACGAGGGAGACACATACCCGTTTACACCTGGTGTTTTAATCCACCTCTTTTGTCCACGTTCGACCACTTCTGTCCGGATTTCTTTGAGGGGAGGGTCTATGTAAATCTCATAGATAAATCTCAAGGGTCTTTGTAAATGTATGTGCCTTTTCAGATCTTTCGAGCTAATGGACAAAATAAGCTTGCATAATTTACAGATAAACACGGCAGAAAAACACCCGGAAGAACAGCAGATTTAGTTTCTGCTCTGATAGCTACAAAATCACGTCTAACGCAGTGAGTGTGTGTTAGAAAACAGGAATGGTGAGAGAACATTGTGCTTGGTATGTTTTACGTCTTCAAACCAAACTTTGGTCTTCAGCTGACAAAGTTTAAATCCTGTCTGGCTAGCTCGCTTCCCATAATGTTTACGCATTAGGTCAGTAGGCAGTCTTTTGTGGTTGTTCGAACGCATTTGACCACATGAGGGTTTACACTACGAAAGCAATCCGGTCAAATGCGTTTTTTGACTATCTCTGGAAGTGGTTGAAAGTGGACCAGCTCAAAATGTTTTAAACCCCGTGTACACATGTATTTAGCATCGCCCACTTGTGATCCGATTGACAAAAATGCTTCTTAATACCAGGTGTAAACAGGGCCTTATATGATGGAGCACATCAAATATAGTAAACTGAAGCTCAAACCTACTTGCAGATACACAAGAACAAACCTTATCAAGTACGGTAAGCGTGTTTACCAAATTTGATGTGCTCTACATGTATGTGTTGGTTTACACAACATGTGGATTTATTTTGCAAACTCTATACACTTTTTGATGTGGAGTTGATTTTTAATGGAGGGACTAAAATATCAGGTTTCGTTAAAAATATCTTAATTTGTGTTCTGAAGATGAATTAAAAGTCTCATAGGTTGGAACATCATGAGGGTGAGTAAATGATGACATAATTTTCATTTTTGACCGAACTATCTTTACATGTCTTTACATTACTAGTATTTAGATATAGGGACAAAACTCATAAGTCTAAGTATTAAACTGGTATAACTCTTGACTACAGACATGAATTATACCTCAAATCAACAATGCAGTCATCAAACTTATGTTTTTTGCCTGGTAGACAATAAGACCACATAAAAATTTCATTAGTTTACATTAAAGGAGATACTCAAATCATATCTAGGTACCATACTATCATAAAGACTTAGGTGGGTTCTTTTGACTTTGAACAATTTTAAGCAGCTGCCCAGACAAGGCTGTCCTGTGAGTGACCGAGACAATATTAGAACCAATCCTAGAAACACTAGTAATGTGCTGGAAACTACCAAAAACACCAGTCACAACATTTGTTTTCTTCTGAAAATGTAATCGTATAGTCCTAATTCACTTATTCTTCCAAGTACTCTTGCTGTATTGATGTCAGGCATTCTGGCTGACAGTAACACTTTGGGTGTGTAAAATCCACAGATGTTGTTCATTCATACCGTCAGTCTCACAGACCTATGATTATGCCATGACAGAATTTGTCAAGACGAAGCACGCTGCATTTAGCTTACAGTCTCACCCTAATAAATGTCTAATTACTTGACTCACTTTAAAAATGTTATTAATTTTAATACACAGGTCAAAAGAGTTTGAGAGACAATTACTTGAGCCATGTGAAGAGGATCTGCTGAATTTATATGAGGATGAGAACTGTGAAAACAAAGAGGAAGACATCTCACTTGAGCAAAGGTATTTTGTTAATGGCTGGCTGGCTTCATTCACACCATTTGCTTTTCAAATCCAGTGTTTATTAATGACTCAACACCCCCCCCAAAAGGCTTTTATCATTTAATCTTTTTTTATGTTTTACAGTAGAATTTGTTTAGAGTTCATATATTATTTATATATATATATGTAAATGTGCATAAATATAGTTTGAATATGTATGCTGCTTAGTGTTATGTAGAATATTGTCAGCCTCTTGGATATTTATCATTAATCTGTGAATATTTTTTTTTACATTTTTAGGGAATTTTTGCAAAAGTTCTCGGTAGCCTCATGTGCCATCAGGGACATCCACCCAGGAGAGGAAGTATTCATTCCTTCTAAGTTTGGTCGACTCTTCAACCACCAGACACTGGACCTGAGGAAGATTAGCGTGACTCCGCACAACAGATCACAACAAATCCTCCTTCAGTAAGGCTGGCAAAAATTTGACACTGTACCTGAACACAAGTCATATCCAGTTTTCTGTTGCTTGTATGAGACCAGTAAAAAAGGTGTTAAAAATATCAAAATGTGCTCATTTTTTAAATGCGACAAAAAAAACCTAATTTATTGATTCTTCTATTGAAATCTGTAATTTGCCATTGTTACTAATCAGACACCGTAAACTCAATATCAGTTTTTTTAGTGTGTTCACTTCTCAAAGAATGAGAATTTGTTGTTATTAATATTTGTGTGAAAAGGGAGTAAAATGAAAGAGAGGCTTAAGTTCTGCTTGCTATATGAATGTTTTGATTCTTTTTCTATAGGGCCCGTACTGAACATGTGTTGTCTCTGATCAGTGCTGGCTTGTTGAGGAAAGCCTATTTTTCTTTCCCTTGTCAGCCTGAGGTTACATGTTGGCTTTTCCAGGTAAAATCATCCTCTTTCCTCATATTTTCTGTCCTGTAAACACTGTATGCTTAGTCAGTAACATCTGGAAGTATGTATAGTGGCCCAAAAAAACTTAAACCACACTTAAAAATGAAATGCTACTTTATATTTTGTTATCTAATACTTTTTGGGGACACTTTATGTTTTGTCTCATGCATAATGTGTAAATGTTTTTGACCTGGTTTTGATCTGTTGATCTTTTTTTTTTTAATAAGCTGTATTAGTAATATATATAAGCTGTATTAGTAATATATTTATTTTCAGCTTTCATTTTGTATTGTTATATGAATTTATTGCAGTTTAAGGGCACGCTGTTTCCATGATATACATCTGACTTGAGTTATAAAATGTGCCTTGTTTCATTTTGTTTAGTCAATTCCTGCTTTTATTCTCTCATAGGAAACCTGCATAACCTTAGGACATTTATGTTTAAACCTGGCAAAACGTATACATTACAGTCAGGTTACTTTCCTGAGAGCTTATGCTTGTAGCACTCCAACATGCATACAAATTTGCATACTCAACTCGTATCTTACAAAATTAATTAAATTAATTGCATTTGTTTGGTCACACTTTAGATTAGGGTCCAATTCTCACTTTTAACTAACTAACTTTTGTTGTTAAGTTTAGGTATTGGGTGGATTAAGGGATGTAGAATATGATCATGCAGAATAAGGCATTAATATGTACTTTACAAGTACTAATAAACAGCCAATATCCTAGTAATAAGCAACTAGTTAATAGTGAGAATTGGACCCTAAACTAAAGTGTTATCATATACTTTTCATAATTATAAACAACAGGCACTTAGAATTATTTTTTTTTTTTTAAATTTATGTACAGCTAATAACAATATTGTTTTTTTTTTCAGATGATGTCAGTTCACCCAAACCCCGTCATATCCTCACTGATCCTGCAGTCCCTGCAAACCATCGCTCTGTATGCTGCTCAAAACATCGGTACGCTCAAAATCCCTCAAAATGGCCAACTGTGCTGTACCTGACCTGTAGTAGTTATAAAGTAGTAAAATTGACTGTTGTGTTGTAGTTGAACACCACAACCAAAGTTTCAAAGTGTGGGAACCCTCTATACGGGACATCACTCTGGTTTTCCTGAACATGGGGGCGTCGTTCATCAGTCTCTTCCCTCTGGATGCCCTACAACCCCCTTTTAATGAGGGAGACCTTTTGTGAGTTTGTTTTTTATTGGTCTTTCAAGTATTTGACATAAGTCATGATTAGCAAAAGCTTCATAATAATGCTAAGTCTGCATTTTTTCATGCATTTGTATGTTTTGGCAGAGAGGCCTTTCAGCCGGAAGACACCAGCCAAGACAGAGTGATATCTGACATGAAAGACACTGCCACTATACCAATGCATAATTTAGAGAGTGTTCTCAAGGCAAGCTAAATATTTGAAAACATTTTTTTATAATCCGTTTGTTCAATGCTAAAAAAGCTTCAAATGTAATAAGTCATTGTAAATATTGTTTGTGCCTGTATTTTTATTTTATTCGTGCAGTACCTCTCTCTGTGTACTGCGCTGTGTCCGAGAGTGTACACTGACGAAGAGCTGCTGTTGCTTCTGGCGGTGGTGTGTAGAATTGGACTGGAGACTCATTTTCAGCTGCTACCAACTGGAAACTTCAGCCTCCTGCTTCAGAATCTCCTCAAAAACATCACAAACTGGGATGTACAGGTCAGAAACAGTGTTAAATACTCACCATAGTTATCCCAAAAATAAACATTCTGTCATCATTTACTCTCCCTCATGCCATTCCAAGCAATTTTCATTTTGGAGCCTGAAATGCAGTAAAAGTCAGTACCGGTACATACTTATTCTGTGTTCCGAATATTAAAAGTTAAAACTGAAAATGATGACAGATTTGTAAAAGTGTCCGTTCATTTTCTCACATTTAGCTTTCTCTCTCTTTTTTAAATGTGTAGATATCTAAAGCTTGCCAGATTCTGACTGATTTGTCAGAAGATCATCACAACCTCAGGAGACTCGTTTATCTTCTGCCAGATAGCACTCGTGGAAAGTGAGTGAAAACCTGCAATGCAAAATGAATATTTATTCTACTCGTAGACTTTTTTTAATGTAGACCATAGAGATAATTGGGTGAATCAGTGTTTACTGTAAGAGCTTTCTGTAATTATTCATCTACTGTTTCATCAACAGGCAATTAAAACGGCACCTAAGTGTGTCTATCATCTCAAAGCTTTTGAATCACACCTGCACTTACAAACTCTCAGGCACAGAGTTTACGGTGAGAATAATCCATAGAATATTAGCAGCTTTTCAATGTTAAGACAATTTAGCTCTATAGACCCAAACACCCAAATGGTCTATAGATGCTTTATGATTTGTGATGGATGGAATTATGCAGATGTAACATTCACCAACTACACTTGGCAGGCCATGCTTTTGTCCAACTTCTTTCATTTTTGAAGTAATGAGATTTGAAGTAATGAGATTGACTCATCTTTGTTTCTTACAATGTATTTTTCCAGCTATCTGAGCTGAAACCTTTCCTACCTCAAATGCGTCCCTCATCTCTGCTGAAAGTCCTCAGGTCTGCAAGGAGAGCAGAGGACTGTGATGCCACTCTAGACCAACAAGTGAGCAGAAAGTCATCTAAAGGCTGAGAGCTATTGGATCATTACTTTTTTAATATCCAAGAGTGATATAGTAAAACCACTTAGTTTAATAAGCTGATAAATGATCTTCTTTCATACAGGCATATTACCTCTGCTACAGCCTTTTGACTTTGACAAATGAAGCCTCCAATTTTGAGTTTTTACCCTCAACCCAGAGAGTAAGTGTCCAATTTCTGTTTTTATACCATTTTATAGTAAGGGAGCCAATCGGCACAATTTGATTCAGTTTCAGGGAGATAAACTCCAATTCCAAAACAGTTCTCCATGTATCTTAATTTTCATTGTTGTGCCGCTTTCATGTTTGGTTTGGCAATATAGTTTTCCATCCATCAGAATTATTAATAATGGGTTTAGAAATCATATTCAGATTTTTTGTGGATCGATCCAGAAGAATCGTGATGCGTCTGTGAATAGATTTACCCCCCAACCAACCTTATTTTACAGTGCACTCATAAAGGAGCAGTGTTAATGAATCAGTCACAGAAAGACCCTGTCAGTGGACACAGCCCTACTCTGTCTTCTGGTACCACTCTCACCCTCAGGGACCAATTATGAATATAACTTATTTTACTCACTAAAGAGAAAGGAGTTGTGTGAATTTAAGTGAGGGATGATTTTACTGACTAGAATGGTGATGTTTGGAGAGGTGTGGTTCAGTATGCATGAGTGTATTGCCTTTCTTTCCAGGTCTCTCTCTCTTTTAAAAAAAAAAGTATTTCTAATTATATCTTGAATAATATCGGTCTCAACTATAAATTTTCTTGACAATTTTTGACTATTCAATACAGTATGTCAATATTTGGATGTTTTCTCTAAAATGGCTTTACTAGATGAAAAATAAAACCAATTTCAAAAGTAATTGTTACTTATTAGAGATAAACAGGTTGCACTTTTTTTTACAGTACGCACACTACAGTGTACTAAAGAACAGGGTGATTAAAATCTGATTTTAAGAAGAACAGGGTGATTTATAAACAGTAACAGTCAAAATTGTTAAATAATATCAAGGTTGTATTTCACTACATGAAGACAAGGAATAATGATGTATTATAATTTTAATTGTATAGTCTATCTATAGAGAGACAATGTATAGTTAGATGGTCATTATGGTGAAATAAACCCAACAGGGTGAGTAGAACTTGTTTGATCTTGTATCATCCTTAAGGGGCTGACTGTCCATCATCTTATTACACAACTGCTTACTAAATAATATAATATATTGATTTCATTTGAAACTTTTTGATTTTGTAAGATGATATGAAGTGCTACGGGAGACATGGAGCTGAAAGTGTAGGAAAGTGGTTGTCAGTGTTATTATGCAAATGTCAATTGAATCCAAGTGCAAAAGCGTAATGCATCAGGGGTCTAATTTAGTCTCAATATTGTTTAAATGAAGTAAAGCACATCTGACTGTGCTTTCTTGTCTGTTTTCTTAACTGGACTAACTTTAGCCCTCTTTCACTGCCAGAATGATCTGCAGAGTCTTTCTTCTCAGCTGGAGAAGCACATTAAGTGTGACATAAGGGAGAGCGAGAAAATGCTGTACAGAAGCAAGGTGAAGAACAGCTTTATTCTGTTCTCTGAGAATTCCTCATTCTGCTGATATCAAAGGGATTCAAATTTTTATTGGCAGTGGGGTTTTTTTTGTCTTTTCTTCTGTAGGTGAAAGACTTTGTGGCAAGAATATACACAAAGTGGCAGGTGCTTCTCAGACGAACAAGGCCTCAAGAGGTAATGTGAAAGAATACAGGCAACTGATGCAGATGAAAGCTCTTACTTTTAGTTGTCTTTTCATAATTCAAGCAGCAGGGAGACTTCAGCTAAAATGTCATTCTGGAAGAATTAGTGACATTGTTTGAAGATTGAAGAATGTGTTAAGTCAGTGATGTCTTTTTAACGGTCATGCATTACCAAGAATAGTTCACTTAAAATAGAAGTCCTGTTATTGACTCACCCTTATTTTTTTTCCTAAACCTAATCACTATATTGTTTTCTATAACACAAAAGGAGACTTTTTAAAAACGTCCTGGTCGCTCTTCAAGCTTAAAAAAAACAAAAAAAAAACTAGCAAAAGCACCATAAAATCATCATAAAAGTGGTCCATATGACTTTTGTTCTATTTTCTTACTATATGATGGCTTTGTGTGAGGAACAGAATTAGCTGAAAATCTGTGTTCAATAAATCAGTTGATCACAAACCCGTTTTAAGCTATTTATAGATTGAATCTGGTTGATGCTGGAGCTAACTTCAAGATATTCAGTGAAACTCATACAAAGCTATTGCATGACTTTGAAAGACTTAGGGGGGCCGTACACACAGAACGTGTTTTTGAATTTCACTGCTTTGCTTTTTGTTTGTTTTTCTATACAAACATGTGCCAGACAGATATGTTTGACTGTTGTGTTGGTGTCTTTTACAGCATCCTGTTCATGACACTGCATCCTAAAAATTTAGCATTCAAGTTAAAAAGTAGCTTTTTAAACGCTTTCTGTATGAATGGCCACTAAGAATATAGTTTTCATATGCTCTACTTTTATCATACGGTTAATTGAATGGGGAAAAAAGAAGCCAGAATGTTCTACCAATTTTTTCCTTTCGTGTTGCATGGAAGTAAGAAAGTCATGCAGGTTTGGCATGACAGTTGAGGGTGAGTAAATAATGACTGCATTTTCATTTTTTTGTGGATTATCTCTTCAGTTGGCCTCTTGTGTAATTCACAGGGAAAGCTGTATGATTATTGGAAGCCCCCACCAGAGGACGAGATGCCCAGCAGTCCTCCGGGCCAGTCCTGCATCAAAGCACAAGACACTTCAGTGAGTACAGAAGAAACTCTAACCGCGGAGTGGAGCGGTTCAGAGTCAGACGAAGATGCTGAGAGCAAAAAGGAAGATGAGGACTTGCCAAAAGAGTGTGAGGAGAAGATGGAACGAGGCAATGACTATTGTGTGGAGGACATCAGCAATGTAGAGGAGAAAAGTGAAGAGTCAAAGCAACAGCTAGGTGATGATGCAAAGTTGGAAGAAATATCTGATGAAAAGCTGTTTGAAAGTCACGAAGACTTAGAGAATGACGACGACGATGATCTCATGAACCGAGAGGAGGAGCTTCTTAAAGATGAAGAGCCTCATGAAGAAGACCGAAAGCACATACCTGTAGAAGAAAACACTGAGACATTAGAGGAGCTCGAGGACTTGTTAGAGAAAGATGAGGAGATGAAAGAGGGAATGGAGGAAGGGATTTGCGAGGAGATGTATTTGAATTCGAAGGAATCTTGAGAAAGAATAGTTGAAAGATTCTCAGGTCATGTTAGAATTTTACACCACACTTTTGTTGCCCTCCATTCATATGCACATTATTTAAGGACTTTTCCATTAATGAATAGTTATAGTCTTTCAGTGACACATGTGATGCTTGTAGTTGTTTACATCTTGTTTATAATATATATTCTGAGCATAATTTTTTTTACAAGGTTCGTCTCTTAAGAAATGAGGTTTATTATTAAATGTTTGGCCCTGGTTTTTCTGAAAAGGAGAGCTTAAACATTTTTTATGTACATATATTTCATTTTTTGAAACATCTATTAGGTTAATGTGCACAATGGTAGTTTTCAGGATCTGCTCTTTATGCTGCTGTGTAATCTATTCCTTTATTTTTTTTAGTTTGCCAAAAACCAGGGGTATCTTTATCCAGACAATATAACAGCAAAAGCAAGGGCTTAAATCATTGTCAACTTTTTCTGTAGGTGTCCGGATGTTTAAGCATCCCATTAGGTATAGTGTATTTTTATTATTACTTTGTTGTTGGCAATCCAGTCTTCCTCAAAAAAGAAAAATTCACAGTGATGTTTATCATAAGGATTAATTATTTTAAAAGGCTGTATTTCTTAAAAAGATAACAAATCCTTTGGTTATTTTTTATGAAAATAAATACTTGTTCTGATAAAAAAAGGGGATCTGTGTGTTTCCACTCACACTCAAGACCAGGTCTTACAAGTGTTTACATCATAGTCTTCCATTGTTCATCTCTTCCAAATGGTGGTGTTCACGGAGCAACAACGTATGATTTTAAAAAAGAAGGCATGGTTCTTTCATGGATATTCACAATTGTGTTTTGTGGTGAGCATCAGTCTATCATGTTCTTTGATCTTTTTTCCAACAACATATTCAACACAGTGAACAGACTGCATGTTTTAACAGTGCTCTTGTTTATTATTATAATTGTGTAAGCGTGCTTTATCCAATAGATAGCGAAGGAATGCGGTAGCCCAAATGTTTTTTTCACCAATATGTTTGTTGTTCGAGCGTATTGTGAGATGGTGTCGCAGGAGGGCGTACAGTAGCTATACCTGTGACGAGTGACGAGGCTCGCGCGCGGGCACGCTCAGCACAGAGACTATCACACAGCTGAGTTCATTCGGTGTGCCTCTGCTCTTTCTCACGTTACTCGGCTTTACAGTAACTACTAGCCGACTTTCCTACGTTTTTGGACGGGTTGTGACGAAAGGTATTTCAGTAAGTAGACCACTTTCATACTAAACACTTTTTCTTTTTGTGATATTTGTTGTCGATAATGCACGTCTGTACCTTAATGGTGAGCTTCGCACGAAAGTGAAGTTCTTTCCGACAGATCAGTATGAAGTCTCTTACATGTTGTTGAGTGAAGACAACATCATATAGATGACACGAAAAAGCTGGAAATTATAATTTTACACAGACGAAATGCCACCGTATATGGCAAGCCGCTTTAACATTTATTCCTTAAAAAGAATTGTTTTACTAGTGCTTAATTATTAGGAAGAAATCCAATTGCACCATTTTCTGTTTTACTAGTATTAAATTATTCACTCATGCTTATTTTTTTAATACCAGTCACTAATCCCAGTAGTGACAAGTAACTATTTTAAATTGTTTCTAACTACTAAAATATTTACTAGAATTTATAGTCTTCCTAATACTACTTGGACAGACACTACTATTTATTAGACAATACTGGGTATTCAAATTGTATTCTTGCTAGTTAGGTTTTTGATTGAACTTCCAATCTGACTAGTCATTTCATATAACTCAAATCAAACATTATTTGTAAAGCACTTTCAACACCACAATGTGGAAACCAAAGTGCTGTACAGAAAGAATAAACAAAATAATAAAAAACTTAGAACCAATAAAACATACCACACAACAACAAACAGCAAATTACTAAACATTTTAAAATGCTAATGAAAACAAATGAGTTTGAAATACACTAATAATAAGTAAAACAATTAACTGGTGAGATAAAATGTTACTGGTAACAGTCAGGATATATACTAATTTCTCATAAATTTGGGAAAAACATATATATTGGTAATTATAAGAAATATGTAATGGTTAAACATACAAAACTAAAATATGTGGCAAGAGCAATTAGAATTATCAATATCTGAATCATATCTCCACTGAATTTGCTATTTGTTACCAGTAAAAATGTAATACTCATTTGTAGTATTAGTAAGTGACTAGTGGTAAAGTATTAAGAGCTAGCAAATGGTTGCAAGTATACATACAAGAGTAAACAGAATAGGAAAAAGCTACATTTGGAAAACGTACTAGTAGGAAGTGAATAGTTACATTAGTAACTATGTATCGCTTTTAGTGAGAAATAGTTTATTTCTGGGAATACATGTGAGAATAGCTTGCCATACAATGTAAAATATTTCTGACAAAGAGCAGTTCATTAAAAGTTAACCATTAAACTGTGTTAAAGGGCATATGACTGAGAGATAGGCTACTTCAGGCTACTGGTATGTGATGTGAAAGCGTGACAGAAAGATGTGGACATGTCTGCGTTTATTCAGATTAATGCACAAGTATTACTCACCTGACAGTGAACATTATCTGGGCAGTTTCTCTGGCACAAACACATTTAACTGTCCAATTTAAATGACAGCTGGGAGAAGAAAGTCTTTTAGCGACACACCAGTAGCAGAATGTACTTGTCAAGCATATAACCAAATTGAAAAATCTAATAATTGCTTCATAAATATAAAAACACATAATTGAGAGACGAGTCTTTAGCGTTGAATGCTGAATCTTATGCTGAAGCATTGCTGATCTTATGCTGTCTTACATATTACGATTTTAAATAACAAAATACACGCTCTCTCATGGCAACAACAACGTTTAAAACTGCATAATTTTACACAGATGCAAAGCACCATCAGAGCCGTCACTGATACTACAGGGCATCTTTACTATGACATTTATGTGGTATTGTTTCTTTAAGCTGAATTTGAGGCAGATACAGAGCTGCTCAGATCAGATCAGCTATAACTCAGCTGTGCAAAGAAGCCTTTAGAGACGGATTTGTTGCATACTGCCGTATGATTTTTCTTCTCTATTAACTGCTTTTTATAGTTCAACAGAATGTCTTTTTTATTCTCAACTGAAAAAGAGACAGTCCCTCATGTGATCCAGCATCCGGTCAATGACCCAGTGTACAATCGGGCACTATCATTGCTTATCCTCATGGTCTTATGCATGCAAGAATAACATTTTTGTTAAAGCAATTCTCATTCATAAGCCAAACATTGATTTAGTTATACTAATATCTTAGGCTATAGCTTCATTGGTCTGCCATCCTCAATGAAAAGTTTATTTATTTATTTACTTTCTTCGTTCATTGCCTTGTGCTAGAATATTGATGGATCATGTTTCAGCGATGATGAACTAGATGGCGGATGTGCTGTTGAATCTCTGTGGAAGATTATTAGGCAGATTTGTAGACACTCAAAAGGCCTTCAAACGGTCTGCTGTTTTAAAGACTGCCATTTAATTCAAGGGTCTGTAAATTAAGAAATGCTGTGTTTAAATGTCAAAATGTTGGTTATGCATGCACTCACAAAGACCCTGCAGGTCATTAACGCATGGAATATAGCATGTCGTTGTCATGCGATTACATTCAAGAAATCGTGATATGAATTTAGTGTGCTTGTCGGTTTTAGAGGGGACTCGGATGTAAATGTGCTCAAATTGATTGACAGCTGTTGCTAAAGATGCATGAAGGTTCTCATGCAGTCACTATTGAGCTGAGCTGCTTGCAGAAACAGAGCTATCGTTTTCTCTCTGCAGCTGCTCAATTCTTTTCACTTGATTGGTCCATCCTACAGCCTGATACCATGTACCCTGTTGTACAACTCAACACTTTATTTTTAAATTAACTTGCAGCTGATCTTATATTGTTTCGAATTGGCTTTGGCCCATCTCTGCTGCTCTGTAGCAGAATAAGAAATAGCAGTTGTGTGTTTGACTGATCTCTTTCTGTCTGATGTGACCACACAGCATAAGACCACTGTGCTGAGCTGTGGGCTACAGTGGACGCCAATTAATTTGCTTTTATTTGCTTTTTTTATGGAGTTAGTGCTAAGAGATTTTCCACCGGGAAGATCTTGCTCCTCGTGTGCCTGACCTATTCTATCTTTCTTTCTTTATAGTTCTCATTCTCTCTAGGACATCTGAATTGGCAGAATAATAATACTGCTGATGGTTGTGTAGTTATAATCCTGTGATGGATTTCATTCATAAACCTCTTACACTTGAACTGGATTCTAGTTTTGGACCAAACTATTTTTCAATCCACACTGTTCCCTGAGCAGTTCAGCAGAAAAGTTATTTGATTCCTGAAACATTCAGTGATATTTAATACCACATTATGTTATATCTGCTAATGCTTTGTTGACATAAATCAGCCCCTGAAGGAATTTTTCCACAGACCTTTCAAAGCATATTTTTGTGATGAAAAATAATTTCCTTATTAAAATCAATAATTTATGATTACTATTTATTTATCTTCAAAATGATTTGAGCAAAATATGGATATGGCCTAAACTGTACCAATTATGACTTTTTAATGAATTTATAAATTACATTACAATAGGTATTTATCAAAATGTTACTCTAGCACCAAATCAGCATATTAGAATGATTTCTGAAGGATCATGTGACATTGACGACTGGAGTAATTCAGCTTTGCCATCAGGAATAAATGACATTTGGAAATATAATTAAAAGCGGACTGTCATTTTTAAATTATATTAATATTTCACATTATTTAATGTTTTTTTTTAAATCAAATAAATGCAGCTTTGGTGAGCATAAGATACTTCTTTTAAGGACATTAAAAACTAAGAAATCTAAGCACCGGTTTCATTGTGCATGGGTCTTTTCAGCTTTTTCAGCTCTTTGACAGAGTGCAGAACGAGGGATGCTGATCCGATGAACTTCTCTGGCACAGTGCTGCTGATTCCTGTGCTATAGCAGGTGTGAATTCAAGCACATCTGTGCAGTTATGTTCGAGAGAGTTTGTTTTGTGTGTTTCATTTAAACAGAGAGGAAAGGAGTGAGATAGTTTTGAATGAACACGAATACGGAGGCCTAGAAAGCCTCTGGGAATGTTCTCTCTGAAGTGGAGATAGAGGGAAAAGAAAACAGTGCTCATCTGGTGCGTAAGCTTGTTTAATGGAATGAGGGAGAGAGAGTGTGTTTATCTGAGAGAGGGGGAGAAGTCTGGAGTGTTTACAGAAGAGAGGGATTGAGTGTGTTAGAGTAGTGGGCGAAGGGAGGCGAACAGTTGGATGCTCAGGCCACTGTCCTCCTAAATTACATCGGACTGAGTGTGTGTTTGTGTGTCTGTGACACAATGACTATTCCTTTTTAAGTAACAACTATGTCCTTACAGGTCAGTAACAACTTGATGAACCAACAGTAGGAAGTTAACAGTGCCAATATGGAGAAAAATGTTTTAGAACTAAAGAGGTTAATAGTAGTTTTGATATATATGTTTATTAAATTGATGTTCGTACATTAGATCCAGTGATCCATTAACTCCAGTGGTATTAGTGGCTTTCAAAAAGTAGTTTTATTCTATTCTAAGTTGAGCAACATTTAGTACTCGCGTCATCTCGATGACCCCTATTACTGGGTGCAAACGGCACTTCATAATTTACTGACGTTAGCTTGGATCATTCCTCGTTTAAAAAAAAACGAAATGGTAATGGTCAGATATGATCTAAAGTAAACCATCTTAATGACTGTCCCTGAATACCAATTTTGTAATCCATCTAAGAGTATGTCATAATCTATAGTGTTAATCAAGTAAAAGTAGTATTGAGATGCAGCCTTGGTCAGAAGCTAGAAGTAAGTATTTTGTAATTTTAACGAGCGCAGTTTCAGTGCTATGATGGGGCCTGAATCCTAACTGAAATTTTTCCTAAATATCCCTTTTTGCAAGAAGGAGAAGAATTTAGCAGAATTTAAACATAAATGGAAGATTTGAATTGGGTATGTGATTTGACAATCCATTTGGATTTAGTTGAGGTTTCTTAATGAGAGGCTTAATAACTGCCAAGTTGAAGGGTCTTGGGACATGACCTAGAGATAAAAATGTATTAATAATATTGAGAAAAGGCTCTTCTGCTGTAGGTAACAACTCTTTCAGTAATTTAGTCGGTATTTGATCTAATAAACATGTTGTTGGTTTAGATGCAATGATAAGTTTATTTAGCTCTTCCTGTCCGATAGTTGAAAAGCACTGTAAGTGTTCTTAAGGGGCAATAATGAGGCTGAATCATAAAACGCTGCCAAAGATTGTACAAATTATTTTTCTGATGCTTTCGATTTTCTCAGTGAAGAAATTCACAAAGTCATTATTACTAAAGTCCCTTTAAGACAAGTCATTTCACTCGGTGGCCATCTTTGAAATGCCTCTCGGGCATTAAATGTGGTTTTACAGATACTAGACACGTGACTTTCAAATGAAAGCTTGGAATCAAAGAGCACACCCAGGTTCCTAAATGACGACGAAGACTTGACAGAGCAGCAGTATTCTAGGTTAGTATGTGAGGACGTTTTTTTGTCCAATAATTTGAATCTCTGTTTTTTCAGAATTAAGTTGTAGGAAATTACTAGTCATCCAGTTTTTCATATCAGCTATGCATTCCGTTAATTTTGTGAATTGGTGCATTTCGTCTGGGCGTGAAGAAATATAAAGCTGAGTATCAGCATAACAGTGAAAACTAATGCCATGCTTCCTAATGATATCTCCTAAGGGTAGCATGTACAGAGTAACAGCAACGGTCCTAGTACCGAGCCTTGTGGTACACCATACTGAACTTTTGATCGATAAGACATCTCTTCATTTACTGCTACAAACTGATAACGGTCAGATAAGTATGATTTAAACCATGCTAATGCAATTCCACTAATGCCAACATAATTTTCTAGTCTATTTTAAAGAATGTTGTGGTCAATGGTATCAAATGCAGCACTAAGATCGAGTAACACTAATAGAGAGATACAACCACGATCGGATGATAAGAGCAAATAATTTGTGACTCTGATGAGAGCTGTCTCAGTACTATGGTACGGTCTAAATCCTGACTGAAAATCCTCGCAGATATGATTTCTTTCTAAAAAGGAACATTGTTGTGAGGATACTGCCTTTTCTAGTATCTTTGACAGAAAAGGTAGATTCGGGATCGGCCTGTAATTGACTAGTTCTGTAGGATCAAGTTGCGTTTTTTTTACAAGCGGTTTAATCATAGCCAGCTTAAAAGTTTTTGGTACGTATCCTAATGACAAAGATAAATTAATGATATCAAGAAGAGGATCTATGACCTCTGGAAGCATCTATTTTACATTCAAAACAATACGAGTGTCTAGTCTTGTGATATTCTATAGTCTTTGTTATTACTAAACTAAACTGTGTTGGAATATTCAGTTCAGGTGACGTTAACGTATGTAGTTAGCTCCTAATTTCTCCCGCGCACACAGTTTATTGCAGTATTCTCATGAACTCTGAACATGAAAACTCTAGAGCATTCCCATACTAAGCCACTGCTTTTGATGCAAGGTTAGAGAAGTCAGAGATGAACTCTGGTTGAGTTTGTGATATTTGGATAAAGTCATGGCTCTTTTGGATTAGGACTCACACTATTCAGTTGTCATACTTTAATCACTGGCTTATTATTCAGCACAGTCACCTCAGACCGAGCTCAGGATTAAAGGCCTGAAATGTCGGTGTCATTGGACGCGGTGATGCATCCAATAAAGCCTTTGATCTTCGCTTGACGTGTCTCTGGGTGTCCATGTGCTTTGTGCATGTGTCACTCAGACTTTTTTAAATTTGAAAAGAAGACTTCATTTCTATTAAGGCAACCTTTTAGTGCCACGGGGTGCACTGGCTTCCTTTTAACATGCCCACGTTCCTTTGTTCCATGCAAACATGAGAATCTTGATATTAAGTTGTCCTTAGGCGATATGGCCAGAGAACCACAGTTGAATTGTGTTATTTGAGAAACCTGATTTAACTACAGCGTCAGTGCACACGCTTCACCTGATCACATGTCAGCTTAACTATGACATCAGCACTGACTAGACATTTCTGTACCTGTTTTAATTGTCTTGTTTTTTCTTGTTTTGCAGAGTGAACCACTTGAGGGAAGGACAGCTGTTCTACTTTTTAGATAAGAGTAAAACAACAGCATTTGTGCACACCAGAGGAAAGGGTCTTCAGAGACGGCGTGAGTGACTTCCTGCTCCCTTCAAAGGGGGTGGGCGGTGGTCTTGTGGTACTGACCCCTCCTGGTCAGACTGAAGATGATGACCCATAGTGCATGGCTGCTGTTCCTGCTGTTGCTGTGTATTGCGTCCACTCTATGGGGTTACCCCTTCAGACCCCCGCTAGACCTGGATGTGACCCCCAGAACTACAGTCTTCTCCAACGGTATGATACAAATGGTGTTTTCTATTTAAAAAAAAAAAGCTTAATGAGAAACTGCGCGTTGCATTTATATTCTGATTTCCATCTGCTTGCCTCTACATAGTATGCATTATCAATAATGCATGCATTGAATTTGGTCTTTTAATATCACTGTCTTACTACATTAGTACTTTTATATTAGTAAAATGATTGGCAGGCAATGGAGGAAAGCCTTGTTTTAGCCCTCCAGGTGGGTGTTCCTATACGTCTGTCATGTCATGTGAAAACTATTAGTTAAATATGACAATCATTCATTATACCATGATACATTTCAAATTGTAATCATTTATGTGTCCATTAGAATCACTGTAACATGGTACTACTGTGGCACTACAGTACTTTTCAGCACAGTTGATTTTCAAGTAAATAAAAATGGGTGCTTAGGCAGATGCTGAGAATCGGCTGTGTGGTTACATGAGGGGGAGTGGGTTCAGGGACTGTTTACAACTATGCACTTAATCATTCAGATGTAAGCAAGAGCTCTATCACAGCCGTTTAGATGACGCGCTGCTTGCCTGCTTGAATTTTGTATCTCTCTTCGCTGTTGAACAATAAAACCGCTTTCTCTCACATCTGTGAAACAGAAATGCTGGAGAGAAGGCACAATAAGTCAACCTAAGGTTTCCTTTATCGCCTGCGTTTAGTTACACAATCGCAGAGATGTCAGAGGACTGAGAGACTTGAGGCCTGTGTTGAGTGTAAAAACATTGAGAGAGCAGCAGGTTCACTCTCCCAGACTCGTCCTACCTTTTCCTGCCAGGTCAATGACCTAGAGAAGGAGCGTTGCAGCAGATTTTTAGTGTAGAAGACGATTACAAATAGTGTCACTAATTACGTTAAACATGTGGAAAGCAACATATTATTTACTATTTATAACCATTTCTCACCTTCAGGTGATTGAAACTCTCTTCCAGTACAATAATGCGGTGCTTTGTCGAAGTTGAGTTATGTGTTGTGAAGTTAATTGCTTAAAAAAATCTCTTGAGTTCAAAACATCATGTTACACATTTATTACTTCCAAACTATAATCAATTATACATTCATAATCAGTTGCTCATTGATGCTACGCTGTTATTTTAGTATCATTGAGATCCTATAATTTGTATTCATATTTTGATTTAGTTTTTTTCTATATTTCCTATTTTCATTTTAAAGTTTTAGTAATTTTGTTGTGTGTTTCAGACATTATTATTTCTTTGTATTTCTTTGTCTCTATTTAGTTTATATAAATTTTTATCCGTTTTACTTCTTTTAGTACATCGACTAAATGAAAAGGAGCAGTGTTCATACATTTATTATATTTTTATTGAAATACATTTTTAGGGTACCACTACCTATAAACATGACCCATTACTTTGCATAGTGCACAAGTTGAGAAGCAGCTGAGAGGGAAGTGCACTAAGAAAAAAGCAGACTGGAGTGGCTTGAGCCTCGCAGGACCATAATCCATCCCTGTATACATCAGTCTGACAGATCTTTTCATCAAAGTACTTAGCAGCTTCTACTGCATTTACAAAAATCAATGGGCTCATCTCTCCTCATCATTTCATCAAGCCTCCCTGTGCAGGCATGAGCTCAGATTATCACTGTGAGTGGGAAATATCAATTAATCTGAGTTCATTTCAAACCCCTGCTTAGCAACAGGCAAGAGATGAAAGTGTAAGGAATACATTGAACTTTAGCGTTCTTGGCTCACTTGGTACCCTAAAGCTAGGTACACACACTTAACCACTGTAAGACCCATAATGAATGTAATTTGATACTTACGACTGATCATGCCCAAATGCGCCGAGTCAGAGACAGTTGCGTTAAGTCGGTGTTCAAAGTGTTCAAAGTCGGTGTTCGGTGTTTTAAAATCTGCCCCAGTATTTGGAAAAAGTCTGTAAGTGTGTTCAGTTCAGTCTTAGAATGTTTCAGCTGGGCGTTAAGTTGATCCCCGCCATAAGTGAGATTAGACATGACCAAAGGAAAAAAAATTACCTTTTAAAACTCTAGATTGCATAAAGCGGGTTATTTATTTCAGATTTCATGTATTCCTTAAAAAACTTGTTTCTGACATGAAAAAAAAATGTTGTAAAGTAACAAAAAACTCCATGGATTACGGTACTCAAAAATCGTGTGTGTTGTAAGACATGTATTTTTCAATCAAAAATCTCAAAATATTCTTTGTCAAATATTTGTATATAATGACCATTAAAGTGTATAATTGGTATATATAAGTTTCATACATAGTGTCTCAATCATAACAATCTGTGCTCTCTTTCTTCTAACATATAACCATTTCATGTTTTTATTTAGGAATTACATTAATGGACATGTTTAATAAAGTTTATCCTTGGGAAAAGATAAGATTTTTTATCAAATTGAATGATTTTCTATGACTGTTTATTGTTATTATTGTTATTGTTATATTTATTTATGTATTGTTTTTTTGTAAATATAATATTGTTAGATTATTGTATACTATTAATTTTCAAGTATTATTATTTTTATGATGATTTAAAATTGTATTACTTTTGAGTTTACAATGAATATACTGTTTATGCTAATATGGTATAAATATATGTACAGCTAGTTTGTCATTATTGCAAATTAAACACTTCATGTTGATGCAAGATCATTAAATTTAACATACAAACATTTAATTTGGACTGTATGTCTCAGGAACCCCAAAGCAGATACAGAGTCCGTATCCTGCACCTCTAAAAAAAGATTACTTCTCTGAGGCTGCTTAATCATTAATGAGTTCAGAGAGCTCTGTACTTTACTTTTATACCCTATAACCCTCAGAGACATGAGAGCGAGAGAGATAGTGACAAGCTACCTGAGGGAGGACAGTGTAAATTATATTTACACTGTATGTATTGTAGCCTACTCCTTAAAGACACACTGAACACACTCATTATGCTTCTGTCAAATATCAAAGCGCACACTGCTGTGAAACTGCATGATGTGACTGGTTGAAACATGACGGTGAACACAGTGTTCCTCGCTGGTTCTCGGGAGACCTTCATTTGTTTATTTAGCAAATACACAGGTCTCTCTCTCACAACACATGCACAAGGCCGCTGGGACGACAGTCTGAATCATGTTGTGGATGTCATATTGATTTGTTAATTGGTTAACCTTTACAGTTCAGGAGACAGAGGGAGGTGTGTGTGTGCAGACTGGATGGGAGTGTCTTAAGTAAACGTACTACTGTAATGTCAGTTGTTAAGGTCTGATGTTATTCATTGCATATTCACCACGTGGCTAACTGCATGTTGACATCCCCTTCTAACTGACAGGTTCGGTTAGGCCCTTAATTTCAGTGAAGACAGATTTTAATGTTACAGCTTACACTATTCTAGAGAATGTTTGAGCTTCCAACTTTGTGGCCACAGTTTGGTGAGGGCCTGTTTCTCTTTTCAGTTTGAATGGGATCTTAACTCTGCACCCTTATAACAACATCTACTGCAAAATAAGAGTGATTTTAGAGTGGATCAACCCTCTATTAATACTGATGGTTGATCAGAACGTTCAAAAGAACAGCATGTATTCATTAATAAAGTATTAATTTCTTTAAAAACAAATCATACTGACCTTTTTATTGTTTCTTGTAAGCAGTGTTGTGTACAGTGGATGGCAAATAATATATGCTACAGTCAGATGGCGTTTCTTATAGTGGGTGAGTCATTTTTGGATGGCTGCTGCCTCACCTTACCTGTCACAATGGCTGGATTATACTTCATCCAGAGAACAGGTAATGCTAGCATTGTTCTCTGTTGCTTCATTGTTTCACCACAGTGGATCTTATACCAGACTGAAATGCATCTGGTAAAAGCAGGAGAGTGTATCAGTTGTCTTAGTTCTGAGATGTTGTTGTTAGAGTAATCACTATATGTTTGAATAACAATTAAATGCCTGTTTATTCCCGGAATATTTATATAGAACATTCTTAAAATATTTGCTATGGTGGTTGGATTGAACAATAACTTCTACGACTAGTATCTACTGTGTAAACATTGTTAAAGCTAGCATTTTCTATTAGCGAACAACAGCACTCGGTTACACTTTATTTTAGGGTTTCATTGTTATAGTGTAATACACATATATTGTAAAAATATATATTTTTGAGTACTGAGTAATCTTAATTACCAACACGTACTTTAGGGTTAGTATAGGATTAGGGTTTGGTTGAGGGTAAGTTGCGTGTAATTATGCACAATTTACTGTTATTACTAGTAAGTGCATGTAACATATGTAACAAGGATACTGTAAAATAAAGCATTATGCAGCATACTTTGTACTTGACATTCAGTTGCACAATTAAGCAATAAATTGTAGATTTTTGAACTAAGTTGTTGAACAATATGGGAATTTGTATGGGTTTAAGACCCAAAACATTACCATTGTATTTCTATATAAAACAGTAGTATTAGCATGGTATCATGTCCAAAAAGATATGGTAAAAAAAAACTGATTTATAAGCAGTGTTAGGTAAGTTACTCTAAAAAGGAAAATGAATTACTAGCTGCTTATTACATCTTCAACAGTGTAATTAGATTGCTGTACTAATTACTCTCTCTAAAAAGTATTGCATTACTTATTACTAATTACTAATTACTTTTTAAGTCCCATATCAACCTCCACCAGTTGAAAAATTCATTGAAACACTGATAATCCCAAACTAATGTTGGTAGAACTTTATGGAGGTTGAAGCCAAAACTAATTCCCAATGAATAAACTCATTGTCTGTCTGTTTAATTTGCCAATGTTTCAATGATCTCCATCAGTTCCTTGTAAGATCTCATGACCATGTTGAACAGACAACCATTTGTACAGCTTTAAAATCTTGAGACGCTCTATTCAAGCATTTTGGAAAACAAGTAATTCCGGTTTGGGGTAATAATAGCGTTCCTCCACTCTGCACTACCATGTGCCTGAAAATGACAAGCACTTGTGTGGTTTGTGTCTGCGTAATAGCAGGCCTGTAGACTTCTGTCAGTCAGGTTGCTGGTCTGGTTAGGAAAGGTGCTTTATGCTGGGCCGGTGCCATTTTTACACATCTCTTGACATTTGTTTGAAGTTCAAAGCTGCTCTGCTCACCCCAGCGCGGGAATATTGTGGAGGTCTCTGTGCTGTGCTCACGTAAACCTTGGTTGTGTTTGAATAACCTTGGCTTGTAATTTGTAAAACTTCTGTGTTGAATCTGGTGGCTAGTGGCAAAGTACAACCTACATGTGATGTGTCTGTCACTATGACAACGTTCAATATGTGTAATGCGTTTTGGGACCAGACATCTTTTACATTGCTACACTAATAATTTGTGCAAGTCTCAGCCCAGTTGGGCTCCGTGGGTTTGAGGTTGCCATTATGCTTCTCCAGACTAACACTGCCCACTGAAGAGTGGCGATATAATATCCTGGAGGACTGTGGGAAACACATTTTGTGATATGATAGTGAATGTCTGAGTGAATCAATCTGTTCTATTAACATTGTTGGCTCTGTTATGGGGGGTGGAGGGTGAAGATATTAAAAGGAGAGATGACAGCAATTGGAAAAGACCACAAAGTAGATCATTCTGCTATTTAACTTAGAGCCAACGGATTAGACTCATAGCTTTTCTTGAGGTTCAAGAAATTGGTTTGATAAATTAAATCTTCCAGTCTCATGACCTCTTGCCCACTAATTACTATTTGATAATTCTATGACTGTTCGGCAGAAGCAGAGTTTTGAAGCAAGACCATAAGCACTATAGACATGGAAGGGAACAGTATTCAGAGTAATGCTTGAGTTATGCTTTTTTTATTTTGTCATTCACCCCAAGAGGTCAAATTTTGTCTGGTTAGTATTGTCAAAATCCCTGTGGGAAGTCATTTGATGGCTATATTCATAATGCTATTTATGAATCAAAGTACAGCCCTTGAATTAGGAAAACTTGACATCTATAGAGTGTGAAATTAATCTGAGGGAGCATTGAGCCAAAGCGAGGCCGTTGGGTCGGTGGACTGAGGTGGAGTCCGGGGCTCTGTGGCTGTAAACAGAGACATGGGATCCTCACGAGGCGAATCTGGGGACTGGAAGAGCAGAGATGGATCCGCTGGGCGTGGATGAGCCGATGGACTGACAGGGACCAGCGGAGGAAGGGCTGATGAATTGGCTGGATTTGGTAGAGAAGGGGGGAGAGGGAGGCTGGGTGGGCACGCAGGAAACTCTGGAGATACAGGAAACTCTGGGCTGGGCGGGATAAGTGCTAATGGGAGGTACAAGGGTATCACTCCCTCAAATAAATCCCAGACCTCTAGGCTGGGTGGGGCTTTCATTCAAGTCCACAAGCTACACTAGTACTCCCTCTGGGACGGGCGTCGTTGCAGTCTCGTGCACCTGGTCAGATGTGTCGATGGGCACAGGCTCCGGGGCGGTGGAGTTCTGCTGGAGCTGACTTGCCTCAGGGTCTGGAGCGGGACTTGTGTCCTCTGCTGGGGTGATGGTGAATGCCGAAGTAATGTTCACCAGTACCCACTCCACACATGCGGCAAAGTTTTTACTGGGACTGCTCCCTGGAAAGCGTGCCCTGGACCACTCGAGAGTTAAACACGCAGAGCAAGCGGTCCGGATAGTGCGTTTAGCACACCAACTCCAAAAAGTCCCTTGTATGTGTGGTTCCAGGGAGGGGTCTTTCTGCTCCAGGCATAAAAGCTGGACAGTGGGGAGGTCCGTGGTGACGAGAGGTAGAAAAGAAAATGATCACTATATTGGTCCTGTCTTCTGTCACGTGTGGCTGTATAAAGCGCATGAAGACAAAGGATATCAACAGTTTTTAATCCAATAAATCCAACAGGCAAATAAAACTCAGGAAACAGAATAATACAACCACGTAAAACACTGACAAGACAGGACAAAGGAGTGAACAAAACAGGGAGTGGATATATATATATATACAGAATAAGCTAAAGCAGGGATAACCAAAACACAATGACACATAGCAGACATTGATTACAAATTATTATTATTTTCAACCCATGCAAACAAAATCGGCATTTTTTGGGGCGGTTTCAGATAATGCTAATGTGCATTCAAAATTCTGTTTATTATAAGCGCATTCTGCAGTTATGTTATCTGCCACTTTAAATGCTCAAACGCTTCAAAATCAGGTGGAATCTGACTGGCTGTCATTGTTTTTATCATTCATCAATACACGTAAAATCTCAGTAATCATTTCTACCACAATCAACCTACACAGTAGGACACAAAAATAGAAGAGTGAATGAATGGGACAGCTTAAGCATTAGAGAGAAGTTTAATTAAGTGTATTGAGCATGTGTGTGTGAGCAGGAAGCATTGAGGAAACGCAGACGATTCTGCATGTTAGCGAAATAAAGCAGTGCTGTCAGCAGGGAGTCACAGGGCACCTTAATTAGCCTCTCTTTCTCTGTGCATCTCTACTTCCGTCTGTCTCTCTTACGCTGTGCCTGTGGCCGGCTCCCATCTTTTCTCTCCATAACTGTATTTGTCAGCTCTGCTGTCATTGCAATGCTCTGGGTCGTCAGCCAAATCTGGCTGCGCTGCATAACCTGTCCTGTCCCTGCATGCATTGCTGCTGCCTACACACGAATGAGATGTGTGTCCTGTGTGTTGATGCTCTAGTCTACAGCATGTGGTGTTATTTTTGCAGTGCACATACCGAACACCAAGTGTCGTGAACAAATCATCACAGTAGTGCGATACACAACAAGCAGTTGTGCAAACAAGGAACCAGGAATGTGTGCGTGTGTGTGTGTGTGTTACCTCACCTTTATGTTAAAAGGGCGTTCTGCCTCCTACACTTATGGAATGAGTGATTGTCTTCTACTAATATTGGTGTCTTAACTGGTGTTATACATGTTCAGTTGTGAATGATGGGGACACACACAGTATCCACAGCATGCATCCCTCAAGATTAATTAAAGATTTGGAAAAGCAAAGCTGAAGTTGAATGCCAATAAGTCAAACATGGACTCGCTGACACAGGAAACAGCTCGTCTTCTCAACACCAAGCACCCACAGATCTTACTGAAGTGTTTACAGATCCCTTTTATGGATAAAATATTTCTTTAACTGGTATGTCCTGTGTGTTTCAGGGCTGTTGGGCTGCAGGCGCTTCAGAGGCTTGACACTGAACTACAGTTTATTGCTGCTGGAGGAGGAGACAGGCGTGTTGTACGTGGGAGCTAGAGGGGCTTTATATGCCCTGCAGGCTAGTGACATCTCCAGCAGCTCTCCGCAGACCGTACGTACCCACAAAACACATCAGCACTTCATAACAGAGCTTGCCAGCCAGAACTGTATTGATATTCCTGAAATATCCTATTTTTATTCCACTTCCCCTCTAAAATATTCTGTAATTAATTCATCAAAAACTGCTTAAGATGCAGACTGCATTCAAACATTCTGTGAATAATTTCAGTGTTGCAATCTAATTTTGGTTTACGCAAACTTTATACTTTTTGAGAAATATAGAAATGTGAAAATCTCCTGGGAATGTACATTGCCAGAGGCCAGTCACACATGATATGGAACAAAATGCACATCTTGAGCTGTATTTGAAAAGTAAATTAAGTTGATGCTTTGTCAAAAAACACCTTTATAGAGCAGTGGTTCTCAACCAGTCAAGTTTGACTTCAAGACAAAACAAGCATTGAAATAAGCTAAAACAACAAATCAAGATACTTCTTATTTTAATTCAACCCCTCATAAAAAGTAAAACTCCATAGACATTTTGGGTGCAGTTCTGAGGGGAAAATGCAGAACATTGAGTTTATATCTGAGTTGAGTTACAATTCTGTTTTTTCTTCTTCTTGCAATTCTATCTTACAGTTCTGAGAAGAAAAATCAGAATTGCAAGATATAAACTCAATATTCTTCTTTTCCCCTCAGAATTGCAAGTTTATATCCCACAATTCGAAGTATTTCCTTCTTAGAATTGATATACAAACTCGCAATTGCAAGAAAAATGTCAGAATTTTTAAATTAAAATGTTATTGGTTTAAATATTTAATGCTGTAACTATAGGGTTAATACATTATTTACTGCATATGTGAATATAATGTAGATGAAGTGAAGTGAAGCATGGTAACCCATACTCGGAATTTGTCCTCTGCATTTAACTCATCCAAGTTAGTGCACACACATATTAGGAGTAGTGAGTAGTGAACACTTCCTTGTTCAAGGGCACCTCACGTCATTTACTGCCGGTGCTGAGAATCAAATCCGCGAGTCTGACTCTCTAACCAATAGGCTCAAACTGCACAAACTATTGTGTACTGTGTTTTTAAAAATAAGAATTCAAAAAAAAATCCTTAATCGGCTCCTTGACATCACGGCCACTATGACATCCCTGTGATATTTGCATGCTGATTTGTGGTCCTCTTTCTTTTTTATCTGCATATTGAATTATTGTTGTTTTTCTGACATAATATTGGTGCATGAGCACTGCAAAGGGGAACAGAAGTCTAATTATGTGTGCAGTATCCTAAACTTAAAGGGATAGTTACTTACCCTCGTGTTTTTCCTAACCAGTATAACTTTCTTTCTTTTTTGGAACACAAAAGAAGATATTTTGAAGAATGTTGATGTCAGTTTTGGTGACCATGGACTTTCATTGCATTTTTTTTTGTCCATACAATGGAAATCAATGGGAACCAAAAGTTTAGTTACTAACATTCTAATTTTTTGGTGGACTATCACTTTAAAATTACAAATAGTTTTACTACAAGTAGTTTTAAAGATCACCAAAGACCACAAAATGGTTTTAATACAAATAGTTTTAAAGATCACCAAAGACCCCTTTTTTATAATTTGTAAATTCTTTAGTCCTGAGAACTCATGAGAATTTTGTTTCACTGTGTTCCACTTCCAACTAATGCACAGTAGGTTAATGTGAGAGTTGTTTGCAAACACCAGTTAGTACAATTTGGCACTGCAACCTAGAGCAGGAAGTTTTTTTTGCCAGGAAAACATTTTTTACAAGTCTTGACATTTCAAGAATCCTTGTTAATCTTTTACTTGGACAGATTGACTGGGAGGCATCAGACGAGCAGAAGCAACAATGCTTGAACAAAGGGAAAGATAACAAGGTTGGTCAAGCTCTCCATCTATTGTGTTCTCATCTCTAGTACACATACTGATGTAGACTTCCTCATCCTAACAGACGGAGTGTTACAACCACATACGATTCCTGCAGAGGTTCAACAGCACACACTTGTACACTTGTGGTACACATGCTTTCAGCCCTCTTTGTGCATACATTGTAAGTAACTGTAATGGCTACTTCTTTTTAAGCCTCTTAACACCAAGAACTCTTACTTTAAGATGAGAATCATCACATTTAGGATTGTCTAAATCATTTTGTTGTTTTTCAGGATGTGAGGGAGTTTAAAATCTCGTCAGCCTTCGAGGAGGGTCGAGAGAAATGTCCATATGACCCCACCAAAGGCTACACTGGCCTGCTAATTGGTATGGCATTAATAAATAAATTAGCAATATACATTTTGTTCTTGGTTCCTTTTTATTAAAAACAATGTATGATATTAATATAAAAATCTTAAAAATAAAGCTGATTCTTGATCTATATTTTGGCCCCCTGTTTCCCTTAGATCAGCAGATGTACACAGCATCTCAGTATGAGTTCCGGAGCTTTCCAGATATCCGACGCAACTCTCCGAATCCCACATTGAAAACAGAAGAGGCTCCAACTCAGTGGCTACAGGGTGGGTCTGCTGAAGCACATTTTATTAGTAAAATATTTCATCCCTCACCATCAACATTACTGTATGTTTGGATCTCTCAAGTCATAATAGGTTAATAAATTTGGACATTTAACAGTACAGTGGCGTCCACAAGTCTGGGACCACCATTTAAACTGGGAAATCAACAAAGTTGTAGGATGATTTAAAAAATATAAAACAAAGAAAAATTTGAAAATATTTTAAATTCTTAGGTCACTAATCAAATTGTTCTCCACTGTATGTTGACAAATTTTAAATGCAAATATAATCATATTATATAGGGTACCATTCAACAGTTTTTATTCGAAAGGAATTAATACTTATATTCAGCAAGGATGCATTAAATTGATCATAAGTGACAGCAAAGACAATTATAATCTTCTAAAAGATTTCTATTTCAAATAAATGTTGGTTCTCACAAAAATTATTGATAATAGTAGATTTTTTTTTCTTTACCATCAAATCAGCATGATTTCTGAAGGATCATGTGACACTGAAAATGGCAATAATGATGCTGAAAATTCAGCTTGGCATCACAGGAATATCAACAGTTATAATACTACTGTTTGTACTGTATTTTTGATCATTTAAATGCAACCTTGGTGACCATAAGAGACTTTGAGAGAAGTTGAACGGTGGTGTAGTTAATTTAGTATAATAATAAAAACAATACTCACTTTTAACTAATCATTTTCATGTGCAGCATTGCATTAAATTATATTTTTATTTCACTTGTCAGTATTGTGGAGTGATGTACTAACAGCAATCTACTGTCATGTCCCACAGAAGCTGATTTTGTGGGGTCAGCGCTGGTGAATGAGAGCGTGAGCAGCTCAGTGGGAGACGATGAAAAGATTTACTTCTTCTTCACCGAGAAAAGTCAAGAGCTCAGTCCATACTTCAGTCACAGCAGAGTTGCACGGGTCGCACGTGTGTGCAAGGTACGAGACTACAGAGGATCTCTTCACTCCACCCGTCACTGTACCTTTTCTTTTTCATGTGACTCTAAATTAAATCATTTAATTGAATACTTAAAATTAGTGGGTGTAAATCCAGAGTGTGGTAAATATGCTTTGCATAGTAAAGTGGAACAAAAATGGTTGAGAGTTTAATCTCTTCCACAGGGGATGGAACAAATGTTTTATTCTCAAAATAATGATCCAGATGGCAAGACATGGTCCTCGCATTTAATTGGTTCAGAGACATCCATTGCTCTGCCCTAAAAAATAACACACATTCACAAATGTGTTTTTAAGCGCTAAACTGTTTCATTCACAGCATTTTAAGGGTTCTGTCTTCAAAATGCTCCTTTATTTGAAGTGTGGATTTCTACAGGTTTTCTAATAGGGTTTTACAGCTGTGTGGTTGCCATTTCTCTCTTTCTCTCTCTCTCCGATGGCTCCCTTCCCACGAGACTCGCCTCTCTGTCTCGCTTCTCAACCCATCAGTCTAGCTCTACACATTCAGATCAAAGTGCCAATTGAACATGTCTGCAAAATCTTTTCAAGACTGCTCTACAGTGTTTATTTACTATCCAATCTAGCTGTCTAACATCTAGCTGTTAGCATACATTGTGAGTGTATTTGGGTTCAGCTGACATTCTTGTAAAATTAGACATTACCACACAGAATTAAATTGCATTTTTTTATGGAGATGCATGTGAATTCAACTTTTCTTTAAAATGGGTTAAATCCTTTTTACGATAATATAGGCTACAACATATCATATAGAGTACACTAAATATACAACAAAAGTATATTATTTGATACTTTGATGAAATAATCAATCTGTTTTTTAGTTTTTATTTTGCAATTGCCCCTGATAAATTGCTGTAAAAAAGCTGAGATACATTTTTGTAAAGTAGCCACCAGCAAACTGCTAGCAGCTGTCATTCATATCAACTTTAAACAAAATTACCTGCACTGTCATTTAAATGTTTGAGGATTGTTTTTGAAAAGTCCCATATGCTCATCAAGGCTACATTTATTTGCTGGAAAAAAAACAGTAATATTTGAAAAATAATTAATTATCAAAAACAGTTTATGTTTTTGTGGAAATATGTTTTCAGGATTTTCTGATGAACAGAAAGTTCAAAAGAACAGCATTTATTTAAAATAAAAATCTTTTTTAACATCATAAATGTCACTTTTGACCAATTGAATGTGTCCTTGCTGAATAAAACTATTAATTTATTTCAAAATGAATAAGTTAAATCGTATTGACTTTTGAACAATAGTGTACATAATAGTAGCTTAGATAACATAGACTGAATTACACTGTATACAAGCCGGGGCTGGTGAAGTGTGTTAAGCAGGCTGAGGATTGAGGGTAAAAGCAGTTCTCTGTGGCAGTTCACACAGCAGGGTCACATTAATGAGTAGATTATTGTTCATTATCCACATGCTAGTGGGGCTGAGTGCTGTTAATACACACGAACTGACATTGAGCTGGGGGGAAAGCCATAATTAAGGATAGTAACTCCGTTGTTGTGAGTAACTGTCTGTAAAAAGTCTCAATAAAAGCTTTCAGTTTCTTCATACTGGTGTAGGCTAGGCACATCCTTATTTTGAGTTCCTGGGTCAACATATTCCTGTTTGAAAATGTAGTCCTATCCATAATTCCTCCCTAAAATCGAAGGGAAATTCTAGGTGAATAACACTGATGTAGAAGCACCGAACCCTGATTGTAAGCCTAAACTTTACATAAATTGTAAACTTTTCCCTCAAATCTGATTTGGTTGAATGGACTAAGATGTTGATCCAGGAATATGTTGTACTTGGCGAAATCAGGTTCTGCATAGGCTAGAAATCATATTAATTTTTAAATCTCCAAAAAGATCTGCAGTGGATTATTGTAAAGTGCCAATATGTTGTGCTCTGGTTTCATATCACCATACATCTGCTTCTGAATATCACCAGTTGAGAAGATGGCATCATGAATCAACAGTCAAAAGCCTTTTTTTCCCACAGTGAATTAAAGGTCATTACATTGTCAGTGTTGTTATTGAAAACTTAAGTACTGGAGAAACCAAGAATGGGTTTGGGTCCCGTCAAAGTCATTCCTCCATGAAGATTTATTTTCCTCTTTGGAGGCAGCATGGAAAATTCACTTTATCCCCCTGACATGATGGGGGATTCCTTTACATGCAAAACCCCCCCATCCAATTTAGTGCATTTCCTTTTCCCACAGTCACACTGACAATAATGTTTGCTTCCAACAGCCATGCCAATAACCAGTGATCCATGTTAAAAATAAGTTTGAGGCTTTCTTCAGCTGTTTTTGCAGCACACTTGAGTTTTTCTAATAGTGTTAAATTGTAAAAGTTTTTTTTAATAATGTTTCTATGTCACTATGTGCGCCTAATGAAAATTATTTTGATTGTGTTTACGTTTACTGTTTACTTTTATTTGTAAGTGGCTTCATATGCTTAATTTAACATGTTAAATGTAGACCCTCTTTCAAAAGTTTTGGATGGAAAGAAGTCACCAAAGCTGCATTTATTTGATTCAAAAAAACATTTAAACAGTAATATTTAAAATGAACGTTTTCTATTTTAATATATTTTATAATGTAATTTATTCCTGTGATGGCAAAGTTGAATTTTCAGCAGCCATTCTTCAGTGTCGAACTTTTGAATGGTAGTGTTAGCATACCTTCTGGAATCTGCTGTTGCGTCTTATGATTTTCTTTCAGCTGTTTTCTGTTCTTCATCTTGTAGAGAGACAGAGGAGGTCTTCTCACGCTACAGAAGAAGTGGACCTCCTTCCTGAAGGCACGTCTGGCGTGTTCTTTACCGGACTATGAATTTCACTTCAACGTGTTGCGGAGTGTGTTTTTTCTGGAGGGCTCCAGCTCTCAGGACTCTGTTTTCTATGGCATATTTGGCCTGGAATGGTAAGATCACAATCCTTCAATATCCGTTTTTTGCATAATGGGCTATTTATTTACCTGCAATTGTGTTTTGATGTCCATTACATTTGTTATCTGTCATGATGAACGCCACTTCTTCTGGTTCTACTTCTCAGAAAGACTGGATCTTAGTGATCTGCAGTGGGTTCAAGCTCTTAAACTCTTAAATGAAAGCAAACCATCTTTCTTAAATGATCCTGGCAGTTGAGCATGGGAGCTTAAAGTGTTGTGTAGCCCATACATGCAAATGACACCTCTGTCGATAATGATTAAAGGATTCTGTGAGGTTAGCATCGTGTCATTTTGCTGTGACTGTTGAGTTTGTTGAAATAGATTTGGTCTATTAGTAAGTTAATCTGTCAGCCTGGACACACTCTTTGCTTTGGCTCATTCTGGCCGCGTACATCAAGTGAAGCGACAGCATTTACAGTCCACCAGGATCATCAGAATGAAAATCGCTGACACGTCCGCTGGCTGCCTGCAGCACAAAGAATTTTTTTATTCATAAGCAGGTCACAATCTCTCAGGAGATCAAAACATTTGCTCTGGACACGTATAGGCAGGCTTTGACTCGTCATTGATAAAACTGTAAAATCTTAAAAGTTGTTCTTTGAAGCTTGAGGGCCACATTTCTATTTTTATCAGCATGAGAGTAAAGAATATTATTTTTCTTCAATTGTTTCCTTTCACATATTTCCAGTGCTAAACTGGTTATAGCACATACTAGGGCACACGCGTGTTACGTCTGCCGTTGTGACTGACATGACAGTTTTGACGCCCTGCTGAAACCAGAGGGGAGGTTCTGATGAGCTGCCAGGCAATCAATCTGTGGGTTGCGGCTGCCTGAGGTGCAAACCGCAAACATATGAGTAAACAGTGATGAATGACAGGACTGGATGAACCATAATGTCTGCTACGCTAGAAAATAATTAGGAAGCAGAAGAAGAGCGAGCAAAAAGAAGGACATATAAATAAAATGAGAGTGAGTGCGTCAGCTGAGCTCTGATGACCTGATCACACTGACCTCTGGCAGGGTAAGGTTGAACGACTGTTGTGTCACCATGTCATCCGTTCGGGTGTAAAGTTTACATTGACGTGGGTGTTTGTTTTCCTGAGCATTAGACAAGTCTGAATCAGACGTGGAATCTCCAGTAAAAGACCTTTTCTCTTAAAGGGATAGTTCACCCATAAATGAAAGATTTTCATTGTTTACATCATGGGTTCCCAATCCTGTTCCTGGAGATCTACCTACCTGCAGAGTTCAGATCCAACCCTGACACAACACACCTGTCTGTAATTATCAAGTAATCTTAATGAGCTGGTTCAGTTGTGTTTGATCAAGGTGGGATCCGAACTTTGCAGGAAGGTAGATCTCCAGGAACAGGATTGGGCACCCCTGGATTACATCATTTGATCATGTTGATGATTTTTTTGTGTACTCTGGCTCCATAAAGGTAGATTTGATGTGCTATATACAGTTTTATAGACATTAAATCATATATCAAATAAACCCATTGATCTCTCAAGACAATCTAGAAATTTCACTAAAAATCACAGTTACCCTGATGACTAGGCATATTTCAAGGCATAATGTCACATGTACTATATCCGACATTCGCATACGATTGTCACATCGTTTTCACAGGTTTTAAATGACACTGGGTGAAAAGATGGTGACAGAATTGTAATTTCTAGCTACTATTGGAAACACTTTTCCCTCCAGTACTGTTTTCTTTTAACCTACAGTCACGTCTAATAAGTGCCCCTTTTTCTCAATAGGTTTGCACTGATCACTTGAGGAGCTTTGTCTATGTTCCTATCTCGCCCCCTTCACCCACTCACTGTCATCCCTCACCTCTCTCACACACTTTTTAATAAATTTGTAATCTATTTTTCTTGTTTCCATGGTTACACAGTGGGCTTATGAGGGTTCTATGCTGACATGCCAAGACCTTGAGAAACAATGAGCGCAGCACAAGCTAAGAGGCTCTTCGGTTAATAAACCCAAGTGTACCAACTGGAAACTGGATCAGCTACAAAGCGCTCACACCTAGGCTGATTCACCACTTTCATGAATGCACCTTCTATTCACTAATTTTCTTTGTGCTCCCTTGAAATATATCCTAAAGAAATGGCTGAGTGTGGGTGTTCATAGTCCCAGCGTTGGTTCAGGGTTTTACCTGACATCATGTAGTGTTGTATTTCTCTCTTTTGTACTGCTTTGAAAGAATACTCACCAGAGCTTCTTTTTCAGGAAAAATGTAAAAGCATCTGCTATCTGCCAGTACTCCATTTCGGATATCCAATGGGCCTTTGAGGGGCCTTACATGGAGAGCAAAGAAGACTCCAGCTCTAAATGGGCACAGTACACAGGGAAAGTGCCAGAACCTCGACCCGGCTCGGTAAGGCCTATACAGGATTACAGCTATACTGATCCCCTGTTTCATCTTACACTGGCCTGATTATCCTCATCCCTGAAACTCTGCCTGCCTGCTGACTCTGATGGGGAAGCACAAGTCAGCGCTTCACAGGTGGAGCTACTAAAGCTCTCTAACCGCTGTGCAAGGTACAGGTAGAGCGTTGATCTAGTTTCATCCAGAATTCAGACGCTGATGAGCAATTTTATAGAGTGCACATGGAGAAAAGGGGTTTATTTCATCAAAGCTTTTGCCATGGAGATTAGCAGCAGGCAGAAAATCATTGCTGATTGGCTGCATTATGAATTTTGAATCTGTGATATTTCTAATGAGTGAGTCTGAATGCGAGTGAGGGTTAATATTGCACCTTTAATTGATGTTTGGAAGGTTTCAGTAATGTAAAGGAAAGAACAATTTTGGTTTTCCCTGGCCTATTTTAGGTTTTTGAAAAATATTTTTTTTTTGTGAACGCTTAGCAATTTCTGTCAGATAATTAAAATGACTGTTAAATTGTCAATTTTCAGTCAAGAGACCGAGAAGAGCTGAGTGTCCTACATTCTCGATGGGTTCTTGGAAATTAGTTGGTAATCCCACTGAGCAAGAAGGGATAGTTTCAGACCCTGCATTGTTTGTGTCTGCTAGTCTTTCAAGGCTGTGAAAATATGGCTGCATACAGTAATAACCAAAAGTGATGTCTGTTGGGATATTTGTCTTTAAAGTGTGTATGTCAGGTTAAATTTTTAATTATGATTAACACAAAATAGTTAGGGGAAATACACGTTTGACAAGTTGATGTATTGTTTTGTATGTTTTTTGATACCTAAAGGCAGAATAAGATGAAAAAGTTCGTTATTTTCAGTCCTCACTTAAAACTGCCCCTCCCCCCAAACGAATCGTTTGACGCCATGACAGGGAGACGTCTCCCCAGCTCGCTGAGTTGTGTTGATAATTGTACGAGTGATAGAGCGAGAGAATTAGTTATTAGGACATTTATTTAGTTATTTAAGTTAGGTAGTTAGTATACGCAGGCGTATTTTCACGATGGTGAATTACTGCGTTTGTGCTGTATGCAAAAACACCGTTAAAACCGGTCACAGAGTCCACTGTGTTCCGTGCCTGGGTCAACTTTGTTCGGACCAAACGCGCTGACTTCAGTGCTGCTTCAGTGTCCAAGACTTCGGTCATTTGCACCGCCCATTTCACTGAGAAGGACTACGCGGTTGGAGATCTCATGAGTTATAAAATGGGATTTAAAACCCGAGTGAGACTGGTAGCTGATACCTATGGCACCTATAGCACCTATGGTGCTACTGAAGCAGTCGATCGCGCCCGCGCCTCTCTCTCTCTCTCTCTCTCTCTCTCTCTCTCTCTCTCTCTCTCTCTCTCTCTCTCTCTCACACACACACACAAACACAAACACACACACACACACACACACACACACACACACACCAACATATTCCAGCATTGCAATCTTGACATATATTATAAACGAATTATTTACATTTCTGTTTGGCTCCTCATCTGTCTCCCGCCTGGGAGGCTCAAAATTGTATGGCTGTGGGCCATCGTATAGGTTTGAGGGGGATTTTGGATCTCCTCAGACTCAAAACTCTCCATACTTCAATAGAACTTTGTTGGCGTGACTCCCTTGTATGACGTCACAGCTCAGCCCTTGTTTTAAAAATATGATCTTGACAGAAATGGCTATAAATCTTATTGCAGGGCAGTTACAGTAATAATTTTAATGCTAATTACATTTTCACTCAGACATCTAACCCTTATTTAATATATCTAAAAAAAAAATTAACCTGACATACACACTTTAACGCTTTTCCCACCAGCGTTTTTGAAAAAAATTGCCAGTCATTGCCAGCATTTTTGATAATTTTCACAAAAGTTTTATGGCCCCCAGAATATTTTGTTGTAAGAATATCTGAACTTGCAATACATCAAAACAAAGAACAGACCCTCTGCTTTTAAACATAAAAACCTGTTTTATTCTAGCTTAATGTATTCTTTTTTATTATCAACATTTGAATGTGGGTGTTTAATAATAAAAAAGCAACATTTTGAGCAAAAAGGCTGAGAAGATCGCATTTTTGTCAAAGACTATGTCTGGATTGGATTCAGAATGATTATCAAAACATAAATGGAGTAGATCAGGTCCATCAACACCCCCAAAGCTTGCTCAGTCCTATTGCTCGTCCTGGGTCGACATTTCGTTCAGTAAAGTTAGACATCAGTTTAGATTTATATGTGGTTTAATGTTGATGGTTGCGTTATTTTACATAATATACTTATAAAAGCTATCGCTTGTTTCTGCTGCTTCTTCGCATGTGTTTTGCGTATATGCATAATAGCGTATACGGAAAGCTGGAAAACACCTTTAAATCATTAAAATATAAGGAAAATATGATATATTTTTAAAATATATTTTAAATATAAGGGCATTATTGCGTTATCACAAATAAAACAATTGACCTGACTCCAAGCACAACTATGCAAATGCTTATTTGATATTTGAATAAAGGGTAAAGAGGTCAATATTCCTAGGACGGACATCACTTTTGGCCACTACTGTGCATGTATTGTTGGAAGGTGACTTAACCTCATTGTGCTTTCCATTTCTCTTCAGTGCATCACAGATCAACTTAGAGCAAGAGGCATCAACTCATCCACCAACCTGCCAGATGACGTACTTCATTTTGTCCGTCGCCATCCTCTCATGTACAGGCAGATCCTTCCTCAAGGACAGCGCCCCCTGCTGTTTAGGAGGAATGTGGACTACACTAAAATTGCCGTACACAAAGTGACTGCTCTAGATGGTCAGATATACCACATACTCTTCATTGGGACAGGTACTGCAGTGACCTCCATTTAGCTCTCATCTATCAAAAACCTGGCCGTTTTTTTGATCAGCAGGCTTGTGCAGGTCCAAATAAAACATAATCTGTAGTGGTAATTTACAGAATATATTCAGTGACCTCAAAGGTACTTGAATACTTAAACCAAAAAAAAAATGTGTATGAACATCTTTGCTTTCTATAACCATTTATATTAAAGTATTAAATCATTTATCTGAAATAAAAGTGGTGTGACACTGGAATGTCTTTCATCTGGTTTCGATGTTCCTCCAGATGAAGGTTGGCTGCAGCGGGCGGTGATGGTTAATGGTCAGCTGCACATCATTGAGGAACTGCAGCTGTTCGAGGAGCCCCAGCCAGTGGACAGTATAGTCATCTCTGAGAAACAGGTGAGAAATAAGTGTCTACATTCTGGAAGTTTGTTCAGGCTGTTCCCTGAACAAATTATAACGTTTGCAAGTCCATTACATCCTGTTTACATTTATATGAGTGTAATTTGATTTTATGCACAGCCCACAATGTGAATCTTACTTTCACTTGAACCTTTCTTTGTCAGATGAGTGTGTATGTGGGTTCGCCCAGCTCAGTGGTGCAGTTGCCCTTGTCCACATGCAGCAGATACTCCTCGTGCTTCGACTGCGTGATGGCACGCGATCCCTTCTGTGCCTGGGATGGACTGGAGTGTGTGGACATTACAACACACAACAGCAGGTGTGAATGCATGGTCATGAATACTAGAACCTCTGCTGTCCTTATTAACTATTTAATTAACTGAATTAAACTAAAAGGCCAGAGTTGGTGCAACACATTAGTAACGCACATTATGTACCATATTAGTGGTCAGACAATTTATTATTTATTATTTTCTGCATCAGAAAATGTAATTATATTTTATATTTAAATATTTCATTGAGCATGCTCCTTTCCCATATTTTTACATGTAGATTACCTTTGCTGTCATCTAACGCTCATTTACCTGAAGTAAATCAAGTACTTGAATATACATTTTTTTCATGCTGGTCATTGTATTGATGTGATACCTAGATTCACTTGTAGCATTACAAAATTTTGTTTATAGTTTTTAATGTTTATTTTTCGTTTAGATAAGCACACATTTATCAGTGACCGGTCATTATATGAAAATAATTAGTATCGGTCAGATTTCTAATGTCAGTGCATCCCAAATAATAACCTCTCCCTATCTGCAGAGCTAATCTGACCCAGGATATTCTGAATGGAAACCAGGGCTGTAAGGAATCCACAGCAGATGGTATGAAAACATTTGTCGTATTAGTCAGTGTTACGGTGGTGATTCAGTGTTATTTTAGTATTATTTATATACTATTATGTTATTTATTAATATTTTGAATGAGCATTCATTTTTATATCCTCAGTTTTCATTTTCATTTCTATTGTCTTTGTTATTGGTTTTTGTTTTCTTAAAAATTTAGTTTTAATTGATTTTTATTTAACTTTTTGGTTTAGTAATTTAGTACTTCAACTTATTTTAGTTCAGTCAGCAACATTTGTAATTTTTCATTTAGTTATTTTTTTTTTCAACATTTAGGTTTTATTTCAGGTTTATTTCAGTTAATGAAAACTATTTTAATAGTTAACAATAACAACATTGTGATTATTGCTTTCCAAATCAGTGTAGTCAGTTTATCTCCTTATTCCTCAGTTAGTCATAGCATATGGTACGTAATGTGTCAGATAAGGTGGGATGGGATGAAGTGATATTAGCCAATATCTAAGGTTACAGGTTATTCCTAATTAGAAGAGTCCAATGAATTACCATTACTGCAGTGATATAATCAAGCCAAGTAACCCTGAATGACTAATATCCCTGTAACTGATGTGTGTGTGTGTGTGTGTGTGTCATAGACCAAGTGTTACACCGCTCTCGCTCTGTGATGGCGGGCGATGACGTGCTGCTTCAGTGTGAGCTCAGCTCCAATCTGGCAACCCCTGAGTGGACGCTGGATGGAAAGAAACTGCAGCGTTACGGGCTGGACTCTGGCTACCGCGTCGGCACTGACGGTCTCCTGGTCATCGAGGCACGGTCTTACCAGAGCGGCCACTACTGCTGCTTCGCCCTGGAAAACGGTGTCCATGTACCTGTGGTGATCTACAGCTTAACAGTTCGCCAGGAGCTTCCTCCTCCTGTGGAGCCAACGCAGACACACTTGACCACAGCGATCTACTGGGCCTTTCAGACTTCACAAAGTGACTCCCCGGAGGACTTCAATCCGACCCCAATGTCCCCTCGCTTCGAGTTCCTGTCCATGAGGAACATGGAGGCCATGTACCTATCCCTAATCACAATCCTAGGAGGCCTTTGTTTTGTTCTAACAGTCGTCCTGCTGTACGTGGGATTCTGTTTGCAAGGGCGGAGAGGTAAATACTCTTTGCGGGCCGCTGCTCATGCCGAAAAGAAGCGGGGTGCTCACATGGAGCTCAAGACCATCTCCAGCCACTGCAACGGGAAAGCCGACGCTCACGACGGCCTGCTGCAGATTGTTCCCGGAGAAGCAGCAACGTCACCCAACAAAGAGCTTCCTCCCGCTCCGCCTCTCCCACCGCCTTCAGAATCAGAGTACGTCAATGGACTCTCTGCCACCTTACCCAGCGTGTTACGCAAGTTAAATGGCAACAGCTATGTGTTACTGAGACAGACGGATGGAGATACCACATCTCCGCTCTGTTACTCCTTCACGGAGGAGCTCAACAGGATCCTGGAGAAAAGGAAGCACACGCAACTGTGTAGTAAACCTGACGAGAGCTCGGTGTGAAGCGTACCTGCCCTGTGGAGATGTTTTCGAACTGCTGGGGTTCGAGGGATGTATCATTGTCTAATACCCCCTTTTTTTACTTCAACGGGATGCTAATAAGTAGCCGCAGCAGCAGCTTTTATTGGAAGATGTTCTTCTAAAAGGACAAACTGCCTCTCCGTTTACATTTCAAATGTTGAGCTTTTGATTTTTTAGTTGACTGAGGAATGCCCACCGGTTACAAAATAGCAAAGAACGAACACATGGAAATTCTACCTCAGCAAGTTATATCACACAGCTCTCGGCTTATTTAAGCGCTTGTGTTAAAATCGGGGTTGGAGTTGGGGATGTATAGTTAGGGACACGCAGCAAGGGAATCTTCAAAGCAAAAGAGCCCATCTTGAGGAATCAAGTAAATGATTCCGTTACAAACCGGTTAGAAGAGACGTTTACAAGGCAGAATTGTAAAAAAGCTACGAGATGAACTCAGATGGAGGTTTTGCGTCTGGACGGAGCAAGTCGTGTGAAAACTCTAGTGCTGTTAAGCACTGAATGTCTCTGATATGTCCTTTATTTTAATATTTTCTAATTTATACCAACACTGACCATATCAGTAACACCTTGTAATAATAATCATGATTAAGAAGAGCAGGGATAACAGACTTTGAATACAATGAGAAATGCACTTGATGGTACTAATTATGTAAATAAGGCTTTTATTAATAGTTTCACAGGGGTGGGAACCAGGGAAGATGACAGTATTAACCACTGAGATGCACTTTATGTACCGGTAGCATTTGTTTTCCCTGAGGTGCTGCTTATTCTGACAGATCCGGAGAGGATGGAATGGATTACAAGGACGGGAAGATTGCGAATTATGTGAAAGTGACAATACGATAAAACTGTGTCTCTCTCTGAATTGAAAATGCTGCGAGAGGGAAGACTACAGTATGTGGACAGAATGAGTAACTGTATGACCCTGGAAAATGGACCACTAAACATGCTAAGTCTGGATTTGTCTGATTCGGATCTGCACGTCTCTAATAAGTCAACATGCACAAGAACTGACATGATTCCTTATTGGATTCCTTCATCAGAATTCCAGTCATTAGCGGCGAGGTTTCCATGGCAACCACAGAGTAGTGGTAAAGCTGATGCTGACCTTTTTAGATTATCCTTTTGACATGACCAATTATTTCAGCACCTCTTACAGTCAGGTCTTAACAGGGATTAGCAAATTAGCGGGACGTCATGAAATTGGGCTTCTGCTGCCAGTAAATAAACTAAATTCAGTTCTGGTCGGGTCATGATGAACAATGAGTATTGTAACATGGTTATATTGGGGGGTTTGATTATCCTTTCTCTTCCAGTAAGTCCATTAAACTGTTGTGTAAATGTTCGTCCTGGAACTGGTCCAGCTTCAGCTGCCCACACTTGCGTGCAAGAGCGTTTTGGCGTATCTCCCGCCACTTAAGGAGAGCGTAGCACCTGGTTCTGTCTGTTTAGATCAGAATATGCAGATTGCAGCGGAGCCGAATGGAGAACATTAAGGCCACATGTTCAGAACAGAGCTAAGATGAGCACTGCTGATAGTGTAGTTTGCTTTCTTCCTTAATCTTTGTGTTCGGAATCATTGTTTTTGTCTTGGTGAATGATTCTGTCATTTTTAGTAGAGTTGGACTTTTTTCACTTTATTTTATATTCTAAAGTGCTTTAAGTTTAAGGCATAGTGCACCTAAAACATTTAAATAATGTCAGAATTGTATTATTTACTTACCTTCATGTCTTTACAAACCTGTACAGTGTGTTACTTTCTTATTGGGCTCAGTCATTTTGAAGTATCTTCCCCCAGTTCTTGACAGTTCATAGTGACCAAAAAAGGATGCAATAAAATGAAAAATACAACACACATTTAAAATCTTCCAAAGCCAGATTCAAAATGTATTACGATGCTAAAATGTCGTGAATATTCTCATTTTAAAGCAATGAGAAATGCACTTGATTAATAGTTAGTGCGAATAAAGCTCATGAGACACGTGGACCACTTTTATGATGCCTTCATGGAGCTTTGTCATTTTTGGAGCCATTCCTGCCATTAATCTTTCATTTTTTTTACTACATCATCTCTCCATCTCTGAATCCCCCACAATTTCCATTTGACAAATGGCATTCATGTCCGTGCATACACCTCCATCATAGGCTCTAATGAGAGCAGAATAATAGATCTGCATCCACGTCTGACCTCGACTCTCCCAGAGGGTCACAAGCTGTGATTAGATGCTTGTCTTCATGCAGCTCACATGGTCTGTGCTTGCAATGTTTACATCCCGTGAGACTTATATTCCTGCGAGAGAGGCACTCCTGCAGAATCTTCTAACATGCCAGGACAGGTTTGTGGATGAGAAATATCTCGACTGCTGCCCGCATTCAAAGTGAATTTAAAGTGCACTAGAGAGAGAAGGAGATTGACAGAGAAAGATCAAAAGAGACACTGGAGATTGCATTGAAATAGATTGGGAAATGGTCATTAAGCCTTTTATCCTCATTTAAGGCAACTACACAAAGCACTCAGCAGTGCTCGTTTCTGCTACCAGATTCAAAAAATGTCACGTTAATGTTGCTAAAAAGCCATTGGTTCTCCTGGGTGAAGTAATTGAACAAGACATGCTACTTTTGAATTCTAGGCATGAGCAATTTCGGTCTGTTTATCGCATATTGCATGGCTTCAGAAAAGTTGATATAGCACATAAAGAGTCATACAAACTTTTTTTCTTGTCTTTTTTCCATTAAATACTGTTTGTTTGTTTGTTTGTTTGTTTTTAATGGAAAGCTACACATTGAGTTCAATTTTAGCAAATAAAAGTAGCATACATGTTTGGAATGACACAAAGGAGAATAAATAATAACCAAATTATTGGGTAAAATATCCCTTCAAAACAGAACCTTTAGCCTTTGGCCGTTGTGGGTTTATTTTTTGACAGATGTCAAGAGTCGGATCAGCTTCTGTTTGATGCACAGTCCCAATATGACATTGTCAAAATATGAGATTATCAGACATTTCAGTCCATGCAAAATAATAGATCTCTTTGCCGTGTAATCCGTAAAATATAATGGAGTCACCGCCGAGGTATATGGGAGAATTGTTATCGATCGAGTGTGTTACATTGTTTTGTTGTTGTTGTACTAATAAGCCATTTGCTATTTTCAATACAAACTACTTAATAAATAATTAAAGAGGTTTATGCCCTGAGATGACCAGAAAATACATATTGAGTGTATTGGTCCCTTCAGTCATGCATACTTTATTCCAGTACAGTATAATTAAAAAATGTGTCAGTGGAAATATTTATTTTACAGCTTTGTACAGTTTTGTGTATATTTATTTAATTAGTGTTTCAAACTGGGATTTTCTAAATTGTGGTTAATGGTGCATGGCTATGCATATTTGCATTTTTTTCGAGAAAAACAAACAAACAGATATAATAGATAATAATAATAGATATAATAACATAGATGATGCTGATCATAATAATAATATTTATAAAGGAAATGTAATACCCATAGCATGTTCAAATTCCTATTATTACAGTATTTTCCAAAATTGTAAAAATTGTTCAGTTGTACATGTGCTACAATGTTACACAACATTCCAACCAAGATTGTATGCTTCCTATTTCTTGTTTTCTGGAAATATAGTTAAATCTCCTGCAGTCAGACCATGTCTGGAGTCACGTCAGTACACAGTTGTATGCCTCTTCAGTCGTGGGTAGGTTTGTGTGGGCTGCCTCTGGAACTGCATTTAATGAAGATGGTTAGACCTACGCCTGTCACCATGGTGAAAAGACCATAGAATTATTATGAATTTGCTTAATGTTTCATTCTTGCCCCGTGTTTGTTCAGACAGTCAAAGCCCAAGGTGAATTTAATGTGTATATTTTCCCTTTGGCAAAGTGTTATGTTTTGTGTTTAATTAACAGTAATACTACAGGGACATGCTTGCAGGGGAGGAGGCTGAGAAGTGTGAATCCATTATGTTCAACATTGGAAACTTGTAAGTCTGACATTTGTTTTGTTTACATTTTACCTAGTCAATTCTTTTAATAAACAGTATTGAAGCTTCTGTTTGTGTCTTTTTGGATTGGTATTACATTAAATAAATGCAGCTTGGGCACTTTGGGAAGTTTGAAATGCAGTCTGCTTTCATGAGTCAAGCGTATTGAAAAGGAGGTTAGCATACTTCACCTGTGTTGACATGTAAATGCCACTTGATACATCAAACACATGGAACAGGTTTTGTTCTGTGGTCAAGTGGTATTCACTATGACAATGTTTTCTGTTTGAGAGGTGCTTCATTGACGAGGGTAGCCACCAATCACCATTTCATCCATTAAAAAAGGAGTAGGCTACACTCAGAAAACAAGTGCACATATTAGTACCTAAAAGGAACAGAAGTGTACCTTTTGAAAAGATTTTGTAGCCTACTTTTTTTTTCGGGGAGTGTTTTTATTGTATTAGTAATGATTAATGTGCTATAATCTAATCTGGTCTATACACATCCTGCATAAACTGTTATTAATCTGTCACCATCACATACCATATTCAAAATGTTTTTATTGTTCAGACAATAGTTGTCCCCAGAGCCGAGGAGGGAACGGTCACTGTGATTTTGCCCAGTAAGACATGCTCCTCTGGAACAACTTTCTAGTCCGAAATTTTAGTCCTAACATATCCCTAAAATCAGAGGGAAATATGTGAATAACACTGATGTAGAAGCACCTAACCTTGGTTGCAAGTCTAAACATAAACTATAAACTTGTCCCTCAAATCTGATTGGTTGATTGAAATGTTGTCCCAGGATCAACAAAGATGTTGATCCAGGAACATGTTGTACTTGGTGAAATAACATTCACCATAGGGACATACTGTATAACCTCTGAAAGAGCAATCATATGAATCTCTAAAGACATTCAAACATCTACGGCATCATATAACCCATGACGTCACATGACAAAAGAAGGGTGCTGGGTTATGCTGGTCCTTATATTGGTTATTGCCCAGTGGAATGATACAGGACAAAAGAAAGGTAGATAAGGGTAGTTTTTTTTTTTATTGCCGGAGTCTCAATGGAAAGTGTCTTCCCAGATAAGATGTCTGTTAAAAGCATCTGCTGTGTACAAACATCTGAGAAATGTCTTTAAGATGTCAGTTTTACATTCTAAATCATAAAAATCTTGTGACATTTTCTAAATATCTATCTAAACGTCCTACATATTGCAGATAAGCAAACAGTGTAAATGATGTCTTTCAGATGTTAACACGCACATCAGACATCTCTGAGATGTATGTGTGATAGCCCAACACACAGCATTGTTTTGGATGTTCGGTAAGCACGAAATATAAGCTGCTACATAATAAAAGCTGACCAATCAGGTTGTGAACATATCCCGAATCGCAAGCCTTTAGGTTCAAACGTGCGTTCAAATGTGAACGCGCATGAAAAACGGTAATGTGACCACATTTTTTCAAGGCTCAAATTCTCAAACAGAAATTTGATTATAGATTACGAGGGCAAATAAATAAAAAAGTAAGTAGCTCTATTGCCCATTTTTATTTCATGGTGACTTTAGCCTATACTCAAAGGCCTATTTAGGCTATAGCTCATGCCTTCATTAGGCTATACTTCAATTAGCCTAATAGGCTACTTGCATTAGGCTATACAATGCTATCTTAACAAATAACACTAAAATGTACTTTATCTCTGTCAAACTGCTGTCAGTGCTTCTGGATATTCTGGACTAAAAACACCAGATAGACCTGCATTTCTTCCCAGTCACATTCATATCTGTTCAGTGTCCATATTGAATTAGCCTATGATAAGGCAAGCAAAATTAGTCAAAACAACGTCACACGTGACTCGTGCCCTTCTGCATTCTTTAGCCTACTTTATTTGCTATAACCGGTAGGCTATCAGTTGTTTATTATGACTCACTGTAGTGATCAGCATTTCATTTGCGTGAGTGTGTGTGTGTGTGTTAAAGCTTAAAGTGCAGTGATCCATGGTGGAGTCTCGATAATTGATTCAATCAGCCCTACACTGGCCACACCCGCTCGGCGCTAGAATTACCCGTTCAGCTGCCTGCACTTCAGGTATCACTGACTGGTGTTTGAAGGTTCAAGCTGTTGTGTAGGAGAATTCCAGGTAACCTCACTGAGACCGGCCAAACATACTCTGAACCCAACGTACTTTACTTTACTGTGCGTGTGCTAGTAGTTACCAAGCAACAATACATTGTTTTAAATGTGTACCCTGCTGTGAACTGTGAGTGGAGAATTGCAGGAAAGGAAGCTATAGGGCGCAATTATCTAGTTTATAAAGGTTCCTATACCATATCTTAAGGATTGAACTAACCTATTAGTTTATTTTATGTCATCTCTGTAAAGATATTAATTTTCTGTTACCATAGGCAATAAAGTGACCATAACAAACAGTATATTGATAGAGACAATACGATATTGTCCTTTATAACATGTTCTTCCTTCCTTTTGTCTCTGTCTCAGATGTGTTTGTTTGTTTTCGCAGGGAACACCCTGAACCAGAGGAACAGGCTATTCCCATTGCAGCCTATAATTTTTCACATCACGTTTTTTTTTTACCATCGCTTAGAATCACGTATTTGCTCTTCTTTTTTTCACAACGTTTGTTTTGACACTGCATGGTGCTTGACAAGAATCTGTTACTCCTCCGAATATGATAGACATGCAAGATCCTATTACAGCTTTTAGACAATGCCTGATATAAGTAGGTTATTGAAGGTCTAGTGTCTTTGCTTTCAAATCTCAAAAACATAAAAACTCTCATATAGGCTACATTTGGTTATACATAGGCTATTTGATCTCGTTTCTAGTCTCTCGCTTTCTGCTCGTTTTATGGTCGTTCTGCGCCACCTAGTGAAAAATCATGTAAAATACAGGCACTGCACAACACGAGCTCCGATTATGCATCATATCTGAGTGGGTAAAGGGTATGAGTGACGTGTTTGCTTAAAATTGATAACAACGAACAGATTATTAATATTATAATCATTATAGCTTACTTAGAAGCATTATTAACCTTTCTCTTTCTCTCTCGCTTCTGGTTACTGATAAAAGGTCATGTCATTTGTGCAAATTTAATTATGCAATTTAATTATAACATACAGTTATCAATTTGAACCCCTGGGCTAAATTATTTCAACCCTATCACATTATGTTTGGAATATCAAATTTATCAAAAAAAATATTCTGGTATTATTAATCAGTTTAAGTTGTTATATTAATAAGATTACAATTGGGAAAATTGTAATAACTTTTTGCATTTTCTTACATTTCCAAGTTGAACTATTGAGCTTGGGAGGCCAATATATGAGCATAAACATAATGGAATAGTGAAAAACTTGAACCATATGGTCGCTCTCTCTCAAATATGGTGTCAGAAATATCAAACTATAATTTTAAAAAGGCAAAAAAAAAAAAAAAAAAAAAAAGACAGCAAACCTGGTACTGCAAGAACAAAGACTGCATTATCCAAGGAAATGCGCAACGAATTTTAGAACAGTGAAAATATAATTATTTAATATGTGGAAATGAATAATTAAATGAATCTGGACATGCAATTCTGATAAAATCCAAATAACAAATGATGATTAAAAATTATTGACAGCAGGTTCATGTTTTGCAATGTTATTAAAGTCGGTATGAAATGGAAGTTGCATTAGTCTTTTCTTATATACAAGTTTCCTCGTTCGTCATCTCGAACGAGGAAAAAGGAAGTGCAGGACTTTATCTGTCCATTAGGATTTGATTTGATAGTTGGACAGTTGTGGTTTGCTATTGATGTGATGTCATGTGAGTGACAGATTTTCTCGCGCCAGTAAACGTCATCAGAGTAGAAGAGATGTCACTGCAAAAGGGAGAAGTTATTTTGATTATAGATTACAAGGGCACATGAATTTAAAAAAATAAGAATAGTAATTCTTATTACTATTCTTGTGTTATTACATATGTGTTATTACATGGTGAGTTTAAATACTTCAAGTAGACCTATTTATAAGTTGTGATTTATGAGTGATTTGTCTCAGAAAATTATTCAGCTCCCCAGTGCTTATTTAAATTAGGCCTAGATGGACAAATGTTATATCCTTCCATTTGTGTGACTCAATATACCCTGAGGCTGAATGCTTGCCTGGAAAGCTGGGGTGCGTTTCCCAAAAGCATCGTTAGCCAACTATGGTCGCAAGTTGAACTCTATTGGAAACGACAGATCTTGCGACCAGTTGGCTTTGGGAAACGCACCCCTGGACAGTTTTCTTGACAAAGAAGCGAGTTACTTGTTCTCTTCAGACTCACTTGCTGTGTAAATTCAATCAAGTCATTAACAGGAGAGAAATTAGATTTAAAGTGGACCTTTTATTTATTTATTACACCAATCACAGTGTTTAGAATGTGTCTGTGAGGTAAACATTGAAATTAAACAAAATGTCAGTATGCCATTTACTCCAGATGTGTGAAGACAGCTGCAACACTCATCCCTTTACATCCCTGTGATCTATATTCAGTGTCATTCTCTCCAGAGAGATCAAACACAGCCGCTCTCAGCACAAGCTTACTCTTTGAGTTCTGACCGCAAATGAAGTTAACTTTAATTGAGTTAGATGATCCTGCTGCAGAAAAATCCTGGATTAGAGATTATCTCACAGAGCGTTTATCTTTCAGAGGATGTTCCAGAGGGAATTGACCCAGTTAACAATACAGGCACACTGTGTGCCAGTGGAAGCAGATGGCAGTGTGTCGCAAACTCAACTGTATCAACCTGTCACAGTGCTGTCCTAAAATAAAGTTCACACACGATTACTAGAGAGACCAGTTCAGAGTCAAAGATACTGACACCTGCTGGCTGGGTGGTGCTTGACTGCTATATACCTGTGAAACCTATATAAATGTACACCATCGTTCAAAAGTTTTGGGGTCAGTACAGTAGCCTACAATTTTTTGTAATTTTTTAAAGAAATTAATGTTTTTTATTAAGAATGGATTTATTAATTTGATCAAAAGTGACAATAGACATTTATAATGTTACAAAATATTTCTATTTCAAGATAAATGCTTATTTTGACAAAAAGGAAATGAAGGAGCTCCATGTGACATTCCTGGATTTGGCTAATGCATATGGTTCAGTGCCACATGAACTTCTTTGGGCAGCATTTGATTTTTTCAGTGTACCGATGACAATAACAAATTTAGTGAAAGCCTACTTTGGAGATTTGCAATTTAGTTTTTCAACTTCAGAATTCAGCACTACATGGCAATGCCTAGAGGTCGGAATAATGGCAGGATGCACCATTTCTCCACTGGCTTTTACCATGGCAATGGAAGTAATCATTAGGGCATCAAAATGGGTAGTAGGAGGAGAGCGCTTGGCTTCTGGAATGCGACTACCACCAATTCGAGCATACATGGATGACATGACAACCATGACTACAACGGTAGCCTGCACTAAGCGGTTATTGGGTAAATTAACCAATAACATTGAATGGGCACGAATGCAATTCAAGCCCACTAAATCAAGGAGCATCTCTATAATTAAAGGCAAAGTAGTAGATAAAACATTCTTCATTAATGGTGAGGCAATACCAACAGTGTCTGAGAAGCCAGTGAAGAGTCTTGGGAGATGGTACGATGGAGATCTAAAGGACACAGTTCGTGTGGGAGAAGTTAGACAACAAGCAGTGGAAGGGCTGAATAGCATAGACTGCTGCGCTATACCAGGCAAACTAAAACTCTGGTGCTTTCAGTTTGGTCTACTGCCGAGGTTACTGTGGCCATTGACTGTGTACGAGGTTTCTTTGACAACAGTAGAGAAGCTGGAAGGTTTAATCGGTTCATACATCAGGAAATGGTTGGGAGTTCCACGCTGCCTCAGCAGAGTGGGACTTTATGGTAAAGGAATACTGCAGCTACCAGTCTCCGCTCTAACCGAGGAGTTTAAGTGCGCCAAGGTCAGACTGGAAATGACATTAGTAGAGTCACGCGACAAATGCGTAAGGGAGGCAGCACCTGTGTTGAAAACTGGAAGAAAGTGGGCGGCAAAGAAAGCTGTGGAAGATGCAAAAGCTGCCCTTCGAATTGGTGACATCATGGGGCAAGTTCAGCATGGAAGAGGGGGTCTTGGTCTCAGTTCAGCCCCTCCTACATGGAACAAGGCAGCCCCAGCTCAAAGGAGGAAGCTGGTAGTCAACGAGGTGCAAAAGCAGGAGGAGAGGATGAGGTGTATAAAGGCCATTTCCCAGGCCAAGCAGGGAGAATGGATGAGATGGGAGAGTGTGGAACAACGCAAGATTGGCTGGCAAGACCTATGGTCAATGGAACAGAGCAGGATCAGTTTCCTCATCAGGTCAACATATGATGTTCTCCCATCACCACAGAACCTAAACCTCTGGGTAGGAGAGGATCCCTCATGCCCTTTGTGTTCATCACCTGCAACATTAAGGCACATTTTGACAGGATGTAAGGTGGCTCTTAGCCAAGGACGGTTTACTTGGCGCCATGACCAGGTGCTGCGATGTTTGGCCTTAGCATTGGAAGACAAGCGTAACATGACCAATAAGTTGCCACCTGTTCCATCAAAACATTACACACAAAAGACAACATTCCTCCGCCCAGGAGAGCAACCACCAAGAAAAGGTGTTAAAACCAATCCTCGCCCAGGACAACTGGAAGCTGCTAGAGACTGGAAAATGCTGGCAGATGTTGGTCAACGGCTTATTTTTCCACCTGAGATTGCCATCACTAACCTTCGACCAGATATTGTCTTGTGGTCTGGATCAGCACGCCTTGTTCACCTGATAGAGTTAACAGTGCCATGGGAGGATGCTGTAGATGAGGCGTATGAGAGGAAGAAACTGCGGTATGCTCAACTAGCCACTGAAGCGGAACAGCGAGGATGGAGAGTCCGGGTTTACCCAGTGGAAGTGGGTTGTCGAGGATTTGTGGCACACTCTACAACCCGGTTTCTCAGAGACGTCGGATTCAGGGGCCAAGAGTTGCGTCGCACAGTGAAGAACTTATCTGAAGCAGCAGAAAGGAGCAGCAACTGGCTGTGGTTGAGACGGAAAGATTCTGGCTGGGGATCTCAAGCACAATAGAAAGAAAGAAACGCTGATGTACCTAAGCTGGGCTGAGTTGAGTGGGGGACGGAGGGGGGTGATGCTGGGACGCCAGGATCACCGTCGAGCCCTCTTGAGGTGTCGTGGGCTAGTCGACGAAACACTGAGGATGGAAGGTGCCCACTTGAAGACCCCAGAGATGTACCCTACTTAGCTCAATCCAGACGGTTGTCATTCTGATGCGCCAGGGAGGCAAAACAAGCTGATATATGGAACCAGCGTTACACTTTAGTCATTAATACCAGACAGAAGGATATCTACATCATCATATGGAAGGAAACGTAAATGGATGGACACATATGGATCACATTAGTTTACTGTAAAGCTACGTCTTAGTTGGTGCTTATCTTGGCGAGAGCCAAGTTCAAATCAGCATGAAGTGGTAACATCTACTCTCGTGTAATGGAAATCATGACCTTTCTATTCATCAAAGAATCCTGACAAAAAGCATTAAAGGAATAGTTCACTTTAAATTGAAAATTCTGTCATCATTTACTCACCCTCATGTTGTTTCAAACTTGTATGAATTTCTTTCCTCTGCTGAACACAAAGGAAGATATTTAGAAGAATGTCAGTAACCAGATAGTTTCTGGGTCCCATTGACTTCCATAGTATATTTTGTTCCTACTATGGAAGTCAATGGGACCCAGAAACTGTCTGGTCACTGACATTCTTCTAAATATCTTCCTTTGTGTTCAGCAGAGGGAAAAAATTCATACAGGTTTGAAACAAATTAAGGGTGAGTATATGATGACAGAATTTTCATTTTAAAGTGAACTATTCCTTTAAGCACTGCTTTCAACATTGATAATAATAAGAAATGCTTCTTGAGCACCAAATCTGAAGAAGGATAATGTGACTGAAGACTGGAGTAATGGCTGCTGAAAATTCAGCTTTAATTGTAATATTTCACAATGTTCTTGATCAAATAAATGCAGCCTTAATTATCATAATGTGTTATAAAGGTATGGTCAAAATGGATGTTGCAGTGTTTTATATGTTTTCATAAGTGTAAACAAAGTTAAAATAAATAAGAATAAGTTAAAATAAATTATAATATTCAAAGATTCGTTGTTACACGTGAAATTGATTGTTCATGTGTTTTAATGCATTATTGTGTACATTTGAAGTATTCATATTATAAGTGTGGTTACAATTATTTATGAGATAATGTAATGCATTACAAGACCATTTTAATATCATTTATATTTATATTATATTTTAAGAATATTTTTTATAATGCAACATGCAGGCTTGAATTAAACTGTTACCAAGACCTTTGAACGTTAATATGATCATATATGCAGCTAAATATACATATAGTTGAAAATACACTGGTTTACATGTGTTGCTGTTCCAGTGCTCTAGTCCCAGATCAGATAAACTGGCAGTTTCCTCCTGTCCACTCACTGAACCATGTTATCTGAAACATCAGCAGTTTTCAGTAAACAGAGAAACCGTACTTTGAACATACTGATTTAAAGGTGCCATTATAAACTATTGCTGCAATGACCATTGCAAAATCGTACAGACACATTGACTCTCTGAATGTTTTATTTTAATGTAAATGTCTGATCTTTTTCTATGTATGCCTAAGAAATTTGAGAAACTTGTTTTATGATCTGAGACACATGATCTCTGTCTCCAGCAGAGAGGTTTTCTTTTCTTTTGTGTGTCGTTCTGAACTGAAGCAGGGCCTCAATAATGACACAGCGAGGAATCTGAACCCCACATCTGCTTAAAGCTCAAGCAAAAGACTGGGGCATTGTGGGAACCATTATGAAGAATAGTAGAATGACTGCATGTTTGCTCATGGACTGTCAGCAAAACAAAAAATAGTCTTACTCATTATTTTGGGTCTTGTCCATAGAATAAATACTGATAAAGAGTAATGATAAAAAATGCGAATTGCTACGCAGACGCTGACCAAGTATTTGATGGTAGAGCAACGAGCTCATTGGCTGCTGATACAGCAGGAACCAATCAGCTGTGCCCTGTAAAGAACGAACTGATTGCAAAAAGATTGACTTTAGGACCTATCAGCTTGCGCCATCTAGCGTTTCATGACATAACTTTGTATTTATTTAGGGAAAATAAAAAAAATATTAATAAACTTTATTTTATTTTTAGCATTTTAATTTAGATGAGACAACTGAGATATTAAAGTCTTATGGGGAAATAGTATACAATAAAGTGAAGACAGCGAAGTGCAATAATGGATTTTTAATGCAGCAGTTAAGATCCAGCCTGAAGATGTTATCTCTCAGTATTTCCATATGTCTCGTATCAACCGTATACTCCTTCAGTATTGCGAATGAAAGCAAGTGAAGGAAAGGGTTTGTTTTTGTTCCTGATGAAAGCCCACTGGAGAGAGAGATGAAGGGGTGGATAATAGGAAGAAAAAGACAGAGTGAACAGCTGCAAGCCTGCATATATACCGAAGTGTTCTTGGAGTTTTCTTCCCATGTGGATGTAAAAATGCCAGGGATGACAAACGCACAGCTGTTGAGGTGGTTAAACTCAGTTCTCATCCTGAATATATGAATGTGAGCGCAGTCACGCATATGTAAACTTATAAACACATAAATAACTATGTTAACACATAAGCTCTGGTTGTGTTTTCGGTTCACTGCACATTCCTCTTCAGAAACAGCCGCCCACCCCTCCACATCCTCAGCTACAGACAGGAAACAAATGCAACCGAGCTAAAAGCCGTCTTCGACTATTCCACTGAGATAGGACCTAAATCAGGAACATAAGACAATGTTTTAGTTATCCACTCTGACATTGCTTAACAGCTTTCAATGCTTTTCCCTTTGTAGATCCCCTAATCTATCTATCTATCTATCTATCTATCTATCTATCTATCTATCTATCTATCTATCTATCTATCTATCTATCTATCTATCTATCTATCTATCTATCTATCTATCTATCTATCTATCTATCTTTGCATACTTGTGCTAGGATAATTTAGTCACTTGCACAGCACTATTGTTGTCCTAATGTTGTTTTTATTGCTTCTTATTGCTCTCCTAATTTGTAAGTCAATTTGAATAAAAGCGTCTGCTAAATGATTAAATGTAAATGTTAATGTATATAAAATATATCCATAAACTGTAACACTTTATAATAACGTGCTATAGTTACTGTAAAGGTAGGCAACACTAGCTTTTTTTGTTCAAAATTTGAGTAATGAGACAATACATCATCAATCCTTCTTCCAAAATGTTTATTTGTCTGAACCTGGTTCAAGTGTTAATTTACTGTATATATTTTAGAACTGTTGTAAGGTTTTCACGAGATGAGTAGATTTGTTACTTTATTTAACGTTAATAAACCGACAACAGTTTATTGTTCACATTATATGATACAACTTTTGGTTTTAATCCGGTATTAGTATGTTGAAAATGTATGGTTACTAAGCAATGCTTATAAGTATTTTCTTTGTTAGTTCATGTTAACTAATGTACTTACAATAACCAACTAGGCTAACGTTAACAAATGGAACCTTATTTTAAAGTGTTACCATGTAAGAATTATATTTTTGTCTTCTATTTAACTAATTTTGTCTTTATTTTTCCTAACTTTTCATTCATTGAACTTCCTAGATTACTTAGATTCTGTCATTTTCTCAAGACACATTCATTTTGCTTCACAAGGCAATGCTTACTGTAAGTAGGCGTCAGTAAGCTGCGGAATTAACTTCAGTCTTAGACATTTCTACTCCATTGACACCAATCATGTCCTTTTTCATCCTTATTAACTCGGATGCTGAATTAATTCTGTAGAAAATCCTGCATAATTTGAAAATATGAGTGTGCTGTGCTGATGTGGCTGGACAGTGCTCACAGATAAAAGATTGAAATGTGCTCCATAATTTCCATGCTACTGAGTATAACATGCTGTATTTCTACAATACAATCGTTATTTAATCAACATGTCTTGCAATTAATTTAATTAGTTTAAATCTATTGGCAGACCTATAAACAGCAAATGATGCAGATGCATTCGGAAAGCAAAATCTTTGTTAGATTTGCTGATAATTGTAAATAATAGCATGCAAACAACACATTAGTATATGTTTGAAGTTGTACTTTATGTGTGTGTGTTGTGTCTAATAAGCATACGGCAGTTTAGCAATGTTTCTTTAAATGCATAGTGCCTATAATAGTCTGCATTCTTTGTTGCTGGATATAGCGCACGTGGATGTTCTCCATGGGAGTTTCAGCCGTTCCACATTAAGAGCAGCCCTTTACTTCTATTTCTGTCTTTTGCTCATTTGTCATTCACCAAACTTTCTAAGCAAGTCTAAGCTTATTCTTTATTCATTCATCCATACATACCCTTACAGAAGAATAGCTTTGCTCTTTTTTTGTATTTGCTGTAAAGGTGAATTTTAGCAATATTCCCAATACACTAAACACATGATGCTTGAAAAATGTTCATCTGAAATATTTAATAATATCCATATATATATATATATATATATATATATATATATATATATATATATATATATATATATATATATATATATATACATAAAGTTTTTTCTTGGAAATGTAATTAATATAGTATTTCCAAGTGTTCTGTTCTACTTAAAGGGTATTTAAGTATAAATCAACGCTTTGTCAGAATGGCTCACTATTGGCCAGCATCACACATCATACACATGACCAGCGTCGGCCAATAGTGAGCCTACGTTCTGACGTACAACCCAGAAGCGCTGCGCCGTTATACTGCGTGAACTCACTCAGAGGCCCACACAGAAGAAAATGAATAGTTGAATAAAGTCGTTATTTTTATTGTTTTTTTTTGCGCACAAAAAGTATTCTTGTCGCTTGATAAACTGATTGAGCCACTGTAATCACTTGGACTATTTTAAACATTGTCTTTAATAACTTTCTGGGCCGGCAAGTTTAGATCCCATAGAATCCTATTGAGGAGTGAGACAGCTCTCAGATTTAATCAAAAATATCTTCATTTGTGTTCCGAAGATGAACGAAAGTCTTACGGGGTTGGAACAACATGAGGGTGAGTACTGACATAATTTTCATTTTTGGGTGAACTAACCAACACGATCTCATGAAAGTGCGTATCTATACCATGAATGTTATTTCTCGTAGCATTTATACGCCAAAAATGTTTTTGCGTGCATATGCTACGCACTGAAAACCCTTGGGTAGGATTAGGGAGTGCGTGCGTATTACACGCCATAAAAGTGCGTATCATATGCATGCGAGCGAAAATTATTTTTGCCGTATAAATGGCACGAGAAATAACATTCGTCGTATAGATACGCACTTTCACGCATACGCACGATCGGGCTGCCTTTACGTTCAAATTGCCCAAAGTAATGAAGTACACAAAATACTTTACAGCAGTACTTTATCACACTCCTAAATACAGAACTCCTGTTGTTGATACAGTCTGTCCTGAAGCAACTTTCAAACTTACTTTTAAACTGTATGTGAGAAAGCTTGGATGGGCCCTCACTGGTCTAAGTACTAAAGCATAAGGACAAGGAGGTGAAACAGAGGGAGGAAACACTAAAAACAGATGCTCCCATGCCTCTAACCCGTCTCCTCTCATCAGTGCATTGAACTATCAGTGCACTTACTCCAGTGCTGCTGTAGGCACCGCACCATCATTTGAAGCTTATATCCTTGAATGAATGACATCCCTAAATGGATTCAAATTACCCTTTACCCTCAATCTCACCCCTGCCTCTATTCATGCACTTTATATATGCACTTTATTCATTTACTGTTCCTGATTTTATACAAGTGAGCAGCGCAGCTTTGACAGTTTGCTATCTGCCAGTCATAGCATTATATTTAATTTATTATACATAAAACAAGTTATTTACAGACGTAACACTATTCAGAACATGTATTTTTTTGTGTAACTTTACCAAAATACAGTAACCTTTTTATTATACAACGGTTAAGTTTGGTCCTCTAATCTGATTAGCAGCATTCCATGAGTACTTGTATACAGAACTGCTATGCTGTCTATGTACTGTGTCTTTTTCTTTGTATCACTCCGCTTGTGTTTGTTCCAGACTTTCAGTCTCTGCATTAGTGGTGGGGATTTTTTGAGACAGTCATAGACATTTTTCAGGTTACATTGTTACGCCAACTTTTATGAGTAATTCAATTAATTATACTGATTTGTTCAAAAACAGTTTACAGTAATTCAGGAGCGGAACATATGAGGCTGCGTTTAAGTCAAAACATTTTTATGCCATTCCCTCTGTAATGTCACAGACATTAGTTGTTTATGTCTTAGTTTCATTGTTATGGACTTTAATGGCTCGGTTACAGTACGGTACAGTACAGTATGGGATGTAACCAAAATACCGAACCGTAACCGTACCACTTTTTTGGGACCCTTCCATTGTGGTACTTAGCACAGTAGTCTGGTACCTAAAGGGTGCAGCTAGACTCACTGCAGAATGTTGATTGGTTGACAGAGAATCGTCACTTGCGCGTGTTGCAAGGGGAATGAGTGACAACATGAGAGGCAGCATTGTTTATACAATATAACATAATACCGTTGCAACACAATTTAAAAAAAAAATTTCGACTGCCACATGCCGAGAAGAAAGAACAAGATCTGCTGTAAGTCCTCCATCGTTATTCACTGTGTCGCTTTCATCTTCGTGCGAGAATGACGGCATACACAATGCTTATCAATTAAGGGTAGGCCTACTGTTGGCGGTGGAAACGCAAGCCGGGTCAGGGTTTACCATCCCGAATAGTACTGTATACCATTACTATACTGTACTGTACCGCTCGGTGGAAACGAACCATTAGTTTGTTTCTATTTAGTTTCCTTTTAGCTTATAAATTTGTTTACGCAACATTCTATAGGCCTGTATCCTTGGGGTGTTAAAAACTGAATATAAACATATATTAAATATAAACATTCATATATTTATTTTAAATATAAAATATATAAAAAAAATACACAAACGAAAATAACACAATAAACTATAACTGTAGAAAATCATTCAGCTTAGGTATACGTATTAAATGCGGTTAAATGGCAAAATAACTCCAATATCATAGTTGTAAAAGATGTGGGTAAAATCTGCTGTAATGTCACAGTCATGTTGCATTGTGGTCTGTGGATCTGCCTGAAGTGGACATAGACTCCTTGATCAAAATCAATGGTTCAAGCAAGGGTCTGTCCAAATAAACTTACCTTGTCCAATTGACGAAGTTGAATGTCCTTCAAAATTGCGTTGGGGATTCACCTGAGGGGAACTACCAGGGAAGTTTGTGAGTGTTATGTCTAAAAGTGGAGTTAAACGCAGCCTGGCTGTCACTATACTCAACTGATTCTAAAATGCTGATTCATTCTGGAACAAACGAAGGGACTTTACGATTGAGTCACTGAATTGTGGCTTAGTTTAGAATATTTTTTTTGTTGGCAGAGCAAAACAGAGTAACACAAAGCCATATTTTGTCTAAGATGTAAGTTACTCAATGTTAACTTGTTATTGTATAAAAGCAATGTCACATTCAAAATCATGCTATTTTTTTAAATACAAACGGTGGCCTTGTGGCTACAGAACAACGACAGATCTGGTAATAATTGGTAGTAGCTGCCGCACAACTTGTGTCATATTGTTTACCGGTAAGTGTCACCAGTCCAAATATTTTGTTAACACAGCAGCAAAATGCTATTCTCATATCCCCCTAGTGGATACACAAATCCCGAATTGTTTCCTCACTTGAGAATCTGCCCCATTTAGCTCGATTTAGCTTTTTTATCACTACAGATAATGACAGTGCTTTACAGGTCACCCACCAAAACACCACTGAGCATTAACTACTGTACACTCTGTGTGCGTGTATGTGAGTCAGGTTTTAGATTAAACTAAACCAAATGTTTCCAAGAGGATAGTAAACCCTGAAATCACATACTTTGTGAAACCAACCAATAGTCCCCATGAGGAAACGGCTTGATAAAAATATCTCACACTGTCACACAAAATATTTAAATAATTTGGAAAATATAATTTGCTAAAAAAAAACATAAGCAGTTCAAAACAATTCAAAGTTCCCACCATGATAGAAAGTCTCAATAGGTTGGTGTGAAGAAAAAACCCCCTCCAATGTTTCCAATTTCCTACACAAAAATAAACCAAAAGATTGAATAAATGTGTGAAAATATACCCATCTCTCCTATAGCTATAATTTACCGTGTCAAAAAGGTGGAAAGCCCATTTTGGTGAACAAAGCCAGTGTTTGAGCAGACATCAATGCATCATGGGAACTTTTGAGTGTTGGTGCTTGTCTCAGCCAAGCATAACATTTCCACAGCTGCTGTGGCAGCTCAGGATCCAACTATCATTCTTTCCCCTGTTGAGTTTAGGGAGGTTGTGTTCAGCCACTGGCACACTACAGACCTGCGTTTCACAGGATGGAAGAGGCCAACTGCTTAACCCACTTTAGTCCAAGTGTTACATCACTTATTGATGAATCCACCCATGCAATTTAAGCAAAGCTTTCTGTAATGCTGCCAAATGAGCAGGAGAGGAAAAATCCACTGGACTCTTCCCCCCATTAACCCGTGTAATGTGCTGGTTCATTCCAGTCATGTTCTTTTCTGCAACAGAAAGTTCTGGCTCTAGATTCAAATACCTCACATCCTTTTTATTTGTTTGTGAAAGAGAGAAAGTCCAAGTCAAAGCTGTAAATTAAAGCTGCGACAGTTGAGTGCATGAAGTGTCCAACATTCCACACTTCGTTTATTTGGTTAATTAAGTGCATCATGGTATTTAAAGTGCACGTGTTCTTTTTGGAATCTAGTGTGAACACATTACTTGCACTATTTATACTACAAATCAACAGAATAGTGCATAAGTACGCGATTTGGGACGCGCCTAGTGTCTTCTAATGCCAAATATGGCAACAAACAAATGTCATTAACAGAATTATCAGATTTGCCTTGTCAAATGACACTTCACAAGCTCATTCCAATCATAATTTTTAAGTAAAAGGTGAGAACATTCCGAGTATATGTTGTTAGGCCGATTGTTTTGTACATTTGACTATTATTGTCATAGCGGAAGCTTATTTTTTTGGTGAGTAGGGGTATTTTGCCATTACGACTGACTAACTTACATTACCTTATCCCTTACACAATGACCGCTAAACTATGATTGATGTCATTGGTAACTTTTTTCCTACACATACTGTTTTAAATTTCTAAATCAATATTTCAGCACAACTTTATAGAATTGAATAGATTACACCTTAAAATCAGCTTATAACATGCAAAGAAAGTCTGTAGGTTCCATCTGGGCCTCAATATAAGAGTAATGTAAACGCTCTAATACTAAGTGTTAACACCTCTTATTATGTACTATAATAATAATAATATTGTATTGTATAGGTGTAATATTATGGCAATAAACACTCACCTACCTACAGCCCACACTGTGCCAGCACTATACCATTCTAAATCCATCTACAGAAAAGAAATGACGATAACAACGTTTGAAATGGCTTGAGTTTTCCCTGTGGCGAGTTCAAAATGTCACCATAGTCACGCAAACAGTAGAAAGTGTGTGTTTACACCCAGTTAGCGGCTGTCGAAGCCTGTGTGTCCTTGCATTTGTTTGGAGGGTGCTAGCTCAATGTTATCATGGCTAATGATGACACATGCATAAGAACAACACAAGCAGGAAAAGTGTGTGTGTGTGTGTGTTTGTGTAGTGGCAGTGTTATGTGAGATGAAGATAGATTGTGCCTCATTCTTTGATAAAGTTCAGTTTTATCTCTGTCTGCCCCATGGATTTCAATAACATCACAGAGACGACTCTTTGTGCCCCACTTCCTCAATTTAGATCCTATCACCTTCACTGTAGGCGAACATAAACTAGCCTTCCCACTGCGCCATATCTTCATCTCCCCTTTATGCTTCTTCATTATATGTCCTCCAGATTTTCTGCTGATTTGACTGAGAATCCGTTCTATTAGCATCTTAAGAAAGACAATGAAAGCGTATTGCCACTGTCTAACAGTAGAAGTCCTCAGGTATTTCCTCAACAGCTTTGAGGTGTTTTTAGAATTGAAGATAATTTAGCTTAGCGTTCTGTTTTGAGATAATCGGATATAACAGAAGCTGATGACGAATAAATTGTAATGGTCCAATCCCACAGAGAAAATTGATATGAAAAAAAAAAGTATAATTATTGCAGCTTAGGATGTTTTGCACTTGGCATCAAATATCTGTGCAGGGGATACACATCCTTGCACAACCTTGCACATTTTTACTTTACGTCTTTAAATCTGTACTTGCAGATTTCCCCTTAAAATCAGTGCAGAAAAAGTCTGAAGATTCTGTGTGCGCCTGTTCAACAGACGTTTCATACAGTGAGCTGCAGCTCTTGGTTTTCACCACCCTCAGGACAGCAGTGAGCACTTATGTAATGGTGACACATACGCAGCGCACACATGTGCTCACACAAATGTTTTCTCACGGTAAAAAAAAAAAAGCCCATGTAGACCCACTATGCCACATCCTGCACAAACACACAGATCCAGGATGCTGTGTTGCACACCATTGACAGTAACAGAACTGTGCATACAGCTTTGGCACCTAAACAATGCAGGATTCAGCTGCTTAACACCGCACTCATTCCTCTTCTTCAACTCCGCAAAGCACTGAAACAAAGTGTAAACGGAGCCTTAGTGTCTGAAATTCTCTCACTGCTGATCTGAGGCTCCACTTGTTCCTCTTTGGTTGTCTGCAAAGGCATAATCAAGTAGTTCACCATACCATGAAAAGGGCCAGATACTCTTAACTATACGCACAAAGCTCCTCTGTAAGCAAAGACACTTTTGTGGTGCTACTCAGTGGGTCAGTTGGGGCTTGGGTGAGGGTTACAGACTGGTTCTTTGAATTGAAAGGGTGCTTAATTTAGCCACACAATGGCTTTGCTTCACAATGAGCGACTCTGAACTAGTCTACTTTGACTAAAACTGCTCACTGTCAAGTTGCTCCGCACTGAAGCAAACCCTACTGGGAAAACATCCATTTAAATAAATGTATAATCCTATTTTGTGGCCATGTACAATCACAGGAATGGCAAGAATGTAAGCTATTGGAAAGAGTTTTCCAGAGGAGCTGAAGTAATTAAAGTCCGGCTCAGACTCTAGTGTTATTCCGCACTCATTATGTTTGGATTTTCTTTGAAGTCGCTTGATAGAGTAATTATGATCCTGCTCGGATATTGTACGGTATGCTGCCCAGTACCCTTGGTGCCTGCACTCTTCTCACGTATAGATTCATTTAGCTTTATTCTCCATAATTAAATCTTTGACTTTGTGTCTCTTATGTACCTCAATCTGCAAAGCATTACTGAGATTTTACATCTGGAAAATCTCTAAGGGTAAATGATAGAACAAGCATTATTCTGTTTATTCCTGGTACTTGTTTGACGAAAGTCATGATGGCTTTTTTTGAGCATTTGTGAAATGGGCAATTGACCAGAAAGTATGGCAGGCATTATAAAATGTGGCAATGCTTTTCATCCTCAGAAACCCTAAGGGATTTCTGTAAGCTCTCTCCAACGAAGTGACTAAAGATCCTGTCTTTATCAATCAGATCTGATTCCAATCGATTCACATTATTGCATGCCATTGATTATGCTGGCCACTTTGTTTACATTTTTGTTTTTTTTGGTTTCTGCTCTTTCATTTAAGGGTGGAGTGATGTTTCTGAGAAAATGACTGGTTTAAAAAGTGATAAACAAATGTAGTGTTCAGGACATTGTGTCCAAAAAAGTGTGTTTTTAATTGTGACATATAATCATCCATCTATGTATCATGAGCAACTTACAAGAAGTAAATGATACATTATATTTTACATGAACATGATAACATCCAGTCTAAACAATGGACCAAATATTGTATTATTAACCATAGCCAATCGGTCCGATGAATATTCACCAGAATTTGATCAAGATATGGAAATTGTTTTGTCCTTTAAAATTGAATTTGCCATCCTATCAATGCTAGGTTTTAGTATTCTGTATATTTAGTATAACTGTTTTGTTTTATTAAAATATATATATTTTTTACTTTGACTGACAATTTTCCCCCCAACATCGCTTCTGCAAAATCTGTCCATATTTATGCATCAAACTCTGAACATGAGAGACTTTAAAAAAGTTCAAATGAAGCAGGGAACAGAGTAAACAGCTCATTATCTCTTGCTCTCCCTCTTTCTCTCTATCCATCTTTGTCTTCAATATTGTAATGATTGAGAAATTGGCTGGAGAAATGAGATGCCCCCTGCTGTCGGTTTCTATTTGAAACGGGTCCACAATTTACATGTATACTTCTTTTTTTACATTCTAAGACTAAAGATGAATTGCAGAAGAGTTTCTCAAAGTTTCTGGGATGGAAAACATTTTTTTTCAACTGACTATTAATGCCTCACACAATATGTTAGGAGTAAGGTTTGTCCTTCATGTCAGTTACATCTGCCATGTTATTGTCTGTAACATACATATTGAAAGGCTTGAAACTGATTTAAATAATCTTCAATGTGGAGACTACAGTGGACGGTTATCTCAAAGTACTTTGCTGCTGTATAATGTGTGACACTTCTGGAGTGTCTGAATAATAATAATTCACAGTGATGGTCATTCTCTTTCAACAGCCCATCCAATGCGATTTTCAAGCGTAAGGACAAAAAACAGCTTCAGTTATTCTTAATTCACTTTCTGGTAAAAAATTATACAAATAATGATTTCTCAGGTCTAAAAAAGCCAGAATATTTACTGTAATTATAGCTCATTTAAATTATTCTGAAATTTTTAATGTGTGAAATAACTGACTTTGTTACTTATTTTTAGCAAGCAAGTCTTAAATAATAAAAGAACAACGCAACAATTAACAGAGCTTCAAACAAGCCGAGGGGAAAATAGACTGTTATTGGCCTAGTTTTGTCTTTGTCTACTCTACACAGTTATGGGGAAGCTTGTGGACAAAGACATGAGCATGAGAGGTCGTACAGTACAAGAGTGTACAGTACATGTGAGAATGTTTATGCTGCAGTGCGCTCCGCAGATTTAACAGGTTTTGAATTATGCAAATGTATCCCTTCAGGCTTGCTATGTTGCACTGAAACCGAATGTCTAATTGAGCCCCATGACATTTTAGTTTAATGAACTCATATGAACTAAGAGCCTTTATTTTTGTTTATGGCAATCCATGGCTCAAAACCAGGACTGCAGTTGCATTTTATTAAACTCCAAACGGTAAATAACTTTTTTCATATTTGAGTCAGTTATAAGAGTCAATCATGATATATTGTGCATTACTGAAATGTGGCTGCTTTTAAATAAATGCACATGAGAATCCACAGAAGCATGAATGCAGTGAAATGCACGAGGGGCCGTCAGAGATAAATGTTCATTGGACTCCTCTACTCTCACGCTCCCTTCACAGTGCATCATTACACCACTTAACAACATGATCAGATGGGGTATTCAAGAATATGAATTATGGGGACAACAAAGAAAACATCTAGTGACTGTGAAAAATGAGAGTCTTGACAACTCGCATAAAGTGTTGGCTTTATAGGCAAAATGAGTATGAACTTGATTTATGTAGACATATATTTTCTAGAACCTTTAAATACATTTGTGGATTTCTGTACTGATGTGCAATTTATGATCTATATAATTGGCATTTAGTAAGAAAAAAGTTGATCTGTAACAGTTGTTGCTGAAATAAAATTTCATTTAAAATTTATTGACATGCCATTTGATGCCTCTTTCAATTTTGGTTTTGTTTATGATTACTGCCATCAGTCATGGTTTCTTTAGTAATGTTACTGGCTTTGAAGTCAGGTTATAAACAATGAATGATGGGACACTTTTGTTGTCCTGCTGAGAACCCTTGGTGAGCCCCCTACAGCCTTTCATTTACTACTATACTGTATTTACAACATATTTAGACATTTAAAGTCTATTCGTGATTACCGGAATAGTTGTGACGTGCGTGCTGATCAAAGTCTTTCTTTGATGATGTTCTGTCAGATGTAACATTTTGTTGAAAGATCAGACAATTAATGTAGACTTATAAAAATCAATGTTTTGCCCTGAGCAGAGTCACTAGACAAGAACCTTGTACCTTGATCATATAACAAATACCACTCCCTTTGCTCTTTGTGTTTCACGCTCTGTGCTTATTTAGTCCTTTACCTCAAACAATAATGAATCATATTTCAAATGATGACCCTTCCAGGCCAGGGGACTTAGAATAGACTGTTTCAGTAATGACTATGGAATATGATTGTCACACTTTGTAATCCAGTAAATATTTTAAAGGATGGATATGTTTTTGAAAATCAAGGCAAAATTCTTGATTACAAAAGAAAAGCCTCACTGTAAAAAAAAATATTGTTGGTTTAACTTAAAAAAAGTAACTTGGTTGCCTTACAATTTTAAGTTTATTTGACTAAAGAAAACCGTGATAAATCATGAATATATTTTTTTGCAGTGTTCGGTAGCCTTTATTTTCCAGCAAATTTACACAGTAAAACAATTATGACACATAAAATAATTCATGAAGCTGCAAATGTAAAAGATAACAAAAATATCAAACAATTGTTTTGGTTAACAAATATTGGATATTGGACTTACAAGTTGCCTTATGTGAACTTAATTTGACCTTGCCAAAATTGTATAGTTATTTAAAGATACAACAATTCTGACAAAGTGGGGCCTGGGGGTTCCCTCTACATTTTCAGTTGATCATGATGACACATTTTTATATAGCCTACGAAATTTTATTGTGGTCGACTCTTTAGCGTCAGTAGGCTATTTAATGTATCCATTCAGCACTCAGCAGTGCCTGTTTACTGTTGGTTCGACATTCACCATAAATTACAAGACAGTTCAAGTTGCTTCGTGAACTTGAACGTGTCGTCCGTCGCGAGCCCCCCGCACGTGGCCACTCTCCCATAGCCTTACAGCTTGTCGCTCCAGATCAGCGGTCGGGACCGAATGTGAGGCTCACTCTCGCGCTTCTGCCAGCGGCGGGCCAGTGCGGACTCGGAGCGAGGGGGGCAGGGACAGGGAAAGGGAGCAGCGGGATTCAAGGCAGTTTGCAGTGGAATTCAAGGCAGTTTGCAGCAGTCACTTCCAGCAGGATGGACGCTGAGATATGCAGTGGCTCCGTGTAGCCTATTAACCTCCAGCTACGGGAGTTTGTCCTACTTTAGAGAAGAGAAACGGCGGCTCAGATCTGCGTGAACTTCACCAGCCTTTGGAGGCAGGACGCTGTTTCTTCAGAAGGTTCTTTATGGACTCTATTGCTCAAGCGCTCTTCACGTAGTCAACAGTGAGTGACTTAAATCTTCTTTAAAAAGTTTGAGCTCACAGCGTTACATATGCTTTGTCTATTTTGTAAGTTTTGTTTTAACATGCATTGCTTATAACTAATTAACCATACTATATTTGTAGGCTATCTCACAGTAGGCAAGTAGGCTACTTTTAGTTACTAGGCTACTGACGACCTTGTTTTTTTTTTTTACTTAACAATTGACTATAGTAGTAGCCTACTTATTTATTAGTGGGCTAGGCTAACGTACGATTCTATAAGTGACATGTTGTATTCATTATACAGTAGGCTAGTAGCATATATACTTTATCATTTACTTATTTAGGCTACATTGCGGCAAGTGACAATTGCATTATTGTTTTGTTTTTGTAAAAAAAAATGGCATTGAAATTCTATGGGAATTTCATATATTTGTGTTGCTTGTTCTTATTGCAGATTTAAAAACATACATAGCCTATAGGCTACCTATTTATGAGATACCCAGTTTTTAATAATACTTTAATAGTAACAACAACTGATGCTAACATATAGCATCTCACTAAAAATGAAGTAGGCTAAGATTAAAAGTTAAACTTCATTATTGACCTTTTCACTTTTCTTTAACGTGTAAAGCGTTGCATTGCAGCAGCATTTGTAGATTTTACCCTCTTTCTGATTTCTAAAATATAAAGTTCATCTCAGTTCATCTTCATTTGTGCTTATGCATGTTGTTTTTGCTGTTTGTTTGGCTGTGAGAGTGAAGTGATGGGTGCTTTATCTTACAAAGGTCATAATTATGTTAAATTCGGACAGACACCAATTTATCCCTGCAAAAGTAATTATGGCATCCCAGTGTGTTTTTTAATTACAGCATATGGACTGTCCCTCCTGGAGACACATTGTCTAAATAGCTCTGAGTTTTTATATTTAACACTATCCCTGTAGTTTATTAGGTTCAGATCTCACCATTGCACCTTTGACTAGTGATAATTGTACCTTGTTAATCTTATATGAGAATGAATTCAGTGTGTTTTTCACAAAACAGTTTGCTTCCAAGGGTTTTGCCGGTGTTAAGGGTCTTTGTAAATTTTTCCAATTATTCTCAATTCTATTTTTTTGATTGTCAGTGATATTCTAGAAAGTTTTGTGACATTCACCCACATACTATAACTTCAGTATGTTAGTTAGTAGCAGCTTCTCACAGCCAGCTTTATGTCTGTGAGCATTTGTTTTATGTGCTGCGCTAGATGACAAGAGTTATGGTACATGTTGTGTTAATTGTAAAGCAATGTTTTTATTCTTAGTCAAATTGTAAATCAGTAAAACATTCTATTTTGCAAATCATTGGAACAACTTAAAACTGAAGACGAAGACCAGTTAAAAAAAGAAAAAAAAGAATCCGTCTTCTTAACTCTGACCAACTTAGCTGTCATGCTCAACACACTCAGCAAATGAGTTCTGTTTCTTCTCAACATATGATTCTCTGAGATTTTACTAACTGAAAACACAAAGTCCCTTAATGCCCCCCATCTCCCCCCCCCCCACCTCCCCATCTGTAGAATATCAAATATTACACTATACGATTCTGCTGTAATAAAGACATTCTTCACACTGTCAACGAAGTCTCTCTGGACTTTCAGTCTTATTGTGAAACATATTTAGCAGTTTATCTTTATTTTTGAGGGCTTTAGCCTAAAGTCTGTGAGAAACAGGATATGCTGCATTCATGCACCGTTGCTTGTAGCCATCGTTGTGATTTGGAGGGTCTTATCTGCTCCACTGGCAATGCCTACATACTGAAACTCTGAATCCTGGCACTTCACATGGTCCGTTCCGTACCCAGCTGCTTTCTGGCATCCCACTGGAAATATTTAGGATAGATGTGGGTGGGTGAATAAGTTATATTTCATAACCGTTTCACCCACCCAGTTCCATCCTAAATATTTCACATACATTTAACAAACTATCCTGCCAGCTGTATTTAATTTTAGGCCATGAAGTTAGCTACAGGGGTCAATTTAAAAATTATTTTTGAATAATATAAACCATTTCCACAGAGAAAGATGAAGTATAAATTGTACCAAAATATCTCTGCCAATATAGTTTTCTTCCCAAGAGAAAACTGTTTTGCATGCTGTACATTTCTGTTGTTGTATCGCACGTAGTTTTATAATTTCACAAGTGCAGGCAGTTTAATATCAACAGACTGCTTTTATGAGTCAAGCGGAGGGGAATCACTCACAGGAGCTGTCAGAGTGTTTATAGTGTGAAGAGAGGCAAGTCAATGTGCTGGAAGCCTGGTTACAGCATGAATGCCCAGCTGTTGCTGACAGTGTGTGGGAATCACTGATCACTTGGTCAAATGATATACATTACAAGATCATTGAACTTAACCAACTGCATTGACAGACTCACTGAATCAGTTCTCATTTTACCTCCTATGGTGTTTAATTTGACAAATATAGAGATATAGAATGAACAAAGCACCTGTTTTAATGAATTTGGCATCATATCAATGGAGATAGAGTTTGTAATTTTCATAGGACGTTGGATGGCTTTTGGCAGGCATCGCTCTATAACCTTGCCTGCCGTGTTTGTCTTGATTGGAAGTGCACATCGATTCTCCAACATGCTAGCAGCACCAAATTTATGAGGTTATCTCTGATATGTTCAATGTGGGAAAAATTCAGTGCTGGCTCAGAGAATACCATAAATCTTTGATTTAGTTGCTCTTACGTAGCCATTTATTAAATTCACCAAGACTTTGCTGTCTATGTTTTCAATGAAGAATTGTGTTTTTACGTGACTGGAGTCCTGACAGTAGATCAAGTGTTCTTAAGGCTGCCCTCTTGCAGGCTCATTTGCTGAGATATGCATAAGTGTATGTGTCTATTTATGGGTCTCTGTGTGCGGTGTATGGATTATGGAAGCAGTTGATCTGTATCATGCTGGGGGTGGAGCCAACCATTAATATTCCTGAGAGTAAATCAATGTATGCAGCTCTGTTTTCTTGGTATTGTCTTTCTATTTCTACTAATATGTCACATGGATAAAGTTTCTTTACAAATAGGAACAGTATTATCTGCATTGCTCTGGGCAATAGGTCTCTCTGTGGCTGTTGATTGGATTTTCTCATTTTCAATCTATCACAGAGCACTGGCCAATTTTAATTTAGGCAGAAACGCTGTTCATATACAGATTCGTTTACACAGAATAAATTAATCAAACGCAGTGATTGAATGGGTTGTGATAATGAGAGCTGTGAGGAGCCATTATTCTGCTAAATCCATAGTCAAGATGTCAGTAGTGCTGGCCGCTGTGATGTTGAGGACAAGCAGAGTACCCAGGCGTCACTGCTACTGACCTCAGAGAGTGAAGTTAGCACAATGATAGTGACAGGCTGTTAGCTCTTCCCCCAAAGATGCCCCTTCATTACCCATTGAGGTCTGATGAGCAGCAAGACGTGATTCCCAGTAATGTGTCCAGTATGATAGCGTACTTTGGCCATTTGTATGATGAGAGAATTATCCCATGTTCTAAAGAATAATATTTTGGCCACCGATATATGGTGCACCAACGGCTCACTGAACTAGTGCAGCATCTTGTGCTTAGCCTGCTTTCCATTAGTCAGGAATCTGCCCCGTCAAAAAGCTCTGCAAATCTGTACACCCCCACACTGAGAGAGAAATATTATGAAAACACTGTCCTTTTTGTACGTCCCTTGATTTATGATCTTTGGCCGGCAAGAGATGTAAAGCATGCAGAACTTTCTCTCCATCTAAGTCTCCAAGCTGATGCGACACAGGGGTCCTCGGCTCACAACTGTTTTCACTGCACAGCGCGTCCCATAGTGAGGTGAGTTATTATAGGAGACAAGCCGCTCTGACTCTCACCTCTCTCTGCTGTGCTGCTGGCTTGTCCAGTGCAACTCCCACTGACTACAAACAAGCAAACTGTGTGACATGCCAGAGTTTCCTGCTTTACAACCGTTAACCGCGCCTGCATTTTAACCTCTGATCTGTAATTAGGTGTGTAAACATTAGTTCAAGAGCGCAATAGGGTAGAGGAATGCCAAGTTTGCAATTTGTTTTAGCAAGGAAGAAAGGCTGAGATTTGTGTTTGGAGGCAAAGATGTTTTACCAGTATGTCATCACCATTTATACAGACTGACCCTCTAATCCTCTCTTGCATGTGTTGACCACACACACAAACACACGTACACAGTTTGTGTGTGTGTGTGTGTGTGGTCAACACCCACCTCTCAAAAGACCAATCCAACAGGCTAAATGAACACATTTTAGTTAGCATTCAACAATAATAACATTTGTTGCCATTTTTTTCAGTATATCCCTATGATGAACATGTTTTTAATTCCTACACTGAAATTTATTGTCATATTTTTGAGTAAAATTAAGTATAATCTACCAATCCTGAGATCTTAAATTGTAATTTAGATGATTTTCAACCTGCTTTGTATTGAATGTTGGTAGTATTTGTAAATTAACAATGTTTACTCGTTCTCCATGTTACCTTGACCGAGAAATTCCTGTTTACTTGTCAGCAAAAGTCCAGATAACGCAAAACACCTTTTGACAGCTTCAGGTCTTGTGTGAAAACTACAGATTATACTTCCACATTTTTGTATTCCTGCCCACAGACAGTCAAATCGAAAGACTACTATCGAAACTGAGTTTGTTTTTCTCTGATTTTCCATTGCAGTGTTCTCTCTGTATTTATGATTCTTTGAAGCATTTAGCCCTACAACAAGCTACAACTGAAAGTAACTCACTCCTGCTAAATGTTTACTCTTTGAATTCTTGAACCCAGAGACAATGCAAGTCAAAACTATTATGACTAATGGTTTGCTAAGTAGTATTTCCTACTAAAGCAACGCGGTATTTGAATGGTAAGCATATCGTAACAGACTGGTGAGTGTGGCCTTGGATGGCAACATGCCTAGTGCATTATGGGTGTTGAAGTTCTCCTATTAGGCAAAAGGGAAGACAACAGCCTTTTTTTTTTAGATAGCAAATCAATTATAGAGATGAAGAAATCTTATATTGATGTCCTCCTTGATGGTTCTTACCAGCTATGTAAGATAATCCTGAAATCAATCCTTAGTGGAATTTGTCACTTGTGTTATTGATGGATGCATCCGAACCTCAGGTTAATAAATTGCAGATAGTTTGGAATAATGCGTCTCTTGTCTTTGGCACATCATGCTAGGCTACATAAACCAGAGGGCTTATGCTCAGTCCAGTCATGCTGAACCATGACGGCAGTCTCTCAGGCATCTCCAAAGAGCCGTGTAGGCTTAGATTGCCTTGTTTTGTGAGGGGATTATGTCCACGCAGCATAGCAATGCAACTTAAACAGCCCTCATTTTGTGTCCTTAACCACCCCCATCTCACATGGTGGACAGACAGACTTATTAGCGTCTGCGATATAGAGACACTTAATCTGAAAAAGCCCTGAGTGACTGTAGCATTGTTATTGACCTCTCTCAATGGCCGTTTTCATCTCTGCTGATCCCAGGCATCTGTGAAGGTAATGAGATGAGGTCAGAGTGTCAGGAGATGGTCCAGCAGATACAATACTGTCTCAGTGCTGTCCATTATGACCACTTCGTCCAGACAGGGCATGTTGAATCAGAAGCATCCATAACAGGCAAGTATTCAGCTTGGAATGTGTTGACCGATGTGGAGCAAGCATTTGGCAGGATGACAGTGTTTAAGAGTAACGAGCAGATCTGAATGTTGAGGTCCCATTAAATTAAGCACAAATTTTCTGACATTCCATTGGCTTACACTGATGCATTGTGTAAAAAGACTTTACTTGGGAAGTCCTATACTAGCACACAATTAAAGTTTGAAATCTTGATTTGCTCGTTCTTCAGTTTGTTTTTTGAAGTGAATTTATATGAGATTCTAAGCGACAAATAATTTTTGGAATCTGCATGTGACTACATTTACATTTGCCTTCATAATTCTCTGTAACTGCCATCACTTTATAAATCCATATATGCATGCTATATATCCACTGTTACTCCACTAATAACTGAACTCATTTGGTGTGATTTATTAGCCTGATTAATCTGCCAATATTTGCCCATTTATAATGGCATTGGTCAAACCCACTTTATTTCAACTGAGGCATTAGCTGTTTTTCAGGGTATAATTAACCATTTTTATGTTTAACATTTTACTAAATATTGTGTTAAAGAGTTTTTAATAATTAAAACAGAATTAAAATGTGTTCTGTAACTATTTGTATATTTTTTTTATATATTTTGAAAGTCAGTGAGGTCCAATGATGTTGATCCAAAAACGTGTAAGCACTGAGATTGCAGTCTCTAGATATCGGAATTGGACAATTCACTTTCACACAGTAACTTTAGGTTCAGTGTGACATTCTTGCCAGCACACGATATTAGTCAGTCTGAAAAAGAGCATAGGCCTATACCCAGTAATGTTTTTGTTCTTACCTTTGCAATAGAATACAGCAATAACGAGTCCTAAAACCCACAAACGAGTTGGAATTTTGGGATTGTTGTGTAATTTGTAAAGAACATCTTGATGAACAAAACATGCAAGATTCATAAACTTGGTCACAGAGCTTATTTTCTGCAATTATCCAAAAGCCAATGTAAAACTCCTGTTGGGTTTTTGTCGAAGGAACCAGGGTGATAATAATTTCCGGATTGGCCTACAAAATGATGTCATCCCTGTGGCACTCTATACACAACTCCATACTTCTCTGAAGCTTTAGTCCTAAAAAGCTGAAAACTCAGGACTTTGTGGTTCATACATCCATTTCCCAAAGGTAAAGTTCCTCATATCCCATAAAATAAAATAAACTTTACCAGCATCGACATATAGTGTGTGCGCGTGTGCGTGTGTGTGCGTGTGTGTGTGTGTGTGTGTGTGTGTGTGTGTGTGTGTGTGTGTGTGTGTGAGAAATTTTGCACTTAGTGTAATTGTGGGAAGAGTTACTGTGAGCTCCATGTGGATGGAGTTTAGTGAATGACTCTGCCAGATCGCCTGTGGTGCTGTTCCCTCTATAGCCCCCTCCATCAGCTGATTCTCATTCTCTCTCTCTTTCTCTCTTTCTCTCGTGTGTTTTCCCATTCCAAAATGAAAAGAAAGTAGGGGTGTAAAATAAATTGTCTCTATGAATGTTGCCGGTATTCACATAATTACCATAAGTGCAGACAGTTGGAAAAAGAAGAGGAATAGTTGTTTTTCCTCTCTCTGTGGTGTGGCGTCCACCCTCTGGCTGTGTCTTCATTGGAGCCAGGAGATGAGGAATGGTCTGTTTGGCTGCTGATGTTTTCGCAGCTCCGCCTGTGAGCTCTGGGGTTCAGTTCAAGCCCCACAGTAATTTTATTACCCCTCTCCTCAACAACGCAAACACTAAACCTCTCCTCCCACTCCATAACTCTGATTTATGTCACTACAACCACCTTGTCCAAAAAACTTCCCTAACATTTCCAGGAGACTTTCTGAATCACAGCATTCATGGCTGAGACGAGCTGTCATATAAAGCTGTGATGGGGGCAGGCAGATTTCCACTCAATACTCTTGATTTAAATGCATGGTAAGGTTGATTATATATTTTTTTCCCTCATGCTGTTTAAGCGCTCTGTCTTCTTAACTTATTTTTAGGGACAGGTCTGATGCTGCTGCTCTGTTAATGGAGGAATCAGTAATGTGTGTGTATTTGTTTTAGATCCGAACTGTCTCTCGTTTAGTACTCCAAGGACCATTTGAGTACAGTAGTTTATTTCACATATTATCATTTTTGTGGGACTCTTATCATTTGTCCTAATAGAGCAGGATTGATTTTCTATGGTCCATGTAGAAAGAAATGGGAGTCTACCTTAAAGCAACACTAAGGAAGATTTTTTTACCTTAAAATTATGTTTCCAAAATCGTTTCAGTGGTTCATCAAGTCCTAACAAGGTGAAAGGCACTTATGCCTCCGCTTTGCAGTCCTTTATCTGCTATAACCACACTATGTAAAGCCGCTTTTCCACTAAACAGTACCAGCTCGCCTTTGTTTGGTTTTCCATTGTGTAAAAGTTGTACCTGTACCTGCTTCCAGATACTTTTTTTCGTATCGCCTCCCACAAAGGTTCTGAGCGAGCTGAGGCGATACTAAAATGTGACGTGAAAACAAGGCAGACTGCTGATTAGTCAGAGAGAATCATCACTATTCACTGCGTCATCATTGCACGCGCCAGACGGAGTATCCTGAATAACTCCGCCATTTTTAAATAGTTTGGCCAGAGATTGCGTGATATACCCATTACTAATATTATGTAAAACACTTCCTCCATTGCCCTGTGTGTGTGGGTAGCGGGTGTGTGTCGCGTAGAAGATTAAGTCACGGCAGTTTCCTGTGGCGTCGCTATGACGACCAGGTACTATTGTGGAGGTACTACTGTATCTGCAATGGAAAACGGAGCGAAAAGCGAGTCGAGTCGAGTTGAGCTGGTACTGGTAATGGAAAAGTGCCATGAGATTGCCAGATCGGGTCGCGTTTTCTGTAGTTCTAATGAGACATAAGAAAACTACAAATTTGACTTGCTTTACGTCAAGCGTTACAATAGTAATTATTTAGTTTTTCTTCGTTTCTGATGTCGCAATACATCATACTTTAGGCTAAATTATTTACGACAGTGGTAATGGACAATTCCGCTTCCAACCTGTAGGGCGACCGCAGAGGAAAAGTTCCTTGGTGTTGCTTTAACATAAAATCACACATGGATTACTTACATAAATATTTTGAGACATTTAATTTTCTCAACAGTCAGCTAACACTTTATTCTTGCACTACAACAATTTATCAATGTCATGATCACATTGGGCAGATAAATGCAAGGCTTTTTTCTCATTTTGGTAGTGACACCTAATAAACAAAACCCCACAAAAGGTGAGGTGATATCCGTTCATCATATAAAGCAATCATGTCTGCTCAGAAGGCTTGGACTACACCACTCGGTTCATGTGGATTTCTTTTATAATGACTTTATGAACTTTTTGTGTGACAAAGTGTCAAATTGTACTGGTATGAACTTTCAATGGAGGGACAGAAATCTCAGGTTTCATTAAAACAAATATTAATTTGTGTTTCAAAGACGAACAAAAGTCTTCTAGGATTGGAACAACATGAGGGTTAGTAAATAATATTTTTGGGGGGATGAATCATCCCTTTAGCTGCTTTTGATGATAATTGTATTTTGCATTCGATCATTATCAGCATTCATTGACAAATTGTTATCAGAACCGAATGATAGTCAAAGCGATACATTGGTTGACCTTTGAGTATGACCTCCTCTTCATGTAGGTCCAATGCCTAAAGCGGGAGTCTGTCCAGGACGTGTGAACTTTAACCTGTCTGAGCCTGTAAGAAAGTGAGTCAGGTTTAATTGAGCATCGCATCTCTTGTCATTGAGGCGGCAGCGTGAAGAGGTGAACAAAACCAGGACAGCACAGCTGGGAGAGCAGGCAGTGAGAATGTGCTTGATGTGCACCAGCCACTACAGGCCACTTTGTGAATTGCTGCCAGATTAGTGCAGAATACTGAAGCTGTGTGTCAGTATTGATTTGAGAGGACTTCGGTTTATTTGGTGACTCAGCATTTCCCTACTGAACCCAAGTACAAAAGAATATAGATCCCAATATCAAAGTACTGAGATCAGCTCATTTGCTTGACATTTTAGTCTTATGTAAGGTGTATTTCTGATTCTTTCTGATTTATGTGGTAAATCAGAATGTATCAGTCAAAACATCACGTTGTATATTTGTCAGAGCTATGTAAGATTGTTTTCGCCAGAGAATAAAATAAAATAAAAAAGGTTATTGCGAGTTTATATCTTACAATTCTGGCTTTTTTTTCTCGCAATTGCGAGTTTATATTTTACAATTCTGACTTTTTTTTCTCTCAGAATTGTGTTTATATCTTACATTTCAGAATTTTTCCACGCAATTGCATGTTTCTATCATAATTCTGTGAAAAACAGGGTTATGGTGTCATAATTGCGAGACTCATAACTGCAAGTAGAAAAGTCAAAATTGCGAGATATAAACTTGCAGTTCTGAGGAAAAAAAGTCATATTTGTGAGATATAAACTAAATGCTTTTAGATATAGAAGCTGTCCTGACTTTTAATGATGAAGCCGCTTCTTCTGTTTTTGTGCCACATAGCCAAAAGGATTTGAGTCAGTTACGTAACTCCCTCCAGAGCCTCTCCTCATGCATGGCCGTCTGGAACAGAATCTCGAAATAATGATTTTGAGGTTTATTTATGCTTAATTTGCACAATCCTCTGTTTATTAATGCATCTGCCTTCTTTTCATGTTTGATGAGCTAAATGAGAGAGGAGAGAAGAGGGAGTGATGGGGTATTTATAGAGTGTCCTGCTGTGGGGCTGGCCGGTCTGTCTCACTGAAGCATTGCGTCCTGTCAGACCCCATCAGATCTCCATATGGACTCGAGCTCACGCACACACAGAGTACTACGACTACTCACTCCCAATAAGACATTCAGCATTTTTACCATCAAAAAACGGTTTTGACCATTATTTTGTTTGGATGTATAATGCAGAGTTTTGTTGTTGTTGTTCCAAAGGATAATGTGGCAGAAGGTCAGGTAAAAACGAGAAGGGGATCTATTTGAAGCACTTTTATTTTAGACAAAAAAATATTAGAAGATCACAGGAAAAGCATGGGGCAGAATAAACAACACAAGACAAAGAAGTGAACAAACTGAGGGTACGTTTACACGACAACAATGCAATAAACACGCACGGACAAGTTTTTCCTTAGCAGACAACAGTAAACTGAATAAGAAAATGATTTGATAGGTGTGTCTGCGCTGTATATTGTTGGGTAATTTTTTTTTATGAGAAATTGCAATATACAAAAAAAGAAGAAGCTTGGTTTAAACGTCTAATTAAAAGTTAAATAATGTTGATAACTTCATGAAAATATTTATTAAAAATATATAAATATTGTTTTCTGCATAGTTCATGATCCTACATAAATAAATAAATATGATTTGATATTTAATGTGATATGACATTCACAATACACACACATTGTATAATTGCACACTTTTATGGCTTGAAACAAAACTCCCAAGTGCATCAGGTAATAAAGGTAATCTCCAAAAATGTAAATGCAAACAAATATTGTTGCCTGGCACATGCACACGTATACAAACACTTCCTTATTTAACACATTAAGCTTCCTTGTGTTATGAATGATGATAACACGAAACAAAAGCTCTTTATCACTAACTCATCCTTCCATAAATGACACTAAACACACATGTGTAATCCATCTATCTTGTCTGAGTTAACAAATCCTTATCGTGCAACCTTGCACATCCTGACCTGATCCAGTGTCCCAAAGGGATTAGATAGCAATATATGCTCTTTAGCAAATCTATTTCTCCAGGTCTTCCCTTTCTCACCACATTTAAAGCTTTCTGAAGGGATTTACAGGTGTAAGTACAAAGACTCGCTCAAAAGAGTGATATTTTGTGTGTGCTTCACCTGTGCATTTGCTTCATTTCTGTTGTAATATGCTGTTCTTCTCATATGTCAAGTCAAGAAGGCGTTACATTCGAGTCCGTGACCATTTCGGATGGCTGCACATCGTTGCATGTTTATACACATGTCCAATCCTGTGTTTGACAGCAGTAACATAGCAATGTCATCATAGCTTTGATCTCGCACGGCTCCCCATCTGTTCCAGAGATTATGCACTGAGGGAGATTGCGTTCAGCTGAGCTGTATCTCTCTGAAGTTTCATCAGTGCTGCTCTTACATTCATGTAGTTGAGACACACAGACTCTGGTCCTCTAATGCTTACTAGAGCAGTCTTTTTTAACCTTTGGCCCTTGTGTGGCTCACTCTTTCAAAACACACATACAGAAACATGCATGTTTTCCTGCTGTCCTGCTCTGTCAGGGAAACTGTAGGCGTCCCTTAGGGCACTCAGGCTGATGACTTCATTGGCCTTGTTTGTTTTCTGCCCTTGGGGCTAGAGAGAGAGAGAGAGAGAGAGAGAGAGAGAGAGAGAGAGGGAGAGAGAGATCATCCTGACACTCCAGCTCAGGAAACGGTCTAGTCCGGGCTGGAAACAGACGCTGAAAGAGCCATTTGGAAGCGGCATTCCTCTGCTGTCTGCCTTTCCAAACATCTGGTTTCATGTAGGTCATGTAGGTAGGTACTGTCACCCTCTGTGCCACTGTGCACTGGAAGTGTAGATGTCTCTTTTATGTGGAAGAAAAAAGGTTATCAAAAACATGGCAAATACGGCCCCTTCACACCGCAAACAAAACGAAAAAGGGAAACGAAACGCCTTCAGTGCAAGATAGCTCCACATTTATCTGCAATGTCTGGGTAGATTAGATTGTAACCAGACAATCAGTTCTTGTACTACTGACAAGAAGTACAAGATGCAGGATGCAGGAATAAAGATCTGAGCGACTTTTACAAGGGCCAATTCACCAGACAATTTTATTTATTTATTTAATTTTTGTTATTGAATTAATATATTTAAATTAAACATTGTTTTGAATATTCACTGCACATTTTTGTTAATAAACTTAATATATTTTATTGAAAGCTAATGCATGTTTTTGTTTTGAATTATTAATATGATTATTTTTATTTATTTTTGGTTTGTTTACCTCAAATATGTTGAGTGTTAAAGGGGTGGTTGAATATGATTTCACTTATCTAACTTTAGTTAGTGTGTAATGTTGCTGTTTGAGCATAAACAACATCTGCAAAGTTACAATACTCACAGTTCAAAGCAAAGGGAGATATTTGCTTTTAAAGAAATTGCTTTTTAAGGACTACAACAAACGGCTGGTAGGGACTACACGACATTCCTCCCGGGTTAGTGACATCACCAACCCGAGATTTACTTAAACCTGGGAACACGATTTATAGATTATCAAGGCGGAATACTAATCAATGACTAAGATAACTACACATAAGCTACATAAATTCATCAACTAACCATTCAGAAATGTACTGTTGAATTCTACATGTCACTTCTTGAGTCTCTCCATCATTGACTCCGTTGTCATCTTTCTGACTCCGGTTTGAACATAAAAGGCTAAAAGTTGTTAAAATTTTCAGTGCTTGTCTGTGTGAGGTAATCGAAGCGGCTAAGAACGCTGTTGTAGCTCCGCCCCCTGTGCCGGGATCAGCAGCTCATTTGCATTTAAAGGGACAGACAAAAACGGTGCGTTTTTGCTCACCCTCAAAAAGTGACAACTTTAACATACTATAAAAATATATGTGGTGTATTTTGATCTAAAACTTCACATATACACTCTGGGGACATCAAAGACACATTTTACATCTTGTGAAAAGGGCATTATACCACCCGTTTAATAACATGCAGCTTGTGTTGTTGTGTTTATGGACTGAATGTTTGGACATGTTTCTACACTGTCTGCACAGTGTGTTGCATCATGGTCCAATGGAAGTCATTTTTCATGAGTTTGTCCACAGAGACTTGGGTACGCGTTATATATTGCTTTTACAGTTATTTGAAAAATAACTGATGTTGTGGGATAAAATCTTTAATATTCTGTAATCTTTTTTCAGTTTTGGCTGCTGTGTGGTTCCGCTTTCTGGTAGGAGGATGTGATGCTTATTTGGCTCTTAGAGGTATACTTGGATCTAGAATGTGTTATTCAAACGAACACTAAGGTCACTAAGCGAGAGGTCTGATAGACTGCATTTCCAATAAAATGCCCAATTACAAGACACTTGGCTGTGAAAGCTGCCAAATTGTGGTCACTCCAATCAAATGTCCATTAACACTGTGAACTGAGTCATTTGGGCGGTTATGAAGTCTTGGAAGATTCATTGAAGTGAAAGTTGATTATACAAGGCTATGATTGTTCAGTTTTGGAAGGCAAAGCTAGAATAACAAACCCACTGTAGTACTGTACAAAGCCCAAACAACCGAGAGACTAGTTAAATTCAGCAGTCCTGTCCTGTCTGTTCTTCCACTTTGTGCCTAGACAAATACTTCTCATTTTCTGCTCCAGATGAGAAGTCAAGACTAATGCTAATGCCTGCTCTCAATGTCCTCTCTGGTGTGATCTCAGTGGAAACCAGAGCTGCATGATTAATCGTAAAAAGATCGCCATCTCGGTTCAAACACCCTCACAGTCTTGTTCCTAAATGTGAACGTGGACTACAAAACCATAGGAATTTTTTTTTTCAATTGAGATTTAGGCTATACATTACCTGAAACAACAAGCGACTGTTAAAAATGTATAGATTTTTTGAAACATTCTAATTCATCATTTTTTTATTAAGAATGCAGCAATTTACATTTTGTTAGAACCTCTAGTAAATTAAATGTTTGTTTTTTTTTGTTTTTTTTTGTAGTCTATTCAGAATCATGTGAGAATCGTGATGCCTATTTTTTGTGATTCTCAGTTTATCCAGAATTGTGCAGCTCTAATGGAAACCAAGGGTGATCCAGAAAGAGAATATTAATAATATTAATATTACTGTGAATATACAGTATAGAGTTTGACCACCTAAAATACAAAGTTTAACTACTATGTGAAAAACTATTTGGTATAGGACTTACTTTTCCCCAAAAAACCTTGTACATTTCATAATTGCAAAAATGGCAAGTAACACATTAAATTAGATGTGAAATTTTAAAAATAGAAAGACTGAAATAGCAATTTCTTTTAAAGTGTACTCCAATAATATTTGTTTTATTTACAACTTTGAAAAAGTATTTAGTCTAATTAAAAATAGTAAACTATTTACCTAATATTTGTGGTTTCTATATATTTTTTTCTTGATGTTTAAACTGACAGGACTTAAAAACACATGCAAATTATAAACTTTCACTCAATGATGGTTAAACTTTCAATTAAATCTGATGCGTTCTAAACCGAAACCGATCAACTACGATCCCTTGACATCGCACATCCTGTGATGTGACTATCCCGGATGCGCACATCGCGATATCGATGAACAATATATCGTGCAGCCCTTCTAGTATTTGTACTGCAGGCTGTCCTCATCTGTCCCTATTTGTTTCTGTGACTCAACACATTTTATTCCAGATTCCAGATTTTATTCCACTATTGAACGGCTGCACAAATATCAAATAAAAACATGGGTTTGGGCCTGTTTGCTCACTCCCTCTGATTTTCAGCTAAATGAGTTGAGAGGAAGAAGGAATTTGAGATTGCTGGATGGAGAGAGTAAGAATGGAGAGGCAAGATGGAATTTGTGAGAAATTTTTCCTAGGGTTATCCGACAGGCAGAGACGCTATGAGAAGCTCCTCTCTTTTTAAGTTTTTTTTAAAGCATTTTTGAGTCTTTCCGCCTCATCAAGAATGATGTTGAAGGCTAACTGAGGAATTTCTGGAGTAGCATAGAGAGAAAAAAATCCTCCTAGACCCTTCACAGTTTTTCCACACGATTGTTATAAAGCTTTATTTGCTCTCATATCCTTCCTTTAGAGCTGTCAATAGAAACCTTCTTACAATGGAGTTGTTTGGCCCTGTGTCACATGATGGTATGATGCAGCTAGTTATTATTATGAATTAAACCATTAATAAAACTATAGTCTGTACTGAGATGCCTCTACAGTTATAGTCTCCCATTCCCAGTTGTGTTCCCTCTGGTGGTCTGAGGCTGAACTGCTATTTTTACTTCTATTTCAGAATCTGAATCTGGTGCTGAGTAATTGTAAAAATACTATTTGTGGGAATTTGTACTTATCTGAATAATTATATTCTTACTTTGTTTCAGTCAGGGTTATCATATTTAACTAAAACTAAAAAAATATATATATTTTTTTTAATTCGTTACGTGAAATAAACCAACTGAACTAAAATAAAAATTAAAAAAATTAAAAAAAATTCTAAAAACATTTTAGTAACTTGTACTAAAATAACAAAAACTAAAATTAAAATAATAAAAACTATATAGACATAATAAAAAAATTAATAAAAATTACAAAAAACTAAATAAGTAAAACTTTAACAAATGAAAATGAAAAATATAAATAATAATATTAATAAAAACTAGAATTTTATCTTAATGATACTTATATATTACTGGCTAAATGCATGCATATTTTCTTGCTACTCTATGGCTAAAATATTTGACAATGTAATATATTGTCAACACTTTTTATAATCAATAATATTAATGTTTTCTGTTCTCTTGTGTCCGGTTGTCTTGTGCGGGTATTTGCCTTTTTTCTGCTTGTGAAAATGAGCACTTCAAGATGCATAAAACATAATCACTTAGTGTTTTTTCTTGTTGTTACATATTTGATCTGTAACGTCCTTTTACAGCCTCTTAAAACTCCTTCTTCCCTCACAGGGTGAACGCTGAACTGTGTCCTCTCTGGGGTTGTTCTAGCTTGAGAGTGTTGTCTCGTCTGCCACCAAATCAAACTGAAAAAGTCATAAATTGAAGCAGCAAATCATCTTTTATGTATGTGTGCTTGCTCAGTGAACACAGTGGAAACTAGGACAGTCAGCAGAGCATTAGGACAACAAAGCTGCTTTTACTTTCCTGGAAAACAATGCTAGCACTGACAGAAAATGAAGAGATTTACTGCTTTCACTTATCAAACAGGATATAAGGTTAGAATTGCATTACGAATTACTGCGATATTTTAGTTGTTTTTGAGACCACAAATAGTCCCGAGTGAGCAGGACCGAGATGAGAAATCTGTCGGTTGGTGTTATAAGACTGTTATGTAACTCTCTCTCTCAGGCAGCCGCGTCCTTCATGCTTAAATCGCAGTTGTCTTGTGAGGTGTCTCTGCAGTGATGATGTTGAATATGAAAGGACTGAGAGAGCTATGATGGTGGATGCCTCCTTCTATATCCAGTCCATTAGGAACTAAAGTGTAACAGCAGACGTACAGCAGTGGGAAAAAGTGTGTGTAGTTGTCAGGATCCTGACATTGAGAGTCATATTGGAGGTTTGTAAGCATCTTAAACACAGAAGTGGCAGATGAGCATCACTCACATCAGAGCTGAGCTCTCGTGTCCTTGAGTCGTCTCTGAGATGATTGAAGACGCTGTGTGACTTTGACAGCGCTTCACTGCTGTTAGACCCATTACACCCGCCTAATGACACAGTCATGGAGATTAACAACATTCATCTGCAAGGGGCGTTTGGTTACTGACACTGACAATCTAATGCACGTGTCTAGAAAGAGTACAGCTTGCTGCGGTCATAATCCAGAGTTTCAGTGAAGAAATGTAAGCTTATGAATGTGTGTTTCTGGGTGTGAGGTATATTTTTTTTGGGAAAAAATTGTTTCGCGTTTTTCGTGTACAGACGAGAATGTTGTCAAAGCGATCCCCGTTCACACGGATCTGCGAAAACGACTGAAAACGTTGTATTATGCTGCCAGGCCAGTAGTTGGCCATGTCACTTTGTAAAGAAACACTACGCGCGTATAGACTGAACCTGTGTGCGCGTGACTTTTTTTTTGGTAGTTTACATGGAGACAATAACAGTATCGTTTTCAAAACATTTTGACACACCTTTTTAAAAAGTTTGCGTTTATAGGCCCCCAAAATGCCGTTGTCGTGCAAATGAATGACCAAAACGCATAAAAAGTTTTCAGTTTTTAGTTGAAAACGGTGATATGTAAACTGTTTACACGGAAACGATCTGAAGAGAAAACGCAAAAGTGGCGTTGCGTTATCACTTTTTATTCTGCGTTTAGACGAGCGTTATGGGGGGGGGAATCTGCGTGCAGGTGACGCAAAAGTGTGTGAAATTCGATGTATTGTGCACTCCAGGCAGCTAGATGGCAATGTGAAGCACTGAAAGTGAAAGAGACGCTGACACAGTTTTTCATGTTTAATACGGTAAAGCTGCTGTTTTAACCCTCGGTGCTCTTCGCATGTCGCTCAAAAATTACACTTTTTTTTTTTTGTCAATGAAATGAATGGTATATTTTAGTTTGATATAATGTTTTGTTATTTTCCTGTACTGGCGCATGCCTGTGAGGTAAACGCGACGCCTTCACTGTCTAGCAGACTTTTGCGTTTTTACTGTTTTTACCCTTTAGACGGGAACGTGATGGTGGAGTGTTTTTAAGATTTCCACTCTGGAGGGTGGTTTCACTTTTTTGCGTTTTTAAGCCCCAAAAACGCCGTCGCCGTGTAGACGCACATCCGATAAAATATTTTTACGTTTTCACCTGCAAGTGTTCTCGTGTAAACAGGGCCTTAAACTAAAGCTGCCTTTTTTCGTCTAAAATATAGTAAATTGAAATATAAATGAAAGATCATTTAAAAATGTTATTTATTCCTGTGGTATGGCATCATTACTCCTGTCTTCAGTGTCACACGATCCTTCAGAAGTCATTCTAATATACTCAAGAAAAATGTCTTGTTATTATCAATGTTCTGGACTTAAGCTCGCCCAAAGAGCTCAGTGTTGTTGTCAAGTTGTTGTACCCTATTGGCTTTCCAGAAAGACCTTCATGTGTGATTTGTAGGCCTGCATTATGAATCCACTTTCTGCTGGAGTGCATCTGCATTTACACATTTGTCAGATGCTTTTATCCAAAGTTAATCAAACCCGTGACCTTGGATCATGGTACTGACTCACTGAACCTAAGACTGACCTGTGTTCGGATCAGAAGAGGGTTCTTATGAAAGGGCTTTGAGATGAGATCTCGGTTTGAGAATATAGGACGATACAGACAGGGAGCAGAGCAGGTGAATTATGAGTTCAGGCTCTTTTAAGCCCATGAGAGAATCCTGTCTCTGAACCAAATCGCTAGGCTGGAGTCAGAGGTCAGCAAATGTGGCTCAGTTGTTAGTTTTATGAAAATTAAAACGCTAATGCCATCCCAAAGCTCAGAAGCAGAGCGAGTTGGACAGTAATCCGATTCTCCATGACAGAAATAAATAACAGCACAAATCCACAGTCCAGTTTTTCCTAATACCTGAAACAGGTTCTGGTTAGACTTTTCTTTCCGTTTTTTTATAAACATTTTAGCACCCACATTTCTTATAGTATTTATCCCATATAGGCCTACAGTTGCATCCAACAGTCTAAAAACCATAGTAAAAATGTTTGTTTTGCATTCTTTTCCGAGTGAGTAAATGATTAATTATATAGTTATTAACAATTTCATGAAAGGTCACTGGAAAGGTTCATATTCGGTTTACTTAATTTTGTTGTATAACATTAACTTTAGAACGTCATATCAGGCCAAAAGATTATTTTGTCAAGGTAATGACATCTTTATGCCATTATAGTCATGTGATGTGAAGTTGTGTACTAAGTTATTAGTATATGTTAAAAGAATAATATATATATATAAAAAAAATCACTCATTTAGTCTTTTATAGCCATTCACTGATTGTCTTTTTTTGTTTAATATTTTTACATTTTACCCTTCGTTTTATATTAACATTCTGCATTATCTCACACAATGACATAAGGATGTTGTTACCTCAACAAAATTATTTCATGGCCACGAAATATCACATTCTCATGTTTCTCTATACTCTATAAATCTGTTTTTCCTCTTTTCATATCCTATAACTAAACGCATAGAATCGAAAGTTATAACTAGTAGCAGTCTGGACTCATTGAAGTTCAAAACATTAATTAAGGCCAGTCTGTGACCCCAGGCCGCTTCTCTTCCATGTGTGTGGGTGCCTCATAACTCCCGGTCCATGTATTACAAGTTCAGAGGGAGTCGTCAGCGTCTGTGTTGTGGTGCGCGGCTGGCGTTGTATTGTCCTGCTGCGCATCCATACGCGTGGTTCTCAGGGATGGGGAAATGATGAGAGACATTGAGCTGCGTTCCCGTCTGGAAGGAGGGATGATGGGGTCAGAGAGGAGGTGGAGGAGAGAAGTGGATTGATGGAGTCCCTGACGCTTGGCCCTCGCCATCTGTCACCCCGCAGGCTCTCTCTTTTTCTGGCTGAGCCCAGAATGGGTCATATACACATTTACCTCAGCTAACAGCACTGTTGCATACAGGAGCAGGTGCAGAACAACAGTGTATAAGGTTAATAGTAAATGTCTTTGGATAGTTTGCCTACAAATAAAAATGATCATCATTTGCTAAATGTCATTATATAGATCAGTGCATAGAACTCAAAAATCATCTAGTAGCAAAATTTCCACTTTTACATATAATGAAAGTGGATGGTGACTCTCAAGCTCCAAAAAGGTCAAATGCCCTTTGTACCATCTGCCCCAGCACTCCTGGTGCATTTACAATTCGTTAACAGTATTTGCATAAAGCAGGAAGTAGAGCACTTAATATTCAGTACACAGGAAAGTGGAGATCTGCATCTTAATGTGCAAGAAGAACTAGTGCAGGCAAGATTTTTAGTTAATAATATCCTAAATTTCATAGAGTACATTTTTATGTAATTGAATAATGAATTCATTGCCTGTGTACTGAGAAGCATTTATGGTCAACTAAAATATACTTCATACTTCTGTAATGATGAATTTGCACTTTTAGTACATTTAAAATATTAATTTTAAACGACGATTAACATATACTACAGGTAATATTATAGTACTTTAAAGAACTTTAGTTAGTACTCAAGTACTTTAGTAATTTAGAGGTCAGCACATACAATCTTTTTTACTTAAGTGTGTTAAAGAAAGTATAGTTTAAGGACTGTTCCTTTAAGTACAAGCCTTTTATTTAATTAATGTATTATCTACAAGTATAACTTATTTGAAGTTCACTAAAAGTGCACATTCCCTATAATCAAGCACACTTTTTTCACAAAGGAGGCACATCATGACACATTATGATGACAGTCGCACCACAGCTCTGATGAGTCTGACCTCTTAAACTTTCTCCAGTCAGGCAGATGTTCTGCTGTCTGATCCTCGGTATCTTGTATCAAATGTAATTGAGTTCTGGAAGTAATCAGCGCTTTTATTGTCAAGAACTAGAGCCTGTTTTTCAGACGGAAATGAAAGCTATATCAGCTTGAATGGTAGTATAGCAACTTGAAACCAAAGAGCTGTGCCAATTAACAGGCTTACGTTTATCTCCGACAGGCCAGCTGAGGTCATGGCAAAATCAATGGGCCATATTGTATCAGTTTGCAGACAGTGGCTCTGTGATTAATTACTGCACAACGTTTTTATGTTTCTGTGTGGCCGATAAGGGAGAGGAGGAGCATATCAGTCAGAATGAAACTGTCATTATTATTAATCCATTGCACATAGGAGTAACTATAAATAGAAGTAATGGCGCTATTAAATTTTCAGTAGCATGACAGTATTTGTGTGCGCAACACTATGAAACTTTTGAAAGCTAATAATGCAGACTCTCCTCAACTGTTCTGTCTTCTTTTTTACAGAAAAATATTTAGTTATATGTTGCTAATGCTATTCATATTTTTTTCTTCATATTATTATATAAGGTATACACTATACTGTTCAAAACTGTCAAAGAATCTTGAAAAAAAAAAAATGCATCACTTTTCCCACAAAAATATGAACTGTTTTCAACATTATTAGTTATAAGAAAGGTTTCTTGAGCAGCATATTAGAATGATTTCTAAAGGATCATGTGACACAGAAGATCACTGGAATACTGGAACTACATTTTAAAATATATTATAAGAAGTTATTTTTAATTGTAATCGAATTTCATGGTTTTACTATATACTAAATGCAGCCTCAATAAGCGTTAGAGACGTTAAAAAATCTTACCGACCCAAACTTTTGAACTGTAGGGTATTTTCATCGTTTATTTTTATTCGTTATTTGTTAATTCCACAGTTGTTTCATGTATTTCTTAGAAGATATACACTTCTATAACTTCATTTTACTACAACTTTTATGAGTAACTTAGTAACTTTATTAGTAGCTCAGTTTCCAGAGTTTCCAGAACACTAGTGTTGTGTGTGTTGCTTAACCGTCGTAGACCTCCATTCACCCCCTTTATTTTCCCAGTCGCTCCCCCTTTCTGTGAAGCAGACAGGATCAGGCACGTGTGAACCTCCGTTTCCCCTCTTCTCTCCACGTGTGGGTGTGTGTGTGTGTGTGTGTGTGTAGATGTGACCCAATTTAGAAGCACACACTAGATGAGACTGATAACTGAAGAGAAGAGATAACCAGAGACACATTCCTCTCGAATCTCCTCTTCATTCTTCACTGGTTTTATTAAACGCAGAGTAAATAGTGACTAGCATTCCTGACTAAGTGTATAAGGGTATGGAGAGAGGAAAGTCCCTGCAGATTTTGCACACTTTAAAAAGGTTACGTTAAACTTTGCTTCATTCATGCACTTCTAAACATGGCAGAATAGAAACGTAAGGATATGTACATTCACATATGATACACGCATACACTGAAACTAATTCATTCATTTACTTCCAAAATCAGGATGTCTAAAAAAGTACTGAGTCAAAATGGCTGTTAAGTTTTATAGTTGTTTTTTTATGGTTTCTCACACAGGTAATGTTGGTTGGTATCCAGTGGGGGGCAGTGTGCTCTTCCACTCGTCTCAGAAATAACATGTGCTGAGCAGATATTTTATTTTGAGGAACTTAAAACTTTCACAGATTATAATGTACCTGGCAAAATATGATCTCTCCTGGCTCTATGTCCATCGAGACCCATGTGAACTCACTGACGGGCCAAAGAGAAAGAAAGCCATGACCTTATCATGCTTTCATGGTAACATAATAACAGGCTTTTCACCTTTACACCCTGCAACTAATACTCCATAGCAGGTGCGTGACGTACAGTATGCATACTTGAACTCTTTCGTCTTTACTAGAGATGGTAGAGGCTCTCTGGGCATTCTCTACTTTCTTATTGTTTTAAATAGACGTTTTGGCGTTACTATTAAACTTTTTTAACAGTAATTGTGAATTTTTCCTCAGCTTTCCTCTGTTTTGCATGTTTCTGAGTTTCACCTAACCCCAGTACGTGTGGCTATCCCTGCAGGTGTGTGTGTGTGTGAGTGGAGGTGGACGCTGCGGTGGGACTCTGGGGATGTGTAAAGTCTCCATCAGTTCTGGATCTCTGCATCTTTTAGGAGCCCCTCTCTGGGCCTCTGTGCAAGGTAAGACATGTGATGAGTCCCTGTACGTCTCTCTCTATCCTCCCTGTCAGTACTGGAGAAACAGACATGACACATGGAATTGATTTCCATCATTCGTTTAGCCTAGGCACACAGAACAAGCTAGGCTTTAATGGACTCTGCCATTTAGTATCATAACTTTTACCCCTCACTGTGTTAGTTTCAATTAGGCTCAGTTAATTAAAGACACTAAAAGCTAATGCTCTGTAAAGCATGATGAAAATGCACTCTTAAATCAAGGTTGAAGGATCTGAAAAGTGAAAGGAATGCATTGTTAATCTGATCCGCCTTGCTCATGAATATTAATTAGGTGACAATAGTCATACTAGGTAGCCCTGCCCACACAGAAATCTCCTTGGAATGGAGTACCTCTCCTCATGTATGTCAAATACTACTCGTTTCTTAGTTTGTTCCCTCCTTTTGGTTAAATTGCGACCTTGTTAAAACAAGGGAATGAATTAGTACAATGTAGCCCACAATTTGTTCCCTCGTTTAGTCAAGTTGTGGCCACGATTTAACTAGATTCAAATGGAGGAACGAATTAGTACAATCTGGCAAATTAGTCGCCTACAGTTTGTTTACTCGTTTTAGTTCAATTCTGGCTACGATTTAACAAAATGAAATTGTATTTTTATTTAAACAAAATTAAGTCGTGGGAAGGAATTCTTAATTCCTCGTCACAATATCTTTTTTCTTTTCCAAGTCATGTGACATCATACGGTGAGTAGAAAAAGTGTGCAAAAGACAACTTGTCCACAAACTGTTGTCAGCACAATGGTCTCTGCAAACTATTAAGGGTTAGCCATGATTTGCAGCGATGGGAGTGATTTAAAGTCAAATAAATACAATGAGAACACTGCAAAACCATGTTCGATGACACATTCTTTGAAAACAATAGCAAGTATTGTTAGTAAATTCATAGATTTTTAGGAATATGTATATATATGTGTGTGTGTGTGTATATATATATATATATATACACACACACACACACACACACACTGGAAAAGTGATTTGTAAAGGTGTCAAAGCTTTGTGTTTCGAACACGCTCTTCAATAGTGTTTTGTGACCGATAGATCTTGTCGCACAGCTTTTCAGTGTGTATAGAAAAATTGCTGCTTGTCGGAATCTTGTCAGGTGACCCCTGGTTAGGAAACAGCAAATCTGCGGTATGAAAAAAAAAAAAAAAAAAAAAGAGTGACTGCTTTAAATCTGGTGAAAGCATCTAAGATAAACGGAATAAAAACTTGCACAAAATTGTGTTGGTGAAAATTCGACCAGCATCAGCAGAGTTGTAGCGTTTCCTCGCTGTCACAGCTGATTATCGCATCTGCAGGAGTCTGGTCATTGATTAATGGTGTGAATATGTGTCTGCCGGAGTTTTTTTACCCCACAGGGAAATTTCAATAAAGGTTCCATCCAGCACTTTGAAGTGTATTTTGTAAGGGGGTCAGGTTCTTGATGGATGACCAATGCGGAGTGTGACAGTGGAATGGATACTGGCCGACCTGAGTCTAGATGAGGAGCGGCTGCAGGGGTCAGAGGGCAGGGAATTATTAGGATGGGATTTATTGTTTTCATGGAGGAAAAACTGATCACAGAGGTAATGAACAGATTATCAAAAATGCCATGTTTTTTAAACACGGTAATACCATGTTTTTGACATGGTATCATGGTAGTGGTGGTTAAAATGGTTCAAATCTGATTACCCCTTACTTAGTAGACAACATTTTTGGTTCCTTTGCAAGTATTTTACAGGAGCATGCTGTTCATTTGATCGCAGATTTGGCCCCTTTGGCCTGACTCATCTGGTTAGTTTGCTGAAGTTAGAGCACGAGCACATGACTGGCAGTTCTTCAAGACTTTGTTTCGTGTGTGTGTGTGTGTGGTCTAGCAGCTGCTATGACCCTGCGGCTCTCAGTCTATGCTCACACTCATCTTAGCAGCTGTCTGTTTCCTTCAGGAGATCAACCCCTGCTCTATCTCTTCCTCTCTGTGGTGGAAATGAGGCCTAGTTACTGAACAGACTTTTGTAAGGATAATATCCAGAGATACTAGGCGAGTTTCTTATTGGCATCGAGGTGATTGATTCAAACATGAAAAAACATGATGACAATATTTCTATGTCAGTAAGATATTTCAATGTTTTTGAAAATACAGTAAAAACAGTAATATTGTCAAATATTACTACAATTTATAATAACTGTTTTCTATTTGAAAAGATTTTCCAAATGTAATTTGTCCTTTGATTGCAAATCTGCATATTCATCATCAGCCATCACTCCAGTCTTCAGTGTCACATGATCCATCAGAAATCATTCTTAATTTTCTAAAAAAAATCTCATTATTATCAATGTTGAACACTGCTTAATATTTCAGTGAAAACAGTGATATGTAAAAGACAACATAGTTCCAGTAATACGAATTTGTGGAGGAAAGTCCTTTACTGTCAATAGGGTCCATATCTTTTAAGTTATTTATTGTATTTTGGGGTGTTATTTGTGTTTATGAGTCTCATCAAACCATGTCGTTCTCTTGGCCCTCTCTTCATGCCACTGGAACATAAACAGGGAGCATGCTGTGAGTTAATGGGAAATGAATGAGAAGACAGGCCGAGTAAAGCGTCTCTGACACATTGCCTGCTCCCACCTCTCTCCTGCTAAGATTTACTGTGGAAGAGTATAGGCCAGCCCTGAGATTTGTGTGCTCACAGTTTAACAGACGCCACACGTTACCCCTTTTCCTCTGTCCTATTAAACCAGAGCAGTGATTGTGTCCCTCTGTGATTTGTAACCTTTTTCTCCTGAATGGCACGAAGATTTTTTCAGATGTCCCACTTCCCCCATCTCCCCATCCCCCCCCCCCCCCCCCCTCTCTCTCTCTCTCTCCATAGACTGATGAATCACTTTTGTTAAGTTATGGGAAATAACTGTCTGTGTGAAACATCTTTCAATGCTTATGTTAGCAATTCTCCCATAGCAAAAACGACTAACTCTGCAATATACAGTCTGTAGCTGTTAAATTCTTTTGTATTATTCTTTCCATTCTCTGTTAAAGTGTGCTGAGGCATGTCTGACCCCATGTGGACTCACAGCACTGACCATCAGATCAAAGCTTATGTAAAACACTGTAAGAATGTTTTCATTTAGCTATGGCCACTGATTTGAAGACATTATCTTCGTTGTCCGTGTGATCTTTGCTAATTGTGATGTTATATTTGGTGTTTCGACCTGTGTTAACGGTGGGACTGAGACCACAACCCCCTGTACTATTTTAAAACACTGGTCTTTCGACCTTTAACCTCACTTGACCCTTGACGCTCATAAAACACCAATAATAGTGTTTTATGGCTGGTGTTAGGAACAGGTGTGTTTCAGATATCTCTCTCTTAATGTATCTCTCATTATTTCATTTTCTTTGATGCCAGTGCCCAAAATAAAAATGTTTTTATTTTATTTGAGCAACTCCAAGGTTGCTCTTTCATAGCTAAGGAGACTTAATGGAGCTCTCAGACTCAGTTATGTGTCATTTACAAATAAACTTTGTGTAATGATAATAATAAAGATGATAATAATAATATATAAACTTTTAATTAAAAAAAAACAATAATTCTTAAAAATGTTACAAAATAAAAATATATATTTGTATTATTAACAACAACAACATTTAGTATAATTATTATAATAAATATAATTATTATTATTTGATCTTCCAGAAGATAAATATTTGAGTTCATATTGAAATCGTTGAATTTTGACTTGGGGAAAGCATAATAATAATGCATAACAATAATGTATATATATAATAATATATATTTTTAATTATTATTAATTAGAAAGTTTAAATAAATAAAAAATATATATATTTAAATAATAATTGTATAATGATAATGATGATGGATGGATGACATACTCCAGATATTTTAGATGTTATCCAAATGCATTTAAAAGGCTGGAGAACTGGCTGTTCATAAATGGGGGAATTCCAAGAATGGAAACTCTGAAAACGAAAAAATTGTGAATGTTCCAAATATCCTGTAAACTCTCAATACGTTTTTAATTTTCAGCACATTCAGTGCAGAAGAGTAGGTGCATCATGCCCACATGTCCTCCACTCAATGCCCCTCTTCTTCTTCTTCTTTTACATGAAGCGTCCTGCGATCCCTCAACAGAGCACAAAATGGACACGGAGCTCCCTCAGTTCCTCATCCTTCTCCCCTCCCCACATCACCTCCGTGCTCTTATTGCTTTTCCATGGCAGGGAGCAGAGCAGTAAAAGTAGATTGGTTTGCAATGCTCAAACCTGCTGGCAGCTTCACACACACAGTTTCATTACACACCATTCATTACAGTGTTCAGGCCAGGCCTCTGTATTTGCTTATGAAATCTCTTTGTTTGTCTATATGACATTTTTGGCACTGTAAGTGTTGATGTACTATATGAAGTGCTGGGTAGATTACTTACAAATTGTAGTCCATTACTGAATACAAATTACATGATGAAAACTGTAGTTAGTAACATAACACATAAACATTAATCTAATGTAATAAGACTACTTTTTGATTACTTTTTGGTTACTTTTGGCCTAACTTTTAGCCTTAACTTGTTTATCACATAGATTTGAATAGAACAATATTACTACAGTGATATACAAATAGAACAAAAAGAACAAAAAATGATGTTGAAAATTTGTCATCAACAAAATTAAGTGCATTAAACATTATATTAGGTCAGGGTTTCCCGAACTGGGGTTTGCAAAGGAACTGCAAGGGGTTTGATAAAAAGGTAATAATTATTTAAACCATAAAATTTGACAAAGAAATAAAGACAGCACAAAACACATAAAAGATGAAATATTTTATTTGTTATGCTTCGTGGCCTCTGACTTTTGTAATGCCACAAAACTAAAATACTTTCTGTACATGTATAACCAATAGGCTGTATTAGAAAGGACCATTTAAAAGATAAAAAATTATAATTAGTAAGAATAAATAAATAATGAATAATTAACTGCCATTTTTGTGAACATTAAATAATCATGTAATTAATAAAACTGAATAACTGAGTATTTTAAAATACATATGTAATCTAATTACAAGTAATTTGTGGAATCTGATAACGTAATCCAGATTACATACATTCATAGTCAGTGCTGGGTACCTGGTTATGTGTCTCTGTCACTGATGGTGTGTACTGTGCATGTGCTGTTATGGAGAGTGTATGGGATGTGTAATGACAGCAGATGTGTTTGGCATAAGCTCAATGCTTTGTGAATGAGCCCTGTGAATCCTGGGGGGTCTATATGCACAATCCCAGATTTGATATACTTCTGAACCCGTGATGTTCTTATGTAATCTGCTTCCAGCAGAAGGTTAATCAAAGATTAGTGTGCATCCCCCACTGCGATCTTTGATCATTTAGATGGTAAAACACATTTCCCCTCTGCTTAAAAGAGTTGATGGTGTCAACATGATCCTCTCATGCCATCAGAGTCTTATAGTTCAAGTCATCTCGTATAGATCGTATTTACGAGTTGAGCGCACATGAACCAATGTCGTAAATACCAGTGGGAAGCTCGGGATTTCCTTTAAGCCCCGATCTTTACGAGTTGTGGGAGAGTCAGTGAGAAACATGGAGGAACACCACAACACCGAAAGCATTTCCCGGTGATATTGTCAGGCTTTTCTATTTACAGCGAAGTAAGCTAATTACCTGCAGAATATGATGGGATTATAATATAACAATGTAATATCTAATGAAAAAGTTTGCAGTGGCTTCATAAATTAATTAAAAACATAAAAACCAAAGCACAACTGATGCACATTTATTTGTTCTTCATTTTCTAGAACTAGAGTAGAACCTTGCTGTGTTTTTGTGTAATTAATTAAGAGAAAGTACACCACCATCTTACTCCGACGAAAGTGACTTGAACGCACCTGCCGTCGTAAACACGACTTCCCACCATAAACTTCCCATGAGGACTTGAACACACCATTAGACCTCATCAGGAATAGCAAAGATTCAGTGGACACCATGCACTGGACCAACATGCATTTTGTGATTTGTTCCACATTAGGAGGCCTAATGTGCAATCAGTTAGAATACATTTTTAAGCTGATTTTCACAAATCTGTATGATTATGAACGTGAAACTGCATTGGAAACCCAGTTTGCTTTCAAAAGTAACACATATTTCAAACAAACAAACAAACAAACAAAATACAGTTCTAAAGTTTAGGGTCGGCAAGATTCTTTGTCTCTCACCAAGGCTGCATTTATTTGATGAAAAACTACAGTAAAACAGTATGATTGTATTCTACAGTATTTAAATATTAAAAGTTATTCCTGTTATGGAAGCTTTTACTCAAGTCTTCAGTCACATGATCCTTCGGAAATCATTAATTTGCTGATTTTTTTTTGCTCAAGAATTATCAATTGTCATGGGTTGTTGTTTAAAATTGTGTTGTTGTTTTTAATTAAACTTGCCACTTTTAAAGGTAAATGTAAGGCCTATATTTTAAGTATAAAACTTAACACATATATTTCAAGTATAAAAATGGTATACCTTTTAAGTTTTGCTTTTTAAGTACTTAGTGAAAATATAATATGTAAATAGTAAACTATAAGTATGATGTTATGTTCACTTAAAGAAAACTTACAAGTTTTGTAGTATAAAACTACTAAAGTACTTGTTTACTGAGACGAGAGTATACTTCTGTACTTCTATAAAAAGTGCTACAAGTATTAAAATAGTAAACTAATAGTATACTTATAAGTTCACTTGTAGTACAGATGCAGTACAAATGAGAAACGTAGTTGTGAACTAGTGTGCACTTAAAGTTTACTACTGTTACACTTATAGTACACTTAAACGTATACTTTTATATACTAAAAAGTGGGTCAATTTAGTCCCAAGCAGTATTGAAATATACATTCACAAGTTCACTACCAGTACATTGATTTTAATATACTTACTGCATGAAGTATACTTAAAAATATACTTGAACATTACTTATACTTAATATGAACTACAGTATGCTAAAGTATGCTAAAGTATACTTATTTTTCGTATGGGTAACTTGATTATAAACAAACTTACCGTGAGTCTTCGACAATACTCTGGAAATTTGATTGGGTTGTGAAACATGGTTTAAATGTGACAAGTGGGTGGAGTGGTCGGGTTCAAAAAACTGATGCCAACTATGGTTGAGAGGCAAAGAATGTTATTACATCATGATCAAAGCTTACAAAGAGAGACTTTTTTAGGAATAAAGTTCACTAACTGATGAATCATGCCCAGTAAATGCATTTAGAAAGGTTCAGGCTGACTTTAAACACTGTAAAATGTGTTTAACAGAGCAGTATCGCAACTGAAAACAATTCAAATGTCAAATTTTCTGAGTGACTGTACCTGAATCTGCGGATATCAGTGAGTTCTACTCATTTTAGCAATGAATCTCACAGAGCCCCCACCACAGCCCCATGTCTGGCACTCAACAGTTGTTTTGTGTTTTTGCCCCTTATTTTCTGTCTCTCCCTCTCTTAGTAGATGAAGGGTCAAGTGTTTTGTTGGAGGTTTTGAGGACCTCTTATTTTGTGTGTCCATCTGCATGTGTGTGTGTGTGCATGCTTGATCAAATCAATGTGTGTGTGTATGTGGGGGATGGAAGGGGGATTAGGTTCATGTTCAGTCTTTTGTCCTTCACTATCATTAATTTTCTCTCCCTTTCCTAACCAACTCCATTCCGTTCCAGTTCTTCCCCTCTGAATTGAAAAGAGACAGCGGGACTGGGAAGTTTGGGGGGGATTGAGAATTCCCCTTGCCCCCATTCATACTTAATCAAGGCTGTTCACTACCCCGCTAACAACAGCTTTAACCAGTACAGTACTGGAAGAAAGTTTACTCCCCAGTTCATGTCCAGGGTGTTTTGTAAGCAGTGCTGGGTAGATTACATACAGTAGTCCAAAAATGACATGATACAAATTTTAGTTTGTAAGAATCTTCTACAATACTTTCCAGATATAAGCAATATTTTTAGAAAGGAATATGTAAAAGTTAGAAAAGAAGATTTAGTGAGAGCCAATGAATTAGGAATAATGTACTGTTAATATAAAACTGTAGTCTGATTATATATATTTTTTTATTAAAGGGGGGGGGGGGGGGGGTATTGTTTTAATAATTTAACACTGTGTTGTGAAAGATTATATTGTGGCTTTATTTATGGTCTTGATGTGTCATTATATTATTACCACTTTACCAAAATCAAGCTCAAATGGAGTTACAAGGTTTTTGACCAGCGGATGCCAGACATGTGTGTTTTTTCCGTCATTAGAACGGCCCAACTGCAGTTATATTTTACACATTTTTACAGGTTATAAAGTTTATTGTAGCTACAGTATATGGGCACTCAGTTTTATTCTGTAAATTGGCCAAAATCTCATGTTATAAAAGATGAAGTGTAATAGAGTTGCAAGGTTTAGTTACAAACTGTTTTTAATACTTTCATTGGTTAAATATTTGCAAAACCCACAGACAGATGTAAAGGGTGGCCAAAAGAAAATATGAAGATACAGAGATATGGATATGGAGATGTGGAGGTTTCCGCCTGACAACGACGAAATAATCCGTTACTACCACCAAGCAAGGCCTGTAAGCGTTCGTGCATGTGCTGTCGCTCCAGTGTGGAGAATACTGTCGACCGGATGTACTTGGAGATATGTGTGTGCACTGTAGTTGGGAGTATCAAGTTAAGCCTCCCCAGTGAGTATATGTGGAGTGTATGTTCATATGATAACTCCCCCGGAGGGCAAGTGTCCATTAATCACTCAGATGCTCATCTGTTCCAAACGCTTCATTAGCTCTCCTTCCTCCCTGCCTCTCTCATTCCTCCTCTTCTCCTTTTCACTTCACTCCAGAGTCCCACACTACTCTGTGTCCCTGTATTTACTGTTCTCTGCGCATGCAGGTTAGGTGAAACACGTCATGCTCCCTTGCTTTTGTTTGGGAATGGCCAGTAAATGAGGGAGTGAAGTGGTAAACGAATGAATGGGAAGAACCAGTGAATAGGTTTCACTGAAAGGCAACCCTTTAGATTAATGGCTGATTCTTCAAATACAGCATTTCTGTGTCCCAGGGATTGATTTACATTAGAGTGTTTTTACTTTTAGGTTACATTGAAACTATTTTGGATATTTTTGCTACTTTTCAGATGTCTTTTATGTAGGCTACAGTATATATACAGTAAAAGTTTGAGGTCGTGCACGTGTTTCTATAAGTACTTAATGCTCACCAAGGCTAAAAAAATACTGTAAAACTGTAATATTGTGAAATATTATTACAATTTACTGTTTTCTATTTTAATATATATATTTAAAAGAAATAAGTAATTTATTCCTGAATGGAAAACCAAACCATCAAAGCAACAACAAAAACAGACAACCAAGAACTGAAACACAGGGCTATAAATACACATAAAACATAAGGGATAAAACAGGAACAGCCACGTGATACTAATTATAAAACTTTTGAATAACTAAGGTAACAAACGAACAGGGACTAAACAAGCATGTTGTTTCCATCACTGTCATTTGTTGGTTTATACCAATTTTAATACAAGTTCCTAAAAATGTTTAAAAGGCTGCATTCTCCTATGAAGCATGGTTGACCACTGATGGACATTGTTAATAAACAAATTAAACTAGTACAAATGAGACGAGTACATTTATATAAAAGTACACAGGGCCAAATGTGTCCATATAGTAAAAAAATAAAAAACACACCCAAATGTGGTTTTCTGTTCTTGTCCTCTTTTCAACGTTTTACTTTGATCACTTTGCTTGAAAGTTTCATTGTGATATCATATGGCACAACAGACCCTTTGTGGTGCGCTTGGTGTGTGTAGTTGTGGTGACGGAGTGTGTTTACTATGCTCTTTCGTATGTTAAAGCATTAACAAGGCATGTGGGCATGTGATGAGTCAATGTTTAGAGTGAGTCATGCATTGATGTCCCAGCATGCCTTGAGATTAACGTATATCCCAGGAAAATCCACTAAACAGACGAAGAGTTTGACTGAGATTTTACCCTAATCCAGTTAGTGGATAACAAACTCTTTATGCACAGCATTTACACGTGTATGTGTGTGTGTGTGTGCGTGCGTGTGCGTGTGTGGTTGGTTCAGGTATACCCTACATTATGGGGTCAAAATGTCCCCACAAAGATGCTCATATAGTATATATATATAGTATGATAGAGTATAGAATATGGAGTTCATATTTGAGAAGGAAAACACACCTTAGTTTTATTCAGTAGCGCAAACTGAGCAAAAAACATGCAATTTGGTGCTGTTGCTGATATGTACATGGTCAAAATATAAGATGAGATTCAACTTGTAAAGAGATCTGTATAACAGTATAACTAACTACTTACAGAGTGACTGATATTTATAGGCATTTTATGTATCTCCCAATAATATGTCTTAGTAAGATGTTATGTCTTAGTAAGGTTTTATGATCAAAGCTCTGTAGTTTTTAGTGTTGGGGAAAAACATATATAATGCATTTCACTATGATGATTGAGAGATATACAAACAAACGTTTCACAAAAACCTTATCATATTTTATACTTACATTTTAACTTGATTCTTCTTATGTAATTAAAGGGGTGGTGTAATGCCCTTTTCACAAGATGTAAAATAAATATCTGATGTCCCCAGAGAGTGTATGTGAAGTTTTAGCTCAAAATACCCCACAGATATTTTTATATAGCATGTTAAAGTTGACGCTTTTTGAGGGTGAGCAAAAACGGCTTGTTTTGTGTCTGTCTCTTTAAATGCAAATGAGCTGGTGCTCCCGGCACAGGGGGCGGAGCTACAACAGCGTTCTTAGCAGCTTTGATTACCTCACACAGACATGGACTGAAAAGTTCAAAAACTTTTAGCCTTTTATGTTCAAACCGGAGTCAGAAAGATGGAGAGACTCAAGAAGAAGTGACAACATGTAGACAACATTCCTGAATGGTTAGTTGATGAATTTATGTAGCTTATGTGTAGTTATCTTCTAGTCATTGATTAGCATATTTTGTCTTGTGTAAATTCTCATCACCAACCCGGGAGGAATGTCGTGTAGTCCATACCAGCCGTTTGTTGTAGTCCTTAAAAAGCAATTTCTTTAAAATAAAATATCTCCCTTTGCTTTGAACTTTGAGCATTGTAACTTTGCAGATGTTGTTTATGCTCAAACAACAACATTACACACTAACTAACAAAATTAACCACCCCCAACTAAACCTAAGTGGCTTCAGTCCAGGAAGTGTTCACCTTGAAATATTACTAACAATGTTATATTAACAATATATTCTATAAACTATTCATTAAACAAGCAATATATTCTTAGTCATTCTTACATTTACTTTCTAAAAATCATTAAAGATTTCACAGCAAAAAGGCATGACTTACGACCTTCATTTTTAGAATTAAAAGAGTATGAAGTATCAATCAGATACCAGAAGGCATTTTTTTTTTCAGCAAAGTTTTGATCATGTTGATAATTTAGAGACCTTAGAAATAGGATAAAGCAGCTGCTGAGGGTCAGATTTGAAAACAGGATGACAGTCCTTCCATTTTCCACAGAAAATAGTGGACAGAAATGAAGAAAGGGAAAAGGTAGAGGAAAGATGAGGAAAAAGAGAGGGAGCGAGCACGAGGAGGGATTAAATGTGTGTGAGGATGGGGGTAGTGGAGGAGGAAAGGGCCACAGACAAAGTGAGAGAGGGAGGAGGGTTGCAGGAGAAGGGGGCGGTGCTGTGGCGGCAAACAGCAGGGAAAGAGAGGACAGGGCAGGACAGAGGAGAAGGGGGTTTCTACCAGAGAAAAGAGAGGAAACTTTGGCATGAGGCGGAGGAGCAGAGCGAAAGAAAGATAGAGAAAGAGAAGAAGCAGACTGGGATTGTACCTCCAGGACAGACTGGGGGAAGACGCGAGGAGGCAGCCATGCAGAGCACTATGGGTATGTCAGCAACACGACTGTATTTATTACTCCCTCTGAATGCACGAGAGTTCAGATTACCACTGCAGCTCACAGGAGCTTTGAAGTGATGTGAAATGAATGATTAACTTTCTTAAAGCTGATCACACTGGGGTGAGAAGAAGCTCTTTGAAGTTATGGAGCAGTGTTAGTGCTTTCTTCTGTGTGAGAACGACTGCATGGCACAAAGTTAATCGTAATGTGTTGTTTTGAGGGTATACAGCAAGTTGACTCTACTACTCGAAGGGTTTTTTATTGTTCTCTCAGAGCATTATAGAGATCTCAGTTATGTTTCATTTAAGTATCAACTTTTTCTATGTATGTTTCTCCTGAAATTCCTACTATATACAGTAAGAATATGATGTGAATGTGGACAACAAAAGCTTACATCATTGATACTGGAAGAATGTGACAAATGCGTGAGTTTATATTGAGATTTATAACTATTGCAGACTTTGGCATCTTGCTTTTGAGGTCTTGTTTATTGAGATTGTATCTGGGACTCAGTTCACATGTGAGATTACTGGGGGCTTTTTCTTACAGGAGAAATATCTTAGAAGCATGAGGCTTAAACAAAAGTCTCTATTTGCTCTCATTTTAATGTCATTCTTGTCATATCTTTTGTTGTTTTGTGTGTGTGTGTGTGTGTGTGTGTGTGTGTGTGTGTGTGTGTGTGTGTGTGTGTGTGTGTGTGTGTGTGTGTGTGTGTGTGTGTGTGTGTGTGTGTGTGTGTGTGTGTGTGTGTGTGTGTGTGTGTGTGTGTGAGAGAGAGAGAGAGAGAGAGAGTGTGAAAGCAGGGCCTTGTGAATTGATTGATTTACAGAACTTGGTTAAACTGTTTTATCTTTGTTTTGTGGACTTTTACGTTGTTGAAAAGCAGTGTTTCGGAAGTACACCCTTAAACATAAAGGTTCTTCATTAACATTTATTGTTCCATGAAGAACCACCAATGGAACCTTTCCGTTGCACAAAACTGTCTTTAGTGGAAAAAGTGCCAAAGTTTCTTACACTAAGAAAAAATGGTTCTTTAAAGAGCTGTGCACTGAAAGGTTGTTTGGGGAACCCAAAATGGTTCTTCTGGAATAATGGAGAAAAGTCCCTTTTGGAGTTTTTTGTTTGCTTTATTGTGAATGTGAAGTAAAAAGTTGATGTATGACCAACTGGCCTAGATTGGAACGTCCAACACACACACACACACACACACACACACACACACACACACACACACACACACACACACACACACGCACACTCCAATCACTCCTTGCCGAGTGCTTATACAAAGCTTCTTCAAACTAGTCAAACACCGCTAAGCTTCTTGCGCAGCATGCAGTCTGATCTATTGACATTTCGTTTTTCGAATGGGATGAAGTTTAGATTGAAGCGCCCCCAAGTATACTGAGATTCCCGTTTGTGTTTAAAGTGGATGTGACTCAGCTCGTGGCACATTCTTGCAGAAAAAGCCTGAAATAGAGCGGCCCGTTACGGCGTGTCAGCAGCGTCCAGACTCCACTCCAGATGAGATCACCTAGGGGGGTGGAAAGGTGCTTGCGTCAGTGAGTCGGAAAATAATAGATGAGTTAAATCACTCTCATATGTTACAGGGCTCTGAAATACAGCCTTAGTAAATGCGGTCAGCTCACTGTCTCTGTAAGGACAGAATGTGCCTCACTGTCTAGCTGTGCCTCACAGGTTTAGGTTCTCCAAAACACCTCGTACCATCTCCTCTTCGTCACTTTACTGTTTCCATTTATGAGATGCCTTTATGTGCCAAGTATTTATATAAGGCTGTAGCTTCCTGCCGACGTATATACAGAGGGAGAGCTCATTACCGAGTCAGTCTCAGCTGACTTCACTGAATCACAACTTTCCATGCCACTCTTTTCCTCTCCGTCTGAGCTTGGCTGGAATCTGTTGGGACAGTGTGTGTATGTCCACATCCTCTTGCGGCTGGTCTCGCTGTGGCGTGTTTGCAAGTTTCACGACCAGCTCCAAGGTTGTCTTTTTTTTCTGTTTGCGGCTCCTGCGTGGTTCACCATCTCTGCACTTGAATTACATATTCATGCTGGCATAGTTTGTCTGAGGCCACGCTGGTTATGTAAGCGCTGGTGTGGAATTAATTTACTGTTATGTGCGCTGTGCCACTTTTCCCTCCGACTGCAGTGCATTTCTGCGCTGGGATTTCAGTTTGATCATGAGACTGATGATTATGGTTTGTCAGAAACACCGCAAGATTATTTATTTGTCTCTTCCTGCTGATGTTTGGTTCAGAAAGCTTTGAGAGGAGGCAGAGAAGCCATTTTGAGGAAATCAATAACCACAGCTAATAAAGAAATACTTTGACTTCAAGAACTCGCATAAAAACGTATCTATTGTCCATTTAAAAACCAAAGAACCCATTATTTCCTCATGAAACAGGGGCAAAACACAACTTTCTATCACGAAAAGTAAATTTTCATTTATTTTCCTTCACTGTATAAAGTGGCAGCTGTGGTTGCCAGAAACTCACCGTAATGTGTGTGTGTGTGTGTGTGTGTGTGTGCGTGTGCGTGTGCGCGTGCGTGTGCGCGTGCGTGTGTAAATAAATGTGTATATATAAAATAAAATAAAATAATGCGATAAAAATTAATGCAATAATAGAAAATGTAACACAGAAGAATGTATACTGATAACAAAACTGAAAACAAAACGTATGTACAGTATGTTTTTCATCGAAATTATATGGTCAAATTTACAGTACATTTAATGTGATGGTAAACCATTTACAATTTTTTTCTGTTTGGTAAAGTAGTTTTAAAAGGATTTTTACTGTAGCATTTTACTGTCTTTTCCTATAAAATAATGCAATTTTACAGTGTATGCTTTGTTTTCCACATTATCAGATTTCATCAAAAAAAATATATATATATACCACAGTATTTTCATACGTTTTGGACACTGATTTCTCAATCGGGCTACATTTATATACTGTGATTATTCAACTACCGGTAATCTGGATAGGTATTTGAGATCATTTTTTTTAAATATCAAAACCTTTTGAATTTGAATAAACATCAGCTCACAGTCATTTCTGCAGGGCAGTAGCTCGTCCTTGTTGTTTTCTATAAAAACCAAACTGTCTGTCCTCCTGTTCATAACTGAAGGTCTGAATTTCACTCTGATGGATCAGTATTGTTTTTTCAGACCGTACTCTTTACTTACATAAAAAAAAAATCCATCACTTTATTACCATCCTACCAGTGGCATCTCCTCAAAATGGCCACTCTCAAAGTAATAACAATGAGGTAGAGCCACAGCTCCTCTCCGTTCTGCTGTTATTCCAAGTGTCTGTTTCTGACCACTGGATTGAACTGAATAATCATTAGTGGTTGGAAATTCCTACCGTGGCATAGAGCAGCTGACTCAGAAACAACAGGCTCCTGGACGTTACCGTTCCCACGCTGGACGCTTTTCTACTGCTTGCAAATGCCCAGAATTGCAATGGGTCAGATTGACCAAGTATTGTTGACCACACAGTGGTAGTCTGACCAGTCTTGCGTAGCCAGACTCTCAGCATATAAGGCCTGATCCATTTTGCTGCAAAAACCAGCTTAGAAAAAGTTGGCACAGTAGTGTAAGACCTTAAATGGCTGTACAGAAAAAATAGTGCAAAATGTGTGTACATCAGAAGTTTTTTCAATTCAAACCTAAAAAGTACCATAAGTAGGCTACTTATTATCTCACAGCCATAACTCAAAGTAGAATATACAATTTTGCTTGTGGTTGTCTAGTTTACCTTCGACAAAGTGCCTCAACTCTGAGAAAACTCTGAGGCCTGATTGGTCTCCTCATCCTTTGGGAAGTGTCTTTGAAACTGTGCAGACCTTTTACATTCACAAACAGCTTATATTATACATTACTTCAAATGTAACATCTGAAAAAGCATAATATGGGGAACTTTAAATCAAGTTTTTACACAAGATTAAACTAAAGAGGTCAAGTTATATTAACATAGAACCTTATTTAGTTGTAATAGACAAATCAAGTTATACTGTACTCAGAACCATAAACAACTGTTTAATAACTTTAAATACTTTAATATTTCCATCTCGATTGCATATTTTGTGTGGACTTAGTGTAATAATGGAGGTGATTTTTTTAAAAATGTATATTTTTTTAATAGATTACCGAGATGCTTGCACTCAATCTTATACCAGTCAGACCATGTGAGGTTGTTCCTGCTGGCAGATGCTTTGTAATGGGCACTACGGTTGGCGTCTGGGCCTGTGCCAGTGAGTCTAGCACTGCTCACTGGGTAAAACAAAATGTCCACCGTTGATTGGCAGGTAGTGTCAGTCCAGATGGCAGCAGCTCCTGTGTGGTATTGTGCAAATACCGTCGCCTGCTGCATCTCATTCTGGAGTCTGAGGCAGCCGGCTCTTTTCTGAAAGGCTCTCGCTGGATGAGATGCCCAGGGAGGCTCGGAAAGTTAGACAGGAGAGATTGTCTTCGTAAGGTTTGTGAGGCGGTTCGGGGCCCCTGTTCAGGGGGGCCTTTAATAGAGCCCATATGCTTTGAGATGCTAAAGAGCCGACCAGCCCCTTGTCTCCTCAAACTTTGAGTTTCCCCCCTCTCACTCATTCTTTTATGGATTCCTCTACTTCACTCAGGCCTTCCCCTTCCTGCGACTTATTTATGCATGTTCACGAACACTCCACCTGCTCAGGTTTTAATTTGTCTTTCTTTTATGGTCTATCTATCATTCATTGTCCCTTTCTTTCCTCTCTTCTCTGTGGAGTTCTCCCTCTGTTTTTGTTACAAACTCTGGCTCCCTCCCCCTCTCGCTCTCTTTCACCCCAGGCAGTGCACATGTAGGCCTCAAGTGTCATGGCAACAGCCCCAAACAGAGCCAAAAGCCAAAAGCCTGTAACAGCAACAGGTTGGCAGTGAAACTAGCAGGACCAATAATGCCTGTTCTACAGGCAGTGTTTCCCTTCCGCTTTTAATTCGATCCAGCATTTCAACAAAGAAATATACAATTAATTGAAGGAGGAGATCTGCAGGGGTTTACCATGAAAAATGAGTTGCTTTACACAGAATTTAACAGCAGCCATGTGGTCTCCGGGAATCGCTGTTGTAATGCCATTGGATAAGAGATTTGAATTTTGAGTGAATTCACTAGTGCCAAAATAAATTTTCTAAATTTGAAACTCTCAAAGCCTGTTCACACTAATAATGATAACTGTTACGATGTTACGATAACTGTATTACTGTTACGATAGATATATTAGTGTTACAATATTGTTCTGTTTATTAAGCATGCACTGCAGTTTTGTCGTCGTCTGCGTCAAATGCTCGTGCTCTTTAAATCAGGATGGATTCTGGTTGGCTGTCAGTGTTCTTATCGTTCATCAGCTGGAAAAAATCGTTCTGGAAGTGATTCCAACGATATTGTTTCTCGGTGTCGTCATCGTTATAGTTGTGGTGTGGTCGATGCTATTCTTTTATATTTAGAGCGAATTTTAGAACTATATATTTATAGTTATCATCGTTGATGTGAACGGGCCTTTAATATGTTGTTTTGTTCTAGTTCTTGTCCCAATCATATAAAAAAAGTAATAAATGGATAATGGTTTGCCTTTTTTTTCTGTTTCTTCTATAAAACAAACTTTATGCTTCGGTAGTTTTTTATGAAGATTGTGGTATAAAATTGATAAGAATGAATAACAGAAATTTTAATTTGTATATAGCACAGGACTTGAAGATCGGGTTTATAACGTTTTGTGGAGACACATTTATGTGGCCAAGAGTAAATGAAACCGTTTTAACAAATCGGACAGCTATCCGACCAGGTGTATTTTTATTTCTATTACCATGAGAACCCTGACACATCCAAACAAGTATTGTAAAGAAATCACAAAGTTAAGAAGACTCTCGTCTTCCTTATCAATAAATCATACACACACTCCCCGTTCCCATTCTGCTTTGTTTTCCTGACACAGAGAATTTTACACACATAATTAATGACAACACACTCAGTGCTTTTGTACATGTGCCAGAAAGAATAATCCTTGTTCTCAGACAGCAAGGCTGTGAAAGTGTGATCAGTGACTCATTGTCATCCTTCAGAATAAAACTCCTGACTGAGAAATGAAGGGATGAAAGAAGACATTCAGTCCGTCAGATCACTTCAGTACACACTGAGGAGGATATTTGGGTCCACTGATGGTAATGACTCCCTCTCTCTTGCTCCATTGACTCTATTATTGCAAATGCGTCATTCATGACTAAACACTGTTCCTCCAGACTTGGGCGCCGGTGGACTTTTCAGACTGGCCAACAGCATAATTCAATTTATCAAGTCTTTAGCTAATTTATTTGAGCCAGTCTTGCACATTAGCTGATAAGGACAGTGTAAAAAGTGACTGACATCCACATTCCTGAAGTTGTATCCTATATTGTATAATTCTACTATGCACTAAAAGTATGTACTTCGCTTGTGATGACAAAGTACATACTTCTGAGAATGCAGAAACACTGTACACCAGTATTGTGTAGACAAGCATGTGCAATTTAGTGTTCATTTTAGTGCTGCCAGCCGATTAAAAGAATACTATTAATCACACATTTTTCTATAATTAATCTCGTTCACTCCTTGCTGATATAGTGCACTAAACTGTTATTCTCTACATAGGAATTTGAGAATGAGTAAACAAGTCAGCGACTTCGGACAAAGCAACAGAGCCAACAACGAAGGTTGTTTCCTGTGCTGGAGTCAACCCCAACTCTACAGGGATAATCAGAGTTGAGGAATCCACTTTTCTGGAGTAGACTCCCTATCACTAGTGAACACAGAGAGCCACTTCATAGTACCGAATTGAGTTCTCTCCTGCCTCACATTGGCTATGTCTGGGCTAAAAGCTGCACCGCAAACACTACAGGTGACTGCCAACTAGCATGTGCATTTAGTGCCTGTGTGTAAGGAAATAACGGTCTATCAGCAAGTATCAATAGTCTGTTTTCATCATTCACAAAGGGAAACCAAAACTAGCATTGCAGATATACAGTCCTAAAACATAGAAGGATAGGTGTGTTACGGCCCTTGTTACAGTTGGGTTGTTTAAAAACACTTGAATGAATAAGAGTATGGTCATATACTGTATCTCTAGCCAAAGGATGACAGAAAAAACATTTCTAAATTTGTAAAATGTACGTGTTCATTTTGATAGCCCTAGTTCAATTAGCTATTTGCTATTGGGATTTGTTCCCTGGCTGAAAATATAAGAGATCTGTCACCAACTCTTTAGTGGGGTTGTGAATGTTAAAAGCATTTTTTACACACAATTTGGGACACACTAATCCTAATCCAGGAAACTACAAACATGAAAATTGAGATTTAGCATTAGTAACACTATACTAGCATAAAGGGCCATGGACTTTTTTTATGATTTATAATCTTCTGAATGTAGATCATTCCTATAATCATCAGATTAAAATAGATAAAAACAAAAGTCACTATGACCTTTTTATTTTTAGGTCTCATTAGTTGTTGTTGGCATTCTTTTCTAAACTAATTTAGAGCAGTCTAATTAATTGTGTTGTTTGGCTTTTTGTAGTAACTGTAAATTGCTAATTTCCCTCTTCCTAAATAACAAATACTATGTTAATTAAGTTTAATTACCGCTACAATTACTCTCCGTGGCATATATGAATAATTCATGAGCACACACACCTTGTAATTGCAGCAACCTAATTAGTGTGTTTCAAAGTAGGTTCTTCAGATCACTAACAGTATGTTTAGTTTTCTGCTGCGGTCATGTGACCATGATCTTTTTTCGGTGTGTTTGTGAATGTAACCGTGAGTGTTTTTGTATCATTGTGTATGTTATCTGATGGAGGGGACAATACGAGTGCAGCTGGCAGGAAGCAGCGGAGCGGCCGCGGGTTGCAGAGCGGCCGTTTGGAGATCTCTGGGGGGGTTCGGACGTGTGACTGAAGCAAGACACTGATTCATATCTATAACTCACACTGATATACATGTAACACGTTTAAATCTGGGAGAAATGTGAGAGACATTACAGTAGTGCTAGATGATGAGAGGACACCGTGTAAAAGGAAAAACTTTTTTTATTTTATTAAAAAGTGTATTTTTAGAGCAAAATCTTTGTGGTGAGACTAGTTTTGTTGGTAAACACAAACGTTTTTATTGTTAACTTTAACTAAAACAGACTATCAAACATTTTCTGTCATTGAAATAAAAAAATGATATTAGATGAAAAAACTTGAACGAAAATATAAAAAGTTAAAGTTCTAAAATGACTAATACTGAATTTAAAAAAAAACAAATATACAGAAATATTTACTAAACTTATACAAATTACAAAAGCACTACAAAATTATAAAAGTACTAAGCAATTTAAAAATAGTAAATACCGTAATAGTAAACTAATAATAGTAAAACAATTTGTGTCTGTAAAATGAAGCAAATTACTTTTGTTTAGATGGTTTCTGGCTTTTTCTGGTTTCTTTTTGTTGTTGTTGTTGTAGTACATCATTAACATAAGCAGACAACAGGAGGGAAACAAGTTTTATCTGTTTATTCAAGATAGCAGTCAGTTAAACTACCTGCAGCTCCAAGCAAACATGAGGACACGTTACAGTCCTTTCTTAGTATCCCTGCAGAGACATTGTGCAAAAGTGACCAGGTTTACAGACAACGTTATGCAACAAATGCTGTAGATAAGTTGTAGATAAGTAGCAAATGTACCTGGGACATTCCGTTAAGGAATGAAAATGAGTGACTCAAAGGAGAGCAGGAAGGAAGAAGAATGATTAAAAGAAACTAAAGGAATGGATAGAGTGACTAATGAGAAAGACTAGAAGGTCATCGGGGCATAGAGATCCCTTAAGAATGTAAATACACACAGCTGACCGCTTCAGTCCTCACATGCTCCGGCTCCGCCGAAAGCTTCATAATCGTTAAACACAATATCATAAGTTTCACTGATTACTTTCTCATTTTCACTTGAGCGCACTGAGACTATGCTTTTCCCTATTTAGTGCACAAGGAGTCATTCTTGTGGATTAATTGTCTGCTTTCCATGGGCCACATTTATCCAAGCATGTACTTTTGTCCACTCTATTTTTGTGGAACAAGCACACTGTGTTAATGAGGATTTGTGGTTGCAGATGAGGTCAGCATTTCCTTTGTGCTGTTTCCCGTGCTTCTGTGGATCTGTGTGTGCCTGTGAGGGCTGTGTGATGTAACACGAGTTTATTATCTGCTGTATTTTGAAAATGGTCTTGTTTTGGCAGATTTGCATGACCTAAAATCTTAAATTAGTTGATTCTATAAATGAGGTATGCACAGTTACGGGAAAAAGCTTGCCTTTATCAGAACAAATGCTTTGTTGTCGGACGCCACAATGTCATGTCTAACTTCTCCATGGAAAGAGGCTTTGATCGGGATCATCACACACATCAAATATCCTGCCCCTGCATCTGCACTTGAACCAAACAGAGAGACCAAATGTGATTAAGGGTTTAGGGATTTCTGCCCGGAGATTTGGAGCTCTGCTGGGTTCCAGGCTCAATGCTGGCATTCCATCCTATTCTGCTCCAGACTCCACAGAGAAGCTCTGTGATTCCCAGGGGATTCACACCTCGCCGCTAATCCTTTCCGGTGGCGGTGGCGCTATTAAGACTTATCATAACGAGATTTCAGCCACCAGCCACCTCGCTGTGGAATTTGATTAGGAACACCTGCAGAAGAGAGACGCACTGTTCTCTCACTGTCAAGATCAAAGACTGAGCAAGAGTGAGAGCTGCGCGTGTTTTAACCATCTTTAGTGCAGGACAGAACAGCCTGACATATGTCAAATGTGTAATACAGGGACTTTCAAACTGGGGGCTGCAAAGGAGAGCTAGGGGGTCTGTGGGAAGGTTTACAACTAATGCGGGGAAAATAAAAAGTGTAAAAATATATTATTAGTATATTATAAACTTAAAAATGTAAGCAAAAATTTGAATCTAAAAAACAACCAAAATGACAAAAGTACAATAGGCTAGTACTTATATATATATCAGGGGCGTAGAATTTATGTATATATATTTAAAGTACTAGCCTATTGTACTTTTGTCATTTTGGTTGTTTTTTAGATTTAAATTATTGCTTACATTTTTAAGTTTATAATATACTAATTTGGTTCAATACGAATACATGTACCGTTCCACCCCTTATATATATATATATATGACACTGATATATCCCTAGCAATAATTTCGATCAAAACTATATATTGATGTCCCCGTCCCCACCAATTTCAAAATCAAAACTACGCCACTGATATATATATATATATATATATCAGTGGCGTAGTTTTGATTTTGTCTGCATGGTGTTTGGTTAAAAAAATACACAATAGACAATATAATAAAAAAATTATTAAATTATTTACAGAATTTGACTGTCTACTTTCTAAAGATTGGCCTGAAATCATGATATTAATAAAAATGATTTGATTCTTTTGACAGACATTTTTTTATGTTTCTCCAGTGTACATTTTGTATAGCTGCCTGTGCCTAATATATATTTTAGAAAGGGGTTATGTGGTAAATTATATTTGTCATTGAAAGGCATAAAACATCAAACAAACAGCACTAGTACACTCTGTAATCAAATTGTTTCACAAAAAGATGTTTCAAATGATTAAATATTATATAATAGGGCCTTTTGTACATAACATTTAAGGGTATTAAGACCTATTCACCTCTAAAACACAGCGAAACCAAACCAAAGTGAATACTTCTGTGATCTCAGACTGCAGTGAGGAGGATCAGAGGAGTGAGATCTGGAGGTCGGGTCTCTCCGGCAGGTTTTGAAGTTTGCAGGGTTGTGCGGGGCCGGTCCTAAGGGGATCTTCTCATTATTTTATCACAGTCTGTGGGAGAATGTTCAGGGTTATGATTGGGTTAGTTTGTTTGGATGGGGTGGAGAATGTACAGAATGTACTGTGGCTCTGCGAGTGGTTTGGAGGCCACGCAGCTCATTTTAGGGTAACTTTAGGGTAACAGTTGGAATCTGGTTGGGAATGATGTAGGTTGGGTTTAACAAAGGGTGAGGACTGGCTTTGAGGAGGGGGTGGAATTAGTTGAAGCGAGTTCAGAAAGAGTGAAGTGATCCATGATGATCTCAGCACGATTGGACATTTGTCTTTTTGCGGTCTTGGACTTTCTCAAGAATCTGATTTGGGCTAAATCATTTTCCCCTCACATGTTTGTATGAACAGCTAAAATCACAGACTGAATTCAGATTAACATTTGAAAATGGAAATGAATCCGTATCAGTTGATTATTAGTATTTTATTTATTTATTTATTGGCAATGTGTCTTCAGTGTGAAGAGTCAGGTTGAAATTTAGGCAGTGACATATTTACTCTCAGAGTTTAACTGAGCCTGAATGTCTTCACACACTTTATAATGCACCCTGACCTATATAAGCACTTTTGTAAATTTTATTAAATGTTATTATTATTATTTTGTCGTCATTGATGTTTGTTTGCATTTAAGGCCTGATTGTTGTGCACTGCAGCAGAGCCACAGAGCAGTCAGCTGGATTGGCATCGGGAACATGCTTCATAAGAAGCGCTGAGGCAGAAATACCTGATAGCCACGTTAGTGGAACCATGTGCGTAAGCACTCGCAGAGAACCGCCCTGGAAACTGTTACTCTCAGCGAGTCACGCTATCCTTCTTTCTCCCCTCTCTCAAACTTTCTGTTTCATCTCCTTCACAGCACTGTTTTATCCAAGTGTTCTGCTATTAATATCCACATTCTCAGATGCGACAGAAAGATTCCTTTTGCCATGTCAATATGCAACTGGATTTATTTAGAGGACACACAGAGGAATAGTGCAGAATCTCCCCTCCGACCCAACCTCTTGTTTAATCATCTAGAGCTAATTTTCCCTAAAGATTTACTCCAATGAGGTCCATGTTACTGTATGTAACCGAGAATAAAAAATAAAAAACTTTTTTAATTAATTTGAACTATTTGCAAAAAAAAATCTTGATTAAATGATCAGTTATATATTTGGTAGCACTATTTGTATTGATGTCTGCCTTAGATTATTTGCTTTTGCTTGTATTGTTCCCATTAATAAATCACGTTGATTAAGAACATATCAAAAAATGTGGGCTATTATATTATATTATATTATAATGCTTTTTTTGTAGTTGGATCAATTACTAAAGGAAAAGCAGCAAACACATAAACTAAAATTTAAAAAGCATCCCAGGCTGCACCTCATGAAGCTGACTGTGTGAATGTATAAAATGAGGAATATTTGAAATCTAGTCAAAGGGTGGTGATTTTTGAAGAAGCTCAAATATAAGAAACACTAGGGCCGTCCTTAGGGTGGTGCAACTGGTGAAAAAGACGATCGCGAACGGAACGAGGGGACCCACCAATGAAGGTCCCGCTTCCTCTAACTTAGACTTGGTCCTAAACAATGCTTGGGACAGCCCTAAGATATCCATACTTCAATTGTGTTGCTACACAGTTTTTGACAGTTTGACTTTACTAATGTTCTAAAATGTAGTTGTAGTTAATATAAGAGGTTGATAATGCATTGACCATCAGGTATTCACCCAAAAATGAAATCTTCCTCACAGAGCGAAACTTGTTTATGCCCAGGACGAACATTGTGACAACAGAAACGCTGTCCTCCCGTGCTGAAGTCTGCTACTTTGACTTCATCAGAATCCAAACCTCAGCTAAAATGGCATGTGGGGGGGCTGCATGTGGATGAGTGAGCAGAACAGGGAATGTCTTATGAGAAGTTTGAGTCAGAATGGCGCTGGCTTTCTCGTAACCTGTCTGTCCCTGTGGTAGAGAGGTCATTGGGATGCCAGTGCAGTCAGGGCGGTCTGATCTCTCCTGGCGACTCAGACTGTGTGTTTCTCCTGCATGTGGCTCTTTGAAGTGCATTGGGAGTGTTTTCTGAAGTGCACTGGGGGTGTGTGTAATTGATTGGACCGGCAGGCTTTTTGCAGATTATTCCACATGGTGAGACCGCTCTTAGCACACAGCAGCAGGCTATATATACACTCTATGCCCATCTGCAAATTAAATCCTGACACACTGATTCACAGACACATAACCAATAACTGCTAATGCTTGCTTATCTCTATTTAATTGACCACCAGCATTGTGCCCATTTATTTTCCCATTATGACGATTATCTTTTTTTATTTATTACGTTTTTCATTTTTTTTTATATCACACATAAAATGAAGATGGATATCTTATCTTAAGATGCAGATCACTCTATCTTAAGATGAGCATGAGCGTTATACATTGTAACCAATATATTTTCTATGTGGGGTCAAAAAAGACCCTTAAAAAGTGACTTTATTCCCACACTAACATACAACCAGATATCAATCCAGTTTAGTTTTAAGTGTGTAGATATAGTAAGTCTTTTTATGGTCACAAATGACCCACACAGCACACAAGAAGAGTTAAAGTGTACTATATATAGATAGCCTCAAAGCTAACAGACATGGACTAAACATATGTGGTCTTTAACCCCAAATTATTGTAATAACTCAAAGCAATTAATCTGAACAACCTGTAATAAGACCATGATCTCATTCTGTGGCAACATTGTGTAAAAGTTACACACTCTCAGAAAAAGGTATAAAAGCTGGGGTGGTACCCTTTCAAAAGGTACTAATATGTACACTTTAAAAGACTTCATCCAGATCGGGTTCTACTAATATGCATCCTTTATGGGTAAATGAGGTACAAATGTATAGCGATACCTTTTGTAAAAGCACCTTTTATGTGTGTGGCGACGTCTAAAATTGTGTAATTCTATGTGTTAAAAAACAAAAAACTGTTGTTATAAACTTTATTTTACAGGTTACATGACAAACAGCCCATTTAGGCGATAATATTTTTCCTCATCTTCCTGCTTTTCTCTCTACAGAGTGTATATCCTGGGCGTGTGTTCGCCATGGCTCTAGTTCAGGCGCTGCCTGTGCCCACTGATCACCCAAAGCCCAGCGCTGACATCCAGCAGTGCTGCTCAGTGTCTCACTCCCCCTCCATCGCTGTGGCAGGCACCATGGGTTCCGTCAGCAGCCTGATCTCTGGACGTACCTACCAGGAGCGCCACTGCCGAGCCGCCAGCGACTTTGGTGCCAAGTATCGCAAACCCACACCCGCTATAAGCTGTTTCCGACAGCAAGAGGGCACACTGCGCAGCGCCAGCTCACAAGAGCAACTTCTCACCAGCCAGCCTCCTCTACCTGCGAAGAACAAATCCTCTGCCCTCATCTCGGCTGGCAATGGCAACTATGGCTATTTGTGTGACGAGCCAGTGGGCGACTGGAATGATAACCATGTGACCACGTGCAGCCCATCCAGTGATACTGAAGAGCCTCCTGATAACAGAGGCATGAATGGTAATATTGGTGGTCCTCCGCCCAAACTCGTCCCAGTGTCAGGCAGACTGGAAAAGGTGAGTCTGGTGGTGCTTGGGAGATTTAAAAAATGCAATAAACATTTTTAAATTAGTGACACAACATCTTTTTATATTTATAATACATGTTAAATAAATTACACCTATGGAAGAATTAGGAACCAACAGTCTTGGAACCATTTCTTTAAATAACTCCTTCAAAACACTGTCCATCATATCATTGTTGAGGTCTCATTCATTTGTTTTAGAAGAAATGAAAGGTTTGCTGATGCGTGTTTCACACAGTGGGTAGTACATCTAATTGGCTATTTATTTTTATTGATCGAGGAGTCACTGCAATACATCAATATGCCATCACTCACTGCACACATTTAACATCTCATTTACACTCAGTTATGTTGGTGGCTTCACTCTTTAGCTATTTATTGTTCAGATGCTGTTCAAAAGTTTGGGCTCATTAAGTTAATTAATTTTTAAATAAATTAATAATTATTAAACCAAAGACACATGAAATTGATGAAAAGTGACAGTAAAGGCATTTCTAATGTTACTAAATAATTGTGTTCTTTTGAACTTTCTATTCATCAAATAATTTAGAAAATAATTTATCACTGTTTTCACAAAAATATTAAGTGGCACAACTGTTTTCAACATTGATAATAATAATGTTTCTTGAGAACCAAATCAGCATATTAGAATCATTTCTGAAAGATCATGTGGCACAGGAATAAAATAAAATGTTAATATATGTATAAGAAAACACTGTTTTACATTAACCATTTACTTTTGATTACAGAGTATGGAGAAGATACTGATCCGTCCCACTGCCTTCAAGCCTGTCGTGCCCAAAAATCGCAACTCTGTGCAGTACCTGTCTCCACGGTCAGGGGGCAGTCTGTCTGAAAGCCAGGGCAGTCTCAACCTCTTACTTCCTGGCAATGGAGCGGGGTTGGGTTGTCAGGAAAAGCGCAACTCTTACAGTGGGGGACGCAACGCACGGAGTAGCCAGTCCGTCACTATGTCCGACTCAGGCCGCAACTCCCTTTCTAGCCTACCCACTTACAGCAGCACAGGGTACAGCCTGGCACAGAGTGAAGTACCCACAGGGCACATGGAAACCGCACGCTCCGGTGGTGGCCACGGACACTCTAACTCCGACAGCGGTCGGTCATCATCCAGTAAGAGTACAGGGTCTTTAAGTGGGCGTGGCCAGCCCCTGTCAGACAGCGGATCATGTGGCCGCTCCCCGGCTCCAGGAGAAGGTTATGAAGGCGTCATTCGGGATCTTGAGGAGAAGCTGAGGGAAAGAGACCTGGAGCTGCAGCAACTTAGGGACAATCTGGATGAGAATGAGGCAGCCATCTGTCAGGTGACAATCACTGTTTTCTACCAGTTATTAGTGTCATTTGACAGGGAATTGTGAGATACAGTGTATACAACCTAAGTCAAATCATGTGTCTTCTCCATGCAGGTGTATGAGGAGAAACAGAAGCGCTGTGAGCAAGAGTTGGAGGACCTTCGGCAGAGCTGTGCATCGAAGATGAAGCAGGTGCAGCTGAAGGCACAGCGGGCGCAACAGGTTATGCAGCTGCAGGTGTTTCAGCTGCAACAGGAGAAGAAGAAATTACAGGAGGACTTCTCTCAACTGCTACAAGAACGGGAGGCATTGGAGAAGAGATGTGCCTCTTTTGAGAGGGAGCAGACTCAACTAGGTCCTCGCCTAGAAGAGACAAAGTGGGAGGTGAGACCTTTTTAGTCATGTGGATCTAGCAATGAGTAATTACTGCATTCAATTCAATTGAATGTTTCTGTCTCACAGGTGTGTCAGAAGTCAGGTGAGATTTCTCTGCTGAAGCAGCAGCTGAAGGACTTACAGGCAGATCTTGGTCAGAAGGCCAGCGAGATTGTTGCTTTGAAGGCCCAGTTGAGAGAGGCTCGTTCTGAGCTTCAAGCTTGCCAGACTCGCTCGCAGGAAGCCCACGCCACAGCCCGCACTCGCACACTCGAACTCGAGGTTTGCGAGAATGAGCTACAGCGCCGTAAGAGCGAAGCGGAGCTCCTGCGGGAGAAGATGGGCCGTTTAGAAGATGAGTCCATCCGTCTTAAAGAGGCTTTGGCGGTGCCCACGTCCCAAGCTCTATCTTCTAAAGGCCAATGCATGAGCTTGCCCCTGCCCCAAAGCCGTGGGGTGATCACTCACGGGATCAGCCCCGCTTTCCGGGACAACAACAGCGAAGAGCACCTTCTAGTATATGAAAGTGATGAAGCGAAGGTGCAGCGCCAGAGCGTGGACATGCTTCACGGTCTCCGTCAACAGGTGGACCGACTGCGGGCCGAGCTGATGTACGAGAGAAGGCGGAGCGAGGACCAGCTGGAGGGCTTTGACGAGGAACGCAGGGTGTGGCAAGAGGAGAAAGACAAGGTGATCCGTTACCAGAAGCAGCTGCAGCAGAACTACATCCAGATGTACCGCAGAAACCGTGACCTGGAGCGTGTGATGAGGGAACTTAGTCTGGAGCTGGAGAACAGGGACATGGAGGAGTTTGACATGCGTAGCAACGAGATCCATTTTGAGGAGATCACTGCCACTGAAATCTAACCCACATCTTACTCTGCCCTCCAAAAATACATCTCCACTGTGCTTGTGTGAGGAGCACCAGTCTTTCTGCCGTGTCATTTGACATGCTTCTCTACACTATTTCAAAAAGACTTGTGTTCAAGGCAAGTTATTGTTGTGATGTCCGCAGAGGCCAATAAAACAGGGAATGTTTGTATTTAGACATCTTTATTATCACTTCCTGCCTCAGAAACCTGTGAGGGACTACAGATGAATGTAAAATGACTGTGAACAGCAGTTAAATGATGCCATTGATGAAGTGAAGGATGTCCTAAAAAATGGTGCTTTGTTGCTGACAAACCCCTATAGTACAACTAGGGCTGTAATTAAGTTGACGTAGGAAGTTCACAAAAGACGTGTTTTTCTGTTGAAAAACGTAACTACACATTTGAACAGAATACAGAGCTCTCAATGTATTTCCCCCCCCCCCCCCCCCCCCCACAGTTTATTTTACTACTTTGAACTACAACATATTGAAATGAGCAGCAAGATGAGACGAAACGGCCAAAGATGTTTGTAGTGTAGAGACAACATTAGAATGCGTCCTTTGTGAACTACCTTGGACAGATTGACAAACCCAATTGCTAAACGGGTTGCTGTGGACTGTAGACCAAGAATTGGCTTATATTCAATCGTATGAAGAAAAAAATCAAACATATATGAAACTGTCTATTCAATACTTTACTCGCCTGCTACAATAATGTAACATTTCATTTAGAAATTTTTCTTTGCAAATATTGATGTATGCAGTTATTTGCGATTTCATTTGATTACATAATTAAAATTGATTGGCACTTGGCAGGCTTAATTACACCTTACACACAACCAGAAAAAGACTGTCTCAGCAAAGAAATATACTGAAATGGCTATGAGGTTGAAGAACTGATAGGAAGAAATACAGCATGTAGGGTAAGGGTTTCATGGAGTTTATCATATCCTATAATGGAAAGAGCACAATACTCGCCTCGCCCATTGTACCAGCATTAACACTGATGGGAAGAGAGTTGGGATACGTTCAGACTGCAGGTAAATGTGGCCCCAAATCCGATTTCTTTTTGCTCACATGTGATTCTTATCTGTTTGTGTCATGACAGTGTGAACAGAACAAACCACGTGGAATCTGATCTTTTCAATCCCGATTTCCACTTCCATATGTGGTCCTAAATCCGATACAGGTCAGATGTTTTACAATACGACCACAGTCTAGATCGACATTCGTCACAATTCTGCGCTCATGGGAGTCACGTACTCAAAGTTATCAAGACAGTTGCGAAAGGTAGTCTGTGAAGAACGTGACAGCTCTATATACAAGTCTTTGTTTTTAATATTGCCTGCACATAAATCCACTGGCTTCCGCGGCAGATCACGTTATTAATAAACGGATAATCACTTACTTTAATGTTCTCCGTGTTTACTTCCGTATGACAGCATGCTGCGTGACATCTTTTTATCATCTATCGCCGGTTCAGTTCAGGATCACGATCTGTTCACACTGGAATCTGATATTGGACTCAATGTGAACAGCTCTCCAAAATCGGATCTGAGCAATAAATCGGAATTGAGCACTAAGACATGCAGTGTGAACGTAGCCTTGAAGGCACTCTATTGAGCATATCATGTTAGGCCACTGAAGCTGTAGTTTTGTTGCATTCATTCTTGGTGTTCTAGCTGTGCTGGTGTTAAGTCCTCAGTAACATTGTGTCATTTCTTAGCCATTTACGGCACTATGCAGCAAGAACTGTCACCTCTCATCTCACAGCCCCGCTGCTTACACTACATTTGATACTAATTACTGATGTAGAAGTGTTATTTTTATAATTAGATGATATATTAGCAGACATAACTAGCAAATATAGAGGCAAATATGTTTTCTTTTCTTTTTTTTTAGTATTGCCTTGCACACTGTACAGAGTGAATAGCATGTGTGCATGACACCGTAGCATTTCTGTGGCCAGACAGTCTGGCGTCGAGTCACGTTATGGCTTCACACAGGTCAGTGGGTTGGTTTTTCCAACCAATTCTGCAAAGTAATGACATAGTTGATGAATGCATAGATAGATATCATAATAGATTTACATACAATCTGAGAAATACTAATCAAATGTTTGTGGTCATTTTGTTAAAGGGATATATACAATATAAAGTTTGTTGTTTTTACAGAACAGATCCTTTAAAACAAAATAGATATGAAAAATTAAATATATATGTGATGTATATTTTTATATATAGCACATCAAGCTATTTTGTGGTAACACAGGTAACTTTGTGGGTTTAATAAATTTGAATAGCATATTTCACACACTGTTGTCCAGAGGGATCATTTGCCATCAGCTCTGATAGTATTTCATACAGTAGTTGGTGCTTTTATATTCTCATGGAGTCTACCGCACATGTATTTATCATGTCCTTCTCTGTTAATAATATACAGATTTATCACATAAGGATTTTTGTGCATGTTGTAGAAAATTGGTAAGAACATTGCCCGACAACAAGGGAAGTGTATATTTTACATCAGGGAAGACCGATAAAAAAAATCAAATGAGGAACTCTGACTGCAAAATCACATTACAACCAAAGATAATCTGTTACATATTTTCCAGATTCTTTTAAACAGCATATATTTAATACATTTACACTTTACTCAGTGCTTCCTTTTTTATATAAAACAATGTGATATATTCTTCATGATTCTACAGTAAAACAGACACTTTATTTATGAGATAATCATTTTTGTATTTTTTCATTCAAGGCCATATTAATAATTTCAGTATTGGTCAGAAAGGATTACTGTTTGTGATTAGTCTGGTCTTGTATCACTTCTGGTAATTTTTGACTACCTGAGAATCAAAAATATTAATTTGGCAATTTTTCTCACCTTGCTCATATTATCATCCCTCTTGTTGTCATCATCTCTGTAGCACAGATATGTTATACGAGTATGTTCACCCCTGGACATTGTCCTGTGCATCCCTCCCTGACATGTCAATCACACCCCTGATGAAAACATGTAAATATTCCTCATATTGTAACAGTAGCGGCGCCAGGATTTTGATTGTAGGTGGGCCTCCAGAAAACTGGATGGGCCAGTTAAAATAAGCCAAATAGTCCCCTTCATCTCCGTTTCAGCGCTTTTCTGAGGACAGCGACCACGTAGCCTACCTACGCAACACGTTCTAATGAAAGTGCGTATGATCGTATCTATACCACGAATTGTATTTCTCGTGTCATTTATACGCCAAAAATGTTTTTGGTTTTTTTGCCTGCGCATGACACACAGTTTTCGCGTGCATATGGTACGCACTTTATGGCGTGTAATAGGCAGGCACTCCGCACCCCTAATCCTACCCAAGGGGTTTACAGTGCGTATATGCACGCAAAAACATGATTAAATGGCATGAGAAATAAAACTCTCTTGTGTCGCTGTCCTCTTGTCTTGGCAGTAAACATAACTTCATTGATCTCTTTTGAACGTTCAATAGGCTACACAAAAAGACTGAAACAGGCATTCTATATCCTAAATAGACTAGCTATAAAGCTTGAAATTCAAATTCGATACAAATCAATGCACAACTATTCAATACGAATAGAAACAGACTCTCTTAATCCAAATGTGCATTTCTCTAGGCCTAGGCGCATTCACTGCTATATTATTCTATTTATTAAACGTGTAGAATACTTTTCCAAACCGTTACATACAATATTATAAATATTATATTATTATAAATTCAGAAATTCATGAGATAAAAAACAAACATATTTGAATAACTTTTAAAATGAGGTGAAGTTGAACATGGAGCAGTTTTTCCCGTGTACGGGGATGGAAAACCCGGAGTGGAGTCAGAGCTGAGTGATTACAGAACGCTTAGAGTGGAGAGAGGAAAGTGTTTTCGCTCCACTCCAGGCTTTGATCACATCCCCCTCAGTAATGTAAATAGGCTACACTTCATCTTTCCTTAATTTAAGACCTATTCAAACTGAAATTAAGACATTTATTACACTATTTGAGAAACGTAAGCATATTTACGGCCTTAAAATTATGAAAAGTGAATAAAAAAAATTAGGACAGGCGGGAACCCTGCAATTAACAGAAATCCGTCGTAGCGGCGGAGAACTTTAATCCCTGATACAGACAGCCTTTGCGGGCGGCCTAACCTTACTTGCCTTGCTGGTGTGAGGGGGTGGCTACTGGAGGACTTGTTGGGGAAAGGGCGGCCGAGCAGGACGGAGTTTCCTCCTCCTGGTCCAGCTCCTCTGAGCATTTTTTGCTGAATTGAAATGAAAATAAGCTGCTTTGTTTTGTTTTGCGTTTCATATTAGCTACTGTATATGTGTCTGTCTCATTGAGCTTGCTTGAAAAGCTTTCGCGCTAAAGTCATTCATTTCATTGGATCGCTTGATGGTGACGATGCAGCCTGTGGGCAGGCTTAAGAGTCCACACGTGGGGTAGAAGCCGCTGATTGGCGCTTTCACTCAAAGCTTTCCTCTGGCTGCTTATTGGATGAACTGGGTCAAAATGGGTGGGCCCGGACCTAAAATGGGTGGGCCCAGGCCCACCCGGGCCCAATGGTAGCGCCGCGGCTGTATTGTAATATTATTGACACATTCAATAATTTTGTTTTTACACACGCAAAATATCTATTTTGAAGTTGTAACCACTGTGAATAGACCAAAGCAAATTAACGTTTAATCTTTTTTTCCCCTAGTGTATGTGCTTGTGTATGTTTCCTTTGTCAATCTGTAGTATTTTTAGTCATGTATGTATATTTTCATGTTGTATATTTCTTGTAAAAATGTGTTTTTAATTAAAGAAAGTCACCTCATGCTAAGTATGGTGTTTTTTCTAATTTACCTACAGTTTTTACTGACAAGTCAACCATTTTATTTGACAAGAAAATATAATTTTCACCAGGCTTTCTTTGAACATTATTTTAATATCCTGATTATAAAAGATTTCAGAAATGTAGCCTATTATGAAGCCTATAATAACCAGATAACAACACACGACTAGAACTCAATTTTTTTTTAATAATGAGCAAGTAGCCTATCATAAATCCACCTTCTAAATCGTGTTTGTGCTTTACCCTTAACAATACTGGATGCGCGCGCATTCAAGAGGCAAATCCGCTGTTTGCTGTGTTATGCCGAGTTCTGCATTTTCAGCATCATCATTAATCCAGTATGGTAAATTACCAATATGGTAAGTTGATAAAACATATTTTTCAGGATTCTTTGATGTTAAAAAGAACCGCATTTATTTGAAATAGAATCTTGAATATAGAATATAAGTCTTTACTGTAACTTTTGATCAATTTAATTCATCCTTACTGAATAAAAGTATTGATTTCTTACATTTTAAATCCATATTTTTAGCGGTTAGTGTAGTTTACAGCACAACCGCTCCGTGTCATCTCTGTTTCTGCCAGAAATGCTGTAAAGAGTGCTGCTTTCTGCCGCCTAGTTGCGCGCGCATCTTTGTGATGACGTTGCACAGAAACCCGTCTCTGGTAAGGCCATTATAAAAAAAAAAGTTTTTATAGTAGTCGTGGCGGATTTCGCGGGAAACTCCATGCTTCTGTCATTCTCTGCGTATTTGCGTCATATCCACAAATAAAGGAAAGCAGGTCATGATGACTTTTACGTGCAGTAGAAGGTGTCGTAATAAACGTAAACCGAAAAGAGATTGCAACAATTTAGAGATTTTTTTTATTTTATTTTTTTATTTTTATTTTTATTTAGAGATTGAAATACATTTAGTTTTTGCATAGCATCACATTTGCTGGGTATTGACTGGGTTCACGAAACATTAAAAGGTTTGGTCGACCAAAAATGACCACTTACGCTTCAAAGTTAATAAAGAGATCGAATGGAGCGATTTAGTAAAAAAAAAACAAAAAAAAAAACAACAACAACACACAATCGCTTTATATGATGAAAAGATTCATCAAATAAAGCGAGTGTGAGTAATTAATGAAAGAATTTAAGAATACTACTTTTGGTCTATTGGCCTATAAATAGCCTATACTGGGGAAGCTGGTCCCACTGTTTTACCTTGTCTGATATGAATAAAGATCGCTACTTCTAATGGTCAGCATTGCGTTTGTAATGTTATTTTAAAACAATTGTTTTCAACAAGTCAAACAACAGCGGCATAGTCTAAGTTACTTACCTGCTCATTAGACATTTTATATTCGTTATTTCAACTCACCGAAACAATGTTCCTCCATGTAGTTTTTGCTGTTCACACTGTCATGACACAAACAGATGAGAATCACATGTGAGCAAAAAGATTTGGGCCACATTTACCCAATAGAAAGTAGCTATAGTAATTTGTGCATTATCATTAGAGGTCAGAATCAGAGTAAAAAGAGCGTACACGATGGAAACAGGCAATATTTAACTTTATTTATATTCACACAATGCCTTTTGTAATAAAACGAATTGCAAAAAATGCAGACCAGATGCTTTTTATATGCTTACAGAGTAAAACGTTCAGTATATAACACTGATCCTACAATCATCACAACGTTTATATTTCAATTGCACAGTCCATATGTGCAGCATTAAGGCACAAATATAAAAAATGCAAGTGTACACCATTAATTGCCAAAAATAGACATGAACTTGCACAGGATGTAAAGTGAGACAGGGATCTTCATTTGTAATAATCCCCCAGACATTTACTAAACCAAGCCAGCAATTTAAAAGAAAAAAAGAAGACCTAATCTCAATCTCAATCCATGCTGCGATCATGTGTAATCTCTTTCAGGCATGACTGTAGAGACTGTAGCCCGGATGGATAGTGATATGATTTATGATTATCAGCATGTCATGCCAGTGTGCTCAGGCTTAAACCGCAACCAAAAATAGAAACAATATCTCATGTTTATACAGGGTTTCGGATCCTTTAAATGTGAAAGTGTTGTGACTGATTTATTCGAATTCCTGAAAACAGAATCGATCCGAATTAGAAAAGGGACAGGAAATAGCGATGGGAAGGGAAAAGGTCAGCATTGTGAATGGCCAATAGCACTCTGTGGAAGCCCATTTTTGAATCCTTTCTCAGGGGTCTGCCTCAACCCCCACTGCACATGATGGCATGATTTCTCTTCCAAACCAAGCATGCACCCTCTGTTTGTACCCAGCAGCATCAAGGCCCCAATATACTTCTAGCGAAATCAAAGAACGGACTGGTGTGACGTAATTTCAAACAAAATCAGGGCCGAAAACGAAGTTTGTTTGGATTTTGTTTCTGGAGTTTGAAACAGCTTGCCAAGGTGAACTTTCCGGAAAAGTTAGCATTGGTCCGTGGCGATTATGTAATAGGTGGGTGTGGCTCTGTGGCTCCGCCTTCTTTAACATGGAAGTCTTCTCTGGTCCATTTCTTCTGTTCAGTGACAGTAAATACACAAACACACTGAAGAGTGACTTTATAGTAGAAATTGAAGTTGTACTTCTAACTGAAAGTAACACTTTCCGTGTTTAATACTGTAAAGCTGCTTGCAGCTTTATACAATATACAATTTATACAATACAATCTATTGTATAAAGTGCTATAAATAAATGTGACTTGACTGGAGCGCCGAATTGCAGAGCTGAATCAAACATATTAAGAGGGAAGCGTGCAGCTTATTCATCAAACATATTCATCTAAAAGCTGTTCCCGACAGCGTAGGGATGCTCGCTAACAGTACACCGCTACAAAGGTATTTCAAAAATCTTTTTCCCACTGAGTGAAGAATGAAAAAGAAGTTTGCCATGAGTATATCAGGGCCTTTAGCGCAAACACATTTTGTATCAGGCTGCTTTCAGTCCGTCTCTTGGGTTCTTGGGAACTTTGACGATGAACTCCATGGGGTCTTTGGCCTTGTTACTGAAAGCCCTCCGAATGGCGTCCACCGCGTGCTGATGTGTGACACCTTTGAGGGACTCTCCATCTACTGACATCAGCTCGAATCCAGCCTACACACACACAGAGAGAGAGAGAGAGATTTCTAGAAAAGTTCAGATGTCAGACTTGATCAGTAATGCAGATGTCGGTTTTTCGGACACATCCCTGAGTATTCCTGGCAGAGCGCAGACAGAACGCGGTCTGAATGGCAGGAAAAAGCAGATGCTGCAGGCACAGGATGCCTCTCATTTCCTTTGTTCTCCTTCGTTAATACCTGTGAATGATCTCATCTGGTCTGCTTCAGACAATGCGTGTGTGTGTGTGTGTGTGTGTGTGTGTGTGTGTGTGTGTGTGTGTGTGTGTGTGTGTGTGTGTGTGTGTGTGTGTGTCAAAGCCCTGCCAGTGAATGACATCAGCTTATTATACTTCAGAAATGGATGTTTTTCTCTCTGATTGTAACCACTGGCAGACCTGAAGCACAGATGTTTGGGTCTCACCGGTCAAAAACGCACGACAAAATCCATCAGCTCTTTTCTAAACTCATTCTCTTATCTCTAACAGTATAAACAGTTACAAGTTAGGGGGAACAGTTAACTTAGAGTGAGCAGGACCAAATTATATACACCATTATCTAGGTGTGCATAACCCAAAAGTTAAACACTCTCACAGATGCAGGAGTGTGTCTTTGGAATTATGTCTTTCCTGCCAGGAAAAAAGTACAAAGTGCAGCTGAGCTCACAAACGCAAGTTTAGTTCAAAGTAGGCACATTTCCTCAGTCACGATCTCTTACCAGGATGCACCTGTTTACTGAACTGTCTCTACACCCATCCTTAGAGGGTCTGTTTTCATGCTCTCCATCAGTCAGAGCAAACACTATTGTCCCCTTATAGAGACATTGTATTTCTCTGTGCATTCAAGCAAAAATAAAAATGGAAAACATTTCTTATTTGGGCTTAACTGATAAAGCTTTCAGTTAAGAGTGTAGCCAATGTTTAAATATATTCCACAGATTTTCCATTAAAAATTCCATTTGGGATGTCCCAGAAGGACAGAAGATTGTAGAGTTCAGTTAAAAATAAACGTTGTTCTTAAAGGTATAGTTCACGCAAAAATAAATAAAGGAATAGTTTATCAAAAAAAATTAATTCTCACCCTCGTGTTGCTCTAAATGACTTTCTTTCTTCTGTGAAACAAAGAAGACTGAAAGACGATTGAAAATGTTGGTGACCACTGACCTCCGATGTATGGACAAAAAATATCTTAAAATATCTTGTCTTGTGATTCACAGAAGAAAGTTTGGAATGACATGAAGGTGAGAAAATTATGACAGAATTTAAATTTGTATCCTTGCATTTGGTCTTGCTTTGTTCTAGTATGTAATGCCTATTTATATATCATGTTATAAAAGGATGTAAAATGGATTGATAGCATCAATTCACACTAAAATTAAAGTTACTTACACAAGTATTCTTCCAATATAGCACACAATTGTACACAAAGATTATTCCAGTTATGGTAAGTGAACCCAAAAGTAGAACAGAACTACTTAAGAGGCATTATGAAGAGTATTTCAAAACAGTACACTTGTTTTTGCCCCTTTATGGCCGTTAAGGGGCCTAAGATTTGTTAAGCTGACATTCCCCTTCAAATAGCACTTACATTAAGGAGACCGCAGGGACATCATTTTCTTTTCTTTATGCCATCTGCCTTTTTGACTAAAAACAAATCACCAAAGCGTTCTATGGTTATAGAGGACAAGCGGAGTCATTTATCAGTGGATAGCAGTGTACTTCACAGTGTGTGTGTGAAGAGAAAGATGATGACTCAGGAAGGAGTAAAAATCTATTTGTCTGATTCACTAAGCATGTGTTGCTACCTCGTGGTGGCAAGTTTTGCATAGGCAAAATGTTGAAATGTAGTAATTAAACTGTCCTCTGTATTTATAAGCTGAAGAATGACTGCTAAGATGAAGACAACAGACTATAATCAAGATGAAAAAGTGCTGGACTAATTACACATGATCTGAATGAGCAGACTCTGTGGAGCCCCAACACATACACAACACCTGACCTCCGTCTGCCATGCGTGTCAACAACGTTTGATAAGAGGAACGTGACTGCAGACGATGTGTGGTAGAAACCTGACCTCCGTGCCACTGGAGCATACTTGCCGCTCAGATATTTCAGTTATCAGTTAGACAACAGGAACAGGAAGTATGTCAACAGGGCGCTCCACACTTTCCTCTGCAGGCCTGATAATCTGGAGAGCTCAGTGAAGATAGTCGCTCAGAAGAGCCTCTCGCGGCTTCAGGGTGTGACAACAAGTGAATTGAGTGGAATGTGAATTAGCCAGTCTTTGGAATGAATGGGAATACCCACTAGTCTTTCACACCAAGCCCAGATGGAGGCCTGAGATGAGTGGATGTTCTTGGCAACTGAAGGGTTTTGAGTCTGACACCAGATCTCCTGAGAGTGGCAACACTAGCCTCTCGGAGCAGGCCAGGGAAGTGCTGTCACCTGATAGGCTCATGATCTACAAAGATACGTCTTCCTTTGACAAATACACAAACACACACACACACACACACACACACACACACACACACACACACACACGGGATTCCAGGGTTTTAACCTTGCATGCGAGGTCACAGAGGTGCCATTGGTACTGTGCCCTCACCTGCTTTGACCTTTATCCCTTATTCCGCCTCACTTAGTACAGATGCAATGCAACCTGGATGTTGTTTATCAGGGATGTGGCAAAGCCTAATTCCGAATTCGGAAAGGCACGGAAGATGAATAACGCATTTAGTCCCTAAAGGGACATGGTTAGGCTTGATGGGGTAGTCGGTTACATTACAGTACATCAGATTTCACTTATCATGTGAAGATGGTAATGAGAGATGACTGACAGGAGGATGTTGGAGGTTTTGGTGCGTAACAGATCCTGATTGTGTCATTAAGCGAAGCACACAATACAAGACTGAAGACTGTTTAGTCCATGTTGTATTCGAGACCAGCTCATTCAAGTCCGAGTCAAGACCAGTGGAAAGAAGAGGGCTGTGTCCAAATCAAGATAGAGTCCATGTGCTCCCGAGTCTGAGTCAAATACCATATTTTCATGGTCTTGGTTTTGCAGTGGACTTGGAAACATGTGAACTTGACCCTCTTTTGGTATTGGCCTTAAGTCAGCCTTAACCCTCTCCTTGTCTCTATCTCAAATAAGCTGGTCTCGACTACAACACTGCTTAGCCTACTGTAGCTGAGGCTATATGAGGAGGAGTTACCTTCAGAACATCACTGGTAGAGGCCGCTCCTCCTGGAAAGATCTTCTCTATCTTCACCATTGGCTGTACCTTTGACTCAATGCCACCGGAGATGCTTATTCCTGCACAAAAAAAAGAGTAGAAATTTCTAGCTATACAAATGTTAACCAATGACTTCAGTTCCCTTAAGAATGTGCATGAAATAAAAGGTGTATAACCAATCCATCTACATATTAGATGTTATTGTATTGTTTACACTGTTTACTTTGATGCATGTAAAAAAATCTTATGATTGTTCCATAAAAGTAACAGATTCTGATTCCAGTTTTAAACTAAACAGATGTCTGCCAGCTGACTGTCATTGAGATTAATGGAAATTATGTTTAGTGTTCTCCAACTCCATAATATACTGTCTTAAAAAGGGAGCGCACTGTATTACTGTTGGGTTACTGTTTGCACTGGGCAATTCACTGCCATCTTCTGGCGAGGAGAGAAGAGGAACTGAATAAAGAATCTCTTTATAGTGATTATAAAAACTTCTTTATTTCCACAAATAATTTTTTATTCTGTCAGTGTACACTAAGGCATTGTGTGTCAAGAATGAACCACATGCTTTGCAAATCTACTGTATTTATAGGCTTTAGTCATACTATTACTCAGAATTAGAGATCTCAACAAACCACTAACCCTAAGTATTTAATTTATACATAACTCATCCAGCACTGTTTATGTTACCGACATAAATGACATCTAAAATTGTCTTTCTGGGAAGGGATTACTTTTCTAAGTGATCAAACTTATAATTTATGCCTGGTGAATGATAAAAATGTCATGACTCACAATAAAGGAAGGACTCAAACTATGTCTATAGATCAGAATATAACAGAGACTTGAGTTGGGAAATTGGGCCAGTAAGAAACCACCTAGCAACCATCCAGAACAACATATAAACCACATAGCAACAAGCATAAAGCAAAAAAGCATAACTTGGCATGACATCCACCAAAACACCATAGCATTGTGGCGGGAACATTTGCATGGACTAACTGCATTAACATCTTCGAGAAACATTTCCATATAGCAAGGATACAGTGAATCCAAGTAACTCACCCAGGGACTGCTTGGTCTTAGAGATGGAAACCTTGGTTAGTTCATACTCCTGCTCTGGTTGGCTTTTTGAGTGTCCATTGACTGGCTCTTTCCAGTCCTGATCTGAGCTGGGTGTAAACACCTGGGTCAATGGTGTCCTGCTTCGGTGACGTGCACTCATTACAGTATATTTGACCTCTTTACCATTCTGAGATTTGTCTGTTTTCGTTCTATGTCCATTCCTATAAGGGGATCTTCCTCGCTCTGGGACAGAATCACCCCTGCTGGATAAAGAGTCATGGTGTGATGTCTGGGGAACACTATTGTCTCTTCTCTGGGGGGAGCGTCCATGGCGTTCTGTGCTGTGAGAGGACTCGGATTGCGGCCATGCGGATGGAGCAGGACTCATGGAGCGATTACGCAGCGAGTCTGTGATGTAGGTGTCCACCGGTACATCCAAGAGAGGTGTGAAAGCCCGAGGTGGAGGAAGTCGTCCAGTCGGTAAACTTGCCAAACGCAGTCGTTCCATATCTTCAATGAGCTGCCGTTCTCTCTCCAGATCCTGCACTGGCTGAAGGTGGAATCCACCCCTGTAATCTATGAGAAGATGCAAGAGGATATTAAAACCATTTCCCATACACTCTTACACAAGTTACAAATATATAACGTGATTTTAATTAATAAATTAATTTATTGCTTTATTTAATTACATTTACCATGTTTTTTTGGATGTATTAATATCATTATTTAATATTTTATATCCAGTGCTGGGCACAGATTAATCGTGATTAATCACATCCAAAATAAAAGTTTGTGTTTACATAATATATGTGTTTGTACTGTGTTTAATTATTTTGTATATATAAATACACACACATGCATGTATATATTTAAGAATTTGTATTTATTTATATATAAAATATTTTGATATAAAACATATATACAATATATACATGCAAATATTTCTTAAATATACTCATGCATATGTGTGTATTTATATATACAAAATAATTATACACAGTACACATTATGTAAACACAAACTTTTACTTTGGATGTGATTAATCGCAATTAATCGTTGCCCAGCAATAATTATATCTATATCTAAATGTTTTTTTATTATATTTTTTCTTGAAAAGTGTCATCTATTTTGCAATATAACAGAATTACATGCAGGCATTTTTTAATGTGGCTAAAAATCTCAAAATATTTTTCAGAGCTGACAGATACCAAGGTACATGGTTTTGCCATCTGATATCATCATTATACCATGGTAGCACCACAGACACAGGCACACTTATAGATATATACATACAATCAAGAATTCAGAATCAAAGAATTCATCACGTTCACACTTCACACACAAGATCCTCCTCCCACAAACATTATATACAAATGGTTTATCAGCATTCAAATTCATTTACATCTCCTTAAATCAGTGCAGATGTTACAAAACCTCGCACACACACTTTCCCTTTCATCCAGAAATGTGAGTGACAATCACACATTCATATCCATTGAGTAAGCAGTGGTGTGGCGTTGCATACACGCACATCTCGCTCAGATTTCAGGGGCCTCTAGCTCAGAGAGTTTTGAATTACTCCTCTGTGGACGGTACAAAGGGGCTGCATTAAGCTTCAGACCTGCGTGGGTGGACGCTTGAAGGTTAAACAATGCAAGTCGCCTTTCTTGCATTTCAGAAACGACTTCCATTCAAAAGTCAGAGGCACATGCAGTCCGACACTGTGCACAATCGCAGCCGGTACTGTACGCTCCTTGGTTAGAGGTCAGGAGGTCATGCAGTGTCAGCAGCAGAAAGAAAGAAACAGGCAGGCTATTTGGCAATAAGACACAGATTATCTTCTTTTGGCATTGACGCATGTTGATGACACAAATGATGCATTGGTGTCCCAAATGGCAGCTTACAATGAAAAATAAAAAAAAAGTGATGGTAGGGTACAGTAACTAGGGCTGAGAGGGATTGTGTGTGTTTTTGGGTGCGGATTAAATATCAGCAACAGGAAATTTGTAGCATGTGAATGATTTTCAGGATATGAAATGGCAAGTGCAGAGGAGAGTCTTCTGGTTGTGTAATTTCCTATGGGGATCAATCTAAGGACATGACTCTGGAAACAGTGAAAACAAGCGAGAGAAGAAAGAATTTCTAGTTCACACCAGCAGGGATGTTACCTGGGATGGGCGTTATTAGATGGCGACGGGGTGTTCCACCATGACGAGGAGATCTCAGGACAGGAGACCTCACTGAAAAAACAAGACTTATATATGATATATATTATATGATATATTAATATACAGTAAAAACTTGAAATGCTTGACATATATACAGTTGTACTCTAAAATATGGAAAAACATCAACAATACAGAATAAGTAGGTATCTAAACTTTGACTGCAAGTATATAAGTACTAAAATGTGGCAGCTAAAATGTAAAAAGCTAAAGTTTCAAGTGAAAGGTTTTCTTACCAGAACGGCTTTTTAGTATGTCATAGGCTTCAAGCTCAAATGGCAAAACCATGCTGTCAAAACGGCCCTGATCTGTGGGAGGGATGATCATTCTGCATAAAAGAAAGTTAGATGTTAGATGCAAACACTGCTCACAAAGCAAGTGACAGCATGAATGGTGTAAACACATGCGGGATGAGTTATGTGAGTGAAGTATTACATAGGCTGACAATGTAACACTCCTCCTCACCTGATCTCTCTCAGCAGCAGAAGCTTCTCAGGCTTGTCCAAGATGGCCAGCAGGGGGCGCACCAGATCCTCAACCACACGCTCAACTAGAAACTAAAGAACAGGTAGAGGAGATGCCTTAGCTACATTGTGAACTTTTGGAGTCAAGCGATTTAGATAATGTGTACTAATCACAAGCACTGGGATCAGACGGTCTCACTAAATATGTCTAAAGCATGAAGCATTCTTGCAATTTAGGGCTCACAGGCTATCAATAAAGTACAACACAACAGTTTTAATGTTGTAAGTGTGGCTCTGTTACTAGAGCTTGGATGATCTAGAACACTTGATCTCAATCACAAATGGCAAGGCAAATTCACATTTTATAAGCAAGACCAGCAGCCACATTGATTTGTCAGAAACATTTGGAATATGGATAAAGTATCTGTATAAAGTCATAAATGAGACATTTTCCAACTCACCCTTTTACAGTGTCTCATGACGGCGGCCACCTCATCCTCATTGAGAAGCTTGCGAGCCATGTCCTCCAGCATGGCCATGGTCTCCGGGCTGAGGAAGGCGCTGTGCTCCCTCATTCCAGCACGAGTCTCTCTGGGAGAACTCAACAGGTTTATTATGGGTCGACCTCGCTCTTTACCTGAGGACACAAGTGCTAGAGTCAGTCTACAAGCTCTGACCGGCAAGTAAAGGTTTTATTTGGATAATAAAACATAATTCTGTCTGATCTTATTTGCTGCCTTCATAAACATAACAGTAGTTAAAATAGCCATTTTATGTAACCAACTGCAAATATGTACACTATATTGTAATGTTACAATGTTACAGCATTACAAAAAGACCACTATGCTTTGTTACTATGTGCTTTGAATTGGCAAATCTGACTGGCTGACAAGCTGTGATTAGCTTTTTCAATGCGTTTCTAAGTCTGTCTCTGTGTGTTGCTGCAGTAGTCAGACACTGTATAGAAAACAGCAATGCAATCCATCATTAGCTGAGCAAAACCACAGGGGTCAGACTCAAGGCCACTCCAAGGAAATTAATGCAGATCTGTGTAGAGTAACGTAGCTCTCTGATTTAGCCTCTTTAAAAACGTATTATACTGCTTTCTGGCTTTTCAAATGCAAATATCAATCTCTGCCCTCAGTTTTTCCTCAGCTATGGTATCCACAGAACGTGGTCCTCATCAAAGTCTGTTACACCATATGTGGACTCACCCGGCTCGTTATCTAAATGTTTTGGGGATTTGGATCTTCCTCTGTGTCCGTCCCCTGTCCCGGTGTCCTTCCTGTCTCTAGAAGACGACCTTTCCCTCCTGCGTCCACTCTTAAAGAGCAAGCTGACAAAGGTTTTGGAGCGCTGCAGGGTGCTTCCCTCCTTGTCTACCTTGTCCTTCTGATGTTTCCTTTTCTTCTGCTTGTCCTCTGATTAACATTTAAACAGAAACGTGTAAAAAAAAGAGACCTCAAGGCAAAGGAGTTAAATTAGAAATTTAAAAAAGACCTCCAGGCAAAGGAGTTAAATTAGAAATTGTAACTATATTGAATAAATAAACATTATATGGAAAGCACCAAAGTGATCAAATACTGTACATGTATTATAGGTAGCAAAGTTTGCAAGTTCAGTCCTGAGCGATGGTGACCCAGAAACTGGAGTTTCTGTTTCATTGCTACTGTGCATTATATACTGTAATTGCATAATTTAAGGCCATTTCTTATTGCTATCATCTGACTTGTTTCAATTGTATATTTACACATCAAGGTAGTAATAAAGATTTTTTATTGATTTGCAACTAACTCTCATTGAAGTATTAATAGGCTGTTATGTTAGGGTAAGGGTTAGTTAGTTGAATTTAGTTGAAGCAAAGTTACTTAAAGTCCGTAGAATGCCTGTTGGTGGTCCATCAAAATAAAGTGTTAGCAGATATTAAGCAGACAATCTACTAATACTTTAATGACTGGGAGTTTTCATGTAGTTGCAAAGTTGCTTATAGTTAGTAGACTAAAGTGGACTGTTGAAATAAAGTGTTACCTTTTTTAATTCATTAAATTTTTTTATTAAAATTTTATCCAGATACATTAATGAAAATGATGGGACATTTAAAGAGCCCAACACATCACATGTGGGGTAAAAACAAGATTTAAGAATTTGTTCAGTTGGCCGGAAGTGATCAAGTTATAGTATTTTTCTCACACACCTATTGTTTCGCGGTGAAAGACATCAACCGGGGTTGTATGGATTACCATCATATTTACTTTATGTGGTTTTTGAAGTGTCAACTTTGGAGGTCCGGATAATGCATGCAAGCTATTATATAGATTCAAATGTGGATTATTCTGTGTTCATCTGATATCTGGGATGGTATGAGGGTGAGTAAATGATTTTTGGGTGGACTATCCCTTTAATAAGTTGTAGGAAAACATTTTTTATTTATTGCCACGTTATCTTTTTTTCTCGCATGTTACCGGGTTATACCGGGTTCCATAGAAATGCGCCATGCAAGTGAATGGTGCTAAAATAGGCTTTAGTTCTTATTTTCTTATTGAAATACGACCTGGACATGTTTCGGTGAGATTCGCGCAAGAAGAGCCTGTTATGTGAATTTGTGATTGAATGTATTTGTTAAAGGCCACAAACCCTCCAGTCATTTATCTCAGTGTGAGGTATTAAGCCTGGCAAATAAAACAGGATGATATACACTTTGCTGTGTGGATTTTGAGCGTACATTTCTCATGGCATCAGATTCTTCAGTCTGAACCGTTAATCTTTCACGGGGAGATCCCATGCAGTAATGCTGATGCATTATGCATTCTACCAAGTTCATTTAAATTCAGAGATACAATGGCAGCACACTGCTATATATTTGACAAACAGACGCAGCAGTGTGGCTCTAAAGGTCAATTGCTGGTTTTCGACAATGCATTTTCTATTCTGAGCAGAGCTTCCACAGCATGGTGTGTGTATCAAATAACCCAAGATCCTCATCACTGATCTGGTTGTGACCTTGGGCCCGGGCTCTACAACTAAGATATGAGTTACATCAGTGACACAAACAGAGGACGGCCTTGTGTAGCTCACCTCATTTTGATTCACAGCCTCTTTTTTTTATCTCTTAAAACAGCCTTACTATACCTGACACAGTGATGTGACTCTGGGATCTGCGGATGGGTTTCCGAGGCTTGCTGAGAGCCATCAGGACTGCCGTTTTAGGGGATTCCAGAGTCTCTTTGTCCCCAGCAGAGAAGGTCCTTGTCCGAGAGTGGCTGGTCCCACTCCGGATCGCGGTGTCTTTCAACAGGACAGTTTCGCCAACTGTTCGGCTGGTTTCTGTGGTTATGACCCTACTAGATCTTGATGTGGTGTCAAACTCCTGTGGGTCAGTCTGCATGGCAGTCTCTATTCGTTCACAGCTGGGCCTGCGTGAGCGGTCCTCAGTGGAGATACAGACATCCACCATCTCTGAGCCGAATACAGGAGGGAACATGACCTGCGAGAGGCCGCTGAGAGAGCTGACCGGCGTTCCGGAAGAGAGAGAGGACGTGGACGAGTAGGAGTCTGAACCCTGGGAGGAAGAGGGCTGCCCTCCATTAGACACTAAGAGAGTGAAAAAGAGAGACTTTCATGTCATATTTTTAGAGACTGGAAATCTGTTGTCCACTTCATTACACTTGAGAACTTAGATGTACATTACAGTACAACACCAGTCATGCCCATTCAGCACACTCAGATTTTGAAAGCAACAGCTTCCATATATCTTCAATGCAAACACAATTATTTGTATCTTTGATAATTAAGTTACACAGTAATGGATGGGGGAAAAGGGCCTGTATAAAAAGCTGTGAAAATCATCAAAATGACCATCTGACATATAACAATAAACCACTAAGTCTCTTTTCTTTGCTTTTTATTTTATTAATCTCACCCTAAACTGAAAAAAATGGAAACATATATAAGAACTGTACATATTCAATTATTTAACATCATTTAATCCACCTTAAAGGGGTCATGACATGAGAAACCAAATTTGCCTTGATCTTTTGGTATATAAGAGGTCTTTGTACCATTAAAACGTCCTGCAAGTTTCATAGCTTAAGACTTCCTCCCCATTATAAACAAATCATTTATTTAATCAAGCTCTAAATACAGCTCGTTCTGGATCCATGGTAAGAAGTGACGTCACGGTACGAAGTGACGTACCAGCGTTTGCATATGACCGCCTCCAGCGCAAGGCAACTACGCTTAAAGCGCAAGACAACTACGCTCTTTCGTATCATTGCCCGCGTGCCTCACAAGTGTTCAGTCGACGGACAGCGAGTAGGTCTGTGTACAGGGAAATTACGATGCCACGCAGATGTGCTGTTCCTGGCTGTGGACAAACAACATCTTTGAATACGCTGCGAAAGATCCAGTCGTCAGGGAAAAATGGACGCACTTTATTTTTTGCGGACGTCTCAGTCACGGCAATGTTAGTTTAAGCGTTTGTTCTATAACGTTACATTTGAAGGATGACTGTTTTGAGAACAAATCCCAAAATGATGCTGGCTTTGCCAGAAAACTGTTGCTCAAAGATAAGCCGACTATATTCTGGGCTCAACATCGACGACGCAAACTGTAAGTAATGTATTTTAAACTTTAAACTACTTTTTTAAATACGCTGAATCCGCAAATGTTCTGGCTGGGGGCGTTAATAATTGATGCATAGGCACTGAAGTTAGCCAATCATAACAGTGGGCGTTAACACTGAACTCTTAAAGGGGAAACACCCCCAAAACAGACTGTTTGAATCAGAGGATGAGAAATAGGGTGGGAAAAGGTCATAAATCACTACATTTTTTTATTTTTTTGTAAAAAAAAACTATAGTAATACTATAATTGCACCTAAGGGAACATAATAATAAAATAAAAAAAACCATGTCATGACCCCTTTAATACATTGATTTATAACAACAAAACAAATGTTATGTGTTAAATCAGGTAGAAAGAGTTCTTTAAGGTAACAATTGCAACCACTTTTTACAGTGTGCAGGGCACCGAATGAGTGGTACCCCTTATAATAAATACATTAAAAATAGATAGATAAATAAAAAGCATAAGAAAATAAGCAACAGACATGAAGTCTAAAAGCCTCATAAATATTAAAGAAAGTCATAATGCACTTTTGCATATGAATGAACATTATATCAATGTCACTGGTGTTAAATATGGAGCAGAATTACATGAGCTTCTGTCCTGCAAACTAAACACCCCTGAATCACCCTGACGCTATACAAACAAGCACAATCCCAGATGACTTATCCAAATGTGAACATTACGGTCTAATCCGTGGCTATTTTCATACACCGCCCATATTAAATGGAAAACCGGAGAATCAGAGGGCAATGACAAATCTGGCTTGACATGTGGCCGCTTGGTGTTCAGCTTTAATCTGGAGATGTAGCATCCCAGTGCACACCATCAATTTAATTATGAAAATTGTGTTTCTAACATAAGATACAAGTGCAAATGAGTGGGTCACACAAAGCATGCAACCTATCCTTTAATATATGTAACATACAGTAATTAGATATTAAATAGTCAGGTTTGGAGGGTAAAGTTTACATACATTTATTGAGCCAACTGTACTCCGCCACCATCTCCTTGTAAGCAGGATATCGGCCAGCCTCCTAGGACAGGATATTACACAAGACATAATCACAGTCAGAAAAGAATATACAGCCTTAATTACATGCATACAAGTTCAAATGTCCTGCGTTGGATATAATTCATTGTGCAAATTTGCAAAGTATAAACAGCCTAAAAAAGGACTTAAAACAGCATTTTCCACTAGGAGGATATGACCTCTTTTTTGATGCCCAAGGTGTCCGCTGACCTCACCATGGGTTCTCTTGAGGTCACAGTAAGTTTGTTCCTCTATAAACATAAACAAACTTGAACACCATTAAGATGATGGTAGGTGGCAGCCTCATCTGCCTTGTAGGAAAATAAGTCACTGTGAGGACAGATATCATACAGGAGCTGGATTCAAACAGACTGCAGCACAGTTTAAAACACATCCCTTTCTCCTTTTGTGTTGATCCTTGTCAGACATTTTCTCACATTGTCACTTCATTTACCAGCAGAAGAGCTCACACTTACCACCACGAAGTGCCATCAATAGCTAACAAAGTAGGCATTTAGCAGCCCTATATACTTATAGCACCGCTGCAGGTTTAATAGAGCCCTGCCATGGGGGCAATGAGAAAAGGCCATAAAACGAGGCTTTTTGCTGATTATAACTTGATCCCTAAGGCCTGGTGAATAATGCACACCCGCTGGCTGTTTTTCACAGGTGGAACCTGAGCTCTGCCTGAGTAAAGCGAGCAACCAGGAATGTGACGGCTAAATGCCAGCTGTCTGCTTTGCTATGCTTTCTCACTCCCAGACGCAATAAGAGGCTGTGTTGTTTAACATGCTGTGGAGGCTATTAATATGCCAAAGCACTTTGGAAATCATGTCTTGATAAACTAAGATCTTTTATAAGTTTTCCACAGATAGAGCATCAGAAGATTCAGAAAATGCTGAAATATGGCATTACATTATTTCTCTATTTTTTATTTTCAATATTTTATTTATTTATTATTCCATCTATCTATCTATCTATCTATCTATCTATCTATCTATCTATCTATCTATCTATCTATCTATCTATCTATCTATCTATCTAGCAAAATTCTGGGGTCAGTAAGATTTTTAAATGCATTTAAAATTGGTCTCTTTTGCTCACTAGATTAATTGGATGGAAACTACAGTAGATAGAGTAATATTGTGAAATGTTATTATAATTAAAAATAATGTTTTAATGGTTTTAAAATGTAATTTATTCATATGATGACCAAGGTGAAGTTTCAGGAGTCTTCAGTGTCACATGATCCTTCAGATATAATTTTAATATGCTGATTTGCTGCTCAAGAAACATTTATTATTATTATTTTAACAATGTAAAAGTCTTTACTGTCACTTTTGATCAATTCAATGCATTCTCAATTAAAGTATTAATTTAAATAAAAATGCCCAAACTTTTAAATGGTAGTACAGAGACATATATATAGACATATATATATAAAGAACGATTCTCACCTTGATGGTCAGCATCACGTGAGTGTGACTCTTTAGCACTTCTACTGCATTGCTGTGTGTGATGTCCTCAAAACTCACTCCATTGGCTGCCAGAATCTGATCGCCCATTTTAATTCCATTTTGCTCCGCCAGGCCACCAGGGTCCAGCCTTATCACAAAATCAAACAAATCATCACATGAATAAATTTAGACAATTAGCCATAGGCGCAACCGTTGTCATACAGTTTTTAGACATGAAAATATATGCCCCAAATGCCTGGTCATTATGTCTTACTTTGAGACATAGATGCCCAGACCAAACTCTTTGCCACCACGGATGTTGAAGCCCAGGCAGTAGTCATCTGAGGTTGTGTAAAGGTGCACTATTCTGCGCAGGGCTCCATCTGAACTGGCCTCTGAAGGTGTACGACCACATTCTTCCACTACCATCCTTCGGTGGATCAGATCTACCCTGCATACATATATATTTAATAAACAAATAAGTTACACAATAATCTCAGTCATCCAACAAAATAACAAACATTCAAAGGTTTGGGGTCAGTAAGATTTTCTTTCTTTTTTTTTGTTGAAAGAAATAATATTATTTACCAGGGATCCATTAAAATGTATCAAACGTTTTTTTTTCAGAGCCACAGTGTTCACACTTTGAGGAAATCAACCAACAAATGGTTTACTTATAGTTGTCTCTGGATATTAAGTTAAGATAGAAGAAAGAAAATACACCAGCACACACACATTAACATTCAGGTGGACACATATACTTCTGTAATAAACTTGCTTGCTCAACTATTAGTTAATGAAATGGCTGGGAAGACCACTGAGGTAACTCTACCACCGCTGTATGCTGAAATAGAAGCTCAAGGAAAAGATAACAAGCAAAGGCCAAGAGTCACATGGTTTCCACCCGTTAGTCAAGGTAGGGGGGCGGCAGCCCATCACTACACTCTCCTTATCTTCTCAGTTCAGTCATTCTTATTAAACCCCATAATTCAGCACATCTGCAACAAATAAATAAGGTACCAGTATTTCAAACAGGCCATCAAAAGAACCTCTAAATATTCAAGCACAAAACACACTCTTCTTTAATGAGTTAGTCAAAGGGTCAAAGTCAAAGGGTACTTGAAAACCTCCAGGAGGCTTGTGGAAGACAGGTCAAGCTGCCATACAAACATATACTTTTCTTGCTGACTACTAAAGGTCACGTTGGTACATTTTATTAGTTATTTTTATAGCTATGAAAATAGGAAGAATTACTTTTTTTTCTTAGTAAGCTTCAAAGGGGGCCACGGGATGACTGAAAATTATTGAATAATATTAATTATATATAAATATGACCTATATATATATATATATATATATATATATATATATATATATATATATATATGTGTGTGTGTGTGTGTGTGTGTGTGTGTGTGTGTGTGTGTGTGTGTGTGTGTTATTATTGAAGAACATACAGAATCAGAAACTTTAATATTCTAGAATCACATGGCTAATTAATTTTAATTTAAGAATCGTGGCTAATTAATATAAAGGTACACTATGTAACTTTTTTGTAAAATTTTGTACTAAATTTAAATAATTAGTCAATACATAGCCAATACTTCTTTCAAAACATATTTTTGTCTTACCCTGATTGATTCACAATGGTAAGCCTATTATAAGTGCTTATAGTTTAGACCGGGTGGGTTGGCTCTGGGTACTTTAACGTGTGTATGGTGTGGGAGTGACATAGGTTAGTTGTCACAACGAGCGAGACAGGTTACTGGTCTCGTATCTCTCACGGAGGAGCGACAACAGTGAAGGACGAGAGGGGACTAGAGGCCTCATTTATAAAACTGTGCGTAGTATCCTTACTAAAAGTGTACGTGCGCCCAAAAGCCCAAAATGGGGTGCGCAAAAAACATTAGGAAAATATGAAATACGGATGTGCCGTGCTGTCACATTACATTAATAAAAACCATTTAGTAGCCTATCCTTGCCTTGTTTTTGAATAAATAAATCAAATAGAGTAAAATACAAAAGTTTTTCTCAATCTTTTCCACTGTAATAATTCCAAATAGTTTTTTTATAAAATATAAATCAATTTTAATTGATTTATATTTTTAATGGAAACAGATAGACCTTGTTGTGCGTTATTTGCACAATCTGCTATTATCATGCTAAGCAATTATCTCTGTAGTCAAAACATTAAAACACAGCATGCCAGAGGGAAAATGTTCAAAAGCATTGCATCCATGACAAATATTTATATTTATTGAATATAATTTTTTTTTTACCTTCTCAGTAAATTTCATGTAGTTTATGTCTTTAACTCCATTAATGAGCATGACATATTTAATCTAATTGTTTATATCAGAAGTAAAACATAGTTTAAATCATTATTTTATTTAAACTGTTATTGTGAACATGCACTGTATTTATGATTGGGACTCATAATGAAGATTTACGGTTTTACTTCATCTGCCATTAGATATGCGTCAGTTTAACTAAACGGCCCAACGCGCTCCGTGGCGCGGACATTTAAGGTATGGATATGACCAAAAAGAAATTTAACTCCGGCTCACCATCAGTGTCGCCAAACTGCTCCATCTCCAAAACATTCGTACGCATGGGTCAGAGTTTGCGGGCAGGTGTGCACATTTTCCCGTCAAGTTTGATTTTCTAAATCACAACTTATGCGTCGGATGTGGCGTACGCTTCTTTCAGGTCCTGTTTTGTGCGTACGCAACGGTTATAAATGAAGCCCCAGGCCTGGACTATTTATGTTATATTTTGTTTATATGTGGCGGCAGTCGTCCGTGAGGGACTGCCGCCTTTACTTTCATTTTGTATTTATTTATTTTGGATTATATTATTTAAGTGTGTGAACGGTTGCCGGTTCCAACCTCCTTCTTCCCATAACAACAAACCGCGTTACAAACAAAAAATATCAGAAGGAATAACTTTGTCTTTGAATAAATGTGTTATACAATGGGTGGCCTTGAGTACCACTGGTGCAGAAGTAACATTACAGCCTCACAGAATGCTCAGCCTGATAGAATGTGCATAGCCTGATATAAAAACATACAAAATAGTAAATCAAGTTCAAATGATGACATATTTTTAACCACTTACCACGTAGTCTTCTCTTTTGAATAGCGGATACCAGGCACCTTCCCCACGCGTCTCACCACCATGCGCAGACGATTGTTTCCCGTCAGGACTTTTACAGCACTGCTCATGGTGATGCTCTCCAGACTTATGCCATTCACCTCGACCAGCTTATCCCCAACACACAAGCCTGCCAGCTCTGAAGTGAGGGATGAGGACATAAAATGATGGATATGAAAGTCATCGATAGCTTATACATACTGTACTTTGTTGTAAGATGTTAGAAAAAATTTGGATGGAGATCTCGGTCTTGTGTCATCATGCATTATTCTGCTGTCAGGTGTACCTGCAGTGCTGTCATCCTCCACCTTGCTAACAAAGATTCCAAGGCCGTGTTCAGAGCCTCCCCGCACACTGAAGCCCAGCCTGCCATCCTCACTTTTGTCCACAGTAATAGTGTGAATGTCTTCACAGTCATCCCCACCTACAGTGCATGACATCAAACACAAATTGTTTTTGTTCTCAAATTCTCAAGTTTTTACTCCTTAGCAAACATTTGTTTATAATATAATACAATTTAAAGTCTAGAACTACAATAACCATCATGTTTTCACAGCACACACAACGTCTCTTCCTCTTACTCCCGATTTCTCTCAACATGGGGACAGAAGAGATGTCAGTCAATAAATGGGAAAAGTAACTCAAATATTTTGTTGTACATTTTAAAATAATGTGTCACTTTTCTAGAAAAGTAATCTGATTACATACGTAATAGTGTTACGTAAAAGTTACGTAATAGTGTTACTTTTGTATACTATATAGTGTTTTTTTTACTTAATCTAAAAAATAAATAAATAAAACACTAAAAACTGAAATAAGCCTTTTGAATATCCAATATTGACTGATACCAATTACCGGTAATTAAAAAAAAAAGTATTATTAGCAGATAACCGATATGTAACTTGTTAATCCTTAAATGGAATAAATAAACCAGTTATCATGAGAAAGTTGGCGATTTCATATGAATTTGTATAATTTGATTTGTACAAAAACATGATTTTTAGATCAAAATTAAGCCTTCATGGCGAACAAACTCATATGAATTCACCAATTCGCCAAAACTTAGATATGTGAATTGCATCTATATCATATGAAGGTGCAAATGTTTGTTGGAGACTCACCATCGACGGGCGCATTGATGATGATGACCCTGCCCATAGGGGAGGAAGATCTCACTCCTCTCTGGCGCTGCTGCTTCTTGTGCAGGTAGCGTGGTAGAGTAGAGGTGCCCGAGGGCCCTGGCTGGGCACTGGGATGAGCCCCATTCGTCATGTCTTTGCGTGCCGTGTCAGACGAATGAGCCATGGCAAAGTGCCGACCTCCCCTCTGACCCTCATCCAGGGTCTGAGCTCCTAAAAGGAACACGGGTGGAGTGGGAAAACTAGAGGTCCGGTGGGTCAATGCCAGTCAGGAGAATTACAGTCCGCAGGATTAGTTCCACAAAAGGAAACTCTGCTGCAATCATGCAGGAAGAAACTGCGGTGGATCCAGCATTGTTCACTTTAGATTACAAGCCATATTGTGATGAGAGATTTGATCCGAAGGACTCCAACATAATTATAATCATTTCATAAAGCAGCTGATAAACAAATTCTATTATCCAAGCAGTGGCAACGCAAAGTGTATCCGTATGTGCATTGTTCGGAAGAGAGCTTCACAAAAACAGAGGATGTATAATGGCGGCTCAGGTCTTTTCGTTGAGTTGAATGTCTGCTGGTTAGACTGGGGCATCGGGCTGGAGTCCCTCCTCACGGCCAGTGGAGCTTTGCTTGGCAGGAGTCAGTCATCTGGTCCTCCCAGGCCTCAGTGTCTCACCTTTACCTGCCAGTGATCCAAGGCGACAGAGAAAGATCTGTGAGAACCCAGCCGCGCAATGAGTAATTTCCCATGGGAGGTAAAGTGATATCAGCAATTATTGCATTCTGGAAAGCTAAGGGTTGCACTGTTTCCACAGTAAGAGATACTGAGCGTTTGTGGGACACTCATATGTTAGGACCTGTTTTTTGTTTTGTTTTTTTGTCTTTATGCCCAAGAATGCATAAAGGGTGTTGCATCAGCAATTTTTGGTAATTGGTTATATATATTAATATTATACACAGTATATATACTTAATGGATTCATCATGAAAATTTAATTAAATTTGGCTTCTTCTAATTATTATATTATTATTATTTTTTTCTTCATATTTTGTTTTGGAAAATAAAATACACTTCTATGTTACTGAATACATTATTCCATGTCAAAAGTTTAGACACACACCTGACTGAATGAATGTTTTGAATCATGATTAAAAATAAACTTGCAATTGAAAGCTTTTTGAACTGTGCCTGTACTAAAGTGAAAGAAAAGCAGACAACAAGCATATATGAGTACTTTGATAAGCATCCCAAGTAAAGTTTGACTCATAAACTCATAAAGTTGATTTAAACAATGTCCGGAGTGTGAAAACAAAAGATTCTTATTATCAAGACAATGGTTGGTTGAGTTTAAAAATTCTAAATATATTTTAGGATTATAAAATGTGTAAAAACACCAATAATAAAGAGTCAGTATGTGTCCAGGTGTCCAGTAGGAAATATCTTCCCTCAGAACAGAAGAAAGCAGTGTAGAATATCCCCAAAATGACAGTGCAGACTTTTTGAGTGAGATCTGTTCCTTTTCTCTGGGGGAACGAAAAGTATAATCAAATTCCTAAATTAATCCATTACCCTTGAAGTAATGATAAAAACAGGATTTATTCATTTTCCTTAAAGAAATCCACTGTATCCAAAACGCGTCATCTTGACCCCCTAAGCGTTTGTGTAAGTGTTTGGGTCATGCATTCTATGTTTAAGAAAAGAACCTGATGTTGTCATGTTGTTACTCTTAACAGGAGTTTGGTGCTGTCGACTGACTGTCATCATCAGCACCTCGGACAGCGACAACCAACAGGTTGCGTAAAGCGTGAACAATACAAGACAACATTCACAGAGATCAAGTATTGACTTGCTCTTCGAGAGTAAATAGCCTAGTTTAAATGATTCTGGGTGAGAATATCTCACAAATGTTCAAAAGATCATTCTGTAAAATCCTTAAGCACATGCAGTCAACAGGTTAGCAGGAAATTATTTGCATTTCCAGTAAGATTCATTCTGAATAAACCTGATTTAGTTTACTTACTTTAATCTGTTGTTAACGTGATGCCTTAATGCAACAAAAACAAAGTTCGGTGAAGTAAAACGCCGTTACCTGTCTCCATGTTGTGCCGCATGACCTCACCTGAGACAAAGACAATATTAGCCTCCTTTAAGCCCGCCTCTCAGGGCAGGTGATTGGATTATGGAGCAGCTCAGAAGGACACTGCACAAACTCATTTGGACCAGTGGTTGACATGACTATCGTCACTCATAGCATTAGAGTATTATATGAACAGTGGTCTTGTGGAACAAGATCCAATTAAGTATCACGTTGGTCTGCAGTTTAGCGCGCGTTGCCATCAGTCATAAACTGAAGCACATTTCAACAAGTTGTGTGCTTCTCTTCTTTTTGTGATTAAATTATCTATCTTGATCAAATGTTTGCAATTATGAGTGTTTGATCTACTGCCTGAGAACTGTCTTTTGATCAAATTGTGAATGTGGATTTTTCGTAAGGACTGTAATTGATCCCCTTCATAGCATCAAGGATATTGGAGCATCTTTCATGACACTATACTGCCATATAGTGGTCATTTAACAACATTGCTTTAAAGGGATAGCCTAGTTCACCCAAAAATTAAGATTCTGCCATTATCTCTACTCACCCTCATGTCGTTCCATGCAAACACGTAAGACTTTCGTTCATCTTCGGAACACAAGTGAAGATCTTTTTGATTAAATCTGAGAGCTTTCTGTCCCTCCATTGACAGCTACACAACTACCACATTGACGATTCAAAAAGTTCATAAAGAGAACGTAAAACTAATTATTTTATTTAATAAGTCCAAATTTTCTGAAGAGACATGATATAATTTAAACATTCATCAACTAACACATCAGTCAAGCATGTCCTTCTGTTGAATGTTTTCTGATCAATGTTTATATGTGAATAAGCCTATATATTCAATCTGTTCATCATATAAAGTGATCGAGTCTCTTCAGAAAATTTGCTCTAAACCGCTCAATTCATAGTTTTACGATTTCTTTATTCTTTACTTTTTGAAGCATCACAGTATTAGTTGTGTAGCTGTCAACGAAGTCAACAAAAGGGACAGAAAGCTTTTAGATTTCATCAAAAAGATTAAATTTGTGTTTCGAAGATGAAAGTCTAACGGTTTAGATTAGAACGTCATAAGGGTGAGTAAATAATTAGAATTTTAATTTTTGGGTGAACTGTCCCTTTAATTCTTAGCTCTGAATTTGGCTTGAAAGTGGGTATGAAGGTATACAGTATGAACACCTACTACTACAGATTTTATTGCAGAGGAAACTGAATTCGCCACAAAAATCGAGAATTTGCAAACAAGGACAACATTAAGATAAATGAGGATATTACGTGTGTGGTTAAAGGAATAAGCCGTCTTTTCAGTGGGTAAATCTGGCGGAAGTTTACAAAATGGCTAAAGTTACACTTTTTTCACAAAGCTAAAAATCCCCATTAGAGCATTTGTCACCCATTTGTCTTTGCCATAGACTGTGCAGGTTAGCGCTCCCAATGAATAGCCTGTCTCAGGAAATCACGAAGCAGATAACCAATCATAACACAGCTCCTATCCACGCCCCGGTTTAGAACCATCTGCCAATCATAACGCTGTTCTCATCCACGCCCAGTATCTCGAGCCAACTGCAGATCTCTCTCCTCCAAACACCGCCTTTTCACACAAAAAACGCACGTTCATCATTTCAACCTTCTCGCGCAGATTTTCAAGGCTAGCTAGTCAAGCAGACCGGAAGTGCGGGCAGTATACTGTCATCACGCAGAGGAAAGCAGTCACCGCTGAGGTCATCTACTTCAAGGTGTACCTGAACGTTACCTGTGGTCTTTTAGCAAGGTCTGTGTCACATATTTTACTAAATGACCCTTTGAACTAAAATGCACGTTTGTCTGTTTCGATATGGTTGTTGTTCATGTAAGTGTGAGATTATATTGTAGCTAGCAAACGTTATTTTAGCAGGTTGAAGGGGATATGGGTAACGTTAACGTTAACTTATGCTTTTAATTACACTGCTTATTTTTTAAGCGCAAAAAGCACATACTGAATAGCGGAACAATTCACAGCTTCAATAATAAATGAATCTCATGTCATAGGAAATGTCTTTATTGTACATTTATTTGTTCATTTACATCCCACCAGCATACCGTTAGCCGCTAGCATTAGCTACAGAGCTGTAATTATGCGGTTTATGTCGCTCGCTTTTCCATGGTAGATAAACGGTAAAAGTTTCTTTAATTGTTAAGCAGTGTAGTTATATATTTCTCAAAATAAACATCGTTGTAAGTTCAACAGCCGGGCTAGTCCTTGCTCTATTGACATGTAAATTGTTGCTCATCTCGCATGTTAATTTGTCAGACATTATTGTTTATGGGCGTGCATGACGCCGGTAAGCGTGTTGATAAGCATCATTAAAATTGTCTATTAGTAAACAGGGTTTAGTCTTTTTTTTTTTATTAATTACATTTCTTAGTTTTACTTTCACCTTTGACTTGCTTTCATTTTGTGAAAATGACTTTAAATTTCTTAAAATGAGAAATCAGGCTTGGCAGCTTCTAAACCATATTTTGTTTCTCAGTTCATTGAGTGAGTGAGTTTCTCAGTAGATTATCTGTGATCTTCACAGAACGCGAATAGGATGTCTGGAGATTTGCCACTGAATATCAACATTAAAGAACCACGATGGGACCAGGGCACATTTATGGGCCGGGCTCAGCACTTCTTCATGGTGACGGACCCCAGAAACGTGCTGCTGTCCAGTGAGGTTCTGGAGGATGCCAAAGTTACTGTGGAGGACTACAGGTCTGTAATTGCAAAGGGCTGAATTGTTTCTAGTCTATGAACTTTGGGGTGAACTCCTGTCCTTTATGATAATGTAGAAACTGTAGCCGTACCAGTCATTGGAAATGTTTTAGGGAGCAATATATATATATATATATATATATATATAATAAATAAATATTCATTTCCTTTTCTAAACAGAACCTTAAAACATTTCAGCATGGAATGTGGGTTAAAGGTTTGACGTTTTGCTTAAATTACATTCAACAGAAATCTTTGTATTGTAATATTTTACTCATTTTATATTCTACCAATGATAAAGCTGGTAGATAATGATGATGGGAGGGGAACTGCATTTGAGCTCCTGTGCGGTGAGCTCCTTTATGAATACATTATGATTACTACTACAGTATATAGTGATTTTAAAGTGATGCTGACTGTAAAATGTGATTTTAACTTTTATTCAGCAAGAACACATTAAATTGATCAAAAGTGACAGTAAAGACAAGATTTATATTCATCAAAGAATCCTGAAATATAGTATCACTGTTTCCACAAAAATATGAAGCAGCACAACTATTTTTAACAATTTGATGATGATGATAATAATAAGAAATGTTTCTTAAAAAAATTCAGCTTTGTCATAACAGGTATAAATAAAATTTTAAAATATATTTAAATAAAAAGTTATTTTAAATTCTAATACTATTTTACAATATATTACTATTTTTACTGTATTTCTGACCAAATAAATGCAGCCTTGGTGAGCATAAGAGATTTCTTTCAAAAAAATTACTGACCACAAACTTTTGAACAAACTTTTATGTGAGTTTTCTTTTCTTTCTTTACTAGCTCTGATGCCCTGTGATGAAGTCTTATTATTGGCTGTTTTCAAACACTCCCCCCTCTCCCATTGGTCAGACAAACAGATCCCAGTCACACCCCAAATGCCATTGGCCAGTGTTGCCGGTTGATATGCTCAAACAAAAATAGCAATGTTTTGAAAACGCCACAGAGCTTTCCGTAGGAATCAACCTATGCTGTGAATGTCTTACTTGTATATGTCTCTGCATATTAAGCAGGGATTTAAAATCCCCAAAATAACACACTTTACCTTAAATATTGTTTCAGCTCTCTGCTGTTATCAGTTTATCATAGATCAATCTGTTACGTTATTGTTTTGATGTGTCACTGTACATGTCTTGAATAAAATATCTTTCTGCTGTGTCCTCTTTCATAGGTTGGGAGTCGTGAAGCCTGGGTTAACAGAAGATCAACTATGGAGGGCCAAATACATCTACGACTCTGCTTTCCACCCTGACACAGGAGAGAAAATGCTGCTAGTTGGACGCATGTCTGCACAAGTACCCATGAACATGACCATTACGGGTTGCATGCTCACCTTTTACAGGTAAGAAGAGCACTGTCACTCTTGATCATTCATCGTTCTGAACACCATATGGACAGGGAGTGTGTTTAGACCTGAAAATGTTATACGTTTGAGCTATAAAAGGAAAGGGAGTAAATCTTTCCATGGGTGGGATTAACATCCCCGCTTAGTTCAGGGAATATTTCCTAAATGAGTCATCATGGAAAAGACAGCAGTCCTACTGAATGGCTAAGTTTGGTGGTTTGATTCAGGGTTAGAAGGTTGACTGTGTTTTATGGTAGTATTTTGTGCTCTTAAAACATCAAAGTAAACGTAGAGTAAAAAAATACTTTGAATAAGATTTTTTTTTTTAGAAATGCAGTTCTTTTTCCCGGTTTTGTTGACGCATAATTGCTTGGATCAGTGAGTCATCTGCAAATGAGTCATTTTGAGTAAGATCAACATGTGATTCAAATTACAGGCTTGTGTGGGAGATTCTTATGACTGCAGTATTGTCCAATAAGTCTCATAATAAATGTCTTTAATTTATTTATTTAAAAATACACGTTGCATTTTTTATTAAATTCAAGTTTCTCTCTATGTTTTCAGGACAACCCCAGCAGTGGTGTTTTGGCAGTGGGTTAACCAGTCCTTCAATGCCGTTGTCAACTACACTAACCGCAGTGGAGACGCGCCACTCACCATGAAGTATGAAGGCTAAGATCACTACTAGAAACAGTCTAGCTGCAGGTTTCTATAGGAGGCCTCATGGCAATCCACCTTTTGAGGGTGTGATGATGTGTTTCGCCCACACCTTATTGTTATATTGCACCATTAAAGCTTTCCGTGGTCATTCAAAATCCCAGGATGTCTTTCGAAAGAGTAGGGGTTTAACCCCGGCATCCTGACTCAATTTGCCCCTAGGCCTCTGTCCATCATGGCCTCCTAATCATCCCCATTTACTGATTGGCTTCATCACTGTCTCCTCTCCACCAGTAAGCTGGTGTGTGGTGGGCGTTCTGGCACAATATGGCTGCCGTCCCACATTGGTGGTGGTTGAGGAGATTCCCCCTTTCCATATGTGAAGCGCTGTGAGGACCCAGAAAAGCGGTATATAAATGTAACAAATTTATTTATAAAGCCAGGCGTACACACTACGATTTTTGATGTCGTAAAAGCTTTTCTTTTTTTTCCTCTCGGGAGAAATTGTTGATGCTCGTATGGTCGTGGCTTGCATTGTGTAAGAGAAATTACGAGCGAAATCGAGCAAGTTACAAAGCACCTCCCGATAATTTTTAAACATTTTTTAAAAATTCGGGGAGTTGACCCGATTTTGACCAGTGCACATAGGCTGTCCCCTATTGCCAAATCAACCATGACAACCATGGCTAGATCTATGAATATTATTTATTATAGTCCATGTGGCTGCAACACAGCTTGCACATACACTGACACACTCACACACAAATACACTCTCTAGTTGTTTTTGTTAAAAGGAATGGTTGTGCTGTTCTCTGCTTTTTACCAAATCATTTGAACCAGCCATTTTGAAAGCTCCAGTCTCTGTGTTTAGCGCAAAAGCTCATGCGATTGCCGCCAGCTCGCCGTGCAGTACAGTCATGCTGTGTACCATCTGCTTTTACATGATTATCAGGCTAACTGACTGTGCAATGGCTCACAACCTCACGAGTGTCCGAACTCGCACAGTGTACGCCCGACTTTAGTGTCCTGAAAGCTGGGGCATGAGCCATGTCACAAATGGTGGAGTCTATTCCACCTGCACTTCATGAACTTCCCGTGGAGCAGAGATGTCAGTGTTTCATGATCACTACACATGCTGAATACTTGCAGATTTAAATAGCATGCTCATTTATTTAGGTTTCCATTCTGATCATGTGTTTATTAGCAGTTTATCATCTAACAATATAAATATCTGTAGCATTCTTTCACCAAGCATCAGTTGTTGGATTTAGGAGTTACGTAACGAGGATTATATTGTTTTAATATTGTTTGTACGCATGCTTTAGGGATGAAATCACTACTCAACAACATTGCTCTTTCTGAACTATAGTCTTGGTAAAGGAGAAATTCTGTAATGTCAGTGCGGCAATTATGAGCTTCATGAGAAATATTTATGTAGTGATCTGCTCAGTAACACATAACAATACATAATACTTAATGCAAATGATTTTTGCCTTTGCAGTCAGCTTGGTGCAGCCTACGTCAGTGCGACCACTGGAGCTGTAATAACAGCCCTTGGCCTGAAGTCTCTAACCAAGGTCTGTTCTTTCCTTAAACTGTCTCAATATTTATAGTTTATTACAGAGTGACTTTTTAACATTTCTTTAATTCTTTAACATTTTTGAAGATATTGGTTTACTACTCAATATTGTTTTCACTTATATGTTTTTGAAAAAAAGTATATTACTGTATGCTTACAAGATTGCATATATTTGATCAAAATTACATAAAAAATTTGAGTGAAATATTATTAGAATTTAAAATGACTTTTCTATTTTAAAATGTATTTTTTTTCCTGTGATGGCACATGAGTCTTTTTCTGAATTCTTTGATGAATAGAAAATTCAAAAGATAAATATTTATTTGAAATCTTTTCTAACATTATAAATGTATTTACTGTCACTTTATCAATTTAATGTGTCCTGGCTGAATAAAAGTATACATTTCTTTAAATGTATACTGTATATATTAATAAATCTTACTGACCCCAAACTTTTGAATGATATGTGTATTTCCCAATGTGTATTCACACACAAACCTGTCACACAGCAAAAAAAGTGACAATATTTACTGCTTTTTTTGCTGTACTCACTCAATGTCTTATCTCTCTCCAGCACTTGCCTGCTATTATGGGGCGTTTTGTTCCATTTGCTGCCGTGGCAGCAGCAAACTGTATCAACATACCCTTCATGAGACAAAGGTGAGTGAAAAAAAGACTGCTTTCCAGAATGTGAATTACTTAAAATTGAAAATAATTTCACATTAAGCGATTTCTAAGAAACGCTGTTGAAAGTGGATTGGACAGCGCACCACAACACACTTGTTGCAAATCAGCAGTAGGGGACGTGTCCACTCATGATGGGGGAGGAGAGAGATTGAGCAAGAGGGAGATTTGCAGAAAAACTGTAGAAAGAGAGAAATTGAGCAAGAGGGAGATTTGCAGAAAAACTAGAAAGAGAGAAATTGAGCAAGAGGGAGATTTGAAGAAAAACTGTAGAAAGAGAAATTGAGCAAGAGGGAGATTTGAAGAAAAACTGTAGAAAGAGAAATTGAGCAAGAGGGAGATTTGAAGAAAAACTGTAGAAAGAGAAATTGAGCAAGAGGGAGATTTGAAGAAAAACTGTAGAAAGAGAGAAATTGAGCAAGAGGGAGATTTGAAGAAAAACTGTAGAAAGAGAGATGGCTGAGATGTACTGAAAGATGACAGTACAAAAGAGAAAGTCAGGGATATCACTGGGGGGAAAAAGGAGTTTTAGGACCTGTAGTAATATTAGAAGAACAGCTTTCCAGTGCTGAAGGCCTGAAAACAAACGCCAAGGTTATGTTGTTACTGGTCCATACGTGAGGAACATTGGTTTTGCCATGTTTCACGGAACCAAAATATGCTGTTGTTGTAATGTTAGCTAGCTATAGTAACAGGACAGTTTTTAATGTTACTGTTTGTCTGGAGCTGGAGTTTCTCAGAAATGTCTTACTGCACCTTTAATTGGCTTTAAAGATGTTGAATTGACCATTGAATGAGTTCTCTCTTTTCTTAATACTTCTACAGAGAGCTGAAGTGTGGTATCCCTATTACTGATGCTGAGGGTAAACGTCTTGGAGAATCAACTAAAGCTGCTCAGCAAGCCATCGTGCAGGTGGTGGTGTCTCGTATTGGCATGGCAGTGCCAGCCATGGGTAAGCTTTTGTAGATTAATTTTTTCTATATATTTCTGGTGTTTGTTTTTTTTAAATTGATTTTAATAACCTCTTATTTACAGCCAAAAAAAGTGGTAAAATATTAAATTAAGAGTGTGTGTCCCCTTGTATTTTTATTTGTTTGCATTGGTTTCCTCAAACAGCTATTCCTCCAGTTATTATGAATGCCTTAGAGAAGAAAGCTTTCATGAAGGTAAAGAATCACAGACTCATGTCAAGCATTTCTCTGAATCTGTAAGCAAAATGGATGTTTTTAAAGTGCATCGCAATATTTCTGTCCATTTCTCAGCGGTTCCCGGTTCTCAATGCCCCTGTACAAGTTGGACTTGTTGGATTCTGGTAAGTGTTTTTTTTTAGTCAGTGTTTATTTGCTATACACTGCAATCCCGGTTTAAAAATGAATGAATTATTTATTTTAAATATCCATCCCCACAGCCTGGTGTTCGCCACTCCGTTGTGCTGCGCCCTGTTCCCACAGAAAAGGTGAGTGCTACTAATATAATCTATTTTCCCCTAGTTTGTTCGATGTGCTGAATTGGGATGTCTTTCTGTCTCTGTGAAGTTCTATGAAGGTTAGCAGCCTGGAGCCGGAGCTTCAAGAGAGTTTACGACAAAGCAGTCCTCACACCACCACTGTTTATTTCAACAAGGGTCTGTAGAGCAGTCTAGGTTGCAGCCCATTCTGATGTCTTCCATTGCACTGGAGGTTAGTGGGCACAACTTGAAAGGTAGATTTTTTTTTTTTTTTTTTTTGCTCTTCTGAGTTATATATTTTTGTCAATTTTACCCATGCTATTGCACAATCCTTAATGACTATATGTACAATGAAGGGCAGAACTTGCTGCTGGATTTAGTTAGGAAGCTTGAATGTTAACTGCTGCATTTATGTTTTAAACCCCATCACACACGTTGACTTATTTACCAATACATTTATCACTTTGATTTATTCTAGATTACCATATGCATATTGTAAGATTTTTTTTTTGTTTCATTTGTGTTCTTTAGTTAGTGTTCTAAGTTTTTCAGGTTTGTGGCTCAAAGGTTTCTCTCACATGTACGTTCTTAATGAAGACAGTTCCAGAAATTGGGTTTTCAACTTATGTTATTCTGCCAGGAGTATTTCCACCTTACATGCTCCATTATGTGCCCATTAAGTGCACTTAAGCAGCAAATCCAGTATGCTTTACTCTCTGTACTGCAAAAGAAGCCAGAAGATGTGCTAACACTCCTTCATGAGCACATCAAAATGCTAATTATTAGGTGACTATCTCTGATGTACGTCTTTACTTCCTGCAGGCCAGACTTCATTATTTCTGTTCAAGCCTTACAGGCCTGTGTGGTTTTAAGTCATTGCAAAAGTCTCCGAGATATTTGGTTGTGTGGATTGTAGTTTGTGTGTTATTGAAGAATTGTGAAAAGGTCAAAATAATATCTATTATTATTGGCATTTGTGTGATTGTAAAAAATAATTCCCCCTAATGGGACTGAATGTGTCTGGGCTTAAAGACCGAAGCACTACATCTCTCAGACAGCAAGAGCAATTTATACGAACAGAGTTCACTCATGCTCGATAGATGAAATATGCTCATTCAGAGTATGAAGAAAGAGTTGCTTCTTATGCCCTGCTGTGATCATCTATCATCTCAGACATTTACAGTTATGGGAACAACAATCAGATTTATTTATTGTTGTCATGGGGGAATCTATGAGATGTTGTATCAATATAATATGCATATATATGATGTCAGTCATAGTGTCTGTAGTGTATGATATAACCTAACCTTTTGTAAGTTAACGGCCTCCTGTAATCTGAGCGAATAAGATCAAACTTGTTTTCCCTGACATATTGTGGTAATGTTACAGTGTGTGGTTTTTGTTACTTGGTTCCTATTGTTTTTGTGGATGAAGTTAACAAACCCTTACAGTGTTTCTTTGCCATCAGACTCTCAGAATTCTGTGCTTTTTTTGGATGAAAAAGGCTCATTGATGTGATGTTATTCTCATCATGTCCTCTGGGAGGCAACAGAGATCTGTATATTTTTGACTCGAGCACTCCATGTAGGCAAATTATCGTTTAGCCTAATATCTTAGCACATTATATGTTACATAAGTATGCGGTTGAAAAAAAAAGTAGTGCTGTGGAAAACAGTCAGGAATTAATGCACAATTTCCCTGTTACTATGATTGATAGAGAGAGCTGTCGGATATGTTATGCAAATATGACTATGTGATTGTGATTTATACAAAAATGTCTAAATTTGCTTTTGGAATGTCCTGTTACACCAAATCTCACAGAAAAGTTTAACCACATACTGTCAAGATTTATTCTTCCAATAATAATGCAGTGTACCAGCACAAGTTCAGTCGATTGTGTAATGCACCAACGTCACCTAATATAATGATTTACAGTGATGCTCAACATAGTACTCAACATAATAGACACAGAGTTCCAAACTTAAACAAGGGTGTTACTGTCTTTCTCAACAGACATTATGCTGTCATATCCTCTTTAATCACAAAACTGTTTGTAACATTTTATTAGAAGTATACCAGGTTACTTTAGGAAGTTTAGGTTAAGATATTTCAGTTGTTTTATGATTGTAAATTGCACTAGACCACTGACAATGTTTATTGGAGATCTCATGAAAAAGTGTTTTATTGTGTACACATGTAATAATTCAGTGAACCTAATGAATAACAAAACATTGTTATAATTGTACACACAAGATTGTTAATGAACATAAAATGGTCATTGTGTTATTTTCTATTGACAGTTATAACTTTATGGATGTCCATCAATATGGATCATAAGTCAATTAAAAATAAAGATTGTCACACCAAATACATTTGGCATGTTACAAAAATGAGATCTTACCAAAGAAAACAATTCTGTTACTGCACATATTTATTGATAGGTCTCCCATAGCATGGAAAGTGCAGACAAATAGCACAATAAATGGTGTGGTGTCATACATATAAATGTCACTCCAGGAAGACCCACTTATTATAGCACAATTATTATAGTTCTTATTGGTGCTCGTTGTGTTTTATTTTTCCAGCATTTTATATTGTTTTGTTAATCCCTGTGTGTATTTTCTCTGGAACAATGTAATAAAGATATTAAACTAACTGTCTGAGACTTTATTTTGTCAGCTCTTGCTATAGAGGTGCCTTGGCTCGTACTTAGAATAAGAACTAAATATTTGGCTTATAACAGTTGATCAGATGTTTTTCTAACCGGATGGCTTACCCAGATGAAACCCATGTTTAAACAATAAGCTAAATTCTTTATGAGAGCAGTTTCAAAGTCCCTGCCTTTAAAATGCACGCATAAAAGTAGGTGGGCTGAGAAAAGAACTGTTACATATGCATATATACTAATCAGGGATTAGAGCTGAATGTCTCAGTAGATGCTTAAGAGTAGTACACACTAGAGGATGGATACCCGACCCGAGCCCGACGGAACCCGCCGGTACCCGACGGGCCGGGCCGGGTTCGGACAGATATTTAGAAATGATGTTCGGGTTCGGGTCGGGCTCGGTCACATCAGCGCGATAAGGCATTGAACATTTTAAATTTAAAACAGCTTATTATGTAGGTAGCCGATGTGCCTGATGCTTTCACTTGATGCTAACGTTCGTTTTTGTGATTAAAATACATGTAAAATATTACCATAACATCCGTCTTCCTGTGTGCGGACATTTGTTTATGTAGCCGTGACAACGAAACACGTGCATAATGTGCGCGCGCCAGGTGTTAAGAGCGCTTGTTGCTCCGCGCGCTGATGCGCTTGTCCTGTTGACATTTCCGATTGCCTTCCTACAGTTGCTTAATAAAAGCGGGCTTTCCACACAAACAAACGTACAATTGTCATTAGTATGAGAAAAAAATGGTATTTTAACTGCCGGTCTCGGGTCGGGCTCGAACATAAATATCTTTATGCCTGTCGGGCTCGGGTCGGGTTCGGTTACTGCTCTGTCGGACGCGGGCCGGGCTCGGACTGAAAAATTCGGCCCGATCCGCACTCTAGTACACACGTGTTGTGGACACAATACATGCAGTTTCTCATGAGAATAAATGGTTTACTGTACATACACTGCCATTGAAAGATTTGGGTAAGTACAGTTGTTTTAAAATGTTTTTGAAAGAAGTCTTTTGTGCTCACCAAGGCATTTATTTGATCGAAAATACAGGAAAAAATTATAATAATGTGAAATATTACAATTTAAACAACTTTTCTAATATTTTAGTTAGACTTTATGAATATAATTTTTTTTAAACATTGTATTGACTGTGACTGAATAAATGTTTTTCTTTTTTTCTTTTTTTTTAACTTACTGATCCTAAACTTTTGAACAATGGTATAAATAGAGACAAACATAGTTTTTTTCTTCTTCCTCCAAGTAAATGAATGAGAATTAAAACATCAATACTCACAAGCATGTAAAATACAGACAAACTGAATATTTGGAGGTGACATGTTTATTGTTCATTGTGTCCACCCGCAGCTGAACCTCTGGCTGCTCGCTGACCAAAAACCAGAGGGTATCTAGGCATGTGTTGGCATCAAATCTGCTCTTTCAACATGGAGTTTGGAGTCAGACTATCATTAAAACACATTCCACCAAAAACCACGTGGCATGTGGCAGCAGGCAACCAAAAGAAACACAGTAAGGTGAAAAACAACAATACAATGGTTCATGACAAACTATTTCTAAAGTGCAAAAAAAATATTACTTAACACAACATTACTCTCAATTGCAAGTACTACAACACCAGAGTTAAAATGAGCCCACATGCAACTGTGATGTTATCACTTAGCTCTTAAAGTGTACCAGTCTGTACTAACAATTGAACATAACCTGAGCTTTTCCCCATTCACAGCATTAGTAGAATTAAGTGAGATGAGGTGGACTGTGACAAGGGAGAACTGTATTTCGATCAAACTTTAGACAACATTTACTTCTCTACCACAATTTTCTTAGCGGCTTCCAAAACAGACTCTAAGCTGACTTTATCACCAAACTCCTTTTCTCTGTGCTCTAGGAGAACCCCCTGAAAGTGGAAAAAACCAGGATGTATGAGGACAGTCAATCTCTGAATTGGTTTGTAATGATTTAATGCAATATATATATATATATATATATATATTTATTTATTACCTGTTCGCCAGATCCGATGACAAACACCCCTCCCAGGATGAAACCTTCTCCATTCATGTTGCCCTGGTAACCCGACTTCCAGGCCCTCATAAAATTTTGCCAAACTCCCAAGCGAATGAAACCAAGCCCACCCATCTTCCTCTGTTGTGGCCCATAAAATGCTTGCTGTGCACAAATAAGACACCCAGGCAAAACAATGCATGAATGAATAAAGAATTACTGGTAGTTTTGTGCATTATTCAGTAAAACTTTTCATGCAAGCACATTTGAGCTTCTATTTACCATGTTCGATGTGCTCTAGTCAATATATGTGCGTTGATCAATGTTTATATACGATTAAAGGTGTAAATTAAATCAGTTCATCATATAAAGTGATTGTGTCTCTTCAGAAGACTTGAAATTAACTGCTTGATTCATATGGATCCTTTTACAAACTTTTTGAAGCAACACAATTTTGGTTGTGTGGACTTTCAATAGACGCACAGAAATCTCTCAGGTTTCATCAAAAATGTAAATATATGTACCGGAGATTGACAAAAGTCTTAAGAACAATACAAGGGTAAATGAGCTATAGGGTGAACTATCCCTTTAATGTTTACTAACCTTTTCATCCAAGAAAATGTCCCCTGCGAACTGAGGCCTGAAGCCCTGAATCTCCGTGCCTACGTTCTCCTTCACAACGGCATACAGAGGGACCCCGAGCTCATCCAGCTGGGGCTTCAGAGAGGACAGCTCAGAGGCCTCCTGCAGATACACAATCACATCTTCATGTATTCATTGTATAGACTCCTATTCATTTCCCACCATAGTTTAATAATGAACTGAAAATATTTGTACACTTCTCATAATAACATAAAATGTCTCTTGATGTTGTACTTTGCACCGTTGCTTTGGTAACCCTGCTGAAGAATCTGGTTTGCTGGGGCCTCATTTATAAAACTTGCATACGCACAAATTTGTAACATTTATACGCTACAATCCGTGCCAAAGTGATTTGATACATTAACTTCATAGACATCCTTCTCTGATATATCCATTCTGGTCTGTTTTTCTGTGTCAATAGCACTGTACTGTACACGCAGCTCAGATTCTGATTGGACAGTGAATGAGAGCCTTTAACTAAACTTTATGAGGAACATGATCACTTTACCTCTCTGCACAAAAATCATCCAGGTCGCCGGACAGCCATGATCACTGCACCAGATCTCTCCCAGAGAATTTTCGCTTTTAACGTCCTCTCATCTGAACGGATACAGATTATTACAAACATTACAATAATAGTGACTGCTTTTCTTAAAGGGGTCATGACATGGGTTTTTTTATTTTATTATTATGTTCCCTTAGGTGCAATTATAGTATTACTATAGTTTTTTTTTACAAAAAACTTTTCAAATGTAGTGATTTATGACCTTTTCCCACCCTGTTTCTCATCCTCTGATTCAAACAGTCTGTTTTGGGGGTGTTTCCCCTTTAAGAGTTCAGTGTTAACGCCCACTGTTATGATTGGCTAACCTCAGTGCCTATGCATCAATTATTAACGCCCCCAGCCAGAACATTTGCGGATTCGGCGTATTTAAAAAGTAGTTTAAAGTTTTAAATACATTACTTACAGTTTGCGTCATCGTTGTTGAGCCCAGAATAGTCGGCACGGACTTATCTTTGAGCAACAGTTTTCTGGCAAAGGCAGCATCATTTTGGGATTTGTTATCAAAACAGTCATCCTTCAAATGTATAGAACACACGCTTAAACTAACACTGCCCTTGACTGAGACGTCCGCAAAAAATAAAGTGCATCCATTTTCCCCTGACGAATGGATCTTTCGCAGCGTATTCAAAGATGTTGTTTGTCCACAGCCAGGAACAGCACATCTGCGTGGCATCGTAATTTCCCTGTACACAGACCTACTCGCTGTCCGTCGACTGAACACTTGTGAGGCAAGTGTCACTTAGTTCGTACCGTGACGTCACTTCTTACCATGGATCCAGAACGAGCTGTATTTAGAGCTTGATTAAATAAATGATTCGTTTATAATGGGGAGGACGTCTTAAGCTATGAAACTTGCAGGACGTTTTAATGGTACAAAGACCTCTTATATACCAAAAGATCAAGGCAAATTTGGTTTCTCATGTCATGACCCCTTTAATTATGACAGCAATTGGCCAAAATGTCATTTCACTTCCACTGGACTTATGTTAATTTCTTACCACTGTCGATGGTTTTGAGGTCAGCATTCCCAAGATACTCTACAGTAGCAGGTGCCGGTTTAGTCAACATGAAGTCGGTATTTGCAAGTATTAAGCCAGCGATGGCGGCCCCCACAGCCCCAAGACCTAGTGACCACATGCCCATGGCAAGAGTCTCACCCTCCAGGATGGATGATGACACTGCAGTGAAAATATACACAGTATGGTAGGTTGCAAACATTAGCTAAATCCCAATTCAGAGGCTGCATCCTTCGAAGGATTAGCACTTCAAAGGCCACGTCGGACAGAGCGTTGTTAAATGCGACAGTCTAGCATACAGAGGATTGTTCTTGTCGCCTAGCAACTGGGACAGCTGCCGTTAATGAGTGGCACACAATGAATTCTGGGGTAGGCAAGGCCGCGAAGGATCCATCTGTTGTATCCTTCATTGCACGGGAAACAAAGGATGCATTTGGAGGCCATATTTGAAGGAGCCTTCAAATCGGGACAGATCACTTTGTGCCATCAGCCTTTAAATGCAGCCTTCAAAAGGATGCAGCCTCTGAAGTTATTGTTTCAATAACAAAAAGTAATTTATGTAAGCTATATTATTATATATGAGCATGAGTGACCCAATTGAAAAGCGTTCATGGCACCCAAACAGTTCTCACATTTTTTGTACTTAAAGGCAAGCATGTAATTGCTATAATACAACATATACCAAGACATGCTGGGGCAGGAGCAGTACCTTTTGTCTTACTAAAGGAAGACTGGCTTTTCTGGCTTTCCCTCGAGAAGTGCCGGTTTGTTGAAATAGCACGAATGCATATAGTATTGACAGAAGTGGGAAAGACTAATGTCTTAAATGGTGGTCGGCATGTAGAGATGGTCAGTGGGAGGTTATTAATCTTATTAATGGCTAGATGCCGGGGAGATTGGGACACAGAAACTCTGTACTTGATATTGCAATTTACACTAAGAGAAATTCTTCCTCTTGGCAACAAATAGGTCAAACACATGGGCCATAGTCGCATGAGGGCCATTGCAACATCCACGGTGAGTTTAGCCAACCTTTCCCAATTGGGTAAAAGTGAAGTTCAATGGAAAGCTCTGGAGAGGAAAGGAAAACAATGATTTACGTCTCAATGCGGGCCTTTTTTCATATTTAAAATAAGCCTCAAAACAAAAATGAGGGACTATGTGGGTGTGCACACTTGTGAAATGGAAGTACACTTTGCTATACTTTTTAAAGAGTTCATAATACAGAAAAAAAGAATAAAGGCTACTTTAAAACAATATAGCCTATTTAAGTGTGAACTGAATGTAATGTTTTTTGACACTCAACTGCATGTTAATTGCAATTAAATTAAAATGTTTTATAGGCTATTAAATGCACTTAGTCAACAACACATTAAAATAAGTGTAGGCATACTTCTTTGAAACACAATACAAGATTATTAAAACAATTATTTCAAATGTACTTTACATTTAAATTAATACTATTGGGCCCATCGACTCTTTGGTTAACGTTAACTTACCCATATTCTTCAAAATATATTTTCTGTTCAGCAGAAAAAAATAAATTCATACAGGTTTGACAATTTGAGGGTGAGTAAGTGATTTCATAATTTTTATTATTGGGTGAACTTTCCCTTTAAGGATTTGAAGTAGCCTACACATTTGCGCTGATTTCTGTCATGTACAGAAAATGTACACACACAAAAAGCGACCAAACTCAGCGCTACGGAGAAAACATCTAACGTTATCCTGTCTACATTGGGCGTGGAAGTGTAGAGGATTAGAAATTACAACTATTTTAATTGAATACGTTATAACTTTCATTTATAACGCTATTTATTGTTAGCTGAAGTATTAACTAACCGGTTTCAAAATCGAATAAGATGTGTAACGTTAACTGTTAACGTTACATATGCTTACGGATATTAACGTAAGGAAAACTATTACAGCAATGCCGAGCCAGCATAGTGCTAGAGATTATTTTATATTTTGCACTGATTGCACAGGATGCTAAAGTCCATGAAGCTAACGCTTGCTGGTTAGCTTGATTTCCTAGACAGGGAGTTGTTACAATGCAAGATACAAGCACCATTTAAGAACATTAACTAACATAAACATTCATATCTGCATTAAAACTCTGCTTTCAAGGGTTGATAACACAACAAAAAGGAATAATACTCACAGTTAGTTTTCTGTTAGTTCGCTGTCAAACTACGCGGCCGTTCAGTTGAGGACTAGCCTGTCTAACAACCTAATCTCTTAAAGTGACAGGCAGCAATACATCTGTATTGCGTCTGCGCAGAAGATTTACTCATCCTTGAATCGTTCATGTAGTTTAATGGGCTATAAAAAGGATTAAATATAGCTTTTATTATGAGTGATTTTCACATACCTCAATGTCATCATGATGATTGACACAGTGCCTTGGTATAGGTATAGCATAAAGCTTGGTTTTCTCAAACAGTTTAATCTCACAAGCACTCAAACACAAATTCAGCCACAGAGACATACAATGGCTGCAGAAAGGCTCTAACGTTATACGTTTTATTCTAAAACGGACAACAAAATTTATAGTCTCTATTAAAACTAAGGCTTATTAGCACTGGGTTAGTATACGTCCTGGTTATGAATTTGCAGAGCAATAGGCCTATACAAAATGTGTTGTATTTCCTTATATAAAACGTCAGTATAGCCTATATTTGTGTTTTTATGTTATACGAACCCCTGCACAGGAAAGACCCATTTATAGCTATATATTAACATCATATCAGTCAATAAATCGTATCAGTCTATAAACAGTTATAAACATTAAATTACAGTCACCAAACGGTTGTCTTCTAATGACTGAAAGTTTGTAACTGCTTTTTTATTCATAAATTTACCAGTATTCTTTTTAACTGATACATTATCCCTTTAATATGCTTATATAAATAGATCAGATATAATATTATTTGCAATTATGTTGTCTCTTAATTATGAAAGGTTGTCACTTTTTATAGTAGATTTCAGGCAAGCAATGCTTTTTAATAGATTTAATAGATTTTTTTTAAACTGCATGTGCTACTGTCAGGTTTGGTGCAGGATGCCGAAGACGAGGACACGGGTATTCGAATGCAGTTAGTTTATTAAATGAATAAACTCTCAGGAATAACAGAAAACAATCAAGGACTTCAGAACACACTACCTTATACCGACGACGACCAACAAACACTAAGGGAAAACACAGGGCTTAAAAGAACTGGGGTTAATGGGAAAATTAACAAGATGCAGGTGTCCGGAATTACTAATTAAACAGACAGGGAAAAACTAACAGGACTAAACCAAAAATCACAAAGACAGGGGGAAACAAGATCACAACACAGAACAAAACACATTAACAATGTGACAGCTACATTATCCCTTTAATGGGATTATTATTTCATTATAATTACATACATTTTTAAATTCAGAATTGTCTGCAAAATAATATTTTCACCTGTTCTGAATATCAGTTTTAATAAAACCTTATGGCTGAAACCCAAAAGTTTTCAAACAAATCAAATTATCATCATATAGTCTGACATATATTTTTACTTCTTCAAGCCATATTCTTTGAAATAAAATGCAATAAATGTTATTGATAGTTTACATAATACCTGAGACACATCTGACTGTCTGCAGGTAGGACAAACATGGTCCATCAGACTCCAGCAAACACATTCTGATACCTGAGACCAAAAGATTGTGTTAGCTTTTATTATTTCTGACTGATGTCTACGTGAACAGACTCAAATTTGTTACAGTAGATGCTCCTGCTACATGGAAAATCATCACAGCATCAGTCAGCAGATCCATACAGATCAGACACGCGTCAGGCACTGGAGGATGAGGATGAAGGCTCATCCTGGACAGACAAGGATGACAGTCAGACAGTCTCTTTCTTCCTAATAGGCATAGGCATCACTGAGCAGATAAAACACAAACAGACGTCATTTATCATGATGGCGACTGTGATATTTTAACAAACACTAGAACATGTAATAATTCCAAGTACAGTATACGCAAACATAATGGGAATGACGTATTTCCCACTGCGGTCCATCATGACTCGCTTTCTGTCAGGATCAGACACCAGACACCAGGCCAGAGACACACACACCTCCTGGAAGAAGCTGTTTGTGTGTGTCATTGTAAATAAGAGGGAAGAATTAAATAAATTAACTCACATCCTCAAATCAAACCATAAAATATTTCACCATGCAAAACTGTTTTTGATTTCAATTTTTGTCCATTCAATTGTAGCTTTACAATTCTCTTATACTTGCCTGTTACAAATAGTTGTGGTCAGTGGATACCTCCTCCTCTGCAGACAGCTAAGACATGTTGTGGAGGATGGCACAGGCTGTTACGACCTGGAATTTAAAAAAAAAGAAACAAAATTGTATTTTCTGAAAAAAAAAAAAAAAAAATATATATATATATATATATATATATATATATTTATGTCTTTTGAATTCACGTACAGTACAGTACAAAGGTGTAGTGCACTTCCTGTGCTTGCAGGAAGATGGCCCTGAACCTGGTTTTCATCATCCCGAAAGCACCGCAATAATAAGTGTACTACCGATGTAAGTTCAACGGCTAGAAAATACCCATAATGCACTGTGAGGGTCATGCCTGCAGCTGAATCATCCATCCATTTTCCCAACCGCTGGTCCAATGTGGCTACAGCATAATATTATACAGGTATAAATTATTTTTTAATTGATTATTACATTTTTTTATTAAGGTTTATACATGCTAGTTTCCATGACAGAGTTCAAGATCAATCTTTTCATTTCTATACTAGAGCTGCCAGTTTGCTAAGTTTCAAATGATTATTAAACAGCAAGTACAAACTCAGTGTATTCACTTACCGGTACTCGTTGTCATTCATTCCTTCAAGTGGACTATATTAGTGGAGTAGGGAATGAGTGTATAGGGGCGATTTCGAACACAGCCTTTGTTTGTTCTGAGTGTTTTGAGTTTTGGCAAATGAATACAATACTGTTGGCGAATAGATCATTTTCTCACCTTTATTGCAACCGATTGTGACGGTAAGGTTATCCTTTTGACAAACAAAGTGAACGTCACACAGACACAGACCTTTGCCAAATTTCTTCTTTTTTTCCCCTTCATGAGTTTCTGAGCTCCTTTCCATTAGATTACATAGTCAGTCCTGAGTCTGTTTGCTTACAAGTGAACTTGATTATGTAAGACGATACAGTTAGCGGATCTGGGCCAGCTCTGTATTGGTGGTAATGGTTATTTTTAGGGGAGAGGGGCAGAGGCCAGTTGCTTCTGGCTGCTGTAGGCTGGAATGTGCTGAGATGAAAGTTGTCCCAACATCCCACCCTCTCCTGCAGCTGCTGCATTCCAGCCGACTACCAAGGCAATGTGGGAAACCTCCTTCATTTGATAGTGGTAACCGTAGCTGCAGTAAGTCTAGTTGATTATTACAGTAATGATGACGAAAAATATGACATAACACAGTCTCTGTGGTTTATTATTTCTAAATAAAATAACTGGTGTACTTCGGATTTAGTTTGAAGGTTCTAAACTGGCAATGAAATCACAGTGAGTTTCAGGGTGGAGACTGCATGAGTTTATTGATCTATTGTGCTCATAATGAAAGGTCATTATTAGAAGGTACTGGCTCATATCCATCTGGCGGTTAGCTTTCATACCTAGCAGCAACAGCTGTAAAGTTCACCTAGGTACACCTCACTGGAGCACACTCAAGAGTTTCTGTCTTACCCATTAGTGTGAGCGTGTCTGTTACGGCCCAATCAGAAGTAAGCATCCGTACCCCACCTACAGAACGTTCTTGTCTCAGTTAGCCATTGGCTGACGCACTTCACTCCTCCATGCTTATCAAAAGAGTTTACCTTAAAAAAAAAATGGCAAGTAACTAGTTGTGTTTATCACTGGACACCAACCAGCAGCAACCACGTACATTTATACAGAGAGAACAAAATATAAACAGATGCTTGACTGACATCAACCTTTCAACCTTTGTATTTCTGCCACAATTACATCACAATCTTGATACAAAAACTGACCTGCCTTACGTAAAGAAGTAAAACAAATCAACATACCATATTAAAAATGTGTTATATATTTTACAAGCACTTAAAATGAACATATTTGGTCACACTTTAACTACAATGTACTTACATGAAGAAAATGTATTGGTACAATGTTTCGCATCAACATACTATGTTCTTATTGTAGTAACTTAACCCATAGTTACCTTACACCACTCAGTACTTTTGTGGGTCACTGTGAGTACATTGAAAGTGCACATACTGTATAATAAAGTTATTAAAACTCTTTTGCTGCTATTGAGATGGGATACGAGTAAGGTTAGGAACAGGTTTGGTGGTGTGGTTAGGATTAAGGTGTAAGGGAAGGGTCAACAGTGTAATTATTACAGAAATGATTGAAGCTGTAATTAAGTACATTGTAAAAAAACATGTACATTATGTACACAATAAGTGTATTGTATTAAATTATTCTTTTTAATGTTGGTACAAAGACACTTAATATAAAGTGGGACCTTTATGTAATAACCAAAATAATATGTTTTAGGGTTTAAAAAAACGATTAATTTCCTTTTCTGCTAAAGCAGAAGCAACAATAACACCTTTACTTCCTGAGGAAACGAAAAAGATGCAGTTCACCCACACTATGATAAAACTATGCACCGCAATGCCAACTAAATGTTTCTCCTCCAAACTCTTCCTAGAATCAGAAAAACATTTGTAAGCAAAGACACAGAGAATTCACTTTGAACAAGCCAGAAACCGACTACCCTGTAAAGGTGCACCAGTCAACAAAGCTTTGCATAACAGAGGCCTGTATGAGTGAGTGATACAAAAGAAGCCAAATCTGAAGTTTGCCAAAAAGCCCATTAGCATTGCTGGATAAGCCATTGTGGTCGGATAACCACAAAATAGAGCTTTGTAGTAAAAAATCTTCTTAGTTAAAATCCAACAATGCCCAAATGTCTTAATTACAATATGGCATCACATTTCATAGGACTATGTGTCTTGTTGAATGGATGGAAATACCAGAATTAAACCAGATTCCTTAAAATAAGAAAAATGTAAACCTTTAATTTCAGTATTACCTGAATTAATTTAAATTAAACATACTTTTAAAAAAAAAGAAGAAAAAAGAATAAGAATCTTTAACATTCATAGAAACTTTACATTCCACAAAAGGTTCTTTAGATTTTTAAAATGTTATTTTAAGAACTGTTCACTGAACGGTTATTTTGGGGTACCAAAAATGGTTCTTCTATGGCATCGCTGTGAAAAAAAACCTTTTAATTTTAAGACGACAACAGGAATAGATCTTTAAATCAGCAGAACAGAGAGGTTTATATTTTTCTCCATGTGATTTAAAAAAAAAATTTGGACATGAAATAATATGTCATAGGTGTATTTAGCAGTGGAACATACATCATGACAGGGCTGGTTACTATCAGCCATGAACTTTTAGATATATAGCTCATTGCCCCGCTTGCATCCGTTCAATTTCTGTATCTGATCCTGTTTGGTCAAGTTTGTTTTCAGGCAAGATTGGGCCATTGCTGAACAGCTACCACTCATCTACTCGCAGCTGAAGGATCATAGTCCAAAAAGTGTGGTCTCACGTGCTCACCTGTTTGTCCATGTGTAGTTTACATGACACGAGGAATCAATACTAGTGTTCAGAAAAGGTTTAAGTTAAAATAAGTTAAAAAAAATGTTTTAAGCAATTAATCATTTGGTAATTTAATAATAATAAAGATGAAAAAATAATTTTCTTTAATTGTTCAATTTCATTAGTAAAAAAAATGTCAATGGATGTAATGATCATGGTTTTTCTCTCAGAGTTTATCTCATATGCCACGTCACAGGTTGAGAGTTCAACAATATATTGACTTTTGTCTCACCATCTCACTTCATTGACTTATTTGTTCACTCGAAAAAATTCTCCCCTAAAAATTCATCCGCCATGTGAAACACCAAATTTCAACTTTATGTTAAACAAATCTACAAAGATAAGCATCAATACATATATTAAGCATCTACAACCCACTATCAAATTTTAGCCAGTAAAGTTATATAGGTTATTCCTGTAGGTTCCTATAGATTTTGTAGGTCTTTTTTGCTCAAACACAAATATTGTAGGTTTAACCCCATGTGTGGGTGCCTAAAGAACCGAAAAGTAACTAAAATCATAATCCTGCCCTGTCACTGTGCCTTTGACAGAAAGGCATATGATTATTGCTTTAGGAGAGGGCCCTGCAATTACTGTAGGCCTACTAAAAGTTTTGTAAGCATCTACTAAATGACAATAAATTATTAACTTGTCTGTATCAGTCCTTATGTATTAGAGCTCCTCAGGTATTTTGAGAGTGAAACATTCATCACAACCCAGGTCAAAGAACGAAGCAGCTAAACAAAATATAGAGAAATTATATTTACATTTATTTTGCAATGTTTTGATCCAGTGGATCTGCCTATTTTGACCCTTCATTACATCCTGGCTTGACACATATTACTGCAGCATGAGGTAGCCTACCTTGTTGGAGGTCTTTTATTTTAGAATGTTGAAACTGACAGAAGAAAAATAATTACAAAAAGGGGCATATCATGATACATATTAATCCAAACTTTGAAGATGACAAAGACGTTACACATTATGCGCACTGTCTGAGCAAAGAGTTCAAAATTTAACAAAGTTCCCCACAACACGTCTTGGAATTGTTATATGCTAACCACAATGTTTTTTTTTTTTATGAGTTTTGCAATACATTGATTACATAACCAAAAAAAATACACTATGAGAAGAGTGGTGTATCATCCAATCACATCTGCGGTAGACTTCACACCTCTTCAGATCTGATATTTGTAAGCACTCTAGCCCTGATTCGGATTAGAAGAAAGATATAACAAGGGTTTATAATACACGAGTGTCTACTGTGTCCATTGACACCGGCAGTCGAGTCCTCCCACCCCACAAAAAAACTTCCTATGACAGAGCTGAGCACACAAGGGGTTAACGGAGACTTTCTGAAAGTTTGAATCTCCTCCCCCCAAATAACACCCCATGGAATGCTCTGCCCCACTCGTTCACATGACACGTGTGTGTATGTTTGTGAGTGAGAGAGTGAGTGAGTAAAGCTCGGTGTGTGTGTTTTCCTTCTGCCATATATAGGGGCAAACTTGCTTCGAGGCGAGGTTGTGTGTTATATAGTCTGTGATCTATCAGCAAACCTCTCTTTCTTTCTATCTTTTATACCCTCGGGAATATAAGGAGCTCTGCATGCTTGGCCTGCTTCTGTCACAATTGGAGGACAATTAATGAGCCTTTGATAGATTATTTTTGTCGTGTTGATTTTGAAGATCTGTTCAGTTGCTGGCAAACATGGAAGAACTGAATGACGTTCATGATGACGGATCCTTCATGTTCACCTCAGAGTCTGTGGGAGAAGGGCATCCAGGTGATTTTCAATCTTTCCCTGAACTTTTAAATGCAACTCTCAGAAATTAGCTTTTAAACTATTATATAGAAAAACAATTTTTTGCTTTATAACTGTTGCACTGTTTATTGATTCGGTACCTGTGTACTTGGATGGAGAGAAAAAAATGCACCTATAGACTAATTCACCTGTCTCGACAAGTCATTGGAGCATATTGTAGAAGTGGTAAGCTGGTTAAGCAACAGTTCAGTAGGGTTCATTCACACAATACTTCCACAGTACCATGTGCTCAGCAGGTATTTCATTGAGTGAAAGTGTAGTAGACAAAAATAGTCAATTAGGGGTCATGACTTTTACAGGGGGTGTTAAATTGCAGCATATCACTAGGAGGCTTTTCTCAGTTACATATTTACTTTGCAATTTATTTAATAATGAACTTACTGATGCAATGAATGATTGGATTTTGACATGGCTGTCTAGTGAGCGCACCTGTAAACCAACAGATTTTGCTTCAGTTTTTTTCTGTCTCGTGTGGGAACTTGCCAGACCTCACATTTCTTATCAACCATATTGAGGTTCTCTCACGTCATGATACAAGGCCAAAGTGCTGTAGTAGACAGTTTCAAGAGTGAAACATCAAGTCATGCCAGATGTCAAGTGTGGTTTCCCAATATTACAAAGCCGCTTTACAGAAAACTTATAATGACTTTTAATTACTCTAAATACATAATCTCATCAGGTCTGGTTCCTCCTAGACAGATTTTGCAACACTGCAAACTAACCTGTCTGGTTCACTTGAACAAGTTTTGAGTCTTGCTAAACATCTCCCATCAGCACATATTTCAGCAGATCAATCAATAGTGCATGTGCAAGGCACAGAAAATTGATTCCATAATGTTCCAGACCTCATAGATTTGACTTGTTTGTCTCGTATTATCACCTGAGATGTTGTTTTTGACAGGGTAGTTTCTGATGTAACTCACCTAAGCGGTTGCCTCAGCTAGCAGCCCAAATATAGACTGAGTGAATGATTCTGAAAGGAGAGGACCACTGGTATTGTTCTCCAGCTGCTCAGCTGTGGTTTTGCTTTGTTGGGATTCCTGTGTCCTATAGAGAGTCTTGCTATAGGAAAGACATCAAAACTCTTAAACTGAAACTTTCTGGTGTTATAACACTAAACACACACTTGAACCCCATTACATAACTTTGTTTTTGTAATAGTGTGATTTTTTTTAATAGACAAAATCTGTGACCAAATCAGTGACGCAGTTCTTGACGCACACTTGAAGCAGGACCCGGATGCTAAAGTGGCCTGTGGTGAGTGAACTTTTGTAATCCCAAACAAAATAAACATTAAAGTTTTTTGTATAAACACGACTGTCCAAATATTCTTTGAAAGTTCATAGTCCAACAGTTGGTCACTTATCTCGACTCTTGTTCGGTTATAGAGTGACCATTTCTTACACCCTCTCTATACCTAAAGTTTAACGGCATTTAAATGGATAACATCCCCATGTCCAAATTCAAGCTAGCAATAAATTATGCAGTGGCGATTTCCCTTTGTCATGGGTTGTTTGACTAATTAAGGTTGTTTTAATCATCAGAGACCGTTTGTAAGACTGGTATGGTACTTCTCTGTGGGGAAATAACATCTCGTGCCAACGTGGACTACCAGAAAATTGTGCGTGACACCATTAAACACATTGGTTACGACAACTCCGATAAAGGTCAGCATCAATATTTTGATAATTATTGGTACTTTAGATCTTTACTAACACATCCACCAAATGTTATTTTTCCACGCTTTGCTCTTCCCTCTGTTCAGGTTTTGACTATAAAACCTGCAATGTTCTGGTGGCTCTCGAGCAGCAGTCTCCGGATATAGCGCAGGGCGTCCATGTTGACAGAAATGAAGAAGATATTGGGGCTGGAGACCAGGTCCGAACACAACGGAAGTGTAAAAATGTGTTTGAGCACATCATTTGTGATAAACATCTTCATGTTGCATTTCCGTTGTGTTTTAGGGGCTCATGTTTGGCTATGCCACTGATGAGACGGAGGAGTACATGCCGCTTACCATTGTCCTCGCTCACAAACTCAACGCCAAAATGGCCGAGCTGCGGCGGGACGGCACCATCCCATGGCTCCGGCCAGACTCAAAAACTCAGGTCAGCAATATGAGAGTGAAATGTTTAGAAGGAAAACAACTTCTTTTTTGCACACTCGCAATTGCAAGTTGATATAACTGTGAGTGTTCAGAGCTACAATGTGCAGGTTCAGACTTCAGAGCCCCTGACTGACATTGACCATGATATCTTATCAGCCGAGTGTTCATTGAACCAGTACATTGGCCAATAAGTGTGACGGCTGTTGAGCAAGATAGTGACCATGAGGCGGCCTCTTTTAACGCTTATAAGAAAATGACCCCCTCCATGACATCCAGGGCCCCCGATCCTTACTTTTCCCAGTGGGGCAGAGGACCAGCTGTGCACCCGTCAATCTCAGGAGCATGCCAGCAACTGGAAGCTGAAACCTCTGGTCTATTTTAGAGTTCTGCCATTTTCAGACCATACAGCAGGAAATGTCCAAAGCTTGTCGCATTCCCTATGTTGTACATGTCAATTAAAACTATAACTTTAGATGACTTAGTCTATATGTTTTCCACAACTCCAGGTCACAGTGCATTACAAGCAGGAGAATGGCGCTGTGATTCCTTTGCGCGTCCACACAGTGGTCATCTCCGTCCAACATGACGACTACATTTCACTGGAGGAGCAGAAGCGTATTCTGAAGGAGAAGGTCATCAAATCTGTGGTGCCAGCAAAATATCTCGACGACCAGACCGTCTACCATCTGCAGCCGAGTGGGCGCTTTGTGATCGGAGGGCCTCAGGTGACTATGGTTTAATACGTTGTGTGTATAATAACAAGGTATAGGACTGAGCAATCTTTGGGGGTGTTTATGGACTCGATCGACTGCATCTGTTTTGATCGTTGTTCTGAATCTGATCCAGACGTAGTCTTTGACAAAAATGCAATTTTCTCAGCTTTTTGCTTTTTTTATGAAACTTACCCACATTCAAGTGTTGATTAAAAAAAAGCATGAAGCTAGAATAAAACAGGGTCTTTTTGTTTAAAAGCAGAGGGTCTGTTCTTTTCATGCATGCTCAGATATTCATACAACAAAATATTCTGAGGTAGGGCCGTAAACGATTAATCGCGTCCAAAATAAAAGTTTGTGTTTACGTAATATATGTGTGTGTATTGGTAATTATTTTGTATATATAAATACACACACATGCATGTATATATGTAAGAAAAATTTGTTATTTAGATATAAAATAGTTCCATTTATGTATAATATAAATTATATAAAAATATATATGCAGTATATAAATGCAAATATTTCTCAAATATATACATGCATGTGTGTGTATTTATATATACAAAATATTTATACACAATACGTACACATATATTATGTAAACACAAACTTTTATTTTGGATGCGATTAATCGTTTACAGCCCTATTCTGAGGGCCCTGAAACCTGTAAAAATGATCGAAAATACTGGTGCTGATTGGCATCTTTTTTCAAAAACCGCTGGCGGGTAAAGAATTAAAAAATTATTTTGTTCACTTAAAATTAAAATTCAGTGATTACTTTGAACATGCAGCTCTTGTCTTGCAACAACAGATCATCATAAAAATAAAAAAAATCCATCATAAAAGTAGTCAATATTACTTGTGCTCTATCTTCCAAGTCTTCTGAAGCAATATGATAGATTCGTGTGAGGAGCTAGACTAGACACAAGCTTCAGTAGAGGTGAAGAGCTGTTTCATGATTCTTCACAAAACTCTCTCTCTCTCTAACTGCCAACTGGTTTGGGATGACATGAGGATCAGATATGTATTGGCAGAGTTGTCAACTATTGCTTAAACCAAATCATAATCTTTGCTTTTCAGGGAGATGCTGGTGTTACAGGTAGGAAGATTATTGTGGACACATATGGTGGATGGGGGGCTCATGGTGGTGGGGCCTTCTCTGGAAAGGACTACACCAAGGTGGACCGCTCTGCTGCCTATGCTGCACGCTGGGTGGCAAAGTCTCTGGTGAAGGCCAAACTGTGCAGAAGAGTGTTGGTTCAGGTGAGATGAAAGTGTAGACATCTTCCATAACATCTCACATGTTAAAAAAAAAAAACCCAGAAAAATGCACAAGGTTGTGCCTAGACAAAAAAGTTAGTCCAAGCAACTCGCCACATCATTGACCAATTTGATCTGATCTGGATAAAAACTGGAATGGATGAGCTGGTGTCTGGAGCAGGGTCGTGAATAATGAATGTGTTCTGTAGGTGTCTTATGCCATTGGAGTCGCCCACCCTCTTTCAATCTCCCTCTTCACCTACGGCTCATCGGCAAAACCAGAGAAGGAGTTGCTACACATTGTCAACAAGAACTTTGACCTCCGACCAGGTGTCATTGTTAGGTAAACAATTAATAAGATAATATGTTCTTATTATTCTTCCACTTCAGGCAAAGAAACCAACATTTCAAGTTTTTCAGTTTAAAAAAACAAAACAAATGTTGAAGTTCAGTACTTTGTATGGGTGGGTTAAAATTGAGGCAAATAATTAACATTATTTAGTTTAGGATTCACTAAAATAAGAGGGAATAAAGGGTTATTCTCAGATATTACATTTGTCCACGAGCAATAAATGCCATGTTATTAAATATCTAAAACATCATCTACGTTTAGTCGATGAGAAAGTACCAAACGAAACCAAATTTTAAAAATGTATATTCATTTAAACACATAAACATTTAATAAAAACAACATGTGGAAACTGTTCTTGTGAAGCCTTAAGCTCTTACAATAACACTATAATTAGTACACTGTTGAAATACAATATTGTGAATTATTTACACTTGTGTTGTTATGGAAAGGGCGTTAAAAAAACACTTTTACAATCCTGCTCTATCTTCATAGTGATATATAATATATGTAGCATGGCATTTTCCAATATTTCCTCCAGAGGGAGTACTGCTACCATCAATGTAGCCTGGTACTACTTTATATTAATTTTCTCTTGAAGGGGTAGTTCACACAACATTTTTAATTGTCATCATTTACTCACCCTCAAGTTGTTTTAAATCTGTGAGAATTTCTTTCTTCTGCCAAACACAAAAGAAGATATCTTGAAGAATGACGCTAACCAAACAGCTGATGGGCCATTCCATACTATTGAAGTCAATGGGGCCAGTTTGGTTTCCCATATTCTTCAAAATATCTTCTTTTGTGTTTGGGAGAAGAAAGAAATTCATACAGGTTTGGAACAACTTTAGGGAGAGTAAATGACAGAATTTTCATTTTTGGGTGAACTGTAGATGAGTTTTGGTTCAAGTAGGATTAAGGTGTCGCTGTTTGGTGAAAAGCTAAATAACTTATTTCCACTAACAGGGACCTGAACCTGAAGAGGCCGATCTACCAGAGCACAGCCTGCTATGGTCACTTTGGCCGATCAGATTTCCCCTGGGAGATGGCCAAGAACCTCAAGGTTTAAAGAGAGTGGCGTGCAAGCCCTACCTTCAGTCATTCAGTCGCTTTTTCCTTCTGTGCTCCTCTCCCTTCTGATTTTGGTTCTCTGGCATACGCTATATTTCAGATTAGACAAATATACTGTAAATGTCGTGAAAATCCAGTCTTTCATTTAGAAGTCTGTCGAGAAAAGATCCCTCACAACATCAACACTCATGACAATCAATCATTCCTTAAAGCTGAATTGTCTTTTTTTTTTTTGTGTTTAAAAGGCGATTTCCTATCCGAGGTTGACATATAGAGACAACTTTAAGTGAGCAGTAAACCTGAAAAATGTAAATACAGTGACTCATCTGTAGTGCTACCAAAACACATTACTCTTTCAGTAGCAACACTCTCAGGAAAAATGTGTGAAAAACAGCTTTTCACTGGGGCAGTACCTTTAAAAGGACATAAAAAAAATAAAAATAAATCCCCCCTAAAAGGTGCATACTAGCACCTTAGAGTAGCAATATGTACCTTAAGGTACTACTGTGAACTTTTTAGGGGTTAAGGTACCCAAGTTGTGAAATTAAAGGTGCTGCATGTAATTTTTTGGACTGTACTAAAGCATAAAAGTACAATAATATGTCTGCAGATATTTAGGAAACCTGCTAAGTTTAAATACTTGTTTCTCTGAAAAACAGTGCTATGTTATTCTACTTTGAAATTGTGTTCCTTATGGAATGTCTGTTTTTGTTTTGGTCTGTGTGATCCCACCCACTGCCAGTTTACCCAATAGTATTTCTACGCACCGCCTACGTCGTAGCTACGCCGTGAGTTTGACGCAGAAGTATAAATTGGGGTTAAGGCTCGAAGCCTTCCATTGTCAATTACGCTGTTGCATTTCCTCAATCTGGCAACCTGCATGAGTGTGGAGTCTGAGAAAGAGGGGGCTGGGAAACAACTCTCCAATATTTTGAATTTAATATTTTGAATAAAACATTTGCGAATAAAACACTGTTTCGATCCCACGTGTTCGAGAGAACAAAATAATCACCTCCTGGGAAAAATGGAAGTTGCTGCAATCGGGGGAAATCCACTGTGGCTCTTTTTTGTACATCATAAATTAGAGGCCGTTTAGACAACACCGTTTTCAGCTAAAAATGGAAAACTTTTTATGTGTTTTGGCCGTTCATTTACATGACAGCGTTACTGTAAACAGCGTTTCGGGGGCTTGTGTGGAGCAAAACATTTGAAAACGGGAGTTTTCGGGAAAAGTTTTTTAAACTGATTCCGTTATCGTCTCTGTGTAATCTACAAAAACACAAATTTGTGAAAACGGTGACGTCATGAACACAAAAGTCTATAGGCGTGTAGTTTCTTTATAAAGTGATATCGCCAACTACTGGCCTGGCAGCATACTACAGCGTGGGTTTTTCATACACATTTCAGCTTTATATCTCAAATTATTTAAATCATAATTTTTCAGTTTTTACTACATTGTAATTTCCTTTTCTCTGTCTTGAGCCAAATTACCCATTTCATAGCTTTTTCATCTTGGCTGTAACCTGCTTGAGTTTCAGTAGCTTGTTGTGAGGAGACATGAAATTGTGGACCATTACAAGCTTTAGGCTTTTTACATGTTCTACGATCCGACAATCATATTCCTCTCATCATATACGTACAGTCTTAAAAGGGTCTAATTTGTGTGCCTTTTTTTTTTGCATCATAAGATCATTTGCTTTTTATGCTTCATTTTTGACTGCATCATCTCATTGTTGGAAAATGGCAGGCGGATATTAATATGAGAATATTGATGTTTACATGTACAGATCCTGCGCTGGTCTTACATTGATTGTCACGACTGGGGAGAGAGCATGTGTATGTGTGTGTGTATGTACTTCTGTTATGAACAAAGCCAGATTATGTTGCACACTTGAGATGTGTGGAAGCCACTGTGTAATCTCATTTGTTCAACAGAGGCATTAAATCTTTAAAAACACTGTAAACCATCTTATTATTAGATTACAGTTTTATTAGCGTTTGAATTTAAGATCTGACATGTAAATAATTGTGAATAATTAAAGTGTGGAAAATTCTTCATATTTGTCCAGTGTCAGTATGGATGTCTTTAAACGCAATGAACCAATAATTTCATTGTTGCACATTGATGTTTCAAATGCACAAAATATGTTTACTAGCCTATATTCACAATTTTGTAATAGGTCGCCAAAATTTGAAGCACAATACCTGACAAGTCAAACAAGAATAACCAAATTCAATGTTTGAGCAAACTCAAAGGCCACGGTGACCACTAACAGGAATTGTGTGACACTGTCTACATGACTTAAGCAAAGTTCATTGCTCATTCACAGAGAGAGAAAAGATGAGAGTAATGTTTGATTCTGCTTTATTTCCATACATTTTAAGGCAATTTTACAGCACAATCAAATGCATTCTACCAAAAAAACAAAATTTCTCCAATGAGTGAGCCAATCCTTGGTTGAAACAAAGGCACATAAGGGTTGTATCTTTCCTTTGCAGCATGCCACTACTAAACGCTGATATGTGAATGTTTGTTGAATGTAGACAGCAGGTTTGCAGTATTACGCTTTGAGCAAACAGGTTAGATAATACAAGGAAAAAGAACACGAGACTTTGCAAAAGGTAACACAGAAAAGTAACACTTTGAACCTTTTTAATGGAACAGTCCAAAATGACCATAATTTTTATTCTCCCTCGTTGTGGCCTCTTTTTTTCCTGCGAAACATAACATGAAAATGTTTGCTTTTTTTTTTTTTTTTGCTTGCTACTTAAAATCACAAAAATGTGTTCTATAGTACGACTTGTGTGCCATATTCCAAGTCTTCTCAAGCCTTATTATACAGGTGGAACCAACCGAAATATAAATCATTATTCACAGAAAATCTTCCCTTTTTCTGCATCACGCATGTCTCATTTGATGGCACTGATGCATCATCATGGCGTTTTGAATGCTGATGCAAATGAGATTTCACAGCTTCAGCAAAGGGGAAAATTAACAGTGAAATAACTTCAAATTCAGAAGACTTGAAATACACCACACGAGTTATGAGCTACTTGGTTGTCACTACTTTAAATTGTCATGTGTGGAATAGAGCTGCATAATGATTCTTAGAATTTCTTCTTTTGACTTCCACAGGGAAAATAACAGCATGAGTATATAGTGAATTTTTTATCTTTGGATGAACTATTTAAGCAGTGACTTTTAAGCAATATCAGAGATGTTTCTGAGGTACATCAGATAATGGTTTAAACAACAAATTAAACCAAATGATGGGGTTAACCCAGTCCCCTTTTCAATGGAATGGAATGGAATGGCTACATGAAGGAAATGACAACTAACTGAAACGCTAAAACTTTTTCTCATATCTGGTTGATCAACGCCGTCTTGAACACAGAAGGAAAACATGTGACGAGACAGATCTGTAATTCCTGAGCGTAAAGAAATAGTAAACTGAAATGACATGAAAGACGTTTTCTGGACGGCACTAGTAACATCAGATGTTAAGCATAAATATGGCTCTTATCCTGACTAATGAAATGACAAAACTCCCTTGATAATGATTAAGGAACCATATGATTGTTTTTTTTTTAATGCTGGTAGTATGAAAACATTTGACCAATGTAAACCAAGTTCCATCTGTTTTTTCCCCCTCAAAACAAACAAAAACTATTATGATCTTGCAGTCCTGCTGCATGTCATTTTGCCTGCAAACAGCTCACATGGAACTATACATCTGTGAACACATAAACTAGTCCTCCTTCACCTGAAAGGGCAGCTTCTGAGAAAACTCAGTCTTTCACTACTAGACGTTTCCTTGTAACAAACCTTGACGATTCCAGTGTGACCGAGAAAGGGAACCTTATGAACACACAGAGCTCGAGACAAACTACAGGTAGTGCTGTTCTCGATTACATTTGGTCACAATGTACAGCAATACTCATTGCTTCTAACATGACTTCTAGAACTTAATTTGATAAGCTTATGCGCCTGTTTTGCGAGAGGTTTTTGCTGATCTCGTTCAGCTTAGCTGTCCGCATAAACTTTTGCAGCATGTGAAAAAAAAATACATGCCCCATATATACAAGGCAGTTTTCAGATGCTATGTTTGGCTATCGACATACAGGTCTAATAAATATCTGTATTTGGTTGTCAGTATTAAGGCACGCTGGTAATGACAATCTCCTGAACAAGACGCTTCAGACAGCATATGGTGATTAAGGCAAAAGATATGCAACAGCAGAGATATGCAACAATAAAATATATGATTTAACCACCTCTGCCTTTGAAAACAACTAAAGGCACAGAAAACATCAGCATTTTGGATTCATTGTCTTGCAATGTCTGGAATTGGCACAATAACTTGATTTGAGGCACCATGTTAAAATGCCTGCCAAAGGCTTCGGTTTGGTTTACTACAGCACTGATGTAGCGTTCCTCTGGTTTCACCAACGGATGCAGACATTTTAGCCAACTAGCAGTCTGTAGTTCCAAAGATACTTAAAAATCCCAAAGAGATTAACGGAAACTCCAACACATCCAGGCAAATGAACTTTGTTTTTCCCAGCATGGAAGCTGATGGATTCAAAAGGTCCCCAGAGAGTGAAGAAGCCTCTCAAAAATGTGCAAAATTTGAGCTGGATTCTTTGGCAAAGGTAAGCCGATTGAACGAGAGCCAGGTCCAGTTTCTGTTCCTTTCCCTCTGCTGTTGTAGTGTAGTGTTTTGTTTTGTTTTTCTAGCAAAGAGAGAGAGAGAGAGAGACACTGAAGCTACAGTATAGAAAGGTTCTCAGGCTGGTGCTGACTGGTTCCACCAAGAGACTCCATCTTGTGGTCTCGGCTTGCAGACTGTAGCGATTGCCCTCGGGCCAGCACCATCATCGTGTCACTAGATATCCCAGCGAATTCAAAAGCGAACGTCCCGTAGAACAGCATGATGATGACACAGAAGACCCACTCGAAAATGGCTGATGCGTGTTGCAGGACAAAACTTTCCTGGACAAAAAACACGCCGCCTGAGGAAAGTTTCATCAAGGAATCATAGTGAACACTGTAAACTCATGCTCGGGCCTGTCTGCATTACAGGGAGAACATGCATGAACTCAATGAGAAAGAAAAGAAGAGCAAAACCTTAAAAAACACTGGGATATTCAAACATTCTATGAATATGTGAGATCTGAGAACATTGTGACAATAATCCTGACCAATGAAAAAAATAACAGATACATATTAAAGCTGTTAAAATTAAAGCATCTCAAGTATGGGGAAATTGTTAAATTATTTAATTACTTTACATTGTAGATTTGCAATGTTTGCATTTTTTGTGCATTTAGACTAATCTGACCTATTTTTTTCCTCAAATTTTTATAGATATTTCAATATTATCTTTATTGTAAATTTGTGTAGTGGAAATGGTAACACTTCACAATAAGGTTTCATTAGTTAACATTAGTAAACTACAGTTAACATGAGCTAATAATGAACAATACTTCTACAGCATTTATTAATCTTAGCTAATGTTAATTTCAACATTTACTAATGCACTTTTTAGATCAAAAGTTGTATTTCTTAACAATATTTATTGCACAGTAAACATGAACATTTTTATTAGATTGCAATCTGCAAGCAATCACATCATTACCACATGACACAAGCTGATTGGCTTCTGCTGATCCAGCAGCCAATGAGATTGCTAACTCAAAGTTTTCATAGTAAGCTAGTCCTACTATCAGAGTTTCTCTGAATCCCTCCACCTCCCCCAGCTCCACCTGCCTAAATCTGCGACGGGATTTATGTATGTAGCAGCAGCAGCATATCTTACATGCTCACATTACTGTGTATCTATAGCAATAGCAAGTCCATACTAGTACTACAGCAGCAGCATAGCACGTCAAGACCAAATACATTAATATTGCCATATTTAATAACATGCTAAAACTATTCTGAGAGTTGTCATGATTGAACATTAATAAAGGTTAATAAATGCTGGAATAAAAATACATTGCTCATTGTTAATTCATTAACAAATTTTAACGAATGAGTAAAGTATTACCATGAAAATCGAATATTGTGACCGCCCTAATCTTAATTGATCTAATACAAATACGTAACATAAAAACAATATGGATGAGTGATACTGTAAAGGATACTAAGCACCAGGCCTACAAAAGCCATCAGGGTCATAAAGAGGCGCAAATGACCTATATTATATTCTCCCTGAGTCTTTGCCAGGCGGTAGGTCAGCGCAGACTGCAGACACACAAACAGCATACTGGTGGGGAAGGCCACTCCTGCTCCAACATAGTGAAGAACCTTGGCGTTATCCACCTGTGAGAAACACAACGGCAGGAAACAACAGTGAGCGCTGATTCACCAATCAAAACTACAGTACAGATGTCACACACTGGGGAAGTAGTTTAGTGTGTGTATGTGTGTGTGTGTGTGTGTGTGTGTGTGTGTGTGTGTGCGTGGGAGGGATGAGATCCATGGTACCCATTAAGTACCCATTTTTTTCTCTATTTGAAATGGAAAAACCACAAACAAACTTTTTGGAGTGTATGTTCCTGTATAAAAATAGCCCCATCTCTTGGAAATGTCTCTTCATTTTCATTTTCCCAGCTGTGGAAAGATCATATTTAGAGAGCCCTAACTGTTCAGTGCAAATCAGTTTAGGAAGGACTAATTAAAACCACACAAAATTGCAACACAAACTCATATTGAAAACACATGTCGACATTTTAAAACATAACCTGTAATCGGTTTTACTCGGTTTTCACATACAATCAACACATTTTTGTACTTGAAACAATGAAGGCTGGATTAAAAATATCAGAGGAAATATTTCAGTACAGTAAGTGGATCTGGTCAGTTACAAAATCACATTCCCAAAAAGGTAATGTAACATATTTTGGGAAATTCTGTTTATTCTGTTTTCCTTTTATAGCTGCAAGTTTGCTGTGCTCGAGTCGCCACACATGACTGTGTGGTGTGTTTATGGTCTGAGTGCTCACAATGCCACATCACATTCAACTCCTGAGCCAGATTCTCACCGCCAGCAGAGGGCAGCAGTGCACCCACAACACTCAAACACATTAACTCTACTGAACGCCACACAATCCAAGGTCTGTAATACCTGGAGAATATCAGTCCATAATAATCACACAATTTATAATACTACATTATTAGTAATGTATCAAGTTGTTTTTTTTAAAGAGTCTCTTATGCTCACTGAGGCTGCATTTATTTGGTCAAAAATACAGTGAAAACATTAATATTGAGAAATATCTTTACAATTGAAAATAGCTGTTTTAATATATTTAGAACAGACAGACAGATATCACTGTCCCTCGATCTACCCCTTCCCATAACTTCATGTTATTTATTCTTTTACTTCTTTTTTGACACACAAACAAAAGAAAAGTATCAAGTGTTGCAGGAGGAACTTTGGAAACCATAAATCAACTCCAGGCTTTGTCAGCGAACTACTGATTATCTCAGCAAATGATATCCTGTATGTTTCCCTAAGGCGAAGACTTCCCCTTCACTTCTGTCCAAATACTGAGCTGCAGTTCCCTGTGCTTTATCACACTGTCATTAGGACAAGGTTCTCCGCTCTGTAATGTGCAAGGTTTGTCATGGGCATCTCAGGCTTAAGGACAGGGATCAAAGCCGTCAAAAGCTTCCCAGTCATGTGGGAAACAAGCACAGGGGATGAGACTGTGATCATGTGACCTGTCTATAGAAATACACTTGATTTATTATTCTGCACAGACAAAATTCTGGCCACTCAGTTCACCTTCAAGTGTACAACTGAGTTTACAAAGAAGTTAATAACTTCAATAGTCCAAATGAGAAATCCAGGCAAACACACGGGGCATGTATGATCGGGTTTGATCTTAAATACCATGGATTTTATACTATGTCAAAAGTGAGGAACAAATCAGGATATATAAATGCAGAAACTGACGTGAAAATGTTCTTATGCGTACGACAACTGAAGCATGCGTGCAAACTTTTTGGTGCTCATATACCAGTGATTCAATTAATTCAACATTGTTTATGAAAAAATTATACATACATTTTTAATAGTTAGTCATTTATATTAATGATTTCCACAAAAAAAAAAATATATATATATATGGCAGCGGCTACTTACACTGCAAATAGCAATAGTGTAAATAGCCACACAAAAATATTTTGTGCTAGACAGATTCAACCACATTATGCAGTGTCTATTTTTGGGCTGTCAATAGATAACTTTTTAACAAAAAAAGTGTTAAACAAGATCATTTGTCGTACAATTAATCGTGATTAATCGCATACTTATCATGGAATTCAGCATACATCAATTATATTGTTTAACACTTTTTTTTTTTTTGTTAAAAAGTTTTTATCTATTGACAGCCCAAAAATAGACACTGCATAATAAAAGTATATGCCTACACCAACACATTGAAACCGGCCATGCCTACCACACATTCATTTTCAGAGAGCACGTTTGGATACTTGCCCATTGATGAGGAGTGCCATACATCTGAACCATAATGAGATATTTGTGGGTATTCTGTGGGTTGGATGTAATGCACTTGTACACATTGTGCTTGGATTTAAGGTGAACTGCAATTTATAAAGAGAGTCATTTTATAAATCGTTCAACATAGGGATTTATTCTGAAACTGGAGTACGTTCACACATAAAAATAAAGCCCCTGGACTCTTAACTAACCACTGTAGCAAAAGTATAAGAGCTGGTTGTTTTCTAAACTAAAGCCTTGGGCTATTAAATTAGCATGAGAGAGGAGCTTCTCTCACATGGACTTGCTTTAACATGTGGTTGAATGCCTGCCATACAAAAGATCTGTTTCTGTCTCTCCATTAATGCAGACGGTGCTTTAAGAACAATAAAAACCTGTTTATGAGTTTGATAGCATATAATAAACAGTGCTGTCAAAAGTAAATCTTAATCGAATTACACAATATCCGACTAATTAACAAATTCAAGTCAGGTCTTGCTGGTTTTCAGCATCTCATGCTATGGTTGTCATGTTTTTATAGAAGCTATAATACAACCTCTTACAAAGATTTTATTTTTGGGGTTTACTAGAATAGGTCTTAAATGGGTAAAAAAACACACTACTTTTCACATATTTTAATTTGTTGCAGCACCTGTTCCCAGTCTGTCAGTAACACTCGGTTTAGTTTCTGTCTCAATGAAGCCCCTCCTTCCGAAAAGCGCAATGTGCTCTGATTGGTCGGCTGGACCATGTGTTGTGATCAACCGCTTCAAGCGCGTTTCAGAAATATCACACCCCTTACCATAACTGCAAGTTTCACACTTATAAGGCAAGTCAACCAGGTCTCGCCACTTTGTAACTTTGCAGACATTTTTCATGCTCAAACAGCAACATTACACTAAAGAAAGTTGAAAATGTGAAAAAGCATAATCAGTCCTCTTTAAGATGCTGTGAGAAGTTAAAGTAGTTCAACTTTGAAATTTGTGTTCTGCTTTGCTTTGTCTAGCGGTTATTCAATAGAAACGTGTGCCTTGTGAAAAGCTCCACTCATTCTGTGTTCTCTGTATGGTTTGGTGAGGAATGTTGCCTGTATTAGCAGTAATAATAGACTTCACAAAAGCATAGATGCAATACTTGATTTGCTCTGACAATGCCAAAAAAAGAATTTTGTGTCGGAGGGCATGATTAATTGTATCACTTTTTTAATTAATCTTTTTTTTATAAATCACACTAAATTACTGTGGTAATGTGAGAGGTCTAATAATAAGCAATGGAATCTGAAATAGGTATTTTATTCATCATGCGTATGTTTTCCTTCAGGGGCCACTTTCTCTTCTCTGGGAATGCAGAAGAAAATATCTTTACAGGCTGGTAGGAGGAATCTACAGTTTGCTTTGGCAGCATGTAGCTGTCAGACCATCAGGACCAAGAGCAAGTAAGAATCTCTATGCACGGAACACACACAACGACACACACTTCAACATGAGCACCATGCTTCATTTATCCAGGATGATTCATCCAGTCAAATTCGGAGCAAGAAAGTTTGGCTGTAGATAAATGTTTACAGAGGACCAGAAAGAACACACATAAACATAAGCATTCACACTCGGATATAAAACATGCACACATGCTTACAGGAACTCTAGTAGTGCTCATGTTTAAGCATTATTCAGATGAGATTGGGATTATAAAAAGATGGGTATGTGGTCTGAAATAAACAACACTTGGAAACGTTATATAAATATATTCCATATGCAAGTACGGATAGGACAAAGTCGCAACATTGCGACATACATCAGAGTCAAATGGATTATTGAAAAATTCGTAAAAAAATGATTTTGGTTCTATTGTTTGTAGTTTTGAAGAAGGCCGATCTGAATGCAACTGTAAGAAAAGGGCGGGGTTTAAGCAGACTAAAAGTCTGGCATATGCCACCAGAGAGAAGTCTGCATAATTTAACATATGAAATTTGTATATGGATAAATCGTTCACATTATGGTCAATGAGATGTTTTTTTATATATAAAATAGATGAATTTCCATTTTATGCCAGCTTTAAGGTGAAGATCATACCTGACGCTGCTATCATAAAGGATGTTTTGAGAAAATGTCGGAATCTGACTCTTCTTATTGATTTTATTCTCTTTTTCTGATTGATAGCCTGCTAAAAATCCAATCCATCATAAACCAGTCATGATGTTCTCAAGCAAAACTGAGATGCGCAGGTGTAGCTGGTCCACCATAACCTCCGATTACAATGCTAGGGAACCAGCATTTAAAACATACGCTGTTGCATGAAGCCAGTTTCAGTTCTTACTGGTAACTTCAAGATTTGTTTAAGCAAACTTCCAACTCAATATGGTGGATTGGTTTTTAGTTGTGCATTGCCAAAACTGGAGCAAAACTGTGAGCAAAGTGACATATATCTGATGCAATAAAGCCATTCCCCCTGTATATCTTACACCCAAATTTACAGTCAAAATAATTTATTATATTTATATTATATGATGAATTATAATTAATATACTATATTAATTTAATTATTATATGAATTGACAATTAATATTAAACTTTACATTTAAATTAATATAAATACATACATATAAATAAATTCCTTAATCTGTAAATCTTTTAAACTGATTAAGGTTACATCGATATTTTCTTTCAGCTACTTACTCAAACTTTTGCTCCAGCAGCAGTGTTTATTACTGCCTTGTAAATGCATTTAAATTGGTGACATTTTTCATAGCTATCTCTTAATATTCAATAGAGAAGTGAATTGCATCAGCTCTCTCACAAGAAGTGAAACTGACGCTCTCATGTTCCATGTTTCCTGCATGCGTCACACTTTAATCACAAACTCCGGACAGACAGCGCAACAAGATATTTAGTTTTAGTTGCATAATTCAACAAAAGTCTAAATAAATTAGGGGAAGTGATGTGGAGAAATAATATACCGCAAATCAGACTGTTCACATGGAACTTAACTTCTCAGAAGACCCCTAAAAACTGTAGCTAATTTGCCATGTCATTTTTTACCATGCTTATGTGAGAAAAACATTCGATTTGGACAAAATGAAAAAGTGAAAAACTTTAATACTAGACTCATCTGAATAGGGCTTGAGTTAATTAGAAATACAAGGCAGCCTAGTAGCGCAGCTCTTTCAGCAAGCTCAGGCAGGTCTGCAGGAACAGAGTGGTCACACACCTCTACCTATCAACACAGGACTCACTCCAAAAAGCTTTGTTCTGTGGAAACACCGTATCATTTCGAAACCAAACTTAAATTCAAAGACCATCAGGACTTTCAAGTTATCAAATCTGGGAAACTGAAAGAGCACAGCCAGAGTTACATAACCTGACTTCCCCTTTTTTTCTGATGGTAATAAGGAGAGTCTGCTGGCGCTCTTGTCATCCTACACCACAGCGGTGGAAAGCGCCAGAAGGGCAGGCAGGCCTACTGATGAGGCGCAGATGTGGCGTTCAGGCCACGTGCTCATTCCCGCCTCTCCTGCCTGTCAGATCATGGTAGCTCTGGACTCCGTACACACAGCACATGGTGCAACCGTGACTCACCCACATTTCCAGTAACCTTCCTTCCATTTCATAGAAAACAGGAAGAATGGAGCAATCCCTTTTTCTTTCTAGACGAAAGTGCCTATTTTGGTATTGAATGTTGGTGATGGGAATGGAACTAGTACATCTAGATTTTCAAATGTCACAATAAAACTACTGAAAGGCTGGATTGTTATGCAGTCAAGACAATTCAATCTTCTGCACTTAAAGTCAGTTTAAAAAAAAAGTCCCATACCACACATTTTTCTTGTTAAATATTCCATTCACTTGGAAATATTTCACATTAAGGAAGTAAAATCATTTACAAATACCACTTCACGACTTTTAGGACCCCATGAAGTCGCTTTACGAGTGCAGTGTTCTTTCCTGTGTTGACATATTTCCAACTGAAACTAGAAGCAGAGTTTGTCCCTTAAAAAACTAAAAGGCTTTAATTACATCACAGCCACGAGTCATGGTTTGCAAAGAAAGATGCTAGTGTAGTGCAGGAGTCAGAAATATTTTAGGTCTGTTTTTCCTGAAAGAGAAAGTCTATTTAAAAAGGTACACTACAGTTCAAACGTTTGAGTCCTTAAAAATAAATAAATGCTGTTCTTTTGAAGTTTATCAAAGAATTATTGGAAATATATCAGGGTTTCCATAAAAGTATTAAGCAGCACGTTAGTTTTTAATATTGATAATAATAAGAAATGTTTCATAAGCACCAAATCAGCATATCAGAATGATTTTTGAAGGATCATGTGACACTGACGATTGGAGTGGTTATGCTGAAAATTCTGCTTTTTTATCTGCTTAATTTAGTCAACATTAAGGAGCACACTAGCATACAGATGGCATTAAAGACTAAAAGCCTCAAAACTCTCATTTTGATTTCATGGGGTCTTTAACATTGTCTCTACAATCCAGTTAAAAACAAGTCACTACTGCAACAGCTTTTATTCCTATGAAGTCAAGGGAGTTTTGTTTGGCAAACTGCATCACTGTAACATTTTAGCTCATCTTAATGAAGGCCCGACTGGAGCACAATGTGGTAGGCGGAGGGCAGGAACGTTCCGTACACATGTTCCTTACAAAAACATAGGAGAAGGGAGGCACTTCAGGAGCAGACTGCTGGTTTTTTTTACCAACTCCAGACCACAGATGGAAGAAAACATAAGAGCAGAGTGGGGAAGGGCCTGGCAAACGTGACCTAATGGACTGCAGACCTCACATGTGCGATCCAAACATGGATCTCTCTGCTCAGCACACAATGCAGCTCCACACAGCACGGGTGGTCCTCGTATCATTATAATGGCTTAAAGCGAGGCATTAAAGCTATATTCCCTGCTGAAGAGACTATGTTGGACCAGCATGAATTTCCATGAAGGCGGGTTTAGCCTGGAGATGCTTCTCAGATATCATGATCCTTCTGATAGACCCAAAAATAAAAATTTAAGGGATTGTTCATTAAAGTCATAATCTACTCACCCTGGTGTTGTTCTAATGTCGCATGAATGATCCCATGTGACACGTGTCGTATATTCCAAGTGTTATGGGGGTTTGGATAGGGTTTGGTAAAAAACAAACCGAAATGTAATGTATTATTAAGTGAAATTCTTGACCACGGCTGCACAATGTGCACGTTCGTGAGACTCTTTTAGCGACGCAGTTCACTCCATCTTGCCCAGAAAAAGCACACAAGTTGTGAGAAATCAAGATTAACAAAATTGCAACATGAAACTATTCATTTAAGTCATCAGTTACACAAACCAATAAAACTTTCTTTCATCTTTGAAACACAAATTAAGATATTTTTTTATCAAACCTGAGAGATGTCCCTCTATATATTGTACACACAACCAAATCTTTGATGCATCAAAAAGTTCATAAAAGGATGTAAAAGTAATCCATATAAATCGAGCTGTTAGGCATATTTGAGCTTCCACAAGAACCAATGAGTTTTCTGCATCAAGCAAGTTTGAGCTTCCATTTATCGTATTTGATGTATGTACTGTATGTGCGTTGATCAATGTTTATATGTAAATAAATGTCCAAATTAAATCATATTCACCTTATTTTTAAAGTAAAAGTGTATGCAGCCATTTGTAACAATGTGCGAGGATTCCAGTGTCATTCGCTTACACTGGAAAAAAAGTATTATGGGGTAAGATCGACACGAGGGTGAGTAAATGATGACACAATTTTAATTTTTAGGTAATCAAACTAACCCTAATTCAGTCCTCAGGATGTAACAAACAAAAATGTTTCCATGGCCAGCTAGCTGACTAAGCTTGAAGAAATGCAAGGGAGTAGCTTTGCTTGATTTTCAAAACATTTCAAATATGCAAGGGGAGCAGAACCAAAATAACTAAGTGAATAACAAAATTGCTGATAAGATGAGTTAAGTTCATAATGCTGCAATGACGAAGGTCCATGCCTATTTTATAACACCTGCTGCCTATGAAAGTTTATAAGACATCACTACAGACTGCTTCAGTGAGGGATGGACAAACAAGTCTAAACCTGTGCTGTCTCCTGCACACACACACACACACACACACACTGCTTCTGATGGAGTACATAGTTAAGATTTGGGTGCTTATATTATCAGGAGAAAGGTTTGCTTCCCCCTCTTTCTCTATGGCAACCAGCCCATAAAAACCTGTGATGCCCCCATTGGCCGACCTCCCCACATCGCTAGCAGTCTGGGCACTCAGCCAAACGTCCAAACATATCAACCTGCAAAGACCCTGTCGCCAAGGGCTCACACCGATTCATGAATAAAGGTAAAGGATGTTGGTTTCGCAGGGCTCGAAGGAGCTTGTGGCTCCACATGAGAGAGTTTATATAGAGTCTGCCTTTCATCTAAACACTGTGAAGGTGGATCCGAGGTAGAACAGGAGTAAAGTATCACTCATACATGGCTGAAACAAAACAAAAAAACGTATCCAAACAGTCTAATATATACACATACACTCAATTGCAAGCTAAGATGCACTCACAAACACAAACATAAGCAAGCCCCAAGGTTTGGACACACTGGACTGAATTTATGTTTCTTATGACCTTAAAATATGTCCTCTTCTGCTGTCACGTTTAAACCGACCCTGAAGAAAACTGGGCTGCTGTGGGGCAGTTTGTTACAGACGAGTAAGATAGTACGGTTTATGTAATCTGTACCTGGAAGTTGCCGACCATGATGAGTCCTGCAGCACAGATCCATCCAGTGGAGAGACTTGCTGTATTTAACACACAGTTCTGGTGCTTCTCAATCACAAGGGCATAACGTAAGAACACAATCACCATCACTGAGAGTTGGAGACAGAGTGAGAGAAAAAATGTTATTTTATAAAGAAATACCACCATTAAAAGATTGCATTACAAACAATTGTCAAGCAGAAATTAAAAAAATGTATTTAAAGACAGAATATGATTTTTTTTTTTAATACAAATTACATAAACTCGAATGTTTTTATTTCTTAATTGCAAAAGCTTAGCAGGCTTTAACAATGTAGTCTTAAAATAAAAACGTGCAACAGTCACTAAGATGTTCCCTGTTGAATGTTATAGAAACATTTAGCAGTGGTTTTTCTAACGGTTAAGATTTCTAAAGTATACGAGTTCATATTTGTTCACATTTGGCAGACACCAAAGTTCATTCAAGTTCTACATGTTATACACTCAATAAGTGCCAAATGAGAGTAAAAATGGCCTTGGTGAGTAAAAGGTAACTATCAGGAACTTCAGTATTTTACATGTATATGTAAATGTAAGAAGATAGCCAGCCCCTCACTGATGTACGGTAAGTGATGTACGCAATGTAAAACGATCTAAAAAAAAAAAAAGTATGTTGTGACTTGCCCTCATCTTCACATTTTCATGCAGTGAAAATCTTCCACTGAGGTATGATATCTATGAGGTAAATCTATTTTTTACTCTAAGTAGTGACACATGTCAAATATTAATTTCATAAGCCACCAAAATTAAAACAACAACATAATGATGCATCCTCACATATTTATGACACAGTATGCATTTTCACAGAGAGACACATAAAAACAGCCAAGTACGGTAGTCAAATTATCATAATGACAAAAATACAGCAAAATAATGACAAAAAAAAATGTATTAATCTATTCTTTAAACCGCTTGTCCTCTTATAGGATCACTGTGATGCTGCAGTCTATCTAGCCAAAATATATTAGAATATATTACAACTTTTATTTCTTTTCATTTGTATCTTATGCTCACAAAGGCTGCATTTAATTGATCTAAAATACAGTAAAATATTGTGAGTAATATTGTGAAATATTATTATAAATTATAATTATATGACAAAGTAATGGTTTTGTATTTAAATATATATTTTAAAATGTAATTTATTCCTGCGAAGCAAAGCTGAATTTTGAGTTTTTACATGATCCTTCAGAAATCATTCTGCTCATAAGCTGATTTGGTGCACAAGAAACATTTCTTATTATTTTTCAATGGTAAAAACAGTTCTGCTGCTTAATATTTTTGTCAAAACTGTGATTCAGTGTTTCTTTGATGAACCGGAAGTTTAAAAGAACAGCATTTTTTTTGAAATGGCAATATTTTGTAACATTATAAACTTATTGTATTATCAATTGACTATGTCCTTGCTCAATAAAAGTATTAACTTCTTTAACAAAAAAAATTGTACTTGCCCCCAAACTTTTTTGTACTTGCCCCATACCTACATATTTTAAAATAAAAATGTATTTTATTTGAAGTTCTGAAATGAGTTCATTTGCTCTTTTTATGTTGTTTTATCAGATGTTTGTACAAATAGGTCTTGATGACATACAGTACATTACTATGTTAGTGTGACTTAAACGAGACAGAAGCAGAATAGTCTCTTTACTCATCTCCAAACTAGTCAGACTCACTTTGACAAAACAACCAGTTCAGTATCATTTTTTGGTCAAGAAAATCCATTGTTTTTCTAGAAAGTCTAAAGAGGCAGGCAACGTGGAAAGATGAGAAGCGAGTGAATAAAAGAGGGGCTTCATGATGAGATCTCTAACATAAATCAAGCTGCTGCAATCTGCTCAACTGTTTTACTGCTGGGTTAATGCTTAATGAAAACTGACTGGGGCAGATGTGGCCTGTTAGAGTGGCAAAGTGTTGGGGGGAGAGGACAGACAATAAACCACCCCTCCTTTCTCAGCCCAATCCACCAACGAGAATGTTCCTGGATGTACTTCTGAGTCAACATTATTACGGCTATCGTGACACATCTACCTAAAGAAACGCTGCAGGAAGGACCAGCATGAATTTTCAAGCTGGTTAGTGCTGGTCTTGCTTTTGAACCACTGTAGCCATGTTGCTGACCAGTAGCTGATGATGCAGGTCAACCAGCATGGAGGAGGTGGTTGATCAAGAAAGCCTTGCTGGTTAAGCTAGATCAAGAGCCCACTAAAGACCAGCTTCCAAAACACAAAAATGCTGTGTAACCATCCATGCTGGTCTTTTCAACAAAAAACAAATTTGACATATAAGAGGCTTTATGTAACTTTTGTGGTAGCAACTAATTTAAGATGTTCGATACAGCATGTTGCAGGAGAAGTTACGAGCATGGAAAAACAAACGACATGTCTGCAGATGAAGGGAATTAACTCGGTTTGATAAAATCCAGCTGAAACGGCACAACAGCAACAGAAAATGTGGACCATAATAGTTGTTAACTGCATTAGACTACACTGTTAGCTGCAGTCTTCCTTCCCAAACATCTACTGTTGCCATTTCCCTCATGAATGGGCCCTCAGTTGATACGGGCACAGGAAACAATGGGACTTCAGCGTATGCAGCAATCTGCAAATAGCTAAAAATAACCGCTTACTGCTGACTTTAACTTCTTGTGCTCAGGACAAACCCAGATTCCCTAAACGCAGGGCGTAACGAAAGCCCACAAATGGTCAGAAAATGGTCTTTCCAACTGCCTATCTGTGTATATGTTTGTGTGTAGGTGTGTTTGTAAGCACGGTTTCCTGGCTCTTGGCCTCAGAATGCAGAAAACAAGACTCAGAAACACATGGTGTCCGTCGGACATGTGCAATTATTATTTCTGATGTGTAACTACCACCACACTTAACAGACAAACAAAGCTATGTTCAACCCCAATCAAACTCACTCTACATTAATGGCAATGTTTAGCCTAAAAATGTGCAAGAATTTTTTTTTTATATTAGTATTTCATTTTCATAAGCTTTTCAACTATTTTTTTTTTTTTTTTTTTTCAGTTAACAACAACCATTGTTAATAGTTTTAGTTTACAATAACAATGCTGATTTAAAAGAGACTCGTTCGCCAAGAGTCCATGGAAAACCCCTTGATGTGCAGTGAGATGTGAAAAGTACTGTAGCTTGTGAGGAATATTGTATGAGGACTCAAAGCCAGCGCTCACACAGTATCTCTGTCACGCAATCTCCCCTAATTTCTGTGTATTCACAGAGAAGGTTCCAGTTTGTAAGGGGTGAAATGTGGCGGAAATACTGCAGCCCAAACACATTAGCGAGACAACACCTGTGTATTTATGGATCACGGGTTTTCACTTTGGTGTAGCATTCCCTCAAGAGAACAAGAAACAGGAGATAAAAGTAAACAACTGCCCTGTCACAAGGTCCTAGGGAGCCTAAACTAGCTTCGGTCAGTTCCTGCTGTGAACTCTCTCCACCCTGTTTCCCTTCTGTTAGAGCGCTACACTGCTGAGAGATGTTTCCTCTAGTGCAATGCTGACTTCAAAAAGAGCTCAGATTCGGGAATACTGAGAATTATATAAGCCACGAGAAAACAATGCAGCCCTGGGGAACTGATTGTCACCCTTGATCGAACAGTCGGCATGCAATTTTTTGGCAGGTGTGCATTGCGTTTTATAAACGTTTTAGAGTAAACAACTGCATTAAGATCCTCTTATCCTGGCACAGTGATGCAATAAATCACGTAGCATGCGGGGAGTTTTTGTTTGATAGTGGTGTTATGTAAGACGCATTTTCAAAACAGAATTCAAAACGCAACTTTCTTGTATTGTTGGCCGAACAACGAAAATTTCCTTGTGCAAACAGGCAGAGACTCCCAGCAGGAGAACGCTCTCACTTATAGTTACACAGGGTGGAGGATTGAACACAACAATACAGCCCTTCAGCTCTCAGCATGGACACCGCCACCAGCCCCAGACGCTCAGGTCAGAGGTCACGCTCAACCGATGATTCTCTCTTTTCACAGACCTGCTGTATAGTTTGCACTCGGCTGTAACCGACAGTATCTGCAAGGAGTTCAGCATTGTTCACAATACAGCTGAATTTATGTCCGGGGAGCACCACGAGCAAGACTTATGGATATGACTCAGCAGTTCTTTTAAAAAAACAAGATGCTTTGTAATTCGATACAGCTCAAATATCAAAATGTTAGATATTAACATTTGTATTTTAAGGGGATTTCTGTTCTTGTTTATCTGTTTTAAACTAGCCCTCTGGTCATTGTTTTTGCTGTGATGTGATTCAAATTCAATTCGGATAATTTCTGAAGATGATTCATCCTCAGCAACTCACTTGGTGTCTGATGACAATGTTTGGTAATGTGCAGTGACTGCATTGACCGTTCAGTTTTATAAATGCTTGAACACACACACATCCACCCACCCAGCTTTTTTGAGTTGTGAAATATCAAAATGACACTCAAAGCTTTTCCGGGCAAGTTTAGAGAATGAGCAGTGTGTGTCGTCAGCTTTTAGACGATAATGTCTTCCACAAAAAAATCTGACATCAGTGAACATAAACACATCCGTATTGTTAAAGATAGTTGGCCTTGAATAGTTCGTCAACCAGTGGCAGTGATATTCCACATACGCAAACGCTAAGCCTGTGGTTTCCTGAGCTGATTGCAACCCAGACAGTGAATCATTGTGCTACAGATGGGAATCATTTACTGGGGAGGGAACTACAGATTGATTTGAAATTCCAAAATCAAAATGAAGTTCAGGAATGTTGTAATAAATGAGAGGAAAAAAGGGAAGTTGATGCTAAAAGGTGATGCGAGCAATTTGCAAATTTTAACTTTCTCCTATCCTAGCTTAAAATGCAGAGAAAACTATACAGTAAGTAACCGATCTGCAGGTTGATTTTCCTGCTCTCTAATTTTGAGCATCCAAACCAGCCCGACACAATTTAAATGTTTAAAAGTTTGGGGTCAGTACGTTTTTTTTCAAGAAATTAATCATTTATATAGCAAGAATGCTCAAATTGACAGTAAAGACATTCGCAATGTTACAAAGTATTTCTATTTCAAACAAATGCTGTTCTTTAACTTCCTATTGATCAAAGATTCCGGATAAAATGCACAACAGTTTCCACATAAAATGTTAAGCAGCGCAACTGTTTTCAGTGTTTTAACTGTTTTAAACTTTTGAACAGTAGTGTAAGTGGCAGATGCACATTGAAAACTCACCCATAAAGGATCCGGTGCTGCAGATGAGACTGAAGAAGCAGCTCTCTGGAGGAAGTGTGCCACATTTACTGCAGATCAGAACATCAGAACAGAGGTTAGATGCCCAGGGTTCTCACCACATGAATAAACACACATACATACATGCTCATTCCAAAGCAAAGGGTCCTGAGGGATGAACTCCCATTGGCAGTTGACTAAAATAGGACACTCTGGCTCTTGGGAGCACACTGGCAGCTGTGGATTATTGGGAAAAAGAGGGATGGAGCTAGAAAAAGGCTTGAGGACCCTCGGCTATTCTCCCACAGCTGTCACACTGTTTGGGAAATGACAAAAGATAAGCAAAGATAGGGCCTCCACTGATGAAAGACTGTGCAAGCGCCTCACCATGAAAGGAAATCTTCCTCCTTAACGCATACTGTAGGTAATCTTTACTGAAGACCATTTCAGCTTTATATAACATGTCACTGTGGTATGAAGCTTTCAAAAGAAGATGCAGCTCTAAATATACAGTATGGAGTAAACAAACTTCAATTTAAAGTCAAGCTAAAAGTTCTGAGAATGGCTGGCAACCAACTTTCCAACATCTCATTGGATTAAATGTCTTAAAGGGATACTTCAAATGTAAATTCTGTCATTATGTAATCACCCTTATGCCTTTCTAAACCTGCATGACTTTCTTTCTTCTGTGGGTAGATTGAAGAATCTTCACACTGGTCTTTTATAAACAAACAATTCATGGTGAAAAAATGACAAAAAACCCCAATTATAATAGTCTCATAAAAGTGATACATATGACATGTGCACTTTATTTCAAGTCTTTTGAAACCATACAAAAGCTCAGTGTGAAGATTGAGAACATACTAAAATATAAGCAATATATTTTTTAGCTTGACTGTCAGGGTACTATGGATTATCATTGTATGGAAAAAGACCTGGGTTAAGAGTCTTCAGAATATTGTTTTGTTACATAGAAGAAAGAAAGTAACAATGTTTTGGAACAATGTGAGAGTGGGTTAATTATGACAGAAATACTATAAACCAACTAAAAGACAAAATGCAATGTTCTCCTGAAAAGCTGAACAAAAAAAAAAAACTTTTTAGGGTTTTAAAAACGGTCAACTACTGTCAGGGTTTACTAAAGACATGCAGTGAAAAGTTAGCGCTGAAAGGTGTGGACACGGTTATTTTTGCGGCTGTCCTTATTGCATATGCATTTGTAAGAGTTTCCCTTTCAAATGCAACATTTATATAGGAGGAGAGCATTTAAATGAATCATGCAAGAGGATTTACTAAGGTTTGCACTGGTAAATGTGATTTCACCAAGTGCAACATGTCCCTGGATCAACTTTTTATTATTATCCTGAAACAACATTCAAATCAACCAATCAGATTTGAGTTAGGTGCTTCTGCATCAGTGTTATTCACCATTTCCCTCTGAGTTTAGTGATAACTTATGGGTAGAGTTGGGTTTAGGTGTAGGAGTAGGGTTAAGACTAAATTTTCTTACACGAATGTTGTTCCAGGATCAACAAAATATGTTAATCCAGGAACATGTCTCACTTGACAAAATCACAGTAAACAGTTTGCACTAGTCAATTTACTGGTATGTGTGCCTTATTTAACGCCCCAAAAAGCATGTCTTAAACCAGACGCAAATTCACGCTGCTCTTGGTAGATTGTGTTGGTCATTATGCAAATGATCCGTCTGTGATCTTTAATTTGCACGTCGTCAGTAGATCACGCGCAGAACTTTCCACTCCCATCAGCACTTTTATGGGATTGCGCTCTCACGCTAATTTTCCCTGTTTAGTAAATATGGCCCTTAATTTCTACAAATTCCCTGAAGCAAACTCAGCTACCCTAAACCAATTTTCGGCCAAATGAGCCTCGACTGGATTACATATAGCAATGCTTTCTATAAATACATCACTGAGGTGTTAAGCTCTATAATGATAAGCTAAAAAAGAAGTATGCTGTTCCAAGGTTTGTGAGTGTGGATTTGACCTTTCACCCACTTCAGATACCTTTAGGCTAAGAACCGCAGACTATGCTGGGTAGCAGTCAAAATAAACCCACACGCAAACACACATAAAAACACTCACACTGCTGGTAGTGGAAATACAGATCATGGACACACCCAAAGACATTTCGCATATATAACTCAAGTTCTCATACTCCATAAACCACACAGCTCTGAAGGCAACAGAGACAGACGGTCTACTGAACAGCTCGGGTCAAAGATCCCACAAGTTTTTCCAGAATCCACAATACATGCATTGTCAGATTTCCCTTTGATGAGAAAATGCCTAGAGAAGTCAAATAAATGCTGCTAAACCATCTCAATGTTCTTGCCATTTCTGTCAGTATGGTTTTGTTTTTTCCTCAGTAATTTGGGAAATTCCTTTGTGTGGTGGACAAGTGTCAGTTCCTGAAGAGTTTTTGTCTCAGCAAGAAAAATAGCTTTTAAAGGGGTGGTAAAATGCCATTTTCACAAGATGTAAAATAAATCTCTGATGTCCCCAGAGAGTGTGTGTGAAGTTTTAGCTCAAAATACCCCACAGATATTTTTACATAGCATGTTAAAGTTGTCACTTTTTGAGGGTTTGAGAAAAACGCACCTTTTTGTGCCTGGCCCTTTAAATGCAAATGAGCTGCTGCAGAGGGCGGGGTTTCAAGAGCTCCTGTGTGTTAGCAGCTGCGATTACCTCACGCAGACACACTAAAATGACAGAAACTGTTCTGTCTTTAATGTTAAAACGGAGTCAGACAAAGATGGAGAGACTATATTCTGTCATGGTAATGTATAAATCGCTCGTGTAGGAACTGTTGTGAGATGCACACAGTGTGACTTTCTATTGCATGTGAAAAGACGGATGCTAAAGTTTGAGCTGACTCACAAATGTACTCTAATACAACAACTCTTCCTCTTCTTAAAGGGCACCTATTATGACATTTAAAATGTTCCTAATGTTGTTTAGGGAGTCCCCAACAACAGTTTTACGTGCATGCAATGACAAAAAACACTTTTGTTTTCGTATAATATGCATTTATTTTTACCTGATTTGCTCACCGACTCCCAAATGATTCGTTCAACGACTCGTTTTTCCAAACCCCTCCTTTGCGCGACGCTAATCTGCGATTGGTCAGATGACCCAGCAGTGTTTACAGAGATAATACTTATTGTTTAACACGGAGTACAATGATGCTTTTATCAATTAAATTGTGTTATAATAATGATTATAGTCCACTGCTTTGTAGTTTGTAGTAAAAAACTAAAAATAAGATAAAGAATTTAGCGAGCATAGCCCAGAGTTCATATTGTAAAAGCACAATCAGTCTTTGTTTGCGTTAGCCCGATGCATAAACATAACGTTTTTACAAAAAAAAAAAAAAAAAACTGTTACGTTACTACGAGGTATTATTCTATTCTTTAAGACAACTCCGAAAACAACGACAAACACTTCACATATCTCAATACAATTGCCATTGAAGACCTAGAAGCTAAACGGTGCTTACACAACAAACTAAATAATTATTAAGCATGCTCCATAAAACATAAAAGCAACAATTATTAATAACACTTACAGGTTGTGATACGGAGGAGGAAGCTGATGCAAATACACTTGGAACTGAACCTTCCTTCAATATCAGCGGCTCGCGAATCCAAGTTTGATTGCATTTAAGTTGGTAAAGCAATCGTCTTCAAAATGGCGCGAACAAAGCACAAGGCTCGGACTATACTTCTGTGGTATAGTTGTATATATGAATTGTAGCCACTTAGTCTTCAAATGCTCCTCCTTGGGCAGATGAAAAAAGTTGAGTTTGAGCCGCACTTCAGAACACAGCGTCTCGTCGCCATGATGTTTCCCTGCTGGCCTTGGAGCGCAATAAGTGGGCGTATCGTATTCAAATAACTTGACAAGTTGACGTCATCTAGTCAGAGAAAAAGCTTCGGTCTTCTAACGATTCATAAAAATGACTCAGAGTCGACTCTTACTTTTGAAAGACAATAACTTTATATACGGTGCACTTTCATATTTCAAACTTTGCAGGATGTTTTTGTTCACTTAGATCTATGTTACACACTACATGAAAGGTACATTTCAAAATTCCATAATAGGCGCCCTTTAACATGGACTGCGTGTTCCCGGGGACGGGGCTTAACTAACATGTCACTAACCCGGGAAGAATGTCATGTAGTCCCTACCAGCCGTTTGTTGTAGTCTTTTTCTTTAAAAGCAAATATCTTCCTTTGCTTTGAACTTTGAGCGTTGTAACTTTGCAGATGTTGTTTATGCTCAAACAGCAACATTACACACTAACTAAAGTTAGAAAAGTGAAATCATACTTTACCACCCCTTTAAAGGGATAGTTCACCCAAAAATGAAAATTCTGTCACCATTTACTCACCCTAAAGTTGTTCCAAACCTGTGTGAATTTCTTTCTTCTGCTGAACAGAAGAAATAAACTAAAGAAGATATTTTGAAAGAATGTCAGGAACCAAACAGTTGTGGGGCACCATTTCCTTCCATAATATGAAAAAAATACTATGGAAGTCAATGGTGCCCCACAAATGTTTAGTTACAAACATTCTTCAAAATAGCTTACATTTAGTCATTTAGCAGACGCTTTTATCCAAAGCGACTTACAACTGAGGACTACAGCAAGCGAGTCATCGTGAAGAGGCAAAAATAACGCAAGAAGTGCTCAAAATACAAAGTTCAGGCATTGCTCAGAGTAGCATAAGCCCAAAAAAAAGGATTAAAAAAAATAATAATAATTATGTCAAGTGCTCACGGAAGAGATGAGTTTTCAGTTGTCTTTTGAATGTATTCCTTTGTGTTCAGCAGCAGAAATAAATTTATACAGGTTTGGAACAACTTAAGGGTGAGTAAATAATGACAGAATTTTCATCTTTGGGTGAAATATCCCTTTAACTGAAACTGCTTGTTAAAAGGTCCAGAGTAGGTCACACATAACAATGTTTCTAGATTCCTGTTTCTCCCTGACCTCGTCTCAGTCTTTAGATGGAGGAAAAGAGAAATGACACACCAGAGAAAAACAAGAGATGTGTGCAGAAGAAAGGAAGGGGTTGTTGAGTGAAGAATGTGCTGACACAGACCCCTGCGTCAGGTAGGGAGGGAGGCTGAGAAGGGGCACTTTCTAGGAATAAGGTGCAATTTGGAGTTCATTTTGGAGATTTTTTTTAATTAAATTTCATATTTTTGGTAGTGAGAATTAATAGGGTGCTTTCACACTTGGATCAATTGTCTGGTCCGAACCTGAGTTTGACTGCTCCCCCTGCCCCACTGGATTGGGTTACCACTGTATTATTTGGGTCCGAGCAGCAGTGTGTTTGCATCATCAAAGCAGCAGCTGTTTACCCCTGTTGCTTAGTAACAACGACGAAGGAGAAGGCGGCAAAATGTTGAGTGTTGCTCACCTCACTTAAATTTTTTATTTTTGAACCTTTGGTTCACTTCCGCGTTTTAATACGATTGTGTTCATATCAGCAGTGAACCACGACGGAGTTTTAAAACCATTAAAAAAAACATATTCATTCATGTTAACTGAAATAAAATGTGAAAATCACTTGTTTTAAAGGGCCCAATTACGCTTTTTCGCAGTGTGTAATATAGCTGTTTATGGATGTAAAAGGTCTGCAAAGTTTTCAAACAAAACTAAAAAAAAGTTTTAAAAGATCAAAGCCTAGACAAATAAAGTTATTGTCTCCTCGAAGAAAGAATAAATTCTGAACTGCCGAAACGAGTCGTCAGCAATTCTCGTCTCACTTCCTGCTCGAACCTACGTAGGTTTGTAACAAATTTGCATAATACCAGCCTATGATTTTCATTGGCTGCATGTGAACAACATCAACTTTGCCCCACCCTAAAACACTAGTTGTAGCTGAGACCTGGAAGAGTTTGGTTCATGTTGTCAACATGTCGAGAAGATGCTGTTTTCTGCACTGCGAATCCACTTTGACTGGGCCATCCACTTTGACTGGGCCATCTGACCAATCAGAGCAGAGAGGCGGGGTTAAGAGAGTCTAAAAACGATTTGTTCGAAGATTCAGTCTGATAAATAAGGTGATGCGCAATGTATGTTATGAGAAAATGTACTTTAAAATAGCATAATAGGGGCACTTTAAACATCAATTGTCTGTACTTTAATGGTGATTTTGTTGTTGAATTCTTGACGTTCTCGACCAAAAAAAAAAAAGATGTTAAAGCTACACTGTGTGATTTTTACCCCCATCTAGCGGTGAAAATGTATATGACCATCCAGTGAATATTAGTTTCTGTTCCTCTCAATTCCGATTTCGTTTTAACTCCTACGGTGGCCAATGTAGTCCAAGATTAACATGGCTTCCAGTTCGACCTCGTCCATTAGTATTCCTTCAAGTGATAAGGTTACTTTAGAAAACTATTATAATTTGCAGTAATTTAATTTGTCAGTTAACATATTGGTTATGACATCTATGTAAAATGAATAATAGTTGTATGTTTTCGTAATTTTTTTACCATTTCATTGCTAACATCAGCTATCAGGTTCCCAGACGAATGCAAGCTAATCTTAGTAAAGTAACTTTTATCAGTGCTATCGTTATTCTGTATATTGTACGACATCACTAGCGTAAGGCAAAGTTTACATTGTAGGCTATATCATTTTCTCCGTGAGAAGAGATCAGTTGATGTGACGGAGGTGCGAGGGAGAGGTAGAGGTAGAGGGAAAGGAAACAATAAAAACAGGGCCGGTGCCAGTGAATTGCGGAGACGCGAAAGGCAAAGCTTGAATTAACGGGTATGTCCCTCTTTGGCTATTGTACTTTCAAGATGAAGGGGCAACATGGCGACCGACATTTGAACCCCTCACCCGTATGTATTTTCAATGGCATATTATACACTCACGAGAATACTTTATTACTTGAACAAAGTAAATATACATTAATGAGCACATATATTTTTGAAAGAACTAAGTGTTTTTAGCTAAGAATAAACTAAAAAAGTTACACAGTGTAGCTTTAATGTTTAGCAGTGTTCCATATATTGTGCACATTGTAACCCTGAAGAAGTTACATCATTTGGACCCTTTCTACAGCATGAAAAGGAGTCATTCAGCATGGCATGTAAATCATCTCCATAATAGCCATTTTCTCAATGTTCCACAAACTGTAGTGTCTCCTCCATTTGTAAAGCTCAAGCAATTCTGTTATTGCATGAAAAAAATATTAAACAAAACTACAAAAGATATGATGTCACTAAATCTTAATTAAGGCTAAATCTACTACATCCCTGTTACCCATTGTCAGTGTTTTTCTTACTGTTGCTTCATACAGACCTTATGAGAGGAACGTTGTCCAGAGTACAGCATAGGGTCTGTCCCCTCTGCATTGGCAGATCCACCTCACATGACTGGTTATACATCCTGCAAGCATACACAGACCCCCACATATAAATACAAAAACATATACATTATGGAGTTACAGTATAACTGAGTCCCCCAGGGTTGAGGGAGTCTACTTTAAGATCTTGCTCACTTGCTATAAATAATAGTCAATCATACACCAGACAGACCTGAGTATTAGGAAAGCTGCCTCTGTCTGTGAATTTGGACAAGTTACAGAGCGTTGCATTCCTACTATACACTGGATGATATGATCAGAGTTACAACTCACTTCCAGTATAAACATGTTTTGACAGCCACCATAACTTCGATTCATACTACACCGTGCAGAACTCAAGGCAAACATAATGTGGCTACACTTCATTACTAAAGCAAACACATCCTTCGCTACAGGACTAATGCTCCTCCCACCAGCAGGAAAAAACTGAAAGACCACTGTTGTTTCCAGAGTGTAAAAATTACCCAGGAATGCAAAGCACCTAAAAATATAAAAGCAACCTTTGGGCTGAATTTCATTAAACCGACCCAATTTGATCTTGTTAGCTCAGCTTTAGCTCCACTATCCAATATCCAATATTAACTAAATAAATGTTTTATTTGGTCCGCACATGACACCTAAACATAAAGACAGAGGGTTTTATTCATTAATTCCTTTTTATTCACAACTCATATTAATGAGTAATCCTCTCCGACTGCTTCTGCTCATGGACCCAGACGCCATTTTTACCATTTTAAATAATTAAGGTACAGTGTAAGCCCAACAGCAGCGCTAACATTTAAGTTACCTAGACACTGTTATGCTCAGTATGCTAATGTTTGACTAAAAGCACAAGTTAACCTGCAATTCTTCATTGGCTGACACGTCCTTGAGCAAAAGTTAATAAGATTAACTTTCTTATTTAAGTTAATAAGAAAGGATTTGGACACTCGCTCAACATCTCATATCAAATACATTACTCATTAGTGCAGATGACGCAGAAGAAGTGTATAAGACAATGCCAGGAGGTCTCTCTCTGATGTGTGCATTTTAAAAAGGTGTTAGCTCAGTATCGGTAAATGGTTAATATCTTTAGAGCTCAAACGAGCTCTTATTTCAAAAGATGAAAATATGCATATTTCAGTAACCAATATATTAATAAACATATACAAATAAAAATACATGTGTAAATGCTTAATAATTAAATATATATTTTCATCTTTATATTTGATGTGCATTAAATAAAGTGTTATTGTACAGTTTAAAATATTTAATATATTTAATAATTAAATTACATTATATTGAATTAAATAAACAATTTAAAAATACCATAGCATAATGTAATCTTACAATTAAAAAAACAAATAAATAACTTTTGAAAAGTGGACACAATGATATTCAGTTTAAAAAGAAGACTTCTTACCAGTTGTCCACAGGACAGACATGTTGATTATACAAGGCCATGGCATACCTGGAAAAATAGAAATTATGGTACATTAGCAACATAATGTAATCAGCGCAAATCAGATTAAACATTTTAAAAGGAGGATTTAAACTTGCATTTCATTTTTACTTGCCTCGACTTGTTTAAAATAGATTGTGAAAGGTGAAATTTTTATTCTGTACACCAGTAACACTAAGGTCACATTTGTTAACATAAGTTAAAGGGATATTTCACCCAAAAATTTATTCTTTCATCATTTACTCACCTCCAAGTTGTTCCAAACCTGAATGAATTTCTTTCTTCTGCAGAACACAAAAGAAGATATTTTAAAGAATGTCGGGAACCAAACAGGCCCAGGGTTTCATTGCCTTCCATAGTATAAAATATCTTCGTGTTCAGCAGAGAAAAGAAATTCATACAGGTTTGGAACAACTTGAGGGTAGGTAAATGATGACAGAATTAAAAACAATTGGTGGACTATCCCTTTAATGCATGAACTAATATGAATTAACAATGAGCAATATATTTTACAGCATTTGCTAACTAATGTTAAAAAATTAAACCTTTTTTGAAAAGGGTTACTGGTGTAGCTCATAAAAACACCATCTAAACAAAATAGACAAAAGCAATTCATAATAAAAACTGTGATCTAAAAGAATCTGTCTTTGAATGATCATGTCAAAATAAAAACTGTTTCAAAGCTGACCACAAGAGCAATGTAAACCACTAATGTCTGAAATTAAGCAAAGAGATGCAGTATGACTCATGAGCCCAAAGCTTTAAGGGCTGAAACATAAGTTACTTTATCATTATAGGTTGCACGTATGGACATAAAGAAAGGATTATAAAAAATATGCTGTGGTCTCCTTCACTACCGCAACAGCCTGTATTCACAGATCAAATCCGAAGTGCATGTCCTTTTGACGTGATTTTCTGTTAGCATAGAACCCAAAAACCGGAGAGCTCTGGAAATTTAGTCAACTCAACCTGTGCATCTTCAGCTTACCCTGGCGTTATGTGTCATTCTTTGCTCACACTTATGCAACAAAAGGTCAGCACACTCATGGTCCCGTCACACTGACCCTAAGATGTCAATGAACACAGGACCATCAGATAACGGTTAAAGTAAACGTTTGCCCACTGACTTTTACAGAATCTGATGAAAGAGATTTTCCAAGCAAGCTAAATTTGCTCACTATGAAAACTTGATAAAAAATTAATTAAAAAAAAAAAGTGTTTTTTTGTTTTTTTCCACAATTTGGACCGTTTTTTTCTCAGAAGTTTATAAGTTGCAAGTTTATATCTCACATTTTGCACACAAAAAATTATCATGAGTTATTCTGACTTTTATAACTAGCAATTCTGACTATATTTCTCACAATTGTGATATAAACTCGGAATTCTGACTTGCAACTGCAAGTTCTAAAGTCTGAATTTTGAGATAAAAAGTCGAACTTGCAATTCTGACTTCATTTTTCACAATTGTGAGACATAAACGTGATATAAAGATATAAAACAGTTAAAGGCGAGTTTTAAAGTTCGAATGTCAAGATATAAACTTGCAATTTTGAGGAAAAAAGTCGCAATTACCTTTTTAATTTTTTTATTCCATGGCGGAAACATGCTTCCATAATTACAAATGGACAATGAGACAAGAAAAGACTATTAAGCGCTCTGTGGAAGGTAAACACACTCGGCACCTGCCGATGGATACGTCTTTCTCTCATGCAGATCTCACTGTTGACATACACACACAAACACATTTGCATTTGTCCAACGTAACTGCATCTGACAGCACGCAGGGTCAGATGTGGGCTAAGCAGCAATTAGGTTTGTTTTCATCTCTAGTAAATAGTGTGTGTTTCTTGTGTGTGTGTGTTTCTTGTGTGTGTGTGTGTGTGTGTTTCTTGTGTGTGTGTGTGTGTGTGTGTGTGTGTGTGTGTGTGTGTGTGTGTGTGTGTGTGTGTGTGTGTGTGTGTGTGTGTGTGTGTGTGTCCGTCCACAGTGAGACAGATCACCTGAGCCTTGCACTACACTTAACACAACGCTGAGAGAAATTACATTTGGTAAACAAACATTCTACCATCTGCCCTGGCTGGTGTTGTGAATAATCACGCAGACTGTTACCAGGTCACTTTCAACATCCCACAGAGGTGCGCAAGACATGCTTAGGAGAACACAGTCTGGCTACAGAGTAACACAGCCCCCGCTCTGATACTGGAGCCCATCTGTTCACCATAAGATTTGGATTCACTCTCTGAAGTACATGTAATTCGTGACAGGAGTCAATCGTGAATTTTTATGGCTGAACATTTGTTATTTCTTCATTTTTAATTTTGAGCAAGGCACCACAAACTTCAAAGATTTTAAAGGGATAGTTCAACCAAAAAAGAACATTTTGTCATCATTTACTCATCCTCATGTGGTTCCAAACCCGTATGACTTTATTTCTTCTGTGGAACATAAAAGAAGATATTCTGAAGAATGTTGGTAACTAAACAGTTTTAGTGACCATTGACTTCCATTATATGGGCTAAAAAGAAAGACAGTTCGTCTTTGTTTGGAGTAAATGATGACAGAATTTCCCTTTAAATAAAGACTTGGCTTAGCTCATGAATATTTGCCATCAAAATTACATTTTAAAATATATTAAAACAGAAAGAGTTATTATAAATTGTAATAATATTTCACAATCTTGTTAGTGCTTTCACTGTACATTCAATCAAATAAATGCAGCCTTGGTCAACAGAAAAACCTCTTTCAAAAACATTTAAAAAATCTTACAAACCCTAAACTTTTGAACGGTATTGTACATAATAATTGAATTTTAATTGTCTTAATAAGATACAGCACTCTGAATAAAGGCGGTTTAAGGAAGAGGCGAGGATGAATGCTTCATAATCTTGTTTTAATTAACCTTCTTGAATTGCTTAGGCTACATTTTTACAAACAACCTCCTAAACAGCTGGCAGACTCCACCAGTGTCCATACCCCCTCCATTCCACATCATGTACTCCAGTCATTCACAAAGACACCTTTTGCTGTGCAACCACGGCAGGTGTGAGAAATCAATCCCCAGGAGCTTTAGGTCCAATCAAACCAGAGACCTGACCTGATCTGAATGGATAATTAGGCTACATCTCCAACCAGAGAGGCACAATGCTTGTATTGTACCACCGAGGACACAGATGTAGCACTGACCGTTTCAGCTGTTAAAGGCAACAAGCTTTAAAATATAAAGCCTTTGTTATGAATAAATATGCTCAGTGTTGTTTGCATAAACAGTACGTTCAACGTTGCAGGGAACAGCACATCACTGCGGGACTATGCAAGCGTGTGCGACGTTACCATAAACAACAGCCTCAAAGTATAGAAATAACGTTCAAATGGAAACACTGGCTTGGAAACTTGCTCTTGCCTAAATGGAAACTTTTTTTTTTTTACAATGCAGTCTGAATAATTTCAACAACCATTCCACTGGGGTGTAACTGTGGGCTACATACTCCTAAAAACCTGCCTCCAATGAAGTGTTTAACTAACAAAAAACTTGCATTATGAATCAATTCGATGAGAGAAGAACATGCCAGTCAGTTTTAGTTGTGTTTTTAACTGTTGATGTTGTTGTTTTTAGTAACGGTAACAGTTCTTATACATGTCATAATTAGAGGTTCCATATTCAGCTATGAAAACATGCCATTTCTTGCATAGATACGGGGCACGTTTAGTCCATGTTGTATTGGGAACTTCTCCCAGACCTTCACTACAGGAGTCATGGAAAGAATAAACCAAACTCTCTCTGGCATAAAAGATGAGAAGTCGCTGATGCTGCTCTAAGTTGCTCTCCTCTGTTTTACTCGCTCCTCTCCTCGCAGAGGCTTATGTAACCACCTCTGCCGCTTCAAACTCAAAGCTCTAGGAGAGGAAGGGGATCTTGAACTCCCTGTAGAAACAGGGCGCCTGCAAGCTCTCTACAGGAAGGAAGTAAGGACAACAACCAATGATGCGCTGCACCTTCAAGCAAATAAAACTAAGGTATTCCACAGCCCCTCGAGTCTTCCAACAACTTCCATCACACATGAAGCCAAAAACCTTTTTGTTAAATATTACCTTGAACTACAAGTCTTATCAACCGCATGCCGGTTCATACAAAGCTCTCTTCCTGAAGATCCATTTCTGTACCATCACAAAGTTACTAATAATGACCTCAAAGTCTTCAACATGTTTTAGGCAAGTTCAGACGAGTCAGTTATGTGTAGTTATGCTTGTAGTTTTATGTATAGCCCACTCCCTAAAGAGCAGGTTCAGGAATACTGAGAGTGGCTGCATTTCAGATGTTTTAGCTCGTCATTTTATCTTTGCACATAAAGATACCTTTCCATAATAAATTATGTCACATTGAAACTGCATGTTTCAGAAGCAGCTTTGAGGTGCCCCAAAAAAATAAACCTTGAAACAAAACAGACTTTTCTCCTCAGCTAACAAAAATATGTTCTAAAAACTTTTTGCTAACATTCTAATGCTAATTGATAATGTTCTCAAGGTTCTCTGAAGGTTCAGCTTTTTGAATGCTTTAAAAAAAAAAAAATTGTTTAAGGGAACATTCCATTTGATAATTTCGCAAAAATTATGGGAATGTTACTTTTTAATGTTCTCTGAACCAAGAAGTAAAAAAATAAAACATTAGATGAATGTCCAACTTAAACATTTAGGAAAAAACTTTATTTGAACGATGCATAAATAATATTTTTGTGCTAACGTTTTGAGAACATTATTAAAGACCAGATTAAACGCATGATCTATTAATTTTACTGGAAGAAAGTTTGTTCATAACTTGAAGAGAACCTTGCCAGAATGTCAAAGTTTTAAGAACATTAGCTGGATCTTGGTAGGGAGAGAAGGCAACCATTTCATTGCAGGCCAAACCTAAAACTGTGATTTACTTGCATAAAGTTCACTGGCTACAACATATTCTATGTACTGGCTACATCACACTATTAAAACAATCAGTGACATACAACTTTACAACTACATCAATTATTCTTATAGACCATAAAGTTGGAATTTACCAAACAGACATATTGTGTCTATATCCCTCTAAGAACATTGTTGAATTGGTGTGCATCCAATAAAAAATCAAACTAGTCTGAAAGTGATGTAATCTTAAATCAGGGCATACATGACATCTGCACAGGTTTTATCCATACATATTCAAAGCAGGATCGTTTCATTTGATATGAAATAAAAGGGACTTACACGACCCATATTCCAGTGATGGTCAGAGCTGGGAGGCTGACAGGTAAGATCATCCACAGAGACATCTCCAGCAACACGATCCTCTACTGCTCCCCTCAAAATCATCCACTTCTTTCGCCTTCGCCAGCCCGTCTCCCTCGGCTCATCAATGTGCATTTATACTTGTTGCATGACCCCAAACCGGCTTATCTCAAATATCATATCTGTGACCAAAAAAGAAAAATCTTTACAATGACAACAACTCTGATAAACAGACTAGACTGTTACCTGTCATTTTTGACATGATTTTGTATTGCACAATGCATACCTTTTTGTAAAGCTGTGGATTTTGCATTATTATAAGCACATTGTTCTTTTATACTCTACATATATTGTATTTTTCTATTTGTTTAAGCATTTTTAACTCTCAGTGTAAATCTGTGATTCTGTCTGCTCTTTTCTGAACCTGTAGAAACAACAGAACATTTCATTGCCTGCACATTCTGCTCCATACCTAACTGGTGTGTATTTGTATTAGACTATTGAACACTGTAAAAGTCGCTTTAAAAGCATGTGGAAGAATATCCTTTTGGTAACCAGGCAAAATGGCCGATTGAAGTTGCCGTTTAACATAAGTGTAATAGCCGTGTGTGTAGAGAGTGGACACTGTATCTCACCTTCCCCCCTGTGATAGGGGACAGCAGACGTGTCTCCCACCTTTTGTTAAATCCTCAGACAGAGCGCAGACTGTTCAGAAACGGTAACATCAATCACCAGTAACAGCTACAGGTTTCTCATTACTCCTCAAGCGTCCAAGCGACCGCGGCTGTGTAATCTTCCTTTGCTCTCTGTGCTCTTCCAGCAGAATTCTGGTGCCTCACTCCTTTCGGAATATAAGCGCTGTCTCTCTCTCGTGTCCCGCCGTGTGGACTCACTGAACGCTAACGTCCAGCTGTTCCCGGAGCTCCGCCTCCCAAAACACACGCACTGATCCTGATGCACTGAACAAAATGTTTGTCATTTTGACATAAAAACAACGTACAACAACAAGCTCTACAGAAAAAACAAACAAACTCAAGTTGAGTTGGTTTACTGTACCGGCCTACACTGTAAAAAAAAAAAAAAAAAAAAAAAAAAAAAGTATATGAGGTATCATGTTATGTTTTTACATTGCTTTAACTCATCAAAATAAGGTAAGCATTTTTTTACGTTAAATTTTGTTTAGGTAATAGCCTATTTACTTAATTAGTTTATTATGTGTGTTACCCAGATATCTTTTGTGTTAACACTTTTACACATTCTTACTTATTTTAATCTTCATAAAAAGTCTAATTTTATAACATTTAAATTAACATGTCGTTTATGTCGTTAGCCTACATAAGGTAGGCCTATATGTATTTTAGTTTTTGATTAAAGCCATGTTCATTAATGATATGTAGGCCTATAGTTATGTTGTATTTGTTTGATGGAGAAGCCATTGTAGCCTACATCATGTGAGATAGCTTGACGTGATAATTTGACGTAATGTAGGCTACTTGCTGAAAATGATCTAAGTTACTGATCATTGTTTTTGCAGTTCTTATCATCTGTGATAGGCTAATACACAACACAGACTCTTTCTGTCATCTTCAAATGTTAACCCAAATTCATGTTAATGTTAACTAAAATTCATTTGATAATTTGCCTATTAATAATAAATAAATATGATTTTTTTCATTTAAAAAAAGTGACCATTAGTGGTCACAGACTTTGACCAGTGTCTTAAATAAGATGCTACAACCAAATATTTGAATGATTATTTGCTTGCCATCAGAAACTCTGCCAGAATTCAGAATCTCTGCTTATTCTCCTTTCAAACCTATTTAAGCACCATGCAATGTTTCTGTTTGAAAACTATGTGGGCCTGACTGGCTGATGTCTTGAAAAGCTGGTGTCCGATTAGTGCATCAAAGTTGGGATACCTTTACATTACAAAACATTAAATGTAAGTAAATATAAAATATAAAAAATATACAAATCTTGCTGTATAAACATATGATAAAGAGGTTGTACAGGCTGACATCATGTTCTGCCAGACAAAATGTACGTCCCATGATTTAAAACAATATTAGAGTTTTAGTACATCCTGATATGAGTTCCCTTCTGATAAGATGTGCTACTGTTGTTTTAATGTTCAATGCATTGCTCATCTTGTTTAAGAAGCCATTTTTATCCTACAAGCATCACAGCTGGCACTATTATCCTGTTGACTGGGTTGGTCAGATTTTCAGAATAGCTGTTACCACACGTATTCTGTCTATTGACTGTTTATTATCAGAGAGCAAAAAAAGAGTATAGAGTTTTCACAATGCATAATTTGTACTTTATTCAGAGCTATACATTTCACAGCAAATACAAAACTCATCAATACATTTGGGCTGTATTTCACAAGTAATTAAATACAGTTCCTTTTTTCTACAATTTCCCACAACAGCCAATCTAAGGACAACACACTCATAGTTGTGCAACTGCTGAAACAGTCTCTGCTGCATAATAGCAATCCTTATCAATGTTCACGTTTCTGCGTGTTTCTTCACCATCAGCATGTTCTTTGTTCTTTTGACATTCTGACATAACCGGCTGATGATATTGCGCGCATGATGAAAATAATATTCATGGATAAGAACATGTGGTCAGAAGAATGAGTGATGTATGAGTCATAAAAACAAACTTGTGAATGTAGATATTGATTGTGAAAAGTGTCTCGTTCTGAGCATATAAATATTTCATAAGCCTCACAATGATGTAGACTTAGTCACATCGGTCATTGTAATCAATTTTAAAATGTACAAATTCAAGATAAAAAAAAAGAGTTGCCTAGCTCAGTTTTACTGTGAAAATGAGTAGGCTATAACAAATTATAACTTTCAACAAGTTTGGAATGGCTCCATCTAGTGGAGAGATATACCATATGTTTCCCACATCTGGACGTTTGACTAAAACCAGAAGGCTAATGCAAACACTAATTTCAGAACTGTAATAAAAGACAGTTGTTTTTTGCCCTATGATAAACATGCTGTGTTTTATGTTGTTATGGAATCATAAAAACAAGGAACACATCATAGTGAAGGATTCACAGATGATACTCCTCTACTATGCATGGACACAAAATATGCCCAGTCTCTGTGTTTTTGATGGGGAATGGAGTGGGGTGTCAAGATGTGTGTCCAAACTCGTCCCTGGAGGGCCATTGTCCTGTAGAGTTTAGCTCAAGCAGGACAGTGGCCCTCCAGGAGCAGGATTGGACACGCCTGGTCTTGAGTATTTGGAACCAAGACATAATAATAAAATCAAAAAGCTAATTTACGATTTATATATATAAAACATTTTTTAAAAACATTTTGCTATTTTCTAAGTTGGCCCACTGCTGACAGTGATAGCTGATATAGCGACTGAGACATGTCAGAATGTGATCAGTGATTTATATTTTATTACGATTCAGATGTCCAAAGAGGGAAGCAAAGCGACTCACTTCCTGTTCTCACTGAACTGACTAAAATGATAAATAAGATAAGATTAACCCTCTAGGCGCCACAGTCGAGTTTACTCGACAAGATGCGGCACTGAATAAAACGGCCGATTTTGTCAAACAGGGTGTCAAATTTCCTTCGACCTCCCATCCACTAGTTGGCAGACATGTTATACTTCATCCCCAACTCAAAAAAACGTCATGTTTTTATACAAAATCTTCGAGCTAGAGCGCATTGAATCAGCGCGAACAAAAGCGGAGCTAGTGTGCGAGTGAGCCATTTTATCAGAGCAATATTGTCAACGTCAGCGAGTATTTGCATTAGATTATTATTATTATCTAATTGCATCAATAAAGCTTACCCACAACAATGAAGTGTTGGGTCTTCTATTCGCGGACCCTGATTCTGAAGGAAAATATCTGCATTCAGAAGTTCACGGTGATTATGAAAGTGAAAGTATAGCGCGTACGTTACAACAAGCACAAACGGTGAATCCTTTGCCCAATGTAGATGGTCCCTTGCCCAATGTCAGTGGTGGAAACAATGTTTCCCGGGGTCGGAGTGTTCATCGCGAAGTTAGCAGGCGTGTTATTGTTGTGGGGAACGAGGCGTGAATTTTATTCCGCGCTAGCCATGTAGTTTGTCTTCTGACCGTGTGCCTCTCCGCAATCGCGGCGACAATATTGTTGTGGAGACTTTGTCTAAAGCTACTGGGTATGTTAGACGAGGTCAAAGTATTCATAGGACAGTTATGGGGCAGGGTGGGGAGTCGCAATGACAATGACAGTAGTCCGAGCTGTGCGCACTCGGCGCGCGCGCGAGGCAGATCTGGCCGCGCCCGCGCTGCTCGTAGCAGGAGCAGAGGCGGTGTGACACGGGGCAACTGAACAGGTCTTGTCTACTTGTGTTTGTGTGTCATATGAATAATATATATGTGCCCCATACATGGAATAAGAGTGCCTACTGTATGTAAATGGATAATTTCTACAGCAAAAGGCCAACCGCTACATGCATTCGGTTTGTTTCTACCATTTATTAGTAATGATTTACAGTTTGTTTACTACTTACTATTTACCTGAGCATTCAGTATTGTGCAATATAGCATACAGAAGGTGAGGGACATTTTGGGGGGAAAGAAGTGCTGCATTTTATTATTTAAACATGTGACTTTTCATGAAAATTCTATAATCCATGATTGCCGCCACCATATGACGTCATAATATGCCAATTAGATGGGAAAATGTAATCCCTACATAAACTTTGGGTCATCCTTAATATTTCTCTAATTTACAGAAAGTCTCTATCTTTTATCACTTTTAAGATATAGACTTTTGAAATTAAGATGTCAAAATCGAACGTTTTAGGAAAAAACCTCTGGCGCCTAAAGGGTTAATATGTGACAACCACATTCTGATCAACATTCAGCCATCAAATGTAGGCCCTCCTATCTCTATATTTACAGTCGCACTGTAGTTCCGTATCCCCAGACTCCAAGGCCAGGGTAGAGGGGTTCAGTAAATTTAGTTTGAACCTTATACAGAAGCTTCATTTTGTCAGACACACTATAAAATGCCACTGTTCCAGCCTCATAGTCTACATACACCCCTATACTGGAGGAACTGGGGACAGATACAGTGGTGCTTTTGTTGTTGTGTACAAAGGAGTACTTGGATTCAGAGCAGTACAAACTCCAAGACTTGTCATTCCCCCCAAAGCTGCCAGCGTTGTCGTTTCCTTTCCTCGGAATTCCTCTGTAAGTCACTGCAATGTCTATTTCTGTGCCACTCCAGTCCACTTCCCAGTAGTAGCGCCCGCCGGCCAGACCTTCCTTACACAGCACCTGCTGCCAGTATTCGAAGCGATCGGGATGCTCCGGGTACGACTTCGGCTCGTTGCTCATCCGCACCACTGTGTTTTTGTCTGACAGGTGCAGGTTCGGGTGGGCTGTTGAAGGATCTGTTGAGGGCTGACAGAAATCTAGATCGAGAAGGGGTATTGTTAAATTAACCACCATACACGTCTCACTGTTGATTATATTGATAAATACTATAAACTTACATTCTAAGAAGTCCTCCCTTTTTGCTGGGTCCACAGTCTGGAGAATTTTAACCTCCTTTACTGCAGATGAAAAACATTATGTTTAAAAACATTTATAAAAATTATATAGCCTATATATATGTTACATTAAAGGGGTGGTATAATGCCCTTTTCACCAGATGTTAAATAAATCTCTGATGTCCCCGGAGTGTGTATGTGAAGTTTTAGCTGAAAATACCCCACGGATATTTTTATATAGCATGTTAAAGTTGTCACTTTTTGAGGGTGAGCAATAACGCACCGTTTTGTCTGGCCCTTTAAATGCAAATGAGCTGCTGCTCCCACAGAGGGCGTGTGTTACAGCTGCGATTACCTCACGCAGAAAAGCACTAAAATGTCAGAAACTGTTCTGCCTTTTATGTTTAAACTGGAGTCAGACAAAGATGGAGAGACTCAAGAAGAAGTGAAAACACGTAGAATGCAACAGGACGTCTCTGAATGGTTAGTTGATTAATTTATGTAGCTGATGTGGAGTTAACTATCTTCAATTAGCATATTCTGTCATGATAATGAACAGCTCGTATAGGAACTGTTGTGAGATGCACACAGAGTGACTTTCTATTGCATGTAAAAAGATGGATGCTACTACAGCTTGAGCAGACTCAAAAATGTGCTCGACTACAACAACTCTATTACTAACCCAGGAGGAATGTCGTGTAGGCTAGTCCTTATCAGCCGTTTGTTGTAGTCCTTAAAAAACGATTTATTTAAAAGTAAATATCTCCCTTTGCTTTTAACTTTGAGCATTGTAACTGTGCAGATGTTGTTTATGCTCAAACAGCAACATTACACACTAACTAAAGTTAAAAAAGTAAAATCAAAATCAATCACCCCTTCAAATTGAATGCATTGATTTCTGAAGGATCATGTGACACTGAAGAATGGAGTAATGATGCTGAAAATTCAACTTTGCCATCACTGTAATACTTTACATTTTAAAATATATATTCAAATAGAGTAACATTTAATTGTAATAATATTTCGCAATATTGCTGTTTTTACTGTATTTTTATCAGAAAATTGCAGCCTTATGAACAGACTTTCAAAAACATTTAAAAAAAATCTTACCGACTTTTGAATGGTAGTGTACATGTTTATATACACACACACACACACACACACAATGTGCATATATTTGTAATAAAAGGGTTTTACGCACCTGCTGATGAGATTTTGACCATTTCTTCCTTGCTTATGTCTTCTAATTGCACTTTCAGGTCAGAGATGGCTCTCTTTGCATTGTCAAATGTGTGGTGAGGGGCTAATGTCACCTTGGACAAGTCTTCATATCCAGAAGGAGCAGAAAGAGACTGCCAGCTCTATAGGGGTGGAAAGCAGAAATGTCTTTTTATCATACTGTAAAAAAAAAAGCAAATGCACTTATGGGCCACAGCACTTTTTCAACAATACCTGTAAGAAGTGAATATGATCATCGGATTGGGACAGCTGCTCCAGGTCATTATGTTTCTTTCTTAGTAATGTAATCTCCTCCTCCAGCCTGGCCAGGTGTCCCTCTGCACGTGTCAGCAGAAGTGTTTCCTGGGCTCGGATCATCTCCTTCACTTCTCCATGCCTCCTCTCTAGTGCCCGCAGCAGTTCAGTGAAAATACGCTCGTTTTCATCCAACACACTCTGAGATGAGTGCTGGAATGAAAAAAACACCATAGATGAGATAGGGACTGCACATTCGCAGATTTCATTTACAATACCAGTCAAATAGAGATGGAACTTTTTCAAATTTGAGGTCCGGTTAAATAAGAAAATAGCATTTTGAGCTAATTTAATTGTAACACTTTACAATAATGTTCAATTTATCAACATAATTAATGCATTATCACAAACTACTTTTTTAAGTATTCATTATTAATTTAATTTATAAAACGTACTATTCATCAATAGTTCATGCATATTTAATTAATGGTCATTTATTAAACTAAGATGTTAAATATTTAGGATATGTAGAAATTAACATTAAATTACATTAGATTTTTTTTGCCTACTTCTCTCCCTGCAGATGAAAAACATAGGCTACATGTTTAAATATATTTTAAATATATATACACTACTATTCAAATGGGGTCAGTACATTAAATAATAATACTTTTATTCAATAAGGGCCGGTTCACAGAATGTTTTTGTGGAATGGGGAAAAACAGCAAGGTCTCAACTTATTCTAACTTATTTTAACAGCTTTTTTAGAACGCTGTGTCATGCGCGAGGCACTGCAGAAAGCGTAAGACGTCCGTCTAGTCCTACTTTCACTCGCTCCTACGAGTCTACATCCCTACCAGAAGCCTACGATCGGTCAAGAGCGACGGCTCGTGGTACCATCACAGAGAGCAACACAATAACTCTCCAGAACATTCTCATTCACGGTTCCATGCTGATGGAATGACCTCCCCACCCTCACCCGGAATGCAGAATCCCTGACTACATTCAAAAGACAACTGAAAACTCATCTCCCTTTTTCTTTAATCCTCCCTGTCTGGTTTATGCTACTCTGAGCAATGCCTGAACTTTGTATTTTGATCACTTCTTGTGTTGTTTTTGCCTCTTCACGATGACTCGCTTGGTTTAGTCCTCAGTTGTAAGTCGCTTTGAGTAAAAGTCTGCTAATATAAATGTAAATGTGTTTACATAGAAAAAGAAATGGCGCAGTAATCGAAAAACGCTTTAAGTGTGAACGGCCCCAAAGTATGCATTTAATTGATCAAAAGTGTCAGTAAAGACATTTGTAATGTTACAAAATATTCCTATTTCAAATAAATTACGTTCTTCCAAACTTTCTATTCATCAAACAATCCTAAAAACATAACAGAGAATTCTTCCCAATTATTTTTTTAAATTCTTACTTTTATGGATGCCACTGCCTGCGTGAGATCTTGCCATTTCTTCGCCCTTTCCTCAATCTTCTGCTGTGAAGTCATCAGTTTCGCTCCAAGCTGTTTCTGTTGAAAAAAATAAAAGCTAATTCGTGAGACACTGACTGTTAAAGGGATATTTCACCCAAAAATGAAATTCTGTCATTTTATCACCCTTAAGTTGTTCTAAATTAATATCTTCTTTTGTGTTGTTCAGAATTCATACAGGTTTGGAACAACTTGATGGTGAGTAAATGACAGAATTGTCATTTTTGTGCTATCCCTTTAATCTTCCAACCAAGTGAAAGCACTAAATATTGACTTGTTTATCAATGATCATCATGATTAAGTTTAAAAGCATATACACTTCGTGGGATTAGTCATTTTTAATGAATGTTCTCTCTGTTGATAAGCTCACCTGCTTTTCTGTCCTTTCAGCTGCTGCTGAAACAATATCATGTTTTTTGTGTTCCTCCATGATACACAAAACGCAAACACATGCTTGATCAGAACGACAGAAAACCTCCAAAAGTTTATCATGTTCAGCGCAGATCTTCTCACGCAGTTGCCCTGTTGCTGCCACCAGTTTGTGCTTCATGAGAGCTGGATACTCATAGTGAGCCTGGAGATGCGTCTCACAAAATGAGGTTAAGCACGTCAGACATGACTTCACTGCCTTGTTCTTCTTTGCCAGACAGAAATCACAAAGCACTTCTCTGGAGCTGTGCCGGCTGCTGGAGCTGCTGTATCTTCCACTGCGTCTGGGTTTCTCCAGAGTGCTGTATCGGCTTGGGTTTGCTGTACTGCTCCGAGACATGTTACAACTCTCTCGGCATAATCCAAAGACAAGCTTGTGGGTAAAAAGTAGTTTCAATGAAACTGTACTGACACATTACATAGAGGAATGTGAACCGTGATAAACCAGTTTAGCAGGTTAGATGCTGACATCTCCTGGGACAGCTAATGTCAGAAAGAGAAAAGCAAAAATGTGAATGTTGTAACATAAACATTGTAAAACATCTTTATACAAAGGCCCTTTTGTTGACAGTAAAGTGAAGTGTCTGTAAGTTTCCTCCAGTGGTTATAAGGAAAAATTGACTATGGTCCGATTATTAGAAAAATAATGTGACGACGCAAAGCATAGTGTGTGTGTGTGTGTGTGTGTGTGTGTGTGTGTGTGTGTGTGTGTGTGTGTGTGTGTGTGTGTGTGTGTGTGTGTGTGTGTGTGTGTGTGTGGAAGAGAAAGCTGGAGAAGAGAGCGTGCTTTCAATAGATTAATAAACGTGATTTTGAGGGGGAAACATTGATATAGCTTGTCATTTGTATCATATTGTTTGTTATATATTTGCTTGGTTAGTGTCTTTGTGGGTTTTGGTTCTTTTTCTGCTGTAGCTGTAATGACCTATAAAATAACTCAAATAATGATTTAGCAAAGTGATATGGAACTGTAATGCGGTCAAGACCTGCCTGGAACTACTTTAGCTGCATTTACTTAAATAATAAAATCATTTTACACCTTAGAAACATTCATAAACCTAGAATAAAGCATTCAATAGCCACGTATAGTAAAATAAAAGCAAAATTTTCTTATATAAACGTAATAATATTTTATTAATAAAATTGTCCACTTTAAATCATGCCCACATGCAACAGCTTAAAGTAATTTTGATTACACAGACCAGAGACTTTGTCATTTTATTTATTTCCACATCTACATAAAAGGTCAAAGAAAATGAAATGTATAAAGAATTCAAGAATCCAGTTTCAAAATGTGTACCACGGTTAAATTGCTCACAAGTAGCCTACAGCATAGTCGATATAATGGACATGACTTTTTTTTTTAAATGTACAGTTAATATTCTTTCATTAAAATTTGAACTCTGTGAACTTTGAAGTTCAGAGAGAGATATGTGAAACTATTACGTAATGAGGAGAAAAACAACAAACGACAGTCAGAAGGTTGGAAATTCAGCTATAGAGTAATCATGCACTAAACTAACTTTTCTGTTGCTATTTATAGAATTTTACTTTACAAATATACACATCAGTGTTTCCAGTAACACATTCATGAGACGTGGGGCTTAAATCTATTTGACCACAAAGCACAATGGTGTTTGATAAAGATCTGTTTACACTGTATTGTGCATGCAACTTTCACTTCTCCCTTTTGTTTCAAGTGCATTGCCAAGAGGATCTAAAAAGCCTGTGTGCTGTTTTCACAGCAAACAATAGCATTACAGCCCTGTGAAAAATGATTGACTACGAAATAAAATGTGATGTCTTCTTTAGATTCTTATAGTTTAAATAAAAAAGCATCAGTTTATTTGATCAAATTCAATACATTCACATGCATGCTCAGATTATTGATTTATAGCTCTCCTGAGCCGTATCCAGAATCTCATGTTACTCAAAGGGTCCCTTCTCCACTTCAAGTACGTGTTCTTTTTCAGATGCTTATGAAGACCAAACACTTTCTTAGTCTTCGTCTCTTCCACATCTTCCAGAATGACGATGATGATGTTGGCATTGCGTTCCATCATAAACCGGGACTGCGCCAATTCAAACTCAAAGCGACACCAGGAACTATCAATGAAGTGTTGAGACACAACCACAATGACTTTACGACTGCCCATTATTCCTTCATCAATAATGTTGGAGGCGATAGACTTCCCTGCTTGAAAGTCCCGCATGTGAAGGCAAAGATGAATAGGTGGAACACCGTTCTCCAGATTCTCCATCAGTTCATTCATGACCCAGACTTCATCATAGCTGGAGAAAATCACAAATGCATCATAGGAACATTCTTGTTGTCCAGGTGATCTGTAGCCTCTCAGTAGAATACAGCAATACTGAAGATGAAACTGGAACCTGTAAGCCAAGACTGATAACACAACTACTAATAAAACAAAACACAACGATAAAACAACTGTGAGTCTTTTCTTGTGCACACAGCTGTCAATGTCAAAGTCCACTGCTCTAAAATCTGAGCTTGGTGACAAGGTATTGCAGAAAATATTTTCTGATTGCTTCAAAATGTTCTGATTTTGGATGATCCACAACATAAAATCTGTCTGGGAGCAGGAGCAATCGATGGGGTTGGAGGACAAATCAAACTCTGAAAGGTTGGCTGGCAACTTTTGGAGAACATGAAGTGGGATGCTGGTAATGCTGTTCTCATCGATATACATTGATGCAAGATATTTCAGCTCTGGTTGGGCCAGAAAGTCCAAAATCATCAGGTTGTTTTTACTTAAATATAAATGCCTTAGTTTCTGTGTGCCGGTAAAAGATGTCCTGGGGAGTTCTCCGATGCCACAGTGTGAGATGTCAAGAACTTCCAAATGTGTAAGATTTTGCAAGAGATATCTCAATTTATCTTCACCGAAACTGATTCCTGCCATTTTAAGCACAGTCAAATTTTGCAGGTCCCGAAAAATCATGTACCTTGTTAAAGTAATACTTGTGTAGGAAATATCCAAATACTTTAAATTTGTTAGACCTTGTAAAAATCCAAGGTAAAAAAGTATGACTAGTTTTGTATGGTGGAGGTCCAACACTTCAAGCAATTCAAGTCCAAAAAATGGCTTATTAACCATCCCTATCTCTGAGTTTTGACTAAGATTCAAGAATCGAATATTTGTTGTCCTTGGAAAAAATTGGAAACAGCAGTCCTTCAAAATCAAAAAGTTTCCACTCAAATCTACATGCTGAAGAAGAGACAGGTCACCAATACCAATAAAGGATATAGGCATATTATTCTTCACCACCAGTTTTTCTAAGCTTTTTATGTGTGAAACATGTGGTACAGCAGATAATAAATTTGGACCTAAATACAGTTCCTTAAGACGGTGAAATGGAACATGTTCCATTTTTCTGATATATCCAACTTTCACTGTGATTTTTGTCGCATTGATCATACAATGGAACAAGTGCAGTTCAGAATCAGAGAATTCTTTCTGAATAAGATATATTTCATTGAAATTAAATGAACAAAGACCATCAAGATAATTCGGATCTGACCCCTGCATTTTCCATTGCATTCTGTAATTTCCCATGAACAACTTATCTACACTGAGACCAGTAAGAGCATTTAGAAACCCATTTTGTGAATTTAATGAAACGAAGGCAGCTTGTATGTGAAGCTCTCTGAGATAAACATCTTTGAAAGCTCCTGGTTCAATGTGTAATAATGGATTCCTAGAGAGAATCAAAGTCATGTTTCTGCCAATCTTTCGCAACACAACAGTGTGATCAGTTTTGATGATGGATATATTATTGGCATGTAGATCAAGTAAACTGAAATCTTTAAAGGAGCTCATGAATGGAGGGAGAGACACGGACTGGATGTTATTTGTTCCAACTTTAAGTTCCTGCAGCTTAGTAAGGTTATTCATTTGAAGCTGTAAGGACGTGAGACCAACATCCACAAGAACTAGTCTCTGTAGATTATGTAAAGAATTCAAGCATCCAGGTCCTAAATATCCAATAGGGTTTCCAGTGAGAATCAAAGTAGTCAAATTCTTCACATTGTAGAAAGTATCATTTTCAATATGCTTGATGTGGCATCTGAAAGCCCAGAAGACTACAAATTAGTACATTAAACAATAGTTAACATGTTTAAATTGTAATGCATTATGATTAATAATCAGTAGCATTAATTTACCTTGTGAGGTCCAAAACTTGCAAATTGAACAATACAGGAAATACACACTTATGTAAAGAGTTCAAGAAATTGAAACTGAAATCCAGAGACGTCACAGTGAAGGGAAGACTGCTGGGAATGTGAGTCAGATTTCTCCCAGAACATGAGTATTCCATATTCTTTATTATCTATTAATGAAACAAAGACACAATAATACCCTTCTTTTTTTTAAAACATACTTTTGGTATTTCAGATTTTTTTCTGTCTGAGAGATCCTAAAGCCTCTTTACTTTTGTATTAGATAGATAGATAGATAGATAGATAGATAGATAGATAGATAGATAGATAGATAGATAGATAGATAGATAGATAGATAGATAGATAGATAGATAGATAGATAGATAGATAGATAGATAGATAGATAGATAGATAGATAGATAGATAGATCATATAATATAATATAATGTAATGAAAAGAACCTGAGCGTAGAATAAATACAAAATAAGTTTAGAAGTCCGGCATGTTTATAATTCTTTAGCCTTCGATCAAAATAACAATACATAAACACTCGCATAAACAAATAGTATTCTCTAAGGACCTAGCCTTAAAGCACATATATTAACTATATTAACAATAACTATATATAAACTATGTATTGTTCTTACCGTGGTACATTCCTGTCCTTCTCCAGCATTCACAAGAATCAAGATTGAGCTTAGGAAAATCATCTGTTCACGATATGATAAGATCATTGTGATGTAAAGCACATACCATTTAATATAAATCTGTATTCTATTGTCGAAGTATGCTTGCAAGCTACTCTCACTTCTCCCTTTTGTTTCAAAAGGGAAGTTATAAATATTTAAAGTGCATTCCCATGATGAACAGAAAGCGCTTTACTTGCAGTATTTTAAAGGAGCAATAACTTTAATGAAAAATGGTTGAAAAATATAACATGCAATAAATCTTCTTAAAATTGTACAAAAGTTTATTTATTCAAAACATAATATATCCAAAGTAAATGTAATATTATTGTTTTGTGGCAATAATAGCTCTCCTGAGCCGTATCCAGAATCTCATGTTACTCAAAGGGTCCCTGCTCCACTTCAAGTACGTGTTCTTTTTCAGATGCTTATGAAGACCAAACACTTTCTTAGTCTTCGTCTCTTCCACATCTTCCAGAATGACGATGATGATGTTGGCATTGCGTTCCATCATAAACCGGGACAGCGCCAATTCAAACTCAAAGCGACACCAGGAACTATCAATGAAGTGTTGAGACACAACCACAATGACTTTACGACTGCCCATTATTCCTTCATCAATAATGTTGGAGGCGATAGACTTCCCTGCTTGAAAGTCCCGCATGTGAAGGCAAAGATGAATAGGTGGAACACCGTTCTCCAGATTCTCCATCAGTTCATTCATGACCCAGACTTCATCATAGCTGGAGAAAATCACAAATGCATCATAGGAACATTCTTGTTGTCCAGGTGATCTGTAGCCTCTCAGTAGAATACAGCAATACTGAAGATGAAACTGGAACCTATAAGCCAAGACTGATAACACAACTACTAATGAAACAAAACACAATGATAAAACAACTGTGAGTCTTTTCTTGTGCACACAGCTGTCAATGTCAAAGTCCACTGCTCTAAAATCTGAGCTTGGTGACAAGGTTTTGCAGAAAATATTTTCTGATTGCTTCAAAATGTTCTGATTTTGGATGATCCACAACATAAAATCTGTCTGGGAGCAGGAGCAATTGATGGGGTTGGAGGACAAATCAAACTCTGAAAGGTTTGCTGGCAACTTTTGGAGAGCATGAAGTGGGATGCTGGTAATGCTGTTCTTATCAACATAAAATGATGTTAATTGTTTCAGGCTTGGGTGGATAATAAAATCTATAGTCATTAAATTGTTTCCTCTCAGATTCAAAAGTCTAAGTCTTTTGAGATTTTTAAAAGAGCTTGGGTGTAACTCTACCATACGACAGTATGACATGTCAAGGTGCTCTAGAACTGTGAGATTATTAAATAAATATCTTATTACATCACCCTGAAAATAATTTTCAGCCATCTTGAGAACATTAAGACTGCTCAGCCCATAAAAGCAATATATGTTACCAAAAGTGATACTGGAATAAGAAACATCTAGATACCTCAAATACTTTAAGTTAGACAAAACTGAACGGTACCCCATACCTACAACCCTTGTATGATGGAAATCTAGAATTTCAAGGGAATCAAGTCTATCAAATGCTGGAACAGAAAGACCGATTTGTGGATTTAAACTCAAATTTAGATACCTGATTCGATGAGTGTCCAAAAAAAATTCTGTGCAGCATGATGTTAATGTAATTTGGTTTGAACTCAGATCCACATACTGAAGCTTAGGCATATCTATAAAGGTTTCAACTTGGGTTGCAACGTTGCGTGTAAATACTACTTTTTCTAAAGTATGAAGATGTGAAAGTTGTTTACCTGGCACAGTATCTAATTGATTGTCAATCAAGTAAATCTCCTTAATTTCATTAAATGGCACATACACGTTACGAATTAGACCACCTTTCACAGCTACAATTGTGGCGTTAATCATACAGCGAAATATATTAATTTGCCCACTAGGCCTTTCTTTTATGTAATAATATACCTCATAAAAATAAATGGAGCAAAGGCCATCTAAATAGTCTGAATCTGATGTGAAAATCTTGTTATCATCCCTGTTCTTTCCGAACATCAGCCTTTTGACATTAAGACCATATAGAGCTTTTAAACCAACTTTCTGAGCAGCAAATGAAACAAAGGCAGATCGAATATGCTCTCTGAGATAAACATCTTTGAAAGCTCCCGGTTCAATGTGTAATAATGGATTCCTAGAGAGAATCAAAGTCATGTTTCTGCCAATCTTTCGCAACACAACAGTGTGATCAGTTTTGATGATGGATATATTATTGGCATGTAGATCAAGTAAACTGAAATCTTTAAAGGAGCTCATGAATGGAGGGAGAGACACGGACTGGATGTTATTTGTTCCAACTTTAAGTTCCTGCAGCTTAGTAAGGTTATTCATTTGAAGCTGTAAGGACGCGAGACCAACATCCACAAGAACTAGTCTCTGTAGATTATGTAAAGAATTCAAGCATCCAGGTCCAAAATATCCAATAGGGTTTCCAGTGAGAATCAAAGTAGTCAAATTCTTCACATTGTAGAAAGTATCATTTTCAATATGCTTGATGTGGCATCTGAAAGTAAATACATAAATTCCTTATTATTTATAGAACAAGACATTATACAACAAGACATTTAGATAGTAATTACATTGCTTACCTTGACAGATCAAGGACTCGTAGAAAAGACAAAACCGGGAATACAGTCTTCTGTAAGTGTTTCAAAACGTTAAAACTGAAATCCAGAGTTTGAACTGATGGAGAAATAGTTGGTGGTATGTAGCTGAGGTTTCTTCCCATGCATGAGTAGTGCAGATTCTCAGTAATCTAAGGTTCATTTTTAAGTAAATGTTAAAATTTCACAGCAGTAATGCAGAACACATATTTCAATTCAGATTTAAAACTTACTTTTGTGCATGATTCTCCAGCACCTATGGAAAAAAATATCATGAAAGCACTTACAGTAAAGAAACTCATCTTGAGTGATCTCAACCGGTCATAAAAATGTGAGCCAACCTTGTTTGAGATCATTGAATATGAGGAACGAATGCCATGGTGTTCAACAATGGGGAACTATGGACAAAAAGATGTCATAGAGAAGTAAGCTTATGCTTCATTTGTTAAATCTTGAATGAAGAAGTACCTTTCTGAATAGATGTATTGTAATTGCCTCTGCAATTCATATAAGTTTAATAAGGACAACTTTATGTATTTGTATAGGCAACACTTTAATTTAATTCAAAGCACTCTGGATCCTCTGCGCTTAGAAGGCCAGCAAAAACAGTATTTCAGACGAGTAGTTTGGAGATGACAGGTGGCAGGACTAGAGCTGTGGAGCATGATCAGACAGGTAAGGCCTGATTTTTCTGATGTTATAAAGCTTGAGTCTGCATGACAGGCAGTTGTTGAGATTCTGCAATGTTGAACTGGTTGTTGAATACTACTAGCCTGGCTAACGTCAGACCTCGTCTCATTGAGACGTGGTCTGGGAGCCACATGTTAATTTTCTCGTATTTGAGGCGTGGTTTACGAATGCCCAGAGCCGTTTATTGGGCTCTACGAATGTCTATCAAATGCGCCTGTACGTAGCTCGTAGCCAGTCGTTTCAATTATACCAGATGACGTATGTAGAGCGACAGAAATTCGACGAGGAAGAAGACGATGGGTCATAGGTTTATGTGTACACGATGGCGTTCAGCGACTATTGCCGTTTGTGCAAGACAAAGAGGGTAGAAGGTAAATCTGCAGTGCACATGTTGATATAAACAAACTGCTTTGGTGTGTCGCATAGACGTCGTCATCGTCTTGCTGCTCCCTCCCCGTTCTGTGATTGGTCCCCTCGCTGAGGCGAAAATCTGATCCATGGTATCCAGGCTGCCTAGCAGCGTGAATAAAATCGCGATGCGCGCAAGGCAGCATGGGCAAACCCAGGCTAGAATACTACCCCACGATTCTCAACTGAGCTGGCTTGCTTTAGGCCATATGTCCACCAAAGCTTTTTCAGCAAGCTCTTCTGACAACACAGCTAGGTGTGCTTAAGATTGCTTTGGTTGCCATGACTGCTGCTTACTTAGTAGACTGATGGCAAACTAAATTTCCAAGCATTATTTTTCATATTAATATTGTGGCAGTCCTGGTATGTCATCTGGTACAGACATACTCTGAGACCAGCAATATAAATTTCTTGCTAAATTAAATAATTCATAATTAATTTATTGCCAATTTGTTATTGGATGGCTGGGTAAAAAGTAGCAGTGACTAGCACCGTGTTTTACCCAAAGCTGAATTTTTATTTTCTTTCGGTGACAGGAATAAATGCCTGTATTAAATACATTGCACTACAATTGCAGCAATTTTTTTAAAAAAGCTGACCACAGGAAAGAACACTTGGTGGACACAGTCTGGAGGCTACCTTACATCACCGCAATGGGAACCAACAACTGGCTGACAATCTGAATGAATTCTATTGTCGTTTGGACAGAGGCTGTCTCACCCCATGAAGGACACCACTGGGGCCTTGCTAGACCACCTTCAATATTTTCTAAATGTGGTCAGATTCTTATCACAATATGCACAAACATTTGGACTGACAGTATGAACAAGGCTTTAGTCTTCCCAGCCCCTCCCTCCATCTCGTACACCCTTCAGACATCACTCACCTAAACTGTTCCTTGTTGTTTTTTATGCTCCGTGTAGGTGTCAGCAACCGCCTTTCGGAGGGGGGTGGTGTAGGGGTACTGTCACGTATATGTATTTCTGTTCCCTTTGGTTCCTGTTTTTACTTTAAGCCAGCAGCCATATTATCTCCCTGTAGCCCAAGACTGGTTGCCCACTGAAACTAAGCAGGGCTGAGCCTGGCCAGTACCTGGATGGGAGACCTCCTGGGAAAACCAGGTTGCTGCTGGAAGAGGTGTTAGTGAGGCCAGCAGGGGGCGCTCACCCTGTGGTCTGTGTGGGTCCTAACGCCCCAGTGTAGTGACGGGGACACTATACTTTCAGAGAGCACTGTCCTTCAGATGAGACCTTAAACCGAGGTCCTGACTCTCTGTGCTCATTAAAAATCTCAGGATGTCCTTCGAAAAAGAGTAGGGGTGTAACCCCGGTGTCCTGGCCAAATTTGCCCCTTGGCCCCTGTCTATTATGGCCTCCTAATTATCCCCATTTACTGATTGGCTTCATCACTGTCTCCTCTCCACCAATAAGCTGGTGTGTGGTGGGTGTTCTGGCGTCGCATCGTCCAGGTGGATGCTGCACATTGGTGGTGGTTGAGGAGATTTCCCATTTGTAAAGCGCTTTAAGTACCCAGAAAATATAAATGTAACAAATTATTATTAATTAATTATTATTTCTCCTGTTTTCTCAATTGCCTTAGAAATGGATTTGTTCCTTGTTTTCTCCCTCATTGCCCTGTGTATTAATATCCCCTATTTAGTTTAGTTCTTAGTCATTATTTAAGTTGGTTTGGATTTGTTATGATCAAATTATGTGTACACATCTTGCAAAGTAACTCCTCCCAACAATGCATAAACAATACCTTGCAAATTAATTTGCTGTAATTTCCCAAGCATTATTGTAGCTGCTTGTGTTTAGACTATTGCCACTGCAAATTTGACCAGCAGATGTCCCCAGCATCCTCAAATGTACTTTTGATTACCAATTCATGGTTGTTTTCAAACTGTTCGGCTGTTCAGCCACCAAGTGGAACTGAAGGAAACTACAACGGACCGTCAGGACTGCTGAGAGAAATATTGGTGCCCCCTGCCCAACCTCCAAGAATTTTACACCTCCAGAATGAGAAAAAGGCCTACAGAAATCACTTTGGATTTTACACATGTAAATCTGCATATAGCATATATCTGTATTTAAATAATTCTGTCCATTGTGTATTTTCTAGATTTTTTATTACTGTATTGTGTTTTATTGTATTGCCTATAAATTATTGTGTTATATTCCATTTATTGTCTATATCCCATGTCTGTACTTCTTTTTTTCTGCGTGTGTGCGTGCGTGCGCATGTGCGTGTGTAAACTTGGCATTAAAGCACATTCTGTTTCTACAGATTGTGGTTGAAGCTTCTGCTAAGAAGTTGCTGAAACAACATCACAATATAATCAAGGGAGGGATCAAAGGATTTAATGATAGCTGTCATCAGGCTATTACAATCATAGACATGTATAAAGGCTAGATGGCTTACCGGCGCTGAGAGCCAATGGGACCCGACGACGTCACACGGCGGCCATCTTAGGACAGGACCGCTCGTCCAGTTATAACATTAAAGTCTATTGTGCATGTAGTGCTGAAATAACTATATTTTGCTCAATTTTCAACCGATTTTCAAACGGCTTGGTGTGTCATAAACGTCAGGGATGCCATGAAACACACAGCTACGCTGCAATGTTAAGCGTTTCTCAAAACGTGAAGCTACAATTTAAACATCGGCATCAGCACAAATCATAGCCACTTTAATAAGGTTTGTAATAAACCAAACCGTTTGTAAATCCGTCAAGAATTCAGCAAGTTACGAGCATTTGTCACTCACCTTCCGTCCACAGCAGCAGGGAGCAGCAGCGCAGTCTCCTGACCTAAGATGGCCGCCAAAGTGACACAGCTGACTCCGCCTTGAGCCATCTAGCCTTTATACATGTCTATGATTACAATACTAAAGTCCTCTGAGGCTAACTTAACTATTGTGAGAAGCAAGGTGGCGCCACTTACCTATTCTAGTTGTGTTTGTATGAGAGGAAGAGGAAGAGGCCGCGCAGTGATACGACTACGAGACACTTGAAAGTAGCACCGGTGGGAGATCGGTTTCTGTTTCACAAGCCTACAGCATACCCTTAGTTCAAATATGCCTACTTCCATACTATAGTTTATGAAAAACTGTGTGTACGCAAAGTAGCCTAGGCATACTACTATGTCCAAATTCATAGTAGGCCTATTAATAAAACAATAGACAAGACGTCCCCGGATGACTACTTCCGGTGAGATTAAGTGTGCATCATCTGGACACTTTCCTGTGCCATGAGGCAACTGAGAGGACGTGAATAGCAGTGAAGTGATGCAACTGATGCTGTTTTTCACAGGACAGTGACAGTATATGGCAGATGTAGTAAGTCCGGATTGCATTCATACCAGAACAAGTTTTAACGGTTGTGAAGCAAGTTTCAAATTAAATGTAGTAGCCTACCTACTAGTAAAAGTATGACATTTCAGACACTATGATATTGATAAGTGATTATTCAGGAATATTTGACTGCAACTTACCAATCATAATCAAGCATTCAAGAGAGCCATGTTATAAATTAAAAAACTAATTTAACACCTGGTTAAACTTTACACTGCTTGTGATTATGAGTAACAAGACAGATGTTTCAGACACTGTGCAACTTTTTAGTGTGCTCGCAAAATAATTAAGATTTAGGGAGATATTTTTCTTTGATGCAATAATTGCAATTAAAGATTCTGTGCAAAATCTATGGAAAACTTTCAAAAAAGAAGAAAAGTGACAAAGAACAAATTACGTCGTCAGGATGAAGGAAATTCAGCTTACAGTATCATCATACAGTAAACTATGTATTTTTCTGTTAACAACAAATACACATATCACTGGGAGTGGAGCTTGAATCGGTTTCACTGTAAAGCACATAGCATTTGAAAAATTAGTTTACACTCTATTGTTGTAGTTTTTCATGTTTGTTCCAAAAGGGAAGTTGTTCCATTTCTGAAGCCCATTGTTTGCAGTATTTACAACGAATAATAACATCTTTGCCAAAAAATGGTTGAATATATCATAAAATGCAACAGTACTTATTTAAATGCATGGCTAAAAAAATTAAGCACCAGTTTATTTAATAAAAAATACACACAATGATTAGGTCAAAGCTGTTACTAAAGCTTGAGCTTCTATAAAATGACTAGAAAGCTGTACTGACAAACTATCCAAGGGATACATAAGAATTATCTATTTTCTAAACAATATTATTGTTTTGTGGCAATAATAGCTCTCCTGAGCCGTATCCAGAATCTCATGTTACTCAAAGGGTCCCTGCTCCACTTCAAGTACGTGTTCTTTTTCAGATGCTTATGAAGACCAAACACTTTCTTAGTCTTCGTCTCTTCCACATCTTCCAGAATGACGATGATGATGTTGGCATTGCGTTCCATCATAAACCGGGACTGCGCCAATTCAAACTCAAAGCGACACCAGGAACTATCAATGAAGTGTTGAGACACAACCACAATGACTTTACGACTGCCCATTATTCCTTCATCAATAATGTTGGAGGCGATAGACTTCCCTGCTTGAAAGTCCCGCATGTGAAGGCAAAGATGAATAGGTGTAACACCGTTCTCCAGATTCTCCATCAGTTCATTCATGACCCAGACTTCATCATAGCTGGAGAAAATCACAAATGCATCATAGGAACATTCTTGTTGTCCAGGTGATCTGTAGCCTCTCAGTAGAATACAGCAATACTGAAGATGAAACTGGAACCTATAAGCCAAGACTGATAACACAACTACTAATAAAACAAAACACAACGATAAAACAATTGTGAGTCTTTTCTTTTGCACGCAGCTGTCAATGTCAAAGTCCACTGCTCTAAAATCTGAGCTTGGTGACAAGGTTTTGCAGAAAATATTTTCTGATTGCTTCAAAATGTTCTGATTTTGGATGATCCACAACATAAAATCTGTCTGGGAGCAGGAGCAATCGATGGGGTTGGAGGACAAATCAAACTCTGAAAGGTTGGCTGGCAACTTTTGGAGAGCATGAAGTGGGATGCTGGTAATGCTGTTCTTATCAACATAAAATGATGTTAATTGTTTCAGGCTTGGGTGGATAAGAAAATCTATAGTCATTAAATTGTTTCCTCTCAGATTCAAAAGTCTAAGTCTTTTGAGATTTTTAAAAGAGCTTGGGTGTAACTCTACCATACGACAGTATGACATGTCAAGGTGCTCTAGAACTGTGAGATTATTAAATAAATATCTTATTACATCACCCTGAAAATTATTTCCAGCCATCTTGAGAACATTAAGACTGCTCAGCCCATGAAAGCAATTTATGTTACCAAAAGTGATACTGGAATAAGAAACATCTAGATACCTCAAATACTTTAAGTTAGAAACTGAATGGTATCCCATACCTACAACCCTTGTATGATGGAAATCTAGAATCTCAAGGGAATCAAGTCTATCAAATGCTCCTACTTCAAGATCAATTTCAGCATTTAGACTCAAATTCAAATACCTGATTTGAGGGGTGCCAGATAAAAGTGTTGTGCAGCATCGTTTTAATGTAATTCGGTTAGCACTTAGATCCATATATTGAAGCTTAGGCATGTCTATGAAGGTTGCAGCATGCATAAGATCCTTGTTGTGTGTAATTACTAGTTTTTCTAAAGTATGGAGATGTGAAAGTTGTTTACCTGGCAAAGAATCTAAGAGATTGGAAATCAAGTAAAGCTCCTTGATTTCATGAAAAAATACATACTCCATTTCACCAATTACACCTTCCTTCACGACCACATTTGTGGCATTAATCATACAGCGAAAGACAGAAAATGGTTCACTGGGCCTTTCATTAATATAATAATATATTTCCTGGAAAAAGATAGAGCAAAGGCCATCTAAAACATCAGCAGCATCTGATAACTGAAATATGAAATCTCCCCTGTACTTTCCAAATAACAATCTTTTGACATTAAGACCATATAGAGCTTTTAGACCAACTTTCTGAGCAGCAAATGAAACAAAGGCAGATCGAATATCCAGCTCTCTGAGATAAACATCTTTGAAAGCTCCCGGTTCAATGTGTAATAATGGATTCCTAGAGAGAATCAAAGTCATGTTTCTGCCAATCTTTCGCAACACAACAGTGTGATCAGTTTTGATGATGGATATATTATTGGCATGTAGATCAAGTAAACTGAAATCTTTAAAGGAGCTCATGAATGGAGGGAGAGACACAGACTGGATGTTATTTGTTCCAACTTTAAGTTCCTGCAGCTTAGTAAGGTTATTCATTTGAAGCTGTAAGGACGCGAGACCAACATCCACAAGAACTAGTCTCTGTAGATTATGTAAATTATTCAAGCATCCAGGTCCAAAATATCCAATAGGGTTTCCAGTGAGAATCAAAGTAGTCAAATTCTTCACATTGTAGAAAGTATCATTTTCAATGTGCTTGATGTGGCATCTGAAAGTAAATGCATACATTCAATATTTATAGATCAACACATTATACAACAGCTGATTTTTAGATAGTAATAACATTCCTTACCTTGACAGATCAAGAACTTGCAGAAAAGACAAAACTGGGAATACAGTCTTCTGTAAGTGTTTCAAAACATTGAAACTGAAATCCAGAGTTTGAACTGATGATGGAATACTGGGTGGTATGTAGCTGAGGTTTCTCCCCATGCATGAGTAGTGCAGATTCTCAGTAATCTACAGCAAAATAAATAAATAATTATCCATAAAACCAGTAATAAAACAGATTTAAATTCAGAAAACTTACCGCAGTGCATGATTCTCCAGCACCAATGGAAAAACAAATCATGAAAGCACTTATAATGAAGAAACTCATCTTGAGTGATCTCAGTCATAAAAATGTGAGTCAGCCTTAGTAAAGATCATTGAATATGAGGAACAAATGCCATGGTTTTCAACAATGGGGAACTATGGGCAAAATTATGTCATAGAGAAGTAGGTTCGGGCTTAATTTGGTAAATCTTGAATGAAGAAGTACCTTTCTGAATAGATGTATTGTAATATATTGAACTGCCTCAATTCATGTAAAATGAATAAGGATTTTATGTGTCCATTTATTTGTATAGGCAACACTTTTATTTAAAGCATGGATCATCTAAACATGAAAATCAAGCAGTAGAGATTGCATTGCATTGCAGAACTGCAGAAGAGACGTTTTGAATTTTCCTGATGTTATAAAGCATGAATCTGCATGAACAGGTAGTTGTTGAGATTCTGCAAAGTTGAACTTGTTGAATACATAGTATAAAGTTAAATATTCAGTTATTAGCTTTATCTTTTCATACAATCATTGCATCATAGGAAAATTCCTTTGCAAAATTTTGATTTTGGATGCTGGAAATACATTTAATTGGGGTGCACTGCGCAGTTTAAAGCAATTTACTGCAGCTAATGAAACAATGCTGCATGCATGGTGAGTTTTTACATTTAGCCTTTTTTTTTTATTGCTGCAATGGGAGTGCCATGTAGGCTATTTATTTAATAAAATCAAAAAGTATTTTTATGGTCGGCTTTTTACCCAACCGTTCAATCACAGTGGAGGAGGGACGGGACAACTAACACATTACATGCAACAACAAAATTATTTTAGCAAGAAGTTTTAATATTACTGGTCTCTGAGTATGTCTGTACAGATGACTTCCCCAGAATACCATATTGTTTCATATTCACAATATGAAAAATTGTGCTTGGAGGAACATTTCGTTCAGCTTTGGTCTATTAGGTAGGCAGCATTGCAACCAAAGCCATATCAAGCGTGCCCAGTAAGATGTTTTCAGAAGAGCTCCTGGCATTTTCAGCCGTGTAAAAACCTGTTTGGTGGACACACGGCATTAAACAAGCCAACTCAGCCAGGAGTCTTGGGGTAATATTATGGACATGTACACACCACTTGAAGAAGTTGAGTGTTGTTAGTCACTAAAAAACAACCAATTGTGGTGTAGCCTATAATGAACGACCAAAACTCAACCGTTTTGAACGGCACGGCTGAAAACCGTGCCGGGTAAACTTAGGGGCCCTTACTTATATTCAGCAGTGTATACGAAAAAGAATGATAGTAAGAATCAAAACGAAGCTAAACTGGGTTACAATTACAAACCACTCAACAGAGGCAGACAGCAAACTTCCCAGTTCATTCGTGCATTTATAGTCATTAGTTGCTGAGTCTTGCCACTGACGTTAGACGTTTTTGACCAGCAGATGTCCTCATCGTCCTCACATTTATTATTACCATTTAAAACGTTACAGCATGACTCCAACATCATCCATGAAAAATGACTTATGCTCTGGGCCTCAGAGGCCCGCAGGTGGGCTAACAAATACTATAGCCTATGTTTTTTTTTTTCTAACATGCCAAGACTTTCTGATTGGTGGGATCTGAAACTGCAGAAGTAGCCTACACTGCTACACTTGTTTCATAATAGAACAACAGTTAATGATTCAATATTACAAAATGACTAATGGATTTTCTTTAGGTCAGAGAAACAGATTAAAATAATTTGAATGAAAAGTTTGTGACTGAGGAGCCTGACTTCTGTTTTAAAGCAATTTGACAGAATTCTGCAACGACAACAAAAAATAAAGATTTGTGGGAAATTTGAAAACCACCTACATGCTCAGAACTGAAGGTGGATTTTACTGTTCACCGACCATGAATTCATTCAGTTAAAGAGTGGTAAGATATATGCTACAGTAGCTAAACATTTAACAACTGTTTTACAACAGAAATATTAAATGACCTACATTATCCGAGTAATACAAACTAATCATTTGAAGCTTTAAGGATGTGAGACCAACATCCACAATAACGAATCATTGTAGTTTATGTAAAGAATTCAAGCATCCAGGTCCAAAATATGTATTAGGGTTTCCAGTAAGAATCAATTTAGTTACAGTGTAGAAAGTATTATTTTCAAAACATTAAAACTGACACCCAGTTTGAACTGATGGAGGAACACTGGGTGGTATGTAATAGGTTTCTTCCCATGCATTAGTGCAGATTTTCAGTAATGAAAGGTTAAAATAAATAACAGCAATAAAATAAAATACAGATTCACATTCAGAAAACTTACCTCAGTGCATGATTATCCAGCACCTGTAAAAAACAATACTAATGAAAGCACTTGTAGTGAAGAAACTCATCTTGAGGTTTTCTCCACCTGTCGTACAAATATATATATAAAAATAATTCTGAACTAGTCCCGCTTGAGTTCATCTCATATGACAAACAAATGCAATAGGTTTAAAATTGGAGAATTTGGGGAAAAAATACATCATCAAAAGAAGCAGGCATGTGCTTATCTGGTAAAAAGTAATATCCAGAATATCCCAAATGAATTGACAAAAATAAACTGTTGAAAAATAAAAAAAACATGTTTTGTAAAGAAAATTACTTCTGAGATACATATATAAACCATGAATTAATAATACTGACATGGTGTATGCTTGATCTCCAGTAACAATTCCAAACCATCACCAACATAGGAAACGTGACTGGCTGCTGTTTAAAAACGAATGGCCCTAATCTGATATTCAGATTCACAATAGCTGTAGAGTAACAGTGTTGATGGTGTGGATTATTAATACTTTAAAGGTACACTACGCAACTTTTGCCACTCTAGAATTTAATTAACAAAACTGCATGCGTCTTGGGATAGAAAATTGCAGCCAGAGCGGCTTCTCTGTTTATGTATATGACGAGTCACGCAGTACTGGGCTACTCCACAGAGGTTGATCGAAAATAGGCAGAATATAAACACTTCTAATAGGCATACTGTGGATTCACAATATACTCCCTCATTATATACACTTTGGGAAAAAAAGTTACATAGAGTATCTTTGAAAATTAAGAAAATATACATATGTAATCTTGTAATTAATCACTGACCAATGATGAACACGATCAACCAGAAGATGGCCCTGGACACAAATCTAACAAGGTCTTATTGACAACTTCAGTCCGCAACTGTGAGTCAAGTAACTCTGCTTCAGCAATAACCTCACCAACAATGGGTCTTAATCTGATTTTATCTTCACATCAAAAAATAAATAACAAAAATAAATAATTGAAGGTACAACTCCTTTGTGAAAGTGTTGAGGTTATAGCCATTTCATTCCCTTTTATTAGATTTGTATTTATTTAACCCCCTCTAAATATTAAATCATCAATATAGTATCATCCTCAATGACATGATTAATCTCCTTTCAACAATGTTAAATTCACTAAAGACACTACATACAGTAGACCTTGATGGATGCAAGAAGGTACTATAAAAAAAACTGTATGAACCTGTTGATAGTCAACAACCTTTATTTATCCATATATGTGAGCCACTCAAAGATGGGGGAATAGACAGATGGGACAAGAATAGACCATTATAGGAGGGCAATCAACATATGGATCAATGGCATTGTAACTTTCTTTAACCTCTAATCTATAAGAGGCTTGTTGACAGTAAATTAAAAGACATAAGTAACAGCGTAAACACTCATGTACAGAGAAGCAAAAAAAAAAAAAACTAAAACAAATTAAAACATTGATTAGTATGTAAAGAAACAAAAAGGGAGCGGGAGCCAAAACCTTTTTTTTTTTTCTATTATAGCTCAGCATACATTTCTACACGGCATGCAATAAGGCACCTAACTAACACAATGAATAAACCTATGCTACGTGATGAAGCAGATTTGTTATCCAATGGAAAAGAATGAGAATAGTTCTGATACAATGTTCACTCCCATAAAAACAGTATTCCTTTCATTTCCCTTTCAATTACCCAAACCTTATTAAAAAAATACATCCATTTGTAAAATATTTTCTCCATACACAGAACTGTAAATAGAAAGCACAAACCAATGGATTAAGGTGAGAAAAAGAATCAAACTATTTAAAAAAAAAAAGCAAGCTATATTTTGTATTTGGATAAAGTATACACAATCTATTATTATTATTATTATTATTAATAAATGTTGATACTCTATACACACTGCTGTCTGCAGAAAATCTTAAATGCGCAGTCAGCCACTGGCAGCAGGGAGAAGCACTAAAGATATTTAGGGGAACACTTAGGCTGTACCAAGTTTGCCTTGTATAACAAAATCAGCTATATAATTCAGATGTCCATTGAAAACTGGCACCATGAAAAGTTAAACCCAATTTCCCAAAAGAAAAATGTATAGATTACCTGATTTTATTGGGTTGACCCTTTATGAACAAGATCTATTTTTCTTGACGATGTGGATTAGATTTCTTGCCCCTCACCTTTGTGCATGAATGAACTTCAGGGAGTAACAGACTCCGTTGGTTTGCATCGTGAGGGGTTTGATTATTAATACAGCCTTTATATTTTACAGGACAGCTTGTTCAAAACTAGTGACACCCCCTGAAAGCACCATCCCACTTCACTGACAAGAGATGGATAAGACTAACTGGATCATACATCAAAAAATGCTCCATTTTCAGAAAATTACAGCACTACTTACCTATACATATTATCTATATAAAAGAAATTCAACATATATTTACACATGATATCAGTTTCTCAACCCATTAATGATGCAGAGATGGTTAAAAGATACAGACTAGGGGAGTGAATCGTTGCATCTAGACTATTTTCTTAATTGTCTGCCACTCAACCGACTTGACCTAATTCTCAATTTCAAGATTGTGCCAGGCTTCGATAAACTTCCAAAACCAGCTTAGAGCACAAGTCAGTGATGATGGAATCTCAATATGTTTTGTCTATGGTTTTAATCAAACACCAAGTTCCAGAATTACATATGTATCTAGTCATGTGCACATTACACAGGGGATTTCAGTGTCAATCATACCAAATTCTAATTTATTCCTCTTTAAAAAGTCAAAGGACTTGATTTTAGAACAAGTTCCCTTAGAGCAGGTCCACACTGACTTCCTGGATTTTCTTGCATCTTTAGCCAAACCCTTTAACATTACAAGCTGGCCTGAATCATTGGATGAATGGTAGCACACCACTTGTGGTGGAAAGGGAAACAAGCTTATTGATCAATGTGAATTCTGTGATGCCTAGACAGAGAGGACGAATGGTTGAAACCCTTTCCACACTGAGCGCACCTATAAGGTTTCTCACTCTGAAGGATTCTCTGTTTCAAGATGGTAGTGTGGGGGAATCCCTTTCCTGTGGCAATAGCGCTGTAAGTCGACTTATCCTCCAAATGAACCCGCTGGTGCCTTGCGAGAGATGAGGGATGATTGAACCTCTTCCCACATTGAGCACAGGTGTAGGACTTTCCATCAGAATGAGTTCTCTGATGCCTGGATAGTGATGATGAGTGATTGAAGCTCTTCTCACAATGGTTGCAGCTGTATGGCTTTTCACCTGCATGCATTCCCCTCTTCATCGAAGTATCAAAGGGGAAATCCTTATCGCCCTGGGCATACATTTTGGCCTCCAAGTGGACCTTGTGGTGCCGTGACAATGAAGAGGAATGGTTGAAACCCTTGTCGCACTGAGAACACCGGTAGGGCTTTCCACCCTGATGAACCAGCTGATGCTTCTTGAGGTGACGTTTCCTGACAAAGCTCTTTCGACACTGGGTGCACTTGTAAGGCTTCTCTCCTGAGTGGATTCTCTGATGCTCTCTCAACGTGGCCGCGGCGGCAAAACACTTTCCACACTGGGTGCATCTGTGCGGCTTTTCACCAGCATGAGTCTTCTGGTGCTGTTTAAGATTGGAAGCCGTCGTAAAGCCTTTCCCGCACTGAAGACATGTAAAGGGCTTGTCATGGGCATGCAGCTCTTGATGTTTTTTGAGATGGCGTCTGCGCACAAAGCTTTTTCGGCATTGGGTGCATTTGTAGGGTTTGTCATCTGAATGCATTTTCATGTGCTCCCGGAGAGTGATGGCGGCAGCGAAGCTTTTACCACACTCCGAACATCTGTGCGGCTTTTCAGGAGAGTGCATCATCTGGTGCGGTTTCAAGTTGAATGCATCAATGACTCCTTTACCAACCATCTCAAGACCAGTGGTGTAACTTTTCTCTTTCATGTGAATCCTCATGTGACTTCTTAGGCTGGCTTCAATAGCAAAGCTCTCACCACAGTGGACGCAAATGTAGGGGTGAGTGGCTTTGTGGATTTCAAAGTGTTCGTGCAGATCAGACATACAGTCAAAAATCTCACCACACTCACTGCATTGCAGGCCATGGGCTTCGTGGATGATAACGCCATTCTCTGACTCCACCGTAAGCTCGCCTCCATGGTCAGACTCCACCTTTACAATATGTTCTCCACCACCCAACTCTGTCTTTAACAGCACCTCACCGAGCAAATGCTCATTGCCTTTTATTTCTGCACTGCTGAAATACTGATGATGATCGTGGTGTATTTCAGATTTAATATAGTCATGGTCCGTTTCTGTTACCACATCCACACAGGTCACAGCCCCTAAATCACCATGAATGGCCTCCAGGTCAAGTCTTTTGTCCTCTTGAGTCATAATCTCAGTCTCCGCTCCATAATGCAAGTCACCAACTTGAGTATGGGCTATGACACACTCAGATCCCAATGTATCGAGACCTGGTGTGTCACAGTCAGTCTCTGACTCAGCCATCAGGACGCACTCCAGCCTGACGACTTCCGTCTTCCCGGTTAAGTAAAACTTAGCGTTGCTCTACGAGCACCGCTTTCTTGCAAAGAAACTTTAAGGGTTGCCTGCCGCAGGCTCAGTCAGTTCTCGAGTCAGGAGCAGTCCTGCCTGCTGGAAGAAGAAACACCTTTAAACTCTGATAATGATCTGCATAATGATAAAGAAACATTTCTGATGAAAATCTTTAGGCTAACTTTCAGCTTGATAAACATTAAAAGTAAAAGTAAGGTATGCAAAACATAGCCTACAGAGACTTAAGTAGTGATCTCACTAATTATCTTGAAAGTAATAATTAATCAAAAAACGAATTTATGCTATTTAATGTGACAAAGATACAAACAGATTCAACTAAATGGGGAATATGCAAGATTAAATGTATAGCAGTAAACTTGGGGGGTAAAAAAAGAGACAACTGAATAAAATGATGGATAAACAAAGCCAAAAATCAACATCATTCTAATGTAGAAATAGTGTTGCATAGATGAACAGCACTATGAACTGAGGTATATAAGTTACATCATAGTTTGCACACACAAAAAAAATTCTTTAAAAAAAATGTAAACATGAGCCTACTCTAGAAACAACCATAAAGCTAGTTAGCAGAAATATCAGTAGCTACAAATTGGCTAAAGTTAGCCTGTGGGTAGTTTATATTAGGCTAACTTGACAGGCTAGGTATTCATGAACCTACAGTTTAGATATTTACATTTTCTCAAATGAGCCGCACTGAATCACAGCTAACTCCTTAAACATGCATCATATATAAAACAAACTAAACCCCATGTTTACACTTTTCACAAATTGCTGGTTTGTCACTGTTGGCTAACGTTATGTTAGCTGGCTAAATAGCTGCTATGTAGCTTCCTTGAGCATGCATTATCAGCTAACTAGCTGGCTAACTAGCACTATAGCTGTATCATAAAATGATACAGGGTCGAAAAGCTGACAGGCTGGCTTAAATCTGGGCTTAATTTGTAATTTTTTAGTCATACATACACTTTTTAGTGCCGTACAGTCACGTAGAGACTTACGCTACAGCTACTAGAAAATACAGCGAGTTTAACGGTGGGCATCTTGTCCGCCGGAGGTTGGATCAGCTAACTAGCTGTAAAATGGCCGCCGCGACTAGCTTCCGCCCCTCACGCAGATACAATACGCAACGTTAGGAAACGCAAATAAAACAGGTCATAATAATAGTTTAGTTCGATTGCTCGCTGCGAAGCTGTGCTGTCATAGCTCTAAAAACGCAAGATTATCATGACATAAGGCAAACTGCTCGAGTTAATGGCTAATCACAGATGTAACTTACGCTATTCGCGAAAGCCCGGGAAGGCGCCCCCCTTCTTACATAACGCGTTTTTGTTTTGTGGCGTCGAATTAAAAACAAAATAAGTATGTGCTCAACGTCTTTTGTGGCTATGTGCTATTCTTGAAATCTTCCGAATTAATTGACACGAGCACCGCGTAGCTATAAGCGGAGCTTATCATGCTATAGTCCTAGCCCATTTTTAGCTGTGTGTAACAAACATGGCCTGTCGTCCTGCTAAGCTGCCTCGCTAGCGGAACACTAGCTGCCTCCGCCGCCATTGCTACTGAACACCTCCGAACTTCGTGACGTCCACAATTCATCGGTAAAGCTGACCGAGCGCCACTTATCGCAGTGTGCTCAAAAATTGGTCAAGCAGCAAATGCTACAACGTATGGTGTAACGTTAATTAAATCACAACATTGTATCAAATATAGCACGCTAGTTAGCCAGCTAAGTTAACTTGCAACTGTATGCAAACCCTGACGCATATAAACATTAAACGGTCATGTATAAACGTATATATTTTTTTAAAAACATGCCCGACCTCTTTGCCCGTTAATGGCCTTTTTGCGAGATGCGCTGCTGGTAGTCGCGGCGTAGTCAACGGCCTGAAGATCTTCGTTTTGTTGCGTCTGTACTGCCTGGTTGCGGTTTGCACTCTGTCACTCTTTCTCTATCCCTCCCTCCGTACGTACGTAGCGGGATGGCGCCGCGGATCATCTGGCGCCAACTATGCTGTAGCGCATGAGCAAAAAAAACAAAGCAGTGAAGAAACAAGCGCTCGACCACCCCCTATAGTCATGGCGGAAGCCTCCTTCGCCTCCAGTCCCAACCGAATTTTACATTTTTAAAAAAGAAAAATAGGTCAATACTTTACAATAAGGTTCAGTTTGTTAATGCATTAGTATCATGGACTAGCAATATTAACACTTATGCTATTTATGTTCAATAAACAGAATGTTTTAATGTGAATAAAGCCTCAATGCAATGAAGGCTATGCAATCTGTCAGAAAATTTGGACTAAACCGCTTTTTATTGCCGTAAAATTAGTTTTACTATTTTTATTAACTTTTTGAAGCGTCAATGGAGGGACAGAAAGCTCTCAGTTTTCATTATAAATATTTTCATTTGTGTTCTGATGATGAACAAAAGGTTTGTGGGTTTGGAACGACATGAGGGTAATTAATAACAGAATGTTAATTTTTGGGTGAACTAACGTAAAATGCCATTTTTGAAATGTCATGGGAGCTCATCTGACAGAAAAAAAACATGTCCGGTTGTAAAACCACTATTAAATTAGATTAAAACATGGGTAACACATCTTGTCATGTGCGAAACACACATAAGGATGCCCTGCCACCAGTGCTAGCATATTTTGTGAGGCAGGAACAAACACTAATCCTAATATTAAAAGGGTGAGAGGATATAATATGGCCAAACTGTGTTCCCACTATGATCAGAGACCACTAGGGTACGCCCTTTCCCTTTTAAAAAGGTTTAAAAAACGAGGACCATTGCTTGTTGACAATTTCTGATGGAAAAGGATTGCACTGCACATTTATTGTATTGGAATTTTATTAAAAAAGAAAAACACCACACCTTGCTTTAAAACTAGCTTATTTGTTATTCTTTGTCAACATTTTGAAGAATTTAAAACTCTTGAGTGCAAAGAATACAAGACAAACTGGCTAAATAATACAGATTCAATGTCACTGAGCTCAACAACAGTGGTTTGTTGCCTACAGTTTGCCTGTGCTGTCTTTTATGAACACATGCAGGAAGGCTTTGGCCTTTGTTCTCTGCCAGTGAGGCTGAATGAAACACGACACAGTCAGCCATCATTCAATACCTGTCATTCAGAAACCCCATCTGTTCAGCTCCTGCCTGAACCTGTAAAGCCTCTCACCTCAGCCTCCTGGTTAAAGGATCTGGAATCAAACTGTGTGTTGCTAGAAATTAATCTGAAATAGTCGGGTACACATCCCAATAGTTTGTGTCTGTATCATACATCTAACAACACAAAGCCATGGCTACCTCTATGCATTTGTCAGTATGAATGTTGGATAAGCTTGCAGGTCAATCATGAATTTTTCATGACCGTCAATGGCATTGTAATGGTAGGCTTTGTTGTAGCAAGTCAACTGACAAGACCACAAGTGACATTTTTATGAAGTCAAAGCCATTCAACTGTACTGGAGGTCAAGCTGTTCATTTGTAGAGTACAGATGAAAACTTTCAAGCTAATGTGAGGAACTTGGAGATTTATAGATATAAATATAAGCTTTAGTAAGATTAAAATGTATTAAAAAACATTGCTTGATTTAGAAATTACATGAAATAAAATAATTGGGGAATGATATCTTCATGTCATTGCTTGAACATATGGCTTTGGTACACGTACGCTTATTTGTATTGCTATTTATTTTTATATTTTACCAAGGCTGTCTGTTCCCCTAAAAAAAGTTTTAGTTTTTACCCTTTTGACTGTTGTTTATTTTAGGCCAGAAGTGTATCTAACAAGACACCATTTTTCAACACTTTATTTCCGCGAAATACCCATTTGTACATAGATAACAGAGGACTGACTTGAGCAGATAATTCATTGACATGTTCAGGCTTTCTCTCTAAACAACAAAAGACCAATGTACAAAACTATGTTAACAACAACAAAAAATCAGTCAAAATGTAAAACTGTACTGAATTAAATATATAAAAAGCACAACCCAAATTCCTTTCCTAGTTTGTGTGTGTGTGGGCTGTGGGGAGGGGGGTATTTACAGTTGTAGGACTATATAATTTTTTTTTACATGATATAACTATACCCAGATACTGAGCGACATTTTAATCCGTTTAAACATTCATGACAGGTGTAAGCTTGAGCAGTGAACTCTGAGGGTGAATGCCATTGGAGTGGAGCTTTTCAAGGTTCTGCAGGAAGCCACGATGCTTCAATCCATTAAGAATTGCTGAATTACTGGAGGTTACACTCATATGTGTCCTGCAAATAATCAGTGAAAAGGAAAATATTTATTCTGGAATAAAAACATCTGTAGCACTTTCTGATATGTACTCCCAAATGTAAATAAATTGAAAGTGTTTAAATACTAGCAACCATGAACCCTTAAAGGGATAGTTCACGCAAAACTGAAAATTCTGTCATCATTTACTCACCCTCATGTTGTTCCAAACCTGAAAGAATTTATTTCTTCTGTTGAACACAAAAGAAGATATTTTAACAAATGTTGGCAACCAGACAGTTGATGGTAGCCATTGACTTCCATAGTATTTTTTCCTACTATGGAAGTCAATGGCTACCGTCAATTATTTGGTTACCCATATTCTTAAAAATATCTTTGTTTGTGTTCAACAGAAGAAAGAAATTCATTCAGGTTTGGAACAACTTGAGGGTGAGTAAATGATGACAGAATTTTCAGTTTTGGGTGAATCAACTATCTCTTTAATGACCTTAGACTAACCTTGGAGAGTCAATCCCACTATCTGCAGCGTAGCTCTGACTCTCTGCAGTTTCTCCTACACAGGACCCTGTAGGGTCATTCGGGTTTGCAATGATGTTCACAGTATCCTTAGATGTCTCTCTTGTGTTCTGATGGCAGTCCTTCAATTCTTGGTGACGGATCCAGTTGTTAGATTTGCCTGCATCAGCTTCATCTGCAGATTTATGTATGGTCTCAGAATCAGACTCCACTTCGCTTGTCTGACAGTAGTCAAAAATGCTGCTTTCCAAGGCTTCAGTATGTTCATCATCTGCCAAACTGGATTCATGTAGTCTTTTTCTCAAACACTGGACCTCTTGTCTGGGGCTAACACCTTTCTGAAGGATCAGGTGATCAGAGGACTGCCATCTGTATTCATGTGGCCTGTGTGGCCTGTGTGTGGTTCTGGTGGGTTTGTGATGAGCATGCTCCTCAATTAAATGGCCATCCCAGCCACCATCTGCACAGACGGACTCATGGTAACGAGCTATACTGGTTTGTGATAGCTCACAGTCAATTATGCATTCCTCATTTAGGCAGACGGAGCTACAACCATCCTCATCCTCCACTGCCTTCTGATAGATGCGATGTTCATCATCTGTATACACCTCACTCTCAGTCTGGCTTGTGTTTCTCTCCAAGGTTTGACCACCTGGCAGCTGATGGCCAGTTATGTTGCCAACTTGCTGGTGTGAGGACAGCAGATCAGGACGGTGATGAGACTCTTCTTTACTGTTAAGTAGATGTAGGGAAAGTCTACGTTGAATTGTAGGTTTAGGCCACGAGAGGGGTACTTCTGTTGTATCACAATGTGAAGGATTATCTACAATGTTATATTGGTCAGGAACATTTCTCAAGTGTCCATCCTGATGTTTAATTTCTTTTAATCTGTCGTTTTTAAACTCTCTGCTTCGGACTTTATTCTCTCTTAGCTTAATTTTGTCCTCTATCCTCAATGTGCTGCTCTCAGGGTAGACTGAGCTGTAATCTCCACAAAGCTCTTGCATTGGTTGAACATCCAGAGTGGAGTCCACAGTTTGTGCTCTTTCATGGACCTGTTCACAAGGTGCATCCTTCAGTGTGTGAGATCTCTCTACGCTGTCAGCTATTGCTTTGTCTCGATGGGGATCCCAGGATTTTGACCTGTGACCTGGTCTTTCCCGTCGTCCGGTGATTGGAATCTTGGCTTCTCTCCGCCTTTGTTCTTTATGGTTGATGTTTGTTTCCACATCTTTTCCTGGCAATCCCAAAAATGGGTTGTCTATCCGTTTCTTGTAGACACATTTTGGATTCAGAATGGTACTCTCTACATTATTGTCAGGTTCATCTAAAGCTAATTCTGCTCTGAGGTGAGGCATAATCTGATCATCTGCCTCTAAATCTTCAGCACATTGGAATGTCTTATTCTTTGCTTTTTGTTTCTCTTTGGATGAAGGTCCTCTTCTCTTGCTACGAGTAGCTTTAGGAGCCAATTTCTTCCCCACAGCCTTTGAGGTATGGTGCCTCTGCTTAGCTAGAAGAGCTTCGGTGGAAATGCCCTTGTCCACAGCTTTCTCTGTACCTCTCTCAGCTTTCTCCTCAAGCTTCTTCATAAGAACCGTGTGCTTTACTAAATTGTCCACAGTAAGCTCTGGGTTGATCCGTTTGATGATGGCATGTTCTAGATCCCTGGGGAGGTTGTTTAAGTCATCCTCATCCCTGACAGGCCATTCCTCCGGAGGGAATTGCCCAGAGAATGTGGCATACTCTTTCTTTAGTTTGTTGTCCTTCTTCCCTGTATTTCGTCGGAAGAGGTTAAGCCCAAATTTGCGGCCAGCTTTCTCCTTGTCCTTGCGGCTTGTGTTGGTGGATTTGCTAATCTCACTGGCCTGGTAGTCTGCTGCAGTAGATGTGGACTGATGCTGAATGGAGGGTTTGTGTTCTTTGGACCACTTGAGGCTTTTCCCAGTGCACTCACTGATGGATTGATGTTCTGGGACAGATGGAGGTACAATGGACGGAGGGGTAAAGCAGCTGCAGGACTTACAGTGGGCCATGACAGGCACCTCATTAGAGGTGTCCATGCAGCTCTCGTTGCTCACCAGGTACGTGATGGGAGGTGGAGACGGCAGGTCACTGTCACCAGCACTCCACCAATTCCTCTCTTTCACCATGTTATTGGTGATGAAGTATGTTTGAGGGGTGACTACAAAGTACCCCTCACCAGTGTGATAGATCTTCCTCTCCTTAATAAGCGTTCCCAAAGCATTGTACAGGATGTCTTGAGTGGGAATGGTCATTCCTGAAACAAATATTTGTTGGTGTAAATATAGCAATTTCATAACTAAAATGGATTAAAATAAAAGTGTAACAAGGTAGTGTACAGGTAAGTGGATATTGTGTTACCTGGGTGTGCTTTCATCATGTGATTGATCAATGCTTCCTGGTTTACAATCACATGGGTGGAATTCATGTCTGATATGACAGAGCACAATATTTCAGACAGTGGAATAAACTGAGACTGGGAGATTGGTGACATCTGCACAGGGGTGAGATCACCTATAGAAAAAGAAATATATATATAGAATTTGGTTAGTTGTAGTCACTATCATTTAAAAATATATTTAGTTTTGTATATATATTATAAAATATTCTTTAAAGGATATAAAATAAAGAGACTCTGATAGAAACTGTTAATTTAAGGCGCATGAGTCAGTCTGAAGTCCGCTTATAAAGACATAAAAAAAATTGGCCCTTAAAGCCATACAAGTCATGGAATAGTTTTTTTCGAGTATGGCCCTGTATGACATCATAAAGGGCAGGATTCCTGAATATGGGCACTTCTTCCGGAAGAGCACACATCAACCAGAGCAAGAGCAAGAGCACACCCACCAACATGCTTCGTTCGGGTTATGGAAGTCGTCGGTAGCGCTGCACAGCAAGCGCTCCAGGAGCTTAACTGTTTTCGTAAAGAAGCGGGCTGCGGTACAGCTGTATCTGTCTTTTATAAATCTGTTAAACTAAAGACTCTGATAAAACTAAAGACTCTTCTGAGATATGAAGGATACAATGCTTCTCTATACGTACTCAAGTTCGGACTTGGATCGTTTACTTGTCCTGAAGCATAGGTTGTGTGTCCCACAATATTTCCACAAGTGGGAGTATTAATGTCAAGCCCAAGTAATAATGCATTTTCCAGATCCATTCTATTTCGAAATATTTCTGTTTGAACTACAAAAGCAAGTGGTTTCTTCAGTGATCTCCTGTGATCACGGAAAAAGCCAAAGTCTTGATTATTAACTAGGGATGGCTAGATTAATTGTTGAACACTTGCCAGCACTGACTTTCCATTCTGTTGTTGATTAATTGACCCAGAATAATAAGACCGACCAGGTAAGATTCACTCTAAAACTCAAACTCACACAAACCTGGAAACATTATTGGTTAGATTCAGATACATACCACAGCATATTTTGTAATAATATACTGTATAATGTGGTAAGAATGTAAAGGGGAGAATACACTCAATATATTTTATATTAAAAAAATATTTTTTACTATATTACTAGCAGATTTACTATATTACTATTAGCAAAAGTAAATGTAAGTGATGTTTTACTAAGAGCAACTCCTATTCCTGACCTGCAGTTTTAGCTTCATTCAACTGATAGTTCCCATTGAATGTCTGACTACGTCTGCTTAGCAACTAATCCATTCTTCTTTGTTGTAAGAGCACTCAGAGAGTAAGCTGAAACATGCCTTTGCTCATCGCTTTCCACTTTTGACACGGTTTTCCATGGGAAAAACAACCCGTCTAAGGTCTTAAACAGGAAACATCTCATTCTAAGGTCTCGGACCACATGTAGTCTGAGAGGTGTTATGAGGAAAAACCTGACACATGCACTTGATAAATCCATCCTTGTCTTCCTTTATTTTCAGGAAGGTGGTGTAAATGTGGGACCAGCACATCCTTAGGTTGTCCTTGGAATGTATATAATTTTTATGCTTTAACTGCAGAAACGGTCAATTTAACAATAAAATCTTTTTATGTGAAAGTGTGCTTCAAATAGTCTTTTCAGAGAGAAAGTGGGAAATTGAGCAACAATTGAGCTGACATGAATGTGGTTTTTACTAAGGACACATCCACCATTAATTCCTCTCTCCAGGGAAATATGCTGGGCTCATTGTCTCATGAAGCTCCTCTGACAACTTTTTTGTCACAGGAATACCTCATCAGATACCATGGCAGCCGTCACACTGCAAATAGAGGCAAGGAAGAAGTAGAAAGGGAGTGGGACAAGTCTTAAATTACAAATGAATATAAAAAACAACCAGTTGACTTTTTAAGCATAAATTGAGTAAACAAGATTTGAAAATCACATGTGAATGTATCGTGCATGTCCTGGCTTCTCAAATACCCATTTTGTCTAAATAAACCCTAATAGTAAATAAATACAATCAGAAATCAGAAATACAATTTGGAAAACAAAACAAAAGAATAAAAAAATTAATGAAATATTTGTATATTATATTTGTTATTTTACAGTCATCGTGATTTAAAACCTGAAGACAATCTGTGTTGGAAGTTGGAACCCATAAAATACTTAAATATCTAGGCTATGTAATAATATTTAATTGATATTTAATATAGGCCTAGTGGGTAAATCTATAATATATCATATCACCACACACATAAACCTAAATGGTTTTGATTATCAGCTTCAAATGTTAGTAGTCAAATCTGTCAATTTTTCAGGATTGAGTTCATAAAGGATGTTTTAGTGGCTATTTTAAGAGAACCGCAGAAGTTTCTAGTTTTGTTTGTTATGTTGTGTACAGACAGATGTCAGTGACAATTTGTGTAGAAATGCTTAGAGTAAGGCACCTTTGTCAAGGTGCAGGTAGGTTAACCAAAACAGCTTAATTATTGTTCGAGTTTCTGTTAAAAAACAACAACCTGGTCTTTGGGCATCAAACTTCACAGACGGAATCCACAGAGGTAATTAACCTGCAAGTGCTCTGTTGATTCAAGCGCACAAATATACACCACATATAAGGTGCTCTTCAGTGATGAATGAGCTTGTACTAATAAATACAAGATTTGAATGTGGTAAGGTTCATTCCTTATCATGGCTGTAACCATTACACACTCTGGACCACCTTGAGTGGCTGGAACAACAAAAACACAGATGACTGTGATCCTTCAAAAGAAGGTGGGAAAGAGAAAGTGAATTAAAGGTAACTTGATAATGCCAGACATGTTGTTTAACCCCCTATAGAAAACATTCGGCCTCTGAGGAATTCTGTGCTTCATGGATGGCTGAAATCACATGCTTTATAGGCGTCACACATAATTATTGATTAATCGACTGATCATCATGGTTGTTCGATCCAATTGCAATTATTTGAGAAAACTGCAATAATTGTGCAGTTTAAATTACAATCATATTTTCTTATCAAAATTAGGGAAATGCAAGCGCTTAAAGAAATGCCATCAAATGCTCGATATTGTGTCTATTTTTCCGATGTGGGAGGGAGAAACAGGAGTATTATATTATATTATATTATATAAATTCTCATAATATTTAGCATAAGAAAATCATATGCGTCTAATTTATTATAATTTTTAATTGTATTATTTGACAGGCACAATAAACATAAAAAAATAGTTTACAATACAATTATGCATTTTACTAAGCCATCTCAACACTAAAAAAGTCCTGCATTTAAAGCCCGGAACACACGAAGCCGACGACCGACCGTCGGGACGTTTTTGAGTGTCGCACCATTGGCTCTAGTCGGACACTGTCTGTTTGTTTTTTTGGCCAATTCAGCTTGTAGAATCGGCATCGGGCCGTCAGTGAGAGAGAGCTCTCTGATTGGCTGTTCAGCGTGAAAATGAGTCCGTGCACAAGAATAATAGCAACACAGCGAGCAAAGTAGTCAAAACTTCCTTTCTTCTTTCCTAAACACAATTTTCTTCCAAAACAAATTTCCTTCTTCTGCTAAATGCAAAAGAAGATATTTCGGAGAACAGTTGATCTGGACACCATTGACTTCTATAGTATGGAAAAAAAGTAATATGCAAGTCAATAGTCAAATATGGTTATCAACATGTTTGGTTACCAACATCTTTCAAAATATCTTCTTTTGTATTCAGCAGAAGAAAGAAATGTATAGCCTACATGTTTGGAACAACTTGAGGGTGAGTAAATGATGACAGAATTTTCATTTTTGGGTGAACTAGGCCTATCCCTTTAAAAGACCAAGCCTCAACCACTTAGATTCTTTTAAGATTCACTACAACAACTTCACTTCAGTACTTCAACTCTTTAAAGCCAAAACATTTTGCATGCATGATTACATTTTCATGCAGAGGTCAAAGACATGCAAAAACAAGGTCTAAAAAACATAGATCTACGTCTGTCATATGTCTTCTAAGGAGATGGTTCAGTTCCCCTTGACGACTTCTGCTGGAACTGAAATATTAATCCCAGTGATTCTTCATGACTTCAGACCACAGTCACTGGCCCTAATGCTGTGACACACTAAATTAACACGAAAAAGTAAGGAAGCAGAATCTTATGTTGTTTTTGGGCTATAGCTTCAATCCTTCAGTTCACTAAGTATTCACAGTATTTGTGTTCTCATGCATGCACACATTCACTTCAGTCTTTGTTTTCTCAGCTTTGCATGTTATTAAAATGTTTTTGTGCTGTCATTAGTGGCTGAATAGGGTTCCTAGACACACCTTCTGCTATGAAGGCTTTACAATGTTTTTCCTGCCATGACACAAGTAAAAAGCCCAATAAATCCAAAGAGGCCCTAAACATTTATCCCTTTTAACCACTAGCAAACATTCTGTGGGAGGCGTGTTAAAAGCATGTGTCTGGTGTAGTTTTGAAATGAAACACCTGTGTTAAATGTTAACCATGTCAAATGTTACAAGGGGAAAATGAAGCTCTTCTACGGATCCTCCCACAGAGGATCTGGTTCGTTAGACTGATTAAAAGGGCAATTTTACAATGTTGACATGCTTCATGATACTCTGTGGACTTGTGTATTGATTAACAGAAGAAACCGCTTCACGCTGATAACACTGCTGATGAAACATCTCCACGTTTATTGTTGTCATTTTGAACCAATAGTATGCGACTTATCTTTATCATCATGCCGTTACAGTGATTGACAGACAAACTCGAAATACAGCGAAAACGAGTGACTAAACCAATATTTTGACTTTGCAAAGAGTCACAAAAAGCCCCAACAGCTCGCTTTCCTGTATCAAGAGAGTAATATTTTGTAGCATATTGTGTCAGGTCTCATGAAAGGAGGTCATAATAAATTGGCAACATATCTCAGGTTTCAAGGCAAAACTATAGGGGCCCTTTTGAAGCTCATGCAAATAGGCCATGTTACCTGCCACAGGAGAAGTATGTTCTTAGGCCTTTGGTCTATAGAGCAGGAGTAACAAATACCATAGACTATATCATGAAAATTGTTGTGTTTGGAATAACAATGTCTACACTACCATTCAAAAGTTTGGGGTCAGTAAGTTTTTTTTTTTAAGAAATTAAATACTTCAAGCAAGGATTCATCAAATTGATCAAAAGTGACAGTAAAGATATAATGTTCTATTTCATATAAGCCAAAATTATGTTCTTAAATTTATGAAAAAAAAAAGTAAATAAATGTATCTTGATCAGCATATCAACATATTAGAATGATTTCTGTTGGAGTAAGTATGCAAGTATATATATATATATAGCTAAAACTACTGCCAAAAATCCTCCTGATAGTCTGTCTATTATAGCCAAACCTTTCCCTCATCCCTCAAGGAATGTCCAGGATACAGATTCATGGTTTGCTTGAAGAGATGTTAATGTGTTTTGTGCTAGTTTTACTACTAGACGTTAAAGAAGCCACAGTTTACAACATTCTTACACAACATTTCCACCAGATGAGAATCATTTTCTCTGACTAAGGCTAAACTACATCAGATTTTAGGTTTGTTAACCTTAGATTTGAAGACCCTTCACATGAAGGTTAATCTAAGCTGCAGACAACTTTCCTGCCAAAAGCTTTGTTACAATATCTTGATTTCAGTTAAGTAGGAGCATTGAAATGGGTTAGTCAGGTCAGGTCTACTCAACAGTGCACCATTTACATCATTTTTGGAAGGAGAGGAATGGAAATATGAGGGAAGCTGTCCCCTAATTGCAAACACATTAGCTGCTATGCTAACAGTAGGAGAGCATAATCTTTTCATTTGTTTGTAATGGCCTAGATCTCTACCTGGCTGTGAACTACTTAAATATGTCATCCAGCTTAGATTTCATCATTGACTTAATGGAAAAAGGATTACAGAGGTCAGATTCTGAAATATATAGGGAGATGCCTTCAAATCAGGACGGATAAGGGAAATCTATTTCAGATATTTAAGGAGACACGATGAAATATCTCCGGATCGCTCATGCACACAGAAAAAACACACACAGACAAGCACATTTACATGCCAACACACACACACTCACATGTGTTCAAAGAAAACAGAGTTCCCAATCTGAAAATGAAAAGTCTTATGTGTTGTGTTTGGACAGCATTTATATATGGACATTGGACAGCATGAATTTTTGGATGTGGATATAATTGAAGTCACAGGAAGAGAAGCATTTTTCGAATGTTAAATGGTGTCAGCAGACAGAGGGACAGAGAAGAGCTCAGTGAAGGAAAAGGAAAAGAGTGTTCTGTCAGGGTTGTTTTGTTTTACTACACATGATTTCAATGAAAAAAGGAGAAGTATGGAAGAAATACACATGGCTGCTCGGTGGCAGGGTGTTTGGTTATCTTGGAAAACATTCCATTGGTTGCTTTCTTAGAAACCAGATCCAGCTCCACCTTTATCTCCCAAAACTGGGCATGTATATGACTCTGTTTTAGTCCGACCACATGGATTAGTTAATTTACTTAAACAAGCTTTTACATAAATAAACATATTTGACATGTATGTTTACCCTGGAATGAATCTCTGTCTGTGATGAAACTTTAATTAAATATAGTCCAAAATGACAAGAGTTTTCTACAGATCTATAAATCACGGGTTTAAAAAAGTAAATAAATATGAATAAATCCGCTTCTGATGATACCACATGCAATTTAATTTCAATGGTCTAAAATTATAACAGTTTTCTGTGTAACTATAAAACATGTGGATTATTATATTTACTTAAAAAAAAACATTTAAATAAATCAATAGAACCCCACGTTTATCCTCGTCTCTTACTGCATGCCATTTTAATTTAATCTCAAAAGTAACTTTATTTTTTCAAATTATAATAGCTTACTGTGTAACTACTAACAACACACATTAATTATTATATTTACAAATTTTTTTTTAAAGAAATATGGTGATACTGAATGCCACGTTTGATTTTATTCCTTTAATTTAAGAGTCTTACAACAGTTTCTTTCTGTCTTTTATAGGTTTTTCCTCAAATGAAAGAAAGATATGCTTTCATGGGAATAAGAAAGCTTTTGTTGTTTTACAAACACATGTTGGCTGACCTGTGCCTCCTCGGTTTACGGTGCACACCTGGAAGTGTTGTGGTCAGCAATGACATCTTTGAGGAAAGCACTGGGGAGCGATGACCTCTGGTGTCTTGTTAACCAAGAGGGCAACTTTCAATGCATGAGACCTGCAGGGTGTTGACCTCTGGATAAAAGAGTCCAGCACGACGCCATGTCACGGCTAATGAGCTGAGGTCTGAGAGATGTGGTCTGCATTGCATAAACCTCCAACAAATCAGTTTGCTTTGGTAGAGGCACTCCAGAAAACATGTATAGAACACTTATCACAGTTAGGTTTGAAGACATAAATGTGTACCATCAAACAAAATTAAGTTATTGAACATATCAGTGATTAATTGTGCTCAACCCTCCAGAACACCTTATTATAATTTAACATAGATGTTATACCCCGCTGAGTAATGACGGCATGATCCAAAGCTCCTCAATAATGCAGAGCCTTCAGACTTCAGCCGTTGTAAGCACCTCAGATTTCAACAGACAAGCAGAAAAGGGTGAGGCATTCTTGAATTTCTTGTTTCTCCAAATGCTTGTCATCATCCTAAATCAATGCACATTATTTCTATGCCTCCAATTTTATACAGCTTTACTTATAAATGATGTATAGAGAATTCTCTGTAGGTCAAAGCCACAGGCTGAAGACAGGAGCGTCTGAGCACATCCAGTGAAGTCCAGTTTCTGCACTGCATTACTAACTGTTCAGCTTTTCATTTTTAGAAACCTGCCAATTAACTTGCTTTATGCTTCTTCGACGCCTAAAGGGGTAAATCACCAAAAAAGACAATTGTGTCCAAATTTTCTCACCCATTTGCAGTTCCCAAATGTTATTATTTCTATGGAACATCCATGCCATCTTTATGCCCACTTGTCGTCATATAACATCAGTTCATATAGTAACGAGGGGCTGATAAATAAAATAAAATAAAAACTATCATGAAAGTAGTCCATATGACTTGTTCACTATATTCCAAGCCATTTAAAGTCATAGCTTTGTGTGACAAAACAAATTAACCCATGTTAGCGTCCAGAATTCAAAAAGCGTGTTACGTTATTGTTTTGGCTAAAACTATGACAACATGGCATTTTTGGATCTGGATTGTGCTCCACTTAAATAATGAGAGCATGATAGGCCTAGGTTTGGAACGACATGAAGTTGAGTAAATGACACACGATTTTTTCATCCTTCTTAACTAATAAGTCACGAACATAGTGGTCTAAAATCAATATCAATTGGGATTCAGGGAACATACAAAAGACAGCAGGCTCAAAATGTGAGCTGAAAAGGTCAATGAGTATTACGAGCAAGAGGCCAAAAAAAGCAGTGCAGGCCCCAGTGAACAATCCGTCTTTTCACTTAATGTATACTGATAATCAAGAGGACAGAGAGCGAGGCAGGCTCATTCATCATCCCATCTGCCACTAACCCTTTCCTGCTGACCAAACACAGGCCTAGAAAAATACTCAAAGAATTCAAAGTGAATGTGTGTGATATTTAAAGCCCGATTTACTTGATGTGAAATTGAAGAACGAACTGGTGTGATGTCATTTCAAACAAAATTAGGCCAAAACAAAGTTCATTTGGAGTTTGTTTCCGAGACCATAACAGCTTGCCAAAGCGGACTTTCTTGGATAGTTCGCTACGGCTGGTATAAACACCTTTGAACTACCATAGGTCCGTGGTGATTACGTAATAGGTGTGCTCTGAGGCAATTTTTTCTGTTTTTTCATGTTTAATGCCGTAAAGCTATAAATTAATGTGACGTGATTTGACAGGAGTGCTGATTTGCAGAGCTAAATTGAACATATCCACATCACTATGATCAGATGCTTTCTTAACTGCGGTTTTCTCACCGCTGTCTTTGCTTATTTTGTCATTGAGTAAAAAGCGTCCAACACATATTAACATATTTATCTAAACACTATTCAATGGCCTATATCGCAACAGAGGTTTTTCTAACTTTGCTGTGAGAGTATATCAGGGCCTTTAAAGGGACAATGTGTAGTTTTTTAAGTATTTTATTAACTAAAATCAATGTCTTTATTCATAAATATGTCCTTAATGGTGTACAATTACCTCTCCCAATGATCCGATATATCCTCGTACGCGAAGAATTTCTTATCTTTATTTACATGGGACAGGCAACTCCACAGAGGCTTCCATGTCGTTCCTCCATCTTGAAAAATTATAATAGCAGAGAGGGACAAAAGCACTAGGCTACCTCAACGCGTTTCCACAACACGTTTTCGTCCAGAGCCAGCGTAACGTGACTGACACCAGCTGAAGCGGACAATGAGAGAGGCGTAATGCATGTCACTGCCCCGGTAAATTTGAAAGGTTGCACTGCACGGTACTTCATAATTCAGGATACTTATGCCGAGCCACAGGAGAAATGCCAAAATTGAATTTAAAAGGAAACGTGACCGGCGAATTCAAAAACCGAGGGTAAATAACAGGATAGCTTTACACAGTTGGAAAGAGCACACGGTAAAGAAGGGGAAAGGGACGCTGAAGTTGCCTGCTTTCTTCTCGACGGGTAAGTCAATGTTACGGTCTAAATTACAAGCTTTTTTTTCATTGCTTGGATGTGTAATTCATTATATAGGCAGCATAACAGTAGAACATGTAATGTATAGTTAAACTCGACGAAGGGCTATTGTTGTCATAGCTTCTTGGTACATAACGGCTACCGTAGTTGCAACACGCGTTTGAAAAAGCGAGGAGGTAGAGAGCACTAGCCTATTCGTTTGAATACAAAATACAATTTCACCGCTACATGGGAGTAGCTAATTCCTACACACTGTCCCTTTAAAGTGATGTTTTGTTTAAAAAAAAAGCTCTTGGAGATGTTATTTGCCAAATATCTTTCCATTTTAATTTATAGTTATATAATTTCAATATTTTCATCAAAACCTACCTAAATCTTATCAACAAGCTGACATTTCATTGTCAACACAATGTCCTGGCGCTGTCTCCAGACAACAATAGAAAGACTCCATGGTACCGTCCTGAGAATGAAACAAGGGACATCGGCTCCAGTGGTCAAGCTATAAACTTGGCTGGTGGACACTGGAAAGGACATAACTCTGCACTATGTGAATGGGCAATAAATTACAAAGACACTGTTGCTGGGCTTATTTCACCACAATGGACAACCTGACCTGAGGTCTCAACAATTTGTATGCGTATGAGAGTGTGCTTCCAATTTCCCAGAGAAAATTTAGTGAAAATAGCTGTGGGTTTTAGCTCCCTCTACTCCCAGTCACATTATTGTGTGGTCCTAGCTCAAAAATGCCCCGGTTACACACTATACTACTCAGTGTGTTAACATGCACCTTCATTGCTTGTGACAGCAGGAGCAAATGGAGGTTCTTACAATCTGCTTCATGTTTGTAGTGGGCAAACCAGATGCCTCCCAGAAGCAGCAACACCTGAGGCAACAGAAATCCACAGTCACAAAAGGTCTGCCACCTCAACATGTGACCAACGGAAAAAAAAATCATCCCCTATCAAATCACAATAATAACAAACGCAACACTGGGCATGAATTTTGTACCCACACCAAATCACGATGACCCTTTTTCTAGGAAGTTAACTACTCAAACGGAGCAGTGAAAATTGAGTCAGGGAAGACTCACAGCTCACCAGAAATCATATTTCCTGTCATCTGGAAATAATGCACTTATGTTGCACGCACACAGTTACGCCTAAAGCATGTTGAGGTCTCATGGGGAATTGTTGGTCAGGCTAGGTTAAGAGGCTACCTTCTACAGCAAACGGAAATTATGTGGTTTTCTGTTATAGCTGGGGAAAAACAATCTGGGGACCTTTAGAGAGGCGTTGAAGGAAGAGGCATTCATGAGGACAGTGGTATGTGGGTCTCCTATAGCATGAGGATCCCTATAGAGATCTGCTGGGAAATATCCACGATCACAAATGAAGGTTACATTTTGATTTTCTAATGAAATCTGTCAATGTCAGTAAGGATCTTTGAGACGATAAAAAAAAAATCTAGCTTAAAACACACATGCCAAGTTCTTAGAAATGAATGCTAAATGTTTTTTGCAAACTTTTATAGCATTTTCTACAAAGCCATTGGCTCTAAAAATATCAAAAAAGGGAACCATCAAAGTATATTTTCTGTGCATTTGACTGAACACAACTTAATCACTACCTTCAAAAAAAAGTTTGTCCTTCGAGATTAAACATGTTTTGATTCATGCATTAGTGTTAGGGTTACTCCATTTGACACAAAATATGTAATGTTCTTATAAATAAACGTAATAAACTTGACATGAGGGTCTAAAGGGGTCCATCATCTCGGTTTAATTTTATTTTATTATTATTCTATTTTAAAACATAGCTTCACTATTATTATTTTTTAATAAATAATACTTATGACAATATGTTTTATTAATTAGCACATTTCAGCCTTTTAAGAAAAACTATATATTTTTCTGAAAATTACACCACAAAAATGTCTAAGTGACATTTAATTCAAAAAGCAAAACATGTTCATCACAGAAGATGCGTATTCAAATCATTTTTATGTATGAAATAACTTAATAGATCTGGACACAAGAGTCGTTGGCCATAGGGCTTTAACTTTCAGAATAGCATTATTGGCCAAAACAAAAAAAAGTGTTAAGAATGCATGTCTGCAACATGGCCAAAGGTGGTTTTTTTCACCATGTCACTCATAAACAAAGAACTGAAGAAACAATGTTAAACCTTTCTCAGATTTCGCTCTCGTGGGACTCATTAACTTCTGTAGTGCATCATCGTTCTGATCAAGTTCTGCACAGTGACCAATGTAGACAAAGCGTTTGGGACGATCATAATGATCATTCATGAATGAGTGAGTAACCCAGCGATTCCACATCATATAATAAACGCCCCTACTAATATACAAATGTTGATCACCTACCTACAGCTTGGATAGTGTATCCTTTGGGCGACCTCAGCGCCCTGCGCATCCACGCTTCCCTCAACACCTCCAAGTTATTGGCATTGCCCTGGACAAGCAGCACGTAGTTCTCCAGCCATCCCTGGAATGAAACTTCCGCCACCGCTTTCACGAGTCTTTTATTCCAGAAGCTTCGCGAATTTTGCGACTTAAAATCCGCAAACACGTCCTGTCCGTTAGTGCTGCTCGCGCTGTATTTGATGTCCTCGTCCCGGCTGAGAACAACAGCGAGCGACGCGGCTGACAGTTGGACCAAGCGGTGCTGTACAGACATTTCTGCATTCACACGAATCTCAATCTACATGTAGATCTGAGAATGAGACATCTTCATTCGGTTTAATCCAACAACTGTAAACCCACAGTTTGAATGTGTCAGGAGGACTCAGTCAAGACGCCTCCTCTCCGTGTGTCTCGCGACTTTGTAATTGTGCCATGTGTATCGGTGTCTACGGGCTCCCACGGCAACCGACGCAGGGGAGGCGCGCGGCGGCGCACCAATGAAAACGCTCCTTTAATTATACGGGCGTGGTCGCGCCTGGACTTCCACTGAAAATAATCTACAGGTAGTAAACAATCAGTGCAAGGGAAATAAATAGGTGTTTAGTGAAGTATTTATTCAGAGATTGTACGTTTTTGTCATTAAACCTCAACAGCAAGTAAGTGTGATGATCAAAACAATCTTTATTACTTGTTCTATATTCTTTAAGCGCTAAGACGATTTTGCTTCAGTTCTGCAGCAAACAAAAAAAAATACGTCAAGTCAACACATTGCTTTATTCTATGCTTTTTTCTACCTTACATGGTGCAGTGGAGCTAACTTTTTATTCCAGCAAATATTTCAAGTCTATTACTATAAGGCCAAACCTTACATTTTTGGTGACACAAAAGTTTTGAAACCTTTTCCACAATTGTCAAAAACAGTAGGCTATATGGAGTAAGTGGTCACAATGTAACCATTAAAAGTCCACTAAAGTGCCTTGAAATGCATAGAATAGAAGAAGGATTATATAGGATTATTTCCACTGAAACAGGAAGACAGGGCGGGACATATCAAACAGCTCCTCCCCTTTTTTTAAATAGCCAATAGCGTTTAGTTTATATCACAGCTTGGTAAAGCTGCCTATAATCTCTAACTGTTTTCCCGCGGTTATACAGCATTCTGTGCAGAAGTCAAATCCAAGTCCGATATGTTTTGTGGTCTGTGCAATCGTGTCTCTGGAGCGGAGCAGACTGTGTGTGCGCTGCGCCGGTTCGCATGACACTAACGTGAAACCATACTTCATTCGCCTCAATAGAAAGCATATTTACACGGTCTGAATCGTTCCATATCTCTTATATATAGGACTATGTGACATTCTCCATGTAGAAAATAGTAATTGTCTAAACAAGTGACCGATTTTAGCCGAAGCTTCAGCATCAATTTACTGTATAGTGTAGGGGGCAGGAAGCTTCAGATTCTTGAGCATTTGATTGGACAGAAAATCTGAAGTGCAGAGTGATGTCATCAAAATCATTGATCCATATTGGCGGAAGTGAGAGAATGCAAGTTTTGATTGCTTATATCTTCTAAATGCAAAATTTGTCGTTGTTTTGGAGCACACACTTCAGTTAGATAGTAAGGCTATCATATTCATCCTAAAAGCAAAAAAACTAAAGTTTGATTTCATGGGGACTTTAAAAATATATTGTGTAAAAAGCAAACATAAAAACCTAAAACAATTCATGAAATATAATATACATAGAATATCAACCCATTGTCCAAAAAACATTGTAATTTATAAATCAATAATACATTTATTATTTAAAATGTGACAACTTTCCCCAGTAAACATTGTACAATTTGTTACCAAGCTTTGTCAAACATATTTTGATATTTTAGTTTGGAGAACAGATTTTGTGAGGGATTATGGGGGTTTTGAACTAGTTGTTTGAAACCTCTGCAGCCAGAGAAAACACACTTTGGTATAACTGGAATAGTTTTATGAGATATAGCTCTTGAGACAACTTTCTCATATGACAACTATCCCCAGTCTCCCCTATATCACACTATCATCAGTAATATGGTGAGAGTAAAAATCATGAATACTGTGACTAAAATGAACTAAAAACAGTTTTCTGTTGGCAGACCGTTATTTTGAAACTTATACACATTCAAAAAAATTCAAATTCAAAAAAATAATTTGGCATCCGAAATCCTGTGCAGTTTAAACTCAAGCTTGGGTTCATGTAGGGTAAGAGTAGATGACTGAAATCAAACCTAAAGGTCTGGCATATGACAGACAGATCAAAAGATGGCTGAAATATATGTATGACCATAGGGCGAAGGTCTGGCAGTGGAACAGGATATTGTGTTTCCTCAGTGTATGTAAAGAATACATTTCCTCTTCCCACCATAAATCATGTTAAAGGTAGACGTGCATGACAGCACACTCTTTGGAAGATTGCCATACAACGCATTTAAGAGCCCTTCCAGTCCCCATGTTCAATGAATAAGACCTTGTGTCTTTATACATCTGTGTTTTAAAATGAGTCAAAGCATCTATTCTGACCACAACCACATCAGGACTGGTCATGTTCTTTGTATATATCCAGTTTCTCCAAGGTCAATTTGATTCAAAGCTTAAATGGCAAAGAATTCAAGATAATATTGTGTATATTTAATATATAGCTACTCCAATTACTCAAGAATATCCCGTTTTCAAATCCTTTATTTTTTAAAATCTTTAGTGTAATCTAGAGCAAAGTTAGAACATTTACAAATTGCACAAATTTGGCTTAGAGACATATTTTGTTCACTTGCCTTTGACTGATTTTTTTCGTTTTCAGACTGAAACACGACTCCTTCATTACTCTTTCATTATGAGTGCACATGTACCCTCCTGCAGTAAACTGGATCAAAGACACGTTTCACTGCTTCCTGTTAAAACTTTATGGTGTGAGCTGATGTAAAGGCAGTTAAGAATGCCATTAGACATTAGAGAAAAATCAATGTGGTACTGAGTGCTGCATCAAAATTAGGTTTTGACTGAACACATAAGTTCAGAATTCTTTATTTGTTTTTTATGGGAAGGTGGACAACAGTCTTAAACCATTTCAAAGTATATAATTATTTTAGAAATAAAATATGACAGTGGCAGTCAATGTTCATGTAACATGAAAAACGTTTAAAAATGGTGGTATATCTTCTATTAATTCTATTGTGATTTTATCACAACATTTAGGTCAAGATAAATACAGCTCAACAACACAGACAGTCCAGTCAGTGCTACTCAAAATTCTTCACAACTGTGCGGGGCTGTTATTCAAACATGTGTCTGAACATGGTGATGTTCACAGTAGAGTGAGAGTTTAAACCCAAGCGCTAGACTAGTAATTGTAGGGTGTACAGCGAGACGGGAACACACACACACACACACACACACGCTCCACTGCAGGTGCACTTGATCATGTCTGTTATTACGGCTTTATGCAGTATATTGAATGTTTGAAGTGATAGAAAAGGCACATTTTGTGCCATAAGTTAAAAAATGTCTTGGTCATATCATGTAACTCTGTGCCATGTCATCTGTCACCTCATAACTATAAGGTCATTGTTGACTTCCATTTGCTTTAATTACGTTTTTTTTAAATCACTGCCACGAGGAGCAATCAATCTTCCAAATGCCTTGTAAAAATCAACATCAAACATAGCATGTATTAGAGGTTCCTTAGGCGAATGCCGGCATGTTAAAGAACTCCCGCTGATTCCAGTGACCCTGCACCAGGGCGACTACATCCACGCAGGAACTGCCTCCCTCGGACATCCTGTTTTGTGTTCGTGCTTTTCACATCAATGAGGGAGATATCCGGGTCAGTGCAGTGTATAGGATTACACTAAAAAGGGCAGACGTCTTATTCAAACATCATGAGAAAGCTCCAGACACATTTTTATGTGGGTAGACAATATACAACTCCAAACTTTACTTCATTTTAAGCTGCTAAATCGTCCACTACCGTACAAAAGTTTAGAGTCTGTATTTTACAGAATTGACTATTTTTTGACTAAATAAGAGACTTATATATTTTTTTAAATCTAACTTTTGAACAGTATAGTGTATATCAAGTGGTGATTATTCATTATTGTTCATGTTGGGGTTTATGTTGTACAAGATGGCTTCCTTTAGACTGTTTAGACTGAGAAATGGTCAATGGAGCTCAGAATCAGTTGAGTAACTATAGCAGCAAAGGAATTGTGTTTTCCTGTGTTTGTTTCCATTGTTGCTTGGTGTATAGACTGAAACATGCATGCCGGAAGAGTTGCTGTAAATAACACAGGGTGGTTGGTTTCCCCACTGTATGTTTATACAATCCATTTAGCTATATCACCTTACCATATTAATGCATCAGACCATAATGATAAATATAAAACATACTTCAAATAATAAAACTAAGGACTATTTACAAATGCAGTTACCTGCATAAAGCCACATAGAGAGCAGGGGTGTGGTGTTCCCACTGGGAGATGCCAAAGAGCCGGTCAAACACAACCACACAGGTTTCTCACACTGTAACCCAGTATTCCCTTGCCTTAGAGCCAGGAAAAAGGATAATTTCCTCAACAACTGCTCCACTTTGTTTGTCCCTGGGGTTGTCCAGCTGACTAAGAACTGCATAGAAGTGCCTTTCAAACACTGCATAGCCTAGCAGTTGATAATAATGCCACTGGCACAGATGCCCATCAGTGATCTCTCTCGTGTATCACAGACTTAAAGCATCAGTCGGTGGTTTTCTTGTTTTTGATGTGAAGGAATGACGAGAAGCAGACTCTAGCCTACTAGCCAACCGGCTACGTTCATGTCACGTCAGAAATATAAAAAACAATCTCATATTGTGACTGTCTGTCTACAACTCTGCCTTTTGGAGTGCACTGATGATGTGTGATGTTTGTGTGGAGGGTGTGCAGTGTGCGGAGGTGTGGAAATACATATGTTGACAGGCAGGTAGGACATCCTATTATTGCAATCGGACCGAATGCAATGATTAGACGAAAAGTTGTTGGTCCTGAGAAGATACATGTTTAGAAGAGACGACCACTTCTATTAGTGATTGCTATCAGGATGTGAAGAGAGTTTTTCAACCAGAATAACAAAAACTATTTATAAAAAATTGCATACATTACATTTAAGTCAAGTTTGCATTGCTTGTATTTACATATTTCTCACATGAGGTTTTATTATAATGCAGAAGTAAAAAAAAAAGTGGGGTCGATAATAATGTTTTAATGTTTTTGATTTTTTTTTAAAGTCTCTTAATGCTGCATTTATTTGTAAATACATTTTTTGAAACATTTTTATTTTTTTGTAGAAACTGTGATGATTTTTTTCAGGATTCTTTGATAAATAGAAAGTTCAAAAGAACAGCATTTATAAAAAATAAAATAAAATCTTTAGTGACTTTTGATTATATAATTTGATGCTTCCTTGCTGAATAAAAGTAATAATTTCTTGCTGACCCCACAGTATTGTAGATGTCAGCGAACACGTATAATTTCTTCTTTCGGAATTTCTGAGGCCAAAAAGCCAATTCTATTTCCAAGAAGTCAAGCAAACAACAACAAAAACAGAGAAGCACGACATGTTATGAAAAGCTATCACGAAGTCTCCAGAGGCCGCATTCCATTGTCATGATAATTACACCTTTGCACAAGTGACTTGTTGGAGGCGGTGAGACTCACAGCAGGAGCAATGAAAAGAGTGATATAGTGTGAGGAGGAGGAGGAGCAGCGGAGGGGCCTGGACAAAGTGTGGGGTCTTCTGAAACAAAGCTATGTGCGAAAACAGGGGGAGGGGATGGCGAATGTCAGCGATGCAGACACACACAACTCAGACAGAGATGAGGGGATAATGGGTCTGACCCCAGACAAAGGGGAAACATTAGCCTCTATATGCCACCCAGGAACGACAGACAACAGGATCCTTCCAGAAACAAAAGGAGAAATGGTGAAACATTGAACGATCAACACCTTTGGTGATTGTTTAAATACTGCAGGACAACATTTGCTGTAAGTAGCTGGTTTGTCCAGAAATAAGGAAAATGAGAAGGCCTGGCTATTTAGAGTTGATTGTTAGATGTTGTAACACAATCTCCCCTCTAATGCTGCTATAACAGATGCAACCAAACTCTCCACACAGAAAAGAAAAAACACAGCAGCTTGAATTCAAATAAGCCGATTGTTCATGGGTTCGGTGTGAGAGTGTTGCCCAGCCCTCTGAAGCAAAGAGAAGCTGATTGTCCCATGGCTCTCTAGTGAATGAGTGTTACCCAGACTTCAGGGGGAAGGTGGGGGCACAAAGGCCCTCTGTCTTACCTGCAGCGACTCTGATTTCACAACACCACCCGCTCCTGCTGCTGCAGCTGGCCTGCCGAGTGACATTGGGACATAAACAGTGTCTTTTCAATGTTGCAGTGCAAAGCGGAGATCATAAGGAAGATGGAAGCTAAGCCTCTGTGACTGGTGCATATGTTCTAATGCAGTGGTCTCAAACTCGGTTCCTACAGCCCTGAAGAGTTTAGCTCCAACTCACCTGGGGCCTCATTTATAACCGGAAGAGGCGGACACGTGATCGGCTCAGAATGCATTTTCAAATTGCACATTGAATTTTGCTACATTCATTGCGGGACACTTAATGGAAATGCAATCGCATGTCTTAACTGCAAGTGTAAATGCAATTGAGAAAAAATTTACATTTAAATTACAATTTTGCTACAATTTTAGCTTGAACATGTTAAACATATCTAATAATAATTTCTGTAATACATTTTAATTTTGCAACTTATAAGGCATTAAAATATGTATTCAATGTACATATTAAAACTGGTGTATGAAATGGCATGATTGTATGAAATTGTATAATTGAATTTTAATTTTGCACCAAACTTTGCACGTTTTGTATGGGAAAATTCAAATTTAAATACAGAAATGCATTGCCATTTTACATATTGCATTGTCATTTTGCATATTACATTTCAAATTAAATATATTGCTACCTATAAGCTTCCATAGTCAGTACACTCCGCTTTTCAAGATAAAATCCTCCCATGTTAATCTCATAGACAGGTTAATCTACTAACTCTCCTGACCATAGATATGGATATCTAAGCTCCTGACTGCTTTGTCGGACAAAATGGCGGATGTCGGAGTGTGATTGGTCAGATCACCTGTCAATCAAGCTTCCTGCGAAGGGTCAATTAGGCCTATCTGTTTCCATTAAAAATATAAATCAATTAAAAATACTATTTGGCCAGTGGAAAGGATTGAGAAAAACTTTCTCTGAAATATATTTTATTTTATTTAGATGTATTATTCAAAAACAAGGCAAGGATAGGCTACTAATTATTTTTATTACTGTAATGTGACGGCTCATCCATATTTAATATATTTAAAAATGGCGTACGCTAAAAAAAATTCTTATAAAAGACTTATAAAAGACTTATAAAACCGCGAGACATCTATGTAGCCACAGACCGGTCAGAGTGTCCATGATGACCCGTTTACACCGCCGAAAAAGCTCCTACAATGGGGATGTGAGACTCATGGACAACTGGATCATGGATCAATGAAAGAAGTTGCCTGGTCTGATGAATCACCCTTTCTTTCATTTCAGGTGGATGGCCGTGTGCATGTGCATCGTTTACCTGGGGAAGAGATGGCAGCAGGATGCATGGGAAGAAAGCAGTGCATCAGAGCAGCGCAAAGAGGACCTACACAATATGTGGTTTTAAAGTTGTGGCTCATCATCAGTGTGTTATGATTTGCTGTTTTTTTTCCATTCCCATTCATCTCAATAAATGAACTCTGCAGTCTTTATTCGTGGGTATCAAGCTCTGCATAGATGGATTTTTTTAACAGATGACTTGTGACAAATCAATCTGGAGTAGCAGGATAAAACAGATTCCTGGCCCTTGAGGTCCTTCTCAGAGTCCACACTTTGGTGCCGTAAAGACAGTTAGTCTGCTGTTAAGTTTGCTGGCTTCTTTTTAGTTTTAAAGAAATGCCTTTTTTTTCATTCACTTTACTGTCTTGCTTTTAAATGCAATAACTCGTTCTGTGTTGATGGCTCTTATAGTGCTTTTTGTCCACATTATGATTATACTAATATTTTACAATAATGTAATATTATTATAATATTTAATATCATTTGTTTCATAAATTACCTGCTTACAACAAACCATGCAACAAACTTTATCCCCTTTCAATTCGTTGTTGTTCAATAGCCTCTCTGCTGCCCTCAGCAGCTCTGGAGCACCTATGACAATTATGTGATTTCACTGCAGGTTGATACAAGCAATTCACCCTTTTCAGAGACAAACATCCTGCATTCAACAAACTAAAAACAAATCAAAACAATTTACATAGTATCACAATAAAGTATAATTGTAGATTTCCCTCATAAAAAGAGCATGCACAATTCCTCCAGTCCAGATCAAACTAATTTTGCCATCTACTGGGATAAAACGGCATTGCAATGTTCCCAAAACCCATGTAAATCCAAAACAAACGAGGAAACCCACAATTCAACTGAGTGAAATGTTAAAATGAAGCACTTTATTTATTTTCATTTACTAGGACAACCATAAAGTACATCCAGAATAGAAAAATAATATGCACTTGGTTGCTTTGGGCTCATTTCCACTCAGCAGAAATCACCCACTGTAATCATTCTGCTCTTTAGTGGGCCAACAACAGGAAAAACATAAAAAACTAAAGAATTCACTGCCTTCCAAACAATCCCAGATAACATACTACTGGAAAAACACACAGTATCCAACTCACACTATTCTGACACATTACAATCACTCTGATATAAAGTACCCAGGACTCAGAATGGACAGGACCTCAGTCAGTGCATCTTGAACAGGGTAACTGCCTTGGTTTTGTTTGCAACAACAAAGAACATGGCCCCATTCACACAAAGCTACCCTTGTAAGATTACACAGAGATCATAGAACGAAGCATCAAGATCAAATAAAATCAAATAAAACAAAAAAGTAAGTCTGAAAGAATATTATTCAGGAATTAAACTGATATGCATGCGCTAATTTAGATGCATGCGCAGATGAGACCAAAACAAACAAAAGATATATTCAACAAAACATATCACTGTTTGTCATGGGAACAATGAAAAGGAATCAGCTCCTTGTGGATCCTAATAAAATCCTAATTGCAGTTTGATTTCAACATAAATAACACTTTTATTGCTAAATAAACTCTGCTAATAATTCACGTACTGGCACAAGTTATGCATTATTTCAACAAGGAAATATGCTGCTGATAAAGCAAAACATGTTAAAATTACTAGCAACTGTTCAAAAAGGCCAAAAAGCTTAAGTAGATTAACAAGTAACCAAAAACTTTTACATAATTCAAACACATTATTTAAACATGAGCTTGTGAAATGTAATCATTTGATTCTGAACAAATTAACTTGACAAAGAAGTATTTTTTAAATACAGAATTATGAGGGAAAGGAGAGTTCACCTCCACTGTCATTAAAACTTTGTACACAGAAACCAAAAAAAACTTAAATTAACTTCAGTATTGTGTTAGTTTTAAGCTTATTTACATATTCGAAGGGAGATCATATGTGGATGAGCTGGAGAGGAAAGTTCACTCATCTGAGCCATTAGCTTGAGTTTTTTGGTCGCGGTCTTCTGAAGGGTCACCCTGCATCAAAAAAACAAAACGCATACGTTATAACAGTTTCAAAAGTCCTTTTGTCCCTCTCCATTTACTCCATTTCCCACGGTAAATAAAGGTTCATACGTTTGATAAAACCCCCTGTATCTCCTTCATGATGGTGTCGAGGTTGGACACTGTGCTGTGGAGCTGCTGTTCAAAGCTGCCTTTCTGCTGGTCTGATGATCTCAGGTTGTTCTCGGTCTCTCTGAGACTGTTCTTGACTTCGTCCAGCTCCTTCTGAAGGCTGCGGTTAGCCGCTTCTAGCTCTGACGCGTGCTTTGAATCCTCCTCTACAAAACAAAAAGATTCGATTAACACATTTAATGGTATTGAGGTTACAAAAACGTATTGTTAATCAGTTTATGGAATTAAATTTTAGCGGATTAATTTCCACCAAATGTTGTTCTTGTAAAGAAAAAAAATTATACTTATCAAATAACACTGTGTTGTCAGTTTACATTGAGGCTATATGGTCAGACACTTGCATGACATTATATTATTATAATTTTACCAAAATCAAGAGTTTTGTCCAATGAATTTCAGACAGCCGTGTTCTGTCCGTCATTAGAACGGCCGTATCTGAGGCAGTTTTTCATCAACTTTCAGGTTATAAAGTTTATAGCAGCTACAAAGGGGTTTAGTTTTGTCTGTCATTTGGCCAAAATAGCATGATATTAAAGATGAAGTGCTTCGTTCGCACAGGCTGTTTAAGACAGTATTGGCTATGACTCGATGACAAATGCTAGACTAAGACTCTTCTCTGCTACTCTGTATATAAAAGGCTAATGTTTTATGTAATAGAGTTGGGGAAAGTTCATTTTAAAGGTAATACATTACAATATTGCATTACTCCCTAAAAAAGTAACTAATTGCGCGTAACCTTTTTCTCACCTGGGCTGGGCTTGATTGTTATTTAATAATAAATAAAAAAAGTATATACATGCTCACTTTTAGTCTAGAACTACAATAATCATCATGTTTTCACAGCGCACACAACACCTCTGCCTCTTACTCCCTGATCTCTCTCAACATGGGGATAGAAGAGCTGTCAGTCAATAAATTGGAATAGAAAGTAACTTACATTACTTATAAAAATAAATAAATAAATATATTACTTTATTAGTTAAATATTTGCAAAACCCACACAGACGTAAAGGGTGACCAATGTAATGATTTATGAAAAAAAATTAAATGGCGAAATATGGATACGAGCTTTGCGCCCGACAGCAATGAAAAAGTAATTTTAGTGGGGGAAAAAGTAAAAAATAAAATAATGAAAAAAATAAAAAACACTTGTGGGCAGAAGAAAAAAGTCCTTATTGTTGAGCTCTGCTGATGAATTGTAAAAGCACAATTTGAGTTTTGATATTGACTAAGGCTCAGCGACCCAAATCAACATCTCTTCATAACAATCAGACATACTTTTCAAACACACAATGAAATCGAGACAAGTGAGATTGTTACCCATTTTAGTGTCCTGCTGCATGAGCTTCTGCTCAATTTCCTCTCGGGTTTTCTCACTCTTCTCCAGCTTCTGCATCATGCTTCCCACGTCCACCATGGCTCCCTTGTAGTCGAACAGGCTACCTGACCCACAACTCTCCTCCGATTCCCGCTTGATCTTCTGACCGGGCAGCAAGATTTGGTTACCTGTGGGTGCACACAGACGGTTTCAGTCTACAGTAGCCTCATGTATATGTGCTCTAGTGTTACAAATAAGCTTGTCTGTTCCAGCCATCATCCTTTTTGCACACCTAAAAGGTTGTCTATTTGAGCATCAGATGTCAACGTGGGGCTAGGCTCATCCTTAGGCCTGTCCGTCAGCTTGCGATAATGGCAGGACTCTTTAACCAATGGTTTGTTTAACAGTTTCTTCACCTGAAAAAGAATACAAACAAGATACATGCTATCAGATTAGTCTGGTGATAAATATTCTATATATCTTGCAAATACAAAATTGAAGGTAACGCATTGTGTCCTGATCAGGCAGGATGCAACTAAAGGATCAAGCGACAAACATCATTGCTTACATTATATCTTATTCTCTTATCTCTTACTAATATAGTTCAACTGAACAAACAAGAAAATAATAATACTAATATAACACTTTACAATAAGGTTTCATTTGTTAACATTATTTAAAATTAACTAACATGTACAATACTTCTAAAGAATGTATTAATCTCAGCTAAACTCAACATTCACTAATAGATTTTTAAGACTAAAATTTGGTATTTAACATTAATGCACTGTGTGTGGACTAAACATGAACCTGAACATTTTAAAGTAAAACATAAAAATATTAATGAATCCAGTAAAATGTGTTGCTCACTGTTAGTTCCAAGTTAATAAATTAACTAATGTTAACAAACAAGACCTTATTGTAAAGTGTTACCAATATGATTAATACCACTTATTTTTATTATTAATAACAATATAAAAAAAGTAAAATACAGAATATATTTGTTATATTACATTATTATTATTATTATTACCATCAAGTAATACTGTATAAATGTTACATTGAATAAACAAGAAAATAATAATGATAAAAATAATATAATAAAAATTATAGTTGTAGCAAAAATAATGTAGTGGAAGTAATAATAATTGTAATAATAGCAATTAATATATTTCTATTGGGTAATAATAGTAAATATAATATTATCTCCAATTCCAATATATTATTCCAATATAAATGGAATTTAAAAAGCTAAAAGAAGACTGCTGTTAATAAAAGCAATTTAGATAAGATATCTGAAAAAAATCTGTCTTTTTCCAATGAAAAAAAATCAAATCGACTCAATATTTCTCTTCATTTCCCCAGGGAAATGTATGAACGAGTTGGGCAGATTTTAAGAAATATATAAGCATTATAATGAGTTAATAACTGGAACTTTCCAAAGTTCCTCAAAGCTAAATGTGAAATACTGCACAGAAGCGGCACCTGAGCTCTGGAGAGATGCAAGCCCAGTGTGTACATGATCTCCTCCAAGTCCTTCTCCTGCAGGTAACCGCAGTGACTCTGGTCGAAGTACACAAAGGCCATCAGCAGATCCTTGTTAAACGTCACCATCTGCTTTTTTTTCTCATCCTACAGACAGAATGAAATATTAAAGCATACCACTCCTCTCACGGTCTCATTTTGTGCTGTAAAAGGAGAACTGTTGTTAACTCACTTTATCTTTAGATGATCTCTCTTTGGATTTTCGGTCATCCCGACGATCGTCTCTTCTGTCCCTGCCATTGGAGTCTTCGTCATCTTTATCTGAGGAGCACAAAGGATTAGTTTAGCATATGAATATTTTCATGTCACTTTGATTTTGCTTAATGTTAAAACAGATCCATGCAATTCACGATCAAAAGTGTGTTTGAGGATCCAGGTGCATTTGCTTATGAAACAGTGTGACCTTTACCATCGTCATCATAGTCATCTGCTTCTTCTGCCTCCAAGGGGTCATATTCATCAGCGTTGTTGTTGCTGCTGCCATCTTCGTTATCATCATCATCTTTGGATTCTTCTCTCTTAATACCTCTCTCTTTCTCCTCATCCTTTACCAGGAGACACAAATTGAAGGGCTTAATGTTGTATTCATATAAAAAAAAAAAAAAAATTAATTAGAACAAATCACAACGCCAACGCATTTAAGGGACATCTGAACGAATCCCAGAATCAATCCAAACAGGGTCCCCACACTGACACATCTGTGTGAATTTTTTCTGATCAATATCCACTACAGACATTTGTATTACTTTTTAAGATCTTAATAAATTTACACGACTCTTCCAGGAAACAGTCGTTGGAACCCACCTTCCTCTTCTCATCCTCCTCTCTCATTCTCTTTGTGACCGGCTCTCCATTTTCTTCATCCTTCTCCTTCTTTACATCCCTCCGTTCTGCCTCTTTTATTTTAGCTTTCTCTTTTTTATCTTTCCTCTCATCCTTGCTAGGAAGAGAAGCGAATGCTTTGTAGATCCTATAGCCGAAGTCTCGTTGAAGCATCTCGTTAAACAATTCAGCAAACAAAGACACCTGAAACAGATGCCAATTATTTATTTTTAGTATCATTGACATTCTATTATACTTTTTCTATATTTTGATAAGTTAATTTTTTAACTAAAGATTTTAGTTAATATTTTATATATTATATATTTTATTATTATATTTCAAGTTACAATGTTTTTAGTTTTAGTGTAGTTTTAATTGTGGATGAATATTTTCTGAAGATTACGTGCCTCCTTTCACTGATTTACAAAAGTATAGCCGAAAGCAGAATATTGTAATTGTATGAGGTGTAGTCAAGCGAAATGTCCTAAAACCTGTTTGTAGTTTATAGGTAATAATTATTTTAAACCATTAATATGCAGTGATCCTCACCTCAAAGGAGTGCTCTTTGTTATCCTCCAGCCTGTAGTCCAGCAGCACACTTAAGGACATGATGCTGCAGTCAAATTTGCCATTCTTGGCAGCCCAGTTGGGGTGGACGATAATGGTGGGCTCATCTGGCAGAACATAACGTCTTTCCCTGCGCTGGCGTTCCTGCTCCTCCTGTCGCTTTCGCTCCTCTTCCTGGAAATATTTTTTTTTCCATGTTTACATGCGATTGATTTAGACAGGCTCTCAATAGGTGGATCCTCTGGTTTTCTCTCACCTCTCGGTCATCCACCGGTCTGCAGGACTCAACCTCCTCCACGGCAGGAGGTTCAGGTTTCTCCGGCTCCTTGGACTCCTCCACCTGCTCCTCCACCTTCAGCTGTTTAGTGAGGCGAGCGATCAGCTGTGACTTCAGCCCTTTAGAGCTCAGTGTACGGCTCTCCAACTCCTTACGCAAGTCATTGACCTGTGTGCAATTAAGTTTCATAATCAAATATTTTTAGTTTATATCACATACACTACTATTCAAAGTTGAGGTCGCCAAGATTTTTTTTTATGTTTTCTTTTGTACTTTGTAATCAAAAATACAGTCAAAACAGTAATATTTAGAAATTGTATTACAATTTTAAATAAGTGTTTTAAATATTCATTTAAATTTGAAAGACAATTGAAAATTTCATTTATTCCTTTGATGGCAAAACTGACTTTTCTGCATCATTTCAGCATCTTCAATGTCACATGATCCTTCAAGAAATCATTCTAATATGCTGATTTGCTGCTCAAGGAAATTCTTACTATTATCAATGCTGTGTTATTATTATCCATTTTTTTGTGGAAACCATGATATGTTTTTTTAAGATCCTTAGATGAATAGAAAGATCAAAATAAATATAAATCTTTTGCGACATTATAAATGCCTTCACTGTCACTTTTGATTAATTGAATGCATCCTTGTTTGCTATTGAAGTATTAATTTAAAAATGTTCAGACCTCAATCTTTTAAAGGGGTCATGACATGGTTTTTTTTATTTTATTATTATGTTCCCTTAGGTGCAATTATAGTATTACTATAGTTTTTTTTACCAAAAACTTTTAAAATGTAGTGATTTATGACCTTTTCCCACCCTGTTTCTCATCCTCTGATTCAAACAGTCTGTTTTGGGGGTGTTTCCCCTTTAAGAGTTCAGTGTTAACGCCCACTGTTATGATTGGCTAACGTCAGTGCCTATGCATCAATTATTAACGCCCCCAGCCAGAACCTGTGCGGATTCGGCGTAACTGTTTAATAGCGGGTGATGCATGCGAAGCGATGGCTCTGGCAATGATAAAACCTTATTATGTTTGAGCCAGAATCAGAGGAAAATGAACCATCACCACAACAACGAAGACTGGATCAGCCCGTGTCCACATGGAAAGTGAAACTATTTTGAATTAATAAAAAAAAATTAACCCGAGACACTTGAAAACGGATTATTGTTGCATAATTATCCAATAGCTTCATTTGCTAACAGTTTAACATTATTTAACTAATTCCAATGAAATGATAGGGTGTACCACGGACAAAAATGCATGCACAGACAGGCCATCTTAGAAGATGCAGCATTGATAAAGGCAACATTTTTAATTTTCTATCACATGTAGGCCTACTAGAAAGGCGACATATTTTCAAGATTCTCTTATACAAATGTGTTTATATTAGCCATGGTAAAAAGTAAGTTTGCGTCGCCGTTATTGAGCCCATATTCGGCACGGACTTATCTTTGAGCAACCGTTTTCTGGCAAAGCCAAGCATCATATTGGGATTTTTTCCTCAAAACAGTCATCCTTAAATGTATAGAACAAACGCTTAAACTAACACTGCCGTGACTGGGACGTCCGCAAAAAATAAAGTGCATCCATTTTTCCCTGACGACTGGATCTTTCAGCGTATTTAAAAAGTAGTTTAAAGTTTTAAATACATTACTTACAGTTTGCGTCGTCGTTGTTGAGCCCAGAATAGACGGCACGGACTTATCTTTGAGCAACAGTTTTCTGGCAAAGCTCAAAACAGTCATCCTTAAAATGTATAGAACAAACGCTTAAACTAACACTGCCGTGACTGAGACGTCCGCAAAAAATAAAGTGCATCCATTTTTCCCTGACGACTGGATCTTTCGCAGCGTATTCAAAGATGTTGTTTGTCCACAGCCAGGAACAGCACATCTGCGGCGTCGTAATCTCCCTGTACACAGACCCACTCGCTGTCCGTCCACTGAACACTTGTGAGGCGTGAGGCGCGCGGCGCGCGGGCGCGACAACGATACGAAATGAGCGTAGTTGTCTTGCGCTTTAAGCGTAACTGTCTTCTGCTGGAGGCGGTCATATGCAAACGCTGGTACGTCACTTCGTACCGTGACGTCACTTCTTACCATGGATCCAGAACGAGCTGTATTTAGAGCTTGATTAAATAAATGATTCGTTTATAATGGGGAGGACGTCTTAAGCTATGAAACTTGCAGGACGTTTTAATGGTACAAAGACCTCTTATATACCAAAAGATCAAGGCAAATTTGGTTTCTCATGTCATGACCCCTTTAAAAAGGCACTGTATATTGTTTGCAGGGGTGTATATTTTTGTTCATTAAAAAAATGCTCAACCATAGAATGCCCACAACAATTACTTTTGTGGGACTGTGACTAAACTAAAAACTATTGGTTATTTGAAAAAAAAGGACAAGCCTAAATTTAGAAAGAATGTTTTATGGTGTCTGACTATAAAGGACATAAAGACCCCATGAAATGGAATATAGACAGGGGTGCACATAACTGGTACGCAGGTACGCATGCGCGACAAAAACAGGAATGCGTAATGCCACTTGTGCACTGCTCTTAATTAGTTCGGTTTTAGTTCGTTATTTTATGCTATAAAAACGGGAATGTGACATCATGATTGACAGCTTTGGCCACGCGCTACATATGGGGTGAGTACCAAACACCATCTCCTGGTACTCACCTGAGTAACTCACTGAAAAAGTTATGTGCACCCCTGAATATAGATGTACAAGATGACAAGATGATAAAACGTTTGGTCTGTAGCAGATAAGCTGCTTGTGGAAAATCTCACCTTCATTGATTTCGGATCAAGCTTGGTCCAGTGAGTTGGCGTAGTGACTTCTTTTGCATCATCTTCGTCCTTATCCTCCTCCTCCTATGCACGTCATGTGAAAGAGAGAGGGAGAGAGAAAAGACAACAGTGCGTTATCACACCACTCTTGGACAAAGGAGTTTTCTGAAACAAAAGTTGATCCGTGCAAGAAGCAAGGTCACAACTGTCTCTCATTGTCTCCTCCTATTGAGCTCTTGATTGGGTAAAAAAAATTCCCACTGCTAGGAAGCTCTATAGCTTTCAGAAACAGATCCATATCCCACTCATCAGCCAATCAATGCCAGTTCTGTGGAATACAAAAAGATAATCAATGACAGTGGGTTTGAGAGATGGACATGGGACAGATGCACTCAGAGAAGGTCTCCAAACCCTGTCTACGTTAATTGCTGGGTTTTTTTTTGGCCCATATATACTCTTTTTAGCTGGTTTTCTTAAACACCTAACCAGAACTGTCCTCGGGTAAACAATCTCCCTGGAAAAATCACATCCACAAAGGGTCTAGACACAGTCCAATCAGAGAAAAGTGTAAATAAAATTAAAAGAGAGACAGACAAGAGACAGAACTCTTCTGAGAGTTCGGCAGATATCGAATTTCGAACAGGAAACAAAACAATCTAAAAAACACACAAACATCATAAACACAACTGGCTCTCCAGATTCCAGCATTCATTTCTCAATTGTTCTCATTGATTAATGTATCAAATTTCAGATCAGATTTGTAGTAAGTTTGTTGGAAATTTAGAGTCATGTCAATCAAGGCATCAATCGTGTAATCGGTAGAGCTGGAAGCTGTTTTACCAGTTGATGCAGGTGTCATAAAGTAGAATCTAAGCTCTTCCGCTGTGTGTGAGACTGCGTGACAGAGGGAGAGCAGGAGGAAATGGGGTGGAGGGTCAGGGATGAGACAGGGATGAGAGGAAGGGATGGTAAAAGTGGGATCTGTATGATGCCTGTGATACTTGTCTGTTTCTTTCTGTGTTTTCTGAGTGTTTTGTTTGTCTATTCCTGTGCCTGTGAGAAGCGGAAATGAGAAGAGAGGGATTAGCGTTCAGTGCCTGTTCTCCATCAGCCTCCTTCCGTTCAGCCAAGAGTTTCTCTGCCAGCTGCTCCTTGAGTCCACGGGACAGCCCCTCCCACTCTGAGCGGGTAGGAAGACAATGCCAAACATCCGGGAGAAATAAAACCACTGTCTCCACATGTGCGGGGACTGTCCGCCCTTTGTGAGTCTCCTCAGGGCGGTGATAGCGTATCTCTGCAAAACGATACCTGTCGCAAAGGAAGAAGCGCGTTGGAAAGAAACATTCTGTGAGACATCACCCATTTTCCCCCAACACACACACACACACACAGAAAGCTGCGATCCCCTCGACCCCCCGAATGAGACGCATATGAAAATACAGTCTGCGGAACTCCACGGGGGGTTTCTCAAGATGAACGGCAGCCACGCATCAGGGAGGTCGACAGACAATATCGACAGCTAAACAAAAACTACAATGACCCCTCCTCCCTTGCGGCAGGCCCCTCCCATCGGCACCCGTGAATCTGAACCGGTTGCTCGTGAAAGATAGCTTATGAACCCCCGGGGGTGTGAGAGAAGGACAGATTCAGACACAGTGAAAGCAAGTTAAATATGTAAGATATTTAACACAAGGCAAAGGTCAGAGAGAACAGAAAGTAACGATGGCGGCGACGACTCCTCTGGCTCTGCTCTCGGAGCAAAAGAATCAATGCATTCACCACATATATAGATATAGAGGCAGGACTGCCACACACATTAGCATAAACATTGCAAATCAAAATTTGAGAAATAAAAAAAAAATTGTATGACCACAAAAGCATCAAACAAGTCAGGAGATACACTGCTGTATCAAAACCATGCAGCGTGTCACAGACTTTTGGATGTTGTCTGCTGGGCCTTTTTTTTTTATATTTTAAAGATGCACACATGGAGATGCATCGGCACTAATCGAGAAAGGAGCTGTACTTACCACTGGGTACATAAACTCAGATCAATGCCTGTCAGAGCCTTACAACAACGAATGGCTGTCTTTATAAGGACAGAGGCATCGTTTTCCGGGTCGGCCCCGTCCAAAGAGGGAGACCAATGACCCCCGATGGCCATGGCCTCGTCCTTGCCCCGCATCCCCACCAGGAACTGAAAACAGAGGAGTTTAAATGGGTTACGATAAACTGGGAAGATGCTTAGCGCTCTGAAGGAGGCGCTTGTGGCGGACACAGGGAGAGACAACATCAGATATGCTTATTCCACACAGGAAAGCATTCAGCAATGGAATAGGACAGAGACATCAAAGTCAGCTCCCCAACACCAAACACAGGAATGGACAAACATCTTTCAGTGTCCAGGGGAACAAGAAAACTAGTTGTAGATGAAATTTAATAGATTGCAATAGCAAGATTCTGAAAGTAAAAATCCCATTTAACATTTGATATTCAGCAAACATTTCAGACAGAGCTAACATGAGCCCAGAGGTCAGTAAATGATGGTATACACACTAATGTTTGAATCTGGGGACAATAAGATTTTTTTAATTTATTGATTTATTTTATTCAGCAAAGTTGCCAGTAGAAACATTTATGTTACAAAATATTTATATTTCAAATAAATGCTGCTCTTTTGAACCCTAAAAAATGTATCATGGTTTGTATCAAAATGTACAACACAATGTATCACAACTGTTTTCAACATTGATAAGAAATGTTTCTTGAACAGTAAATCAGCATATTAGAATGATCTTATGTGACACTGAAGACTGGACTAACAGCTACGGACAGAATAAACTTGATGTGGAACAATTTCACATTTCTTTCTTTTTCAGTGCCTGACACTACAGGAAGCTTTAGTGCAAGCAAAGAAATGTAAAGAGATCTTAAACCCATGAACTAGCAGACCTGTCAGCAGTCTTAGTTTCCCTTCTCTTTTGTGTAGCACTTTAAGATCCTTTATTTGCAATGAAATATGCTATTGAAATTATTACACAATGCCTTTCATCATTATTAATCTGCTCCAAATGATAGGACATGTAGATGTTGCTCATTAACTGGTAAAAAGAATAGTATCTTCTGGCACTCTTGGTCACTGTTCTTCATCAACACCAAACAAAATGTGAACTAAATAAACTGTAGAGTTAAAGGTGAACTATGCAGGTTTTTTACCTTAACTGAACAGCTTCGGAGTCATTGGAATGGTTATATAACTTTTTCGGGTTGAATGGTGGTCATCTCGCACATCATCGCCTGTGAGCGGAAAAACCACCCTTGCATCTTTGGCCCGACGGGAAGTATCGCGTGATATCAGGTCTCGCGATGTAACAAATTGCTTTACGGCAGGGGTGCCCAATCCTGCTCCTGGCGATCGACTGTCCTGCACAGTTCATCTCCAACCCTAATCAAACACACCTGAAGCAACCAATTAAGGTCTTCAGAGCACGTCAGGATCACTTGAAAATTAAAGGCAGGTGTGTTTGATTAGGGTTGGAGATGAACTGTGCAGGACAGTCGATCGCCAGGAGCAGGATTGGGCAGCCCTGCTTTACGGCAAAAAAATCTGCAAAAATTCTGTCATTATTGCGCTCCCTCGCGCTGTTCGAACTCGAATGAAGAAGACGTTTTAAAGAAATGTCCCATCTACTTTGATGTCGTTTATCTACTAGCCTCTGGTATCTGAAAGTCGCCAACGAGTTTTTCGACAGTGTTGTCAAATATCTGTATTTCTGTGCTGTAGGGGGAGCTCTATAGAGAAACCTGCGAGCAAAAAGCAATGCAGCGAAGAAATTCCCGAAACTGCATAGCCCTGCTTTAACATTCATAACCTATTACGATCAATAGATATTTGATTATCGGTTTTTGCAAGAGGCTAGATGATGATTTCTGGTACAGATACAGACATAAAATACATTTAATTTAAAGTGATTAAATTACATAATTTGCAGTATAAGAAAAGCTACTGTCCCAGACACTGTAATGATGTCCATCCCTGTGAAATACTACAGTATATAAGTGCAAAATAATTTACAATAAATAGCACGTAATTAAGCGATTAAATGTCCTAGTTCGTTTGTTGCAGTTAGTAATGTAATACCTTGATGAGACGGGCAGGGTGCTGGAAAGTGTCTCTCATCTCTGTTGGATCTTCTGCCAGAGCACAGGACTTATGATACAGCTCATCTAGACTAGGGTTGGCCAACAGCATCACCTATAACATCAATATTAATCATCATGACGGTCAAAAACCACTGAATCAAACCTGGAAAAAAGTATTACATTATTAAATAAAAGATGCCTTACCTTTGCGCTGTAGGTGTGATTGGCATCAGGTGGGTCCAGCACGGCCGTGTTCTTCACAAGAGAGTCCACCTCTTTATGCATGATGTGAAAGTTACAGTAGTTTCCAAAGTTGAAAGGTCGTGTTAAGGGGAAGGCATCCACCCAGGTAAACACAGCATCAAAAAAGTCACTGGGGATGTAGAGGCTCTGATACCTCCGCCGTAGCTCCATCACATCACAGTTGAGACTGCAGAGAACAGAAACAGGCAGTCATATACCAAACATACACTTACATACTGAAACATTCATCTGTACAACTCAGATGTGTAAACCCTATTTTGTTTCATTCTGTTGTGCTCTGAATGAAAGGTTAGTGTCCATGCAAGACACATTCAATTTAATTTATACTTTTTATTTTATTTCTGCTGCTGTTCTAAAAATCTTTCTTTTCGCCATTACCACAAACAAACTACGTAGCTGCTTGAATCTGAATGCAGAAGCTCTAGGTTACCATAAACATAAGTGGTGTGCCGTTGATTGCTGTTGAACGGCAATGAACATGCACTTTGGCCGAAACAACTTGAAATACTTCATTATTCTAAACTTTTTAATAACTTCGTGGGCTGTACAACGAATGAATTGTAATTGGCTGGTTTTCTGAAAAGCAGATTTTTTTTCCATTGATCATTTGTTGGTAAGACCTAGCAAACCACATGATTTTTGTCAAACAGCCAGGTTTGGCTCATGAGTCATAGGTTCCCGACCGCTGCCTTATCTGTTGGATTATTGTCTTTGTACTACATAAACTAAATTGCTGATATTTAGTACAAAAAATGAACTTTCTATATATTTTGCCATGTTGGTAACATTAATGTTGAATTATTGCCAGGACCTGTAGAGAAACAATTTAATTATCCTATGTCTGAGCTGAACTCGAGTGAACAAAATAAATAAATAAATGGTACCTAATTTCCAACTCAAGATATCGGTCAAGATACTTCCTCTAAAACAATTAACTTACCCATCAAGAGAGAATTTGGAGAACTGCACAGTATATCTTGGGACGACTCTCCGTGGCCGTCTTGGAGAACGTTCTCTGCGAGGAGACCGGTCTCTCGAACGTTTCCTTGTGGGTGAACGTTCTCTTGATCTTCTTCGCTCTCTATCTCTTTCCCGACTACACAAACAGAGGGAAAATAAAGAATGAGCATGTAGAGCAAAAAAAATTCACAATATCCAATATTCTTTTTGGTTGCACCTCAGAAAAAGCTATTCTAATCTCAGTAGGGATGTAACTGAGGAAATTTTCACACCAGTAAATTGACAAGACCGGTATTACAAGGTGGGGGGGGGGGGGGTGTTATTGAATCTGTGATCACGTGTTCTCTGTATAGGGAGCGGTGGTACTGATTTCACATTTTACAAGATTAGATATTTGTCAATGACGCTCAGGATCTGTTCTGCACCAAATCCTCCGCCATTGTCTTATCAATCATCTCTCCTTACGAAATTCACGTGATAAGTGAGATTGCAGAACTGCACTGTATGGAGCAGAGCTGAAGCTTTCAGTTTATAATTGTAGCATCCGTTGTCTAACTGAAATAAATGGTTTTTATTTCTATAAAAAAGGATAAACGACGGGTGGCGGTGCCGTGGTTGGCAAGTAATGTAACAGACTACCGAGGGCAGCCTAACTCTCAGTTGTACGAGTTCTGACCTGCGGTCGTCCTTTCTCAGGATGAGTTCTGGCCGGTCATTGCGGCTGGGGAAGCGGGGTGAGGGGTCCACGCGCCTCATTTGTTGTGGCTGAGGCATCATCCGCACCGGGGGCTGCAGCAAACCCCCTGAGAACACAGAGTCTACACGCAGCAAAAACAGAGAAATGGGAGATCAGATTTGATTCTGTAAAAGCGTGACTGCAGAAGGTCGAGGGGGTTGATGTACCTTTAGGTGGTGGCTGGGGAAGCAGTGGCTGTGGTGGGTTCTGCAGCAGTGGGGCCAGAGAGGCAGCTGAGAGCTGGGCCTGCAGAAGAGATGGAGGAGGTCCCTGGGCCGGGACGCTGAACGTGGTGGGCGGGGGTAGAGACTGCATCATGGTGGGACCTGGTTTCATCATGTTCGGCGGCTGGTTCTGAGAAGAAGAGACGGAGCAAAAGAGATGGGTTTGCTAGTATGTATAACCATCAAGATTATAGTGCAGAAAAATCCCAATATCATTTTAATGAACTAGTGCTTGACTAGAGCTGGGCGATACAGATAAATCTATAGCTCTATTTTACAACCTTAATGATATTTTGACCTATGTATTTAGCCTGAAATGTCTCAATGTATAATTTAAGGTAGTAAATTTTAACCAATCTTAGATTGTTTTTGTAGAAATTAATTACATTTACTGATTTATTAAGATTAAATAAATCGACTAGCTCTAGTTTAGACAACAAATCAACATCAATAAAAACTAAAATATTACTGTATATTAATTAATCAAAATACATCAAAATGTTTATGACAGCTTTAAACTCAGGGCTATAAAACAAGCCTTTAATATATAACATTAATCCGTCTCCAATACAAAGTTTAGATAACCTGTTTTAAAGGATGAGAGGAAAAGGAGCCTAAATGAGTAAGAAGCACTAAACCCAGTAAAAATAAAATAAATGGTTAGAAATAGCTGGAGACTGAGGAAGTAGAAGCACTGCTGTTACCATTTAACACTTTTGGCCCCTGTTGAAAGAAAAAAAAAAGTTTCTTTCAAGAGAAAATGCAAGGCAAGCATTCTGGGCATTTCAAAAGAGTCTCAAAATTATTGTTAGTTACATAAAACAAAACAGACAGGATCTGCATTTGCTTTAATATCATGCACCAGCTCAGTGTGACGTGTGTGTCCAGGTGTAGAGATATCAAAAGTACAGATAATTCATGATCATGTTTAAATAAAAATAAATAAATAAAAAATAGCAGTAGGAACAATACCAGACTTTCTCTGTTCTTTATTTTATAAACAGTGTTTGTTTGATAAATATTTGCATGCCATTATTTGAATTAAATTTCTTAACATTTAAATATATTTTGTTTTGTAACTAGATCAATTAGGGTAATAGTGTTGATCATTATAAAAGGCAAAATTTCACTGTCTGGTATTTGTACAACTGATATTTTGGAATGAAACTCAGTATGAAATTTAAAGGGGGGGAGGGGTAAAAAGATTTAATAATTAGTTTGGGTAATTGAAAAAATTACACTAAAAACAGCATCTACTTCAGCATCCCCCACACCCCCTCGTGAATAGACAATTGTTTAAGAGAACATGTTTTAATTACAAATCCAACAGCAGTGAGCTGTAATACACGGAAGGGTGACTCATCATAGGGACTCATCTTGGGCAGAAGAAAAGAAACCCAAGGACATGTGACTAAAGCCTGTTTGTGAAACAGGAGAGTGGAGGAGCGGATCAAGCAGAAAATAGAGGAAGAGGAGGAGGACAGAATGGAGATTTGGGGCACAGGGGTCAAGTGGCGTGGGTTACATTTTGTCTTGAATCCACCGCAGAATGCATGTCAGAGTAGCGTGGCATTCCTGCATCAGAGTAAAAGCTGGACAGCTGTGGGGAAACCTGAGGTAAGGGCTGAGGCGGCTGGTGCTACATGGAGATTGAGAACACAGGAATCAACAGCAGCATCATGACATCATGACTGTGGACGCAGAACCATATCAGATCGTATCTGCCAGGGATCCATTCGGACCACGTGGGTTTGCTTACCGTTTGGTTGTGCAGCTGAGGTAAAGTTTGAATGCGCTGGGCATTCCATTTGAAAGGCATGTTGGGATTGTAGACCGCTTCCACCAGAACACGATCACCGACTTGGGGTGTTTTTCCCTTAACAGCACTACAAACACACACACACACACAGAAATTACACACCTGACCTTTAGGCTGCGTTTACACTGGCACAAAAGAACCGATTTTTTACTGACATCTGACACAGATCGGAATTTGTTGCACATGTGTAAACGCAAAAATTCACAAGAGATACATTTTTTTAAATTAGATACATATCCGATATCTGGACTATATCTAAACACGTATATCCGACACGTTTTGGCCAGAAAGGTAGATTTTTAATGTCATATAATGAAGCAGACATGCCTGTATGCACTCACACACCTTTTTTTATTGAGGTGAAAACTTTATATACTGTGTAGAAACCGGTTCTCATCCTCTGCCCTGTGAATTTTATAAATATAACAGCTTCGCAACTGAAAGCTACATTACATTTCTCAGCAACGAAGTGATAACTTTGCTGTTTTTGTATAAACTCACAGCTTCACCATTGCATTGAGAACCTACAGTCACAGGTAATTCTCTCTTGTTAATTCATTCGAATTCATTAAAAAAAAATCTAACCACACTACTTTATTTTACTCCAGAATTCTAGATCTAACGAACCGTAGATAAAAAAATAACAAACTAATATTTTCCAGTTTATATCCATTCAGTTAAATTTGCGCTACAAACATAACAGCAAGTAATCATGGTACCACCTGTCGGGAATTGTAAATAAATTATATTGGCTATATAAAGCACGGACATTTAAAACCCAAGGGTCAACAATGTCGCATAGTAAGCGTCTAAGCCAGCGAACACCAAAAGACTAATTTTGGGTGGGGATTAATGTAAACACAGATATCGGATAACAGTCATGTCTAAAGTGAATGTAAACAGGCAAGACAAATATCAGATCTGTGCATTAAGGCTTGCAGTGTAAACACAGCCTTTAAAAAACTGATTCACAACTCAAACCTGCACATTTACTATAAAGCACCTGAGCTGAAAGAAGACATCCTCATCGACAAAGCCGAAAGTGTCATGTAGCTTGCTGACGACCCCGGTGAAAACACGCTGTTTTTGGGGTTGGGTCTGCTGCTGGTGGCTGGAGCGGGGGGTCGGGTAGGACACGGTTATCTGCGCCGTCTGCTGTTGGTTTGACAGGCTCAGGCTGGTGGGCAAGGCAACAGGGGGCTGCAAAATACACACAGTTTATAGAACATAAACTCTTCATATCTGGCAATATTAGGGGATCTCTTGCTTCGTTTCACACATTTAAAAATGAAGGGATTCAAATTCTGCAAACGCAGAAGTTGGAAACAAGGTGAGGTGTACCTGTGATAGCAGGGCTTGTTGGGGCTGTGGAAGCTGTCAGAGATAAAGAAAAATCAAAAGAATATATTACACATTAACCATAACCCACAAATTAAGTGGAATGAATACATTTTCTACATGTTAACTATAAATTTAAGCTCCAAAAACGATTCCATTCAAAAGTATGGAGTCACTATAGATTTTTTTGGGTAGCACATTATTTTACAGTACGTGCACTTACCTAAAAAAAGTACTGGGTAATATAAGGTAACAACATGGGTTAAATTTAGGTTTAGGGGTAGGTTCAGGGTTAGTATGTAGTTATTACCCAGATATTGCAATTACTATAATAAGTAAGTACATAGTATGTACACAGGACTGTAAAATAAAGTGCTACCGATCTTTTAGTAAGACGTCCACAAATGCTGCATTTATTTGATCAAGAATACATTAAAAACTGTAATATTGTGAAATACTATTACAATTTAGTGACTGTTTTCTATACATTTAAAAATGCAATTTATTCTTGTGAAAGTAAAGCTGAATTTTCAGCATCATTACTCCAGTCGTCAGTATCACATGATCCTTCCGAAATCATTCTAATATACTGATTTGCTGCTCAATAAACATTTGTTGTGCTGCATAATGTATATGTGCTGCAAATACTTTTTTCAGGATTCTTTGATTAATAGAAGATATCATAATTTATTTGTAAAATAAATCTTACTGACCCTATCAGCTTTTTTAAAACCACAATTAAATAAAGACAGTACAGATCAGAAAAATATGATCTGAAAAGTACATGGTATTTGGATTCACAATCAGAACCGACTACATCTACCGAGAGTGAGACAGGAAGTGTGTCCTGAGAACTAAATAATGCAGACAGGCACTGCAGCACTCTTTCGATTAAATGCTCTGCTGACTGCAGTCCTTTTAGTTCTTCTGTCATGGTGTATACAAATAACGCACCTGACAAAAGCTTTTATTCAAAGAGACTAACAGTGCATTCAAGCAAATGGAATTTACCAGTACATAAATTCACTGGGAATCAAATCAATGAACTTCTGATATCACAACGAACAATACTGACAATCTTCATGATAAAACTAGGGCATCAATTAGCTTTAGAAAAGCTAAAAGGGGGATGTGAAAGAGGAGGTGTGGATGAGAGTGAGCTAGGGATGCACTGATATGAACATTTTGATATGAACATACACATAGGCATACACTATCGACACCCATGCATAACATTTCTAAACATTTTTTCCCCCTCAAATACCCTTTTTTAATTTTATTTATTTAATTTTTTAGGAGAATTTGCTCAAGATCATTCTATTCAATAATAATTATACGTTCTTGTGTTTCCCAGTTGTGTTGTCCCCTTGTTGTTTGTCTGTCACCTTGTCGTGTCTTATATGTTACGTGTTACACTTTGTACGTGGTGCTATAATCCCCCCTCCCCTTATGTACCCAGGGACTCACAAAACTGGGTGAATGGTTATGCACTGTATATAAATATATTGTCTGTAAAAAAAAAAAGAAAAGATATTAACATTTTGGCCGATACCGATAACCGATCATTTTTTATATTTTGAAAGCTGATAATTGAAATATTGGTCGAAAAATCAAAAAAAAAATTTTTAGATCATTTTTGAGATTACAAAAACAAAAAGTCCCACCATTAATATCCATATCCCAGGCACACAATTATACTGTTCTCATTATAATTGTATGTAGCCTAAGTGATTCCAAACATGTTTCAAGCAATTCAAAACCATCATGTTGAACAGTGCGCATCTGAAGTGTCTCAACTGAAGGAAATAATCCATTATTTATCAGCTTTATTATATATCGGCCATTACAAATTTTCTTATCGAGTCGATAACGATAACATTAAAAATGAACCGATGCCGATATATTGTACATCTGTAGAGTGAGCGCATGTACCTGATGGGGGACGTTGTAAAGGGATTGAGGTGGAGGTTGTGGCGGGGGGCCTTGAGGTGGCTGCTGCTGCTGCTGCTGCTGCTGCTGCTGTTGTTGTTGCTGCTGCTGCTGCTGCTGCTGCTGATACTGCTGCAGGGCTGAATTGATCTGCGACTAAAATAAAACACACCAGTGACTCAAGACTGCTCACTGCAGGCTGGGGGAAGGGCTCAAACACTGAGCATGCTAGAAATGCAGATGAGTACAATTCAGGAGGAAGCACTTTATACATTACACTGCAATGAATGGATCAGGTTAGGTCTAGGTGCCACTGTGCAGTATTATGTGCACAGAATATACCGTATAATTAGTAATTACAACTATTTTTGGAAAATAAGTACTATACTAGCAATAATTCCACAGAAAAAGATGTCAGTATTGTTGCTTTAAACAGTAGTATGCTACTCTGTAGTCACATTTAGTAAATAACAGATACTATACTAGCTATTATTCCACAGTGAATGCAACAGTAGTATGCTACTCTGTTGCCACATTTTGCGTATAATTATGTCTTAATTCTTGGCAATACAATAAAAAAAGTATTCAAAATGTTGTGTTAAAAGCTGCTGTAATTGCTTCCAGTTCATTCATCAAATACTACCATTTCTGGACAATAATAGGTACTATACTAGCTATTACTCCACAGTTAATGCTTTAAACTACTCGTTTGTTCAATTTTGGTGAAATTATTCAATCCAATTAAAGAAAATTAGTAAACAATTACATTAAAAGCCACTGTAATTGCTTCCAGTTCATTCATCAAACACTACCATTTCTGGAAAATAATAATACTATCTATTATTCCACAGTGAATGCTTTAAACAGTAGTATGCTACTTTAAATTGTTGTCACATTTTGTGTAAATTTGTGTCTTAAATTTTGGCAATACAATCAAATTGTTTTTGAAAACATTACGTTAATAATTGCTTCCAGTTCATTTTTATCACATACTAGCATTTTTGGAAAATAATAGGTACTATACTAGCTATTATTCCACAATAAATTCTTCAAATAATAGTATACTACACTTTTTACATTTAGCAAAAAAAAAACTTAATTCTCAAAAAATGTGGATAAAAGTCGGTGTAATTGCTTCCAGTTCATTCATCACAATGGAAATGAAAGGTCATGCATGTTTCATTGGGGGATACAGTATCACGCAGTGTGCTACACATTCTGCTGATTGTTATCTTGTGTAAATCTGGGATAATTTACATACTGTTCACACAATATACATATACTACATATTGCAGAAATAGTAAGTCTAGAATGTTAGTATGCGATTCCAAACATAGCCAAAGGCTTAATTGTGTAATTTCTCCATGGTGGAGCTCACCTGCTGTAATGCAGCGGCAGCGGCGGCCTGTTGCTGGAGTGCTGCGGCCTGCTGCGACAGCTGATAGTTGGCAGCTGACTGTGAGTGTGAGTGTGAGTGCGAGTGCGAGTGCGAGTTGAGGGAGGCTGCAGCTAATGCAGACTGCTGAGAGTACATCGGAGACGCTCCCAAGAGGGACGGCTGTAAAGCTATGGGAGAAACATGTGAGATTGTAAGGACATTGCACCTGCTATATTGACAACATTCAAACAAACAAGCACAAGCAAACTTTGACCTGTCAATGTAAACCAAACAAAAACATCTTGAGCTTTGACCTTCACAATTAGAGAGCTAGAGCAACACAAGTTAGAGAGAAAACTCTCTTTATTCATGCATGTTTAGACTAACAATTAAGACATTTTTATTGAATGTAAAGTAGTGGCAATAATGTTAATCAAAATACATGTTTATGGAAGTATTTGTGATGACTTACAATGTAAACTGTTCAGGTCCAGGGACTGTCCTGAGTGGCCTTGTTGTGATACCGCTGTTGCGGCAAACTGGGCCCATGGAGGGTTCTTCTGCCCCCCGAACTGGGCCATGGAGACCTGCTCACGTTTTCTGCTGGACCAGATGGCGGATTATTTCCTGTGGGGGGACGTTATTCAAACTTAATCAAATTGCAAGCTCAAAACATTACAAGCATAAAACTGGATGGACAGGAACTAAGATACAATAGTTGTTTCAGGAGCTGCCTGCCAAGAAAACACTTCTGATTACCACAAGACATACAAAAAAATCAATGGTTGTTGATCTTTGTAACTTCAAGCGCCCCCATTGCCCAAGACAAGAATCGAAGGGCCGTCAGTCAGACTATATATGATATTGTACTACTGCTGCAAAGATGCTTGTTTTTAACCTTTCTGAAACAGAAACCGAGGCGGTCCGCTGTCCATAGGTTAAAATAATAAAGCTTATGATTATTCTCATGATAAAAATAAATAAAAAATTGTTAACATGTTTAGTTTATTATTAAGAAGAGAAATCTAAATTATATGTAACAAAAGTAGTTGCAAAGAAGATCTGTAGAATTGACTGACAACTGTATTTGCAAGATTGTTAATTGAATTTAAATAACTTCAAGTTATCTTGAGAGCCAGAGACTCGAAATGCACTCACATGCTTTCTGGTTAGGGAGTTTACTAGATTTTGAAACACAGCTAATGCCATCTGTCAGCTCCAGAACACCAACGGACTGTTTACAACCTCTTCCTGCTTTAAAACCCTGTCTAAGTCCAGATCCAGCAGTGAATAAGACACATTCATGTCCTCCTCGTCGACACTGTGTGAAGACTCAGACAGTCACTTTTAGCCAATTTATCTGCACTAGCTTAGCACACCAACGTATTCTCAATGCAAGCTAAGCAGCTAACGGAGCAACACAACAACACTGACCTAACTATTTAAAAATCCCGTATTATCACCGTCTATGAAGTGTATTAACTCAAACTGAGCAGCGGTCTCGGTGGTAGTGTGTAAGTCACAACTGTGCTGACTGCAGTGTTTTGTTTTTCAGCAGTGCTGTATCTGATTCGGGCCCTCGCATGAGCACACTGTTTAGTTTCTGTCCGTGCACTTTATAGTCTCATTTACACCTCAAAAGTATATACAGTGTACGCAGCATTACACAGTGCATGACAAAGCATTAATATTATAACAAAACTTCAGTCGATATATACGCATGCAAGCTAGCTGTTACTGTTGCTGCTTACCCGTCGTCCTCTCTTATTTCACCGGTTGAGACGTCTGGTTGTAGCGCATGCGCAGATCGTTTGAAGTACATCAGCGCATTACTGATCCAGGGTCGGGTGACAATAGACAATAACAACCTGACAGTGGCGCACACTGACGTGAAACCAAATAATAGGCCTACATAACACACACAAATAAAAAATAATAACACACACACATAATACATAACAATAACGGTTCAGTTATATAGCTAGCATATAACGTAGTCATTATTATATTGGAGCGTTTTACTTTAAATCGTCTTTTATCCACTCAAAATACACGAGTCATTATATGAAATCCAATATAATTAGTTGTTTTAGACAAGTTGGAGCTATAGACTGTTTTTTAGAAATGGCACTTTTTTTCATTATGATTTGTTGCAAAATGAAATTAAAATATAGTAGTAAACAATCAAGTCTTTTTAAATGTCCACTGAAAGGTTCATTTTTATTATATTAATCACTTAAATTCCAAGTGACTTTGAGACATGAACACTCTGGAAAGTTTTGTTAGTTGAACATCAAATAATGCACAGAAAAAATTATCCAAAACTGAAAATTGATGTCAACTAATAGCAAATTTGGATGTGAAGAATTAAGAACCTTTTCGCCATGGAATAAAACATTTTAAAAGATAATTGCGACTTTTTTTCTCAGAATTGCAGGATATAAACTTGTGAAAAACAAGCTTCCATTTCATACAGCTGTATCACAAGATGATTTAACGCGGCAAATGCTTCTAAAGGACTGTCTCTGGACATTTATATATTATTCAAATCTCTCATTCTGTAGAAATGAGTGAAACGCAATTGTTCACAAATGGGTTGACCTTTTTATGCTGAAACGCAGATTAAAAATGGAGGCTTAAATAGAACAAAATGCAGAAAATTACAAACAAGCTCAATCATTTGTTTCAAACCCTAAGGAGAATAGTTGTAAATGGTATGACAAACATCTAGACCAAGACAATCACTAATTTATACACAACTTTATTTCATTATAGGTCCTCCCGAACTGCTGGATGGCAGTAGATGAATGCAAACTTTCACAACTGATATCATTCTGAAAGACTCTTAGAGCTGTGGTAGATCTACAAAGCAATGAATTCATGCCAAAAGAACTCCCACTTATTTAATGCACTCCCCAGACATCAAGGTGAAATGTCAACATGCAATAAAGATTGGAATTTAAAAAGCATTACAACCGTCTTCAATTTAACCTTTTCTATCAGACAAGTAACAAAGCTGTTTAACATCATGAACCTTGCAACTCTAAGATCTAAAAGAGCAACAGTCAGAACACTTAAATCTGAAAAGTGCAGAGCTCAGTTTTCTTGTACTTGCAACCACAATATTGCACTATTATAGTGGAAACAGAACAACTTACGACTTAAGGCATGGTTAAATATTACAGTATATTCTAGTTTCTGAACCTTAAATATGCAGCATCCTTATGGAGTATCTGAATCCCACAATGATTATAACATTGATAGCAATTGAAATGCGTTGACAGCAGAGCCAGGTCTCATGCTATGAGTCTTGCAGTTTCTTCTCCAGTTCTGTAAACACCTTTGCGTTGACCTCATCCACTTCATCCTCCACCTTATTAAATACAAAGATATACAGTCATGTGAAAAGTGAAAGTCAAGATCACTGTAGGTAAAATATTCAAATAATGTTCACATGAATAACTTTAAAGAGGCCATATTATGCAGTTTTAGTCATATTTAGTCTTGGTTTTCATGCTTGAACGTTCAAAAGACAAATTATTTTTCAAATATTTGACATTATTGCAGCACCTCCTTTCCCAGTCCGTCACTAACGATCTGTTAAGTTTCTGTCTCTATGAAGCCCCTCCTTACGAAAAGTGAAATGTGCTCTGATTGGTTGACCGTTTCAAGCATGTTTTGGAAATGTCACGCTCCCTTTTTACCCCTAGCATGTCTTAGGCGGGAATTATTTAGATGAGGGATATTGAAGAAAACATTGCCTGGAAGAAAACTCAAGACTACAATCGAGGCGTTTCAGGGAGTTCAGAAACAGTGCGCACTGATATGGAAAACAACTCCCTTTGAAGTGGACTTTGTAGCTTTGGGCTTTGTAACTTTGCAGACCTTTTTCATGCTCAAACAGCAACATTACACAGTAAAGAAAGTAAAAAAAAAAAAACATAATAGGCCATCTTTAATGGATTTATATCTCTCACCTGTTCTACCAGGTCTACCTCGGGTATATAAAACTGCAGCATGTTCTGGATGCCATTTTTTAGGGTAACTGTGGAGCTGGGACAGCCAGTACAGGACCCAATCAGCTTCAACTTCACAGTGCCATCCTCAAAGCCTTTGAATATGACATCTCCACCATCCTCCTGAACCGTGGGTCTTAAGGAAAGCAGACACAGCATTGAGCTCTGGTGGATATCTAAAAACCTTCATTACATAACTAGCTAATAATCTGAAAGCCCTGTCCACATAAACAGCCATTTTATTGTGTCATGCTAAAAGGTTTTCACTCGAGTGGCTAGTATTTATATTTTTAAAATCTAAAATGTGTAATAATTTATTAATTAATCATTACTAATTGAACTAAGTACCAAAATAAATATATAAATATAGATTAAATATTTTTTAAATATTTTTTTGGAATGGATAAAATCACATATAAAATACCATTCAAAAGTTTGTTAAACTCTCTTACACTCACTAAGGCTGACAGTTAAAAAGGTGGAATATTATTACAATTTAAAAATAAAATAACTATTTACTAATTTAATATATTTTAAAATGTGATGCAAAGCTAAATTTTCAGCATCATTACTCAAGTCTTCAGTGTCACATGATCCTTCGGAAATCATTTTAATATGCTGATGTGCAGCTCAAGAGACATTTCTCATCATTATAACAGTTGAAAACATCATTATATTTTTGTGGAAACCATAATTTTTTTCAGGATTTTTTGATGAATTAAAGTAGAAAATAACAGCATATATTTGAAATAGAAATCTTATGTAACATTATAAATGTCTTTACTGTCACGTTTGATCAGTTTAATGCATCCTTCCTAAATAGAAAGTATAAATTTCATTAAAAATAAGATTTTGACCTCACCCCGACTTTTGACAGGTATTGTATATGGAATCGAAACAATAAACCTAAAACATACCTGATCCGTGTGTCTAACAGCTCTTTGATCATTGAGACAATTTCATCATCATCCTCTGTAACACCTGAAGAATAAAGACACATCAAAATGATCAGACCAGTTAAAATACAGTACATAATGCACCATCATTTATTTAGTCAATCTGTGCAATGTTTGGCTCACTGCTCTCAGCATGTGTTGCTCCCATTGCGATGGCCTCTCCACTCTCAAAGAACTTAGCGATTACCTCAGTCGCATGTCGTTTAATGTCTGTCCATTCAACATCATCATCTGTCTTTAATAAAGTAACAATTTATTCATGAATTTAAAAGCAGTACTTCAGAACACACGCTAACAATAAAACAGAATGTCTAATCACCAGACGCTACCTTAGTCAGTGTGATGAAATCTGGGCCATAAAATACACTTTTTATGCCTTCAATCTGGAAAAGATCCCTGTTGGATGATTACAACAAATGTATTTAATACACAGCAAGGCTATGCATGCCTTTTGAAGGATGCAAGAGCATCTGAATACCTCAAACTGACAGATAATCAATGCAGAAGAATTAATGATACATTCAAATCATTATTTGCAAAAGGACACTATGATTTGAAAATAGGTAATAAAGCCGAAACTGTGTTTACCTGGCCAAAGGGGAACTCTCTGCTGAGTTTGATGTTGGAAACTCGTGAGTCCCTGTCCCCAACACAGGCTTACCGGGAAGAAACTTTAGACTTCTGGGGTTTGGTGTGTCTTGAGTTGAAATTGAAATCTTTCGTACTAAAAAACAAACAAACAAACAAGAAACAACGACAACTAATAAGTCCTCAGAAGGACTACATGACTGTACAATATAAAATTCAGCAGCATTACAAATTTTCAATCATCAAAAGTGATCTTTAATGAAATAAAGAGGATATCTGGTAAAAGTAAAATGCTTCACCTGAGAATGATTTGCATTCATACTGTTGAGAATGTATTCTGTGGGAAGCCCACATTGAATAGCACTGATTTCGGTCATTTACAGGCAATCTAAAAGAGAATAAGTGATTACATTCCCCACGCACATTATATCATTATATATGCCAAAATACGACCATAATAAATAACAGTAAGTAAATAAAACATATAATACATTGGGGATCAAATGAATACACAGAATTTCACTCAAACAATATACATTTTTTAATGTATTTTTATGACAGTGCAAGTCACTGTAATGACTACCAAGGTAACCGTTTGACTTTGGTGGAAATTACGGTCACCATTGTAACCTAGAACTATCGTCATTTGACAATATAGTATGTAACAATACACATCTTGTTTTTTAAATACAGTGAAAGATGCTGTACACCATTTCCAACCTAAAACGATGTGTCCGTATGAGTCCCAATAGACTCCATCTTAAAGACGCCGCCATTTCGATTGTTTTGAAATTTAGGACCCCGAAGCAGACAATAACGCTCCTGTTCAAAAATTCGACTTTGTGTGTGTTTAATGCATGTTGTGTGTGATTTTAAATATATAAAGTGCTTATAAAAAATGTTTAGGCAAAGAATATGAAATCAGAGTGAATTACGACAAAACAACTGAACAGCATTGCACCTGGCAAACCAGGCGCAAGTGGTCTAATGCTCGCTTCATTTCTTAAAGGGATAGTTCAACCTCTTTTATACTGTCTATGAGTTCAACCCAAAATTTTAAAAAAGAAAGAAGTAATTTACCTAGTCACCCGTATTCGAAATCTGTGACTTTAGTTTTCTCTTTTACTTAACACAAAAGGAGATGTGACAAATATTAGACAGTATGACAGTAAAAGTTGAGGCGGTCAGTCTCTCACATTCTGTATAACATATATTGTATTCAGAAATTCAGCCATGTATACGTTGACAAAAAATGTAGGGTGGGATTTTGTCCATCAGGAATTTATATGGTTGTGATTTGCTATTGCTGTGATCTCATGTGTGACAGGTTGTCACACGGCACGCCCCCTCGTGCCAGTAAATACGTCATCAGTAAAAACATCAGTAAAAATGTGTTACTGTAAGAGGGAGGGGAAGTTATTTTGAACAAAGAGGGCACATGAGGGCCCTCTTCTTTAAAAAATTCCATAAAAAATAAGAACTGTCAATAGCCATTTCTAATTTCTATCGCAGCTAACATTAAAGTTTTTAATATTTTTATACTGAAATAATTTCACATTTAATATCCAAATTAGTGAAGAAACAACATGAAGACCTATTAAATTTCTGTTTAATGGCATCTTTTTACAAAAGATGGCATCACCGATACCAATAATGCAACCGATGTCTCAATGAAATTTAGGCATTCAGCATTAGGCTACAGTATAATTCAAAGCTATACATATGGACATTTATTACGCTTTAAGAATAAAAAAATGTATGTTAAGTGAACTTAAAACAATCTTCACATAAACATATTATAATAAATGCAATTAACCTGTGCCCTTCAATATATCAGGGCTCAATTTTTCCTATGGCCCAGTTTAGATTTTTTACTTGCCCAGTCAAAACGCACAAAAATGTATTGTTTTCATTGCGTTTGACCCATGTAACCTTGTAAACAGTGCATTAAGATTTTGTATGTATAGGTCAAACAGGTAAGACACTTCAGTCTTCTTCACTGCATAACTCATAACTTCGTTTAACTCATAGATTGTGCTTGCGAGGATACTCGGCAAAGTTTTTGGCATAATTTGTGTGTTTTGTCAGTTTTGTCAAGTGCTGTCTGAAGCTGTGCGCATGATGCGTAGCCTACACTCTAAAAAATGCTGGGTTGTAAATATGGACAAACCCAAATGTTGGATTAAAAATGCATTATACAAATTTACCCAACGGCTGGGTTTGTCCATATTTGACCCAAAATTGGGTTAAAACAACCCAGCATTTCTAAATGTTATTTTGAAGTATGTGTTTCCACAAGTCTCTAACGGCAGAGACCAAGTCAAGTCTCAAGTATTTGGGTCTAAGACAAGTCTTGGTTCTATTTTTAGGAATCATTGAGGGTTTTCACGACACGTCATCAATCTAGAAGTCGGCCATTTTGGAGGCACTGAACGTAAACAATGCCACTGAACTGACTCACAAATTTGGCTGATTATTGCTGCTGAAAAATGGTCGAGTTTTGGTCTGTACTAATCGGTCGCACCGGGAAAAAACATTTAGAGTTCTATAGACTGTCAAAAGTTAAAGAAAAAGTGCAAAAAACTGATGAAAGAAGGCGTTTGTGGTTGACAGAGGCACAACATCAGCCACAGTGTATGTTAAGTGAAGCGTTGACTATGGCTAAAATGTTGACGTAATTAACTATGGCTACATTCACACTGTCAGTCAAAATCCGATTATCTTTATATCCGATTGGAATCTAATCTAAAAGTATGTCCACGCTGTGTATCGCAACTGTTCAGATCCGATGTGTGTGTCCATGCAGCCCATGCAGCTCTTTGGCAATATGGAAATGACGTTGCGTTGATGGAGGGGTTTGCATTTGCAATAGAGATGTTGTCTTATTTAAATTTTACAACATGGAAATGTGTATCCGCCACGCTGGACTACTGCGTCTTGAGCCTGCGGCAGAACTGTAGGAGGCTGGTATGTAAGTTACAGCTTTTTTCCACTCTCTTCTCTGCGCCGGTTTCAAAAATAATAATTTTCTGCTCGTCCGGCACATTTTGCAACAACACAGCCTTGTTTCGGCAGCGACTGCATGTTCCTATTACAATGTCTGACGTTTACATTTTACGTGGCGTGAGTGAGTCACATACTAGGGATGGCGATACCACACTTTTAGGATTCGATACGATACCGATACTTTTTTTTGCATTTTCATCGATACCGATACCGATACTGTTCATTTCTTATTGGCAATTTTTGTCAGTAAAAATATTATTACATTTAAGACAAATACAGACCATTTATACAAAATGTATTATGGTCAATACATAATACAATAAAAATGTAAATAAATAACATAAATATGAATTAAATAAATTAAATATGAACAAAACCATACACATTTTAAATTTAAATTTAAAGAAGCAATCTAAAACGGCTGAAAGTAATAAATTCACCCCCAATTACAATTTTTTAGTTTATATCGATTTTTTTAAGGAAATCGATGCCAAATGAGTAGCGCGAGTATATCGATACCACAGGATCGTCGCCCAGAGCCATATAGAGAGAATCTCTCTCTATGGCTCTGGATTCGCCCATCCCTATCACATACCACGCGAAATCCGATCAGAGCGTTAATTCAGACTGAAGCTGATGTCCTGATATGTGATTTGAATAGGATTTCAATATGGATGTAGCTTGAAACGGATTTCACGTGCTTTTTTTGGTCTAACATAGACATCTGAACGTAGCCTATGTCAAGATAAGAAATAGAAGGAAGAATTGCAGTAAGGGCTAACGTTAACGTTAGAGAAGCTAGCTCGTTTGGATCTTTACGTTACCACATATTAACTTTAGTTTGTCAAAGTTTCGCGCTCTTTCCTGCTTCCCAAATCCTTCTCTATATGATTTTGCAGCTTCCACGTGTTTTTTTCTGTGGTTTATTAGTGTAACATTGTGTTCAGTAGTACATAAACAGTGCAATCCATGCTGTTGTTTACATCCGAGTAACGTTAGCTTACCTCCACAATGGCCGCGCATCCGGGTTACCGCGCAGAACGTGACATAATCATAGGACATAATGAACAGTTTTGAAATATCAAAACTGATTTCTACTTCAAAAATGTCAAATAAAGTACAAAACCATACTTAAACGATTAATTACATTTTTATTCACACACAAAAAAAACTAATTTGGAATGCAGGGACAGTCACCACGAGAAACATGTTGAACTATTTGAGTTGCCGTATTATTGTGGTGTACGTTAGTCCTCAAGCAAGAAGTGATGGGTAATGTAGTCTTCCATTGAGCGCCGGCGGTAACAAACCCCATGTGAATAAACCTAGGCTTTTACAGTCTATCTATGGTATACCACGCGTTAAAGTAAACAACACACACACAAAAAACACCATTCCCGTTCGCGAGAACGTAACCGGAAATGCTGGTTCAAAATGACTTGTGCTTTTCACGACCCGAGTCTCAGCATGTCTTCAAGTCCAAGTCAAGTCTTGTTGTTGTTTCGACTTTACTCGAGTTCAAGTCGCAGACTCGAGTTTCCGTCTCTGTGTTTTTAGAGGGTAACTCTTGTATGCTCTTTCCACAGATCTACAAAAGGGCAAATCAAGACACTGATGAGACTTTACGGCAGCATGATTTATCTGAACTACAGGAATATCAGTCAAAAAGCGCAGTATGTTGCACACAGTCCGATTGCATTCAAAGAGAGCAAATTTGCCTAATGCTAAAAAATGTAGAGGGAGCATTGTCGTGACTTATGTGGTATCTACAGTAGATGTTTTGATTCGATTAAATTTGGAACTTGGCCTGAACAGTTTGAGAACCACTGCTCTAAACTAACATGCTCTCAGGACAACTAAGAGCATAAGTAAACACTGCAAGACTGAGTTGACTCAACCCAAGTTGTCTTATGGCTGTTATATTTTCTTGTCTTAAAGCAGGTGATTACCATTAAGGAGTGGCTGAATGTGGTGGCATGTCTCAAAGCTTTTTTTTGCATGTAAGAATGTAGCTCATCTAGTAGAGGAGACTAGACAGGGCAGAAGAAAAAGTGAAAGATGTTAAAGGACGTGTTTAGCTTTTCAAGACCTCCGTGGAAGTATTACTTCTGAGATTATCAGCACTCTACTTTCATCTTGAAGCAACTTTCTCCAAGATACATGGCTGTTTGGGTTATTTTACCCATTGTTCTGTGTGCCGTCTCGTTCATCGGGTGCTGGACAGTGTGAGTTGACCAAATTATTTGATTTTCCTCTCAATTTAAATGACCTATTACAAATACATGCTGCTTCTCAAGGTCAGCTAAAACTCTAAAGTTTGTTACAGGTTAAGATGCTTTTATTAGAGTCTGTTACCATTAAATTGTTTTTTTGCTTTGATGGACAGAGACTAGTTTCAATCATAATTTATTAATATTTACATTATGACATTTGTGCTGACGTGTAAAAGATGGTTGCATAACCAGCTTAATAACAAAAGATCAACAAGAGGCAAGTAATTTCAGTGCTCAGTAACTGAACATGAGTCAGGATCAGAAAAACTCAAAGACAAGTAAAGGCTGGTCTTTCTACTCTTTGGGAATCTAATCAGGGGAGTCATGCTCTATCAACAGGCTCCGGGTTACTTATTAAACAACCCTCATGCATCTTTACCAGTGTTGGGTGCAATTAATTTCTATATTTAATTCATTTTCACTTGAAAATGTGAAGTAGGGGATTACTCTTATTTTTCTGTTATTGAATTACTGTTACTTTTGTGTATACGGTATGTATACCGCATAGACTAGAACAATTCTATAAAACAATAGGGGATTAAACATCAAAATTGAATGTTAAAAAAATTTATGTTTTTAATGTAACCTCCCTTTAAATACTTTGGTCAGCTCAAGAATATGTATGCAATTTTATATTATTTACTTGAAATAATCAATAGAGCTGTTTCATGTCTGAAAAGGTTCAATGGTGGAGGTTGATATGGGATTTAGAAAGTAAACTTTTTTTTTTTTTTTAGAGATATAGGAATCTAATTACAGTGTTGAAGATGTAATTAGTTCCTAAATAATTAAGTTTTTTTAGAGTAACTCACCCCGCACTGATCTTGACTAGCACAATGTTATATACTAAACAGAATAAATACAGAAACAACAAAATATGCTTCTCCCATAGCAAAATATTTCAACTGTTTTGGTTCTGATTTTAGGATTAGTATTTTTCTCCTAACTTACTTAAAATGGCATTTGTTTTAAAGGGTTCTCTTGTCTTTTTCTACAGATATGGACTTGCATTACGTTTCAACCATGTCTGCTCACTTACTAACTGGTAAAGTGATGAATTCAGCATGCATTATTTAACGTTTCCTTCATTTATGCTTCATGAAAACATTGTTGGGTTTCTTAACAGGGAATACAGAAACTCGTGTCAAACAAATGAAACAGGGAATTGCTGCACTCTGTATAATGTCCCCACCATAAGGTTTGTAGAACACATTGACCTTTGAAACACCTGCTATTTTCCACTTCATAATACAAAGGAATGACAGGCATTTTCTGCTTATTTTTGCAGCGGAAGTGGAGCGAATTTTCCAGAAAACTCCCTATTCACAGCAACAATCAATGCTGGTTCATTTTTGTGTGGGTGTATTTGACCTTTCTGATAATAGGCCTATTTCACATCTGTGTATGAGGGGTGCATTACATAATTCCCATCATTTAATTTGTGTACTAGTTTATATATGAAATATTTTAATACATTTGAAAATATCAAATTATTAATTCCATAATTGAGTAGATAAATATTGAGTAGGCATGTCCAAACATTTGACTGGTAGTGTTATAAAGTGCACATAATGTCCATAAGACTCTCTTTATCACTTACAATAAATTTGTGTAATATATCCTCTCTTTGTCCCCACAGTTTTGATTTTCTGCATTTTCCATCATGCACACATCCTGGACAGGAACAATGTTCATTCTCTTCTCAGTAAGATTGCAATGATTTTAGGCTGTGTGGCGTCTGCGGGTGCTTTCATGGCTGGAAACTGCAATGTAAGTACAGATGAATACCCTTCACTAATTTCACTTCTTGCTCATGCATAGCTAATAAACCATCTCAACAAGAGAGTCTAACAACACTTACTCTTAAAAAACACAACAATCAATCTCCTTAACCATGGATTTTACTAAAATTGTAAGATAATAGGTAGCATGAAAGCATTCATGTCAAGTTGATCATAGGTGGAGTCACAAAGCAAACTCTTCTCAGGCTTGGTAGACTGTTTCCTGTAGGCGTACTCTGTGTAAATATAATAAACATGCATGACGTTATGCACGTTACACATAAAATAACTAGTTTCCACTTCATATTAATTAGAGTACAACGGGGCTAAAGACAAACTCGTAAGAAAAATGTGATTTTCGCTACTGCCATAGTATGATTGCAGAAAAATATATGTTTGTATTGAACATTGATGGAGCAACAGATTTTGTGTAAAAATAAATCATAAAAGTTGTTTTTGTTTAAAAATCTTATAAAAGTATGAGGTGGCAAGGTGGGGCAAAAGCACAAAGTATAGTTACAAATACTTAAGCTAAATACTTGTTAATACTTCAAAACAATCACTTTAGCAAAGTTTGTACTATTTTCTGTTTATTTTGATAAATTAAATAACTTTTTTGTTCAATATATTTAGTCATTAAAATGTGTGTGTGTATATATATGTATATATATATATATATATATATATATATATATATATATATATATAATTATTTTTTAAATAAAGAAACAAAATTATTTTAATAAAGATTCTGAAAGCATTGAAGGAGATCCCGTAATAATTTAATATAGATGTACTGTAGTAACAATACATTATATTTTATTTATATGACATGATTAATATCATTTTTTAAAATATGATGTTTCATTATAAAATGTTTGATTATTATAATATTTAAGGTACAATAATCATGTTAATTATTATACCTTTAGTCCAACAGCAGGGGCACCTTTTACCCCAAATACCATACTTTTACATATTCTTCCGTTATAGAAAAACAGTTGCTTTAATTAGCTTGAACAAAACTGAAAATCACGAAGACTGCTTTTGTTTCCAAATATATTCAATCATTTTAGCGATTCTCATTTGCTATTTAAATCTACATTTAAAAAAATCATTAGTGGTTTATTATTTACATCTATAATTACACTGCTGACACGTCCGGCGTCCCTCACACCTTAACCTACCCTCAATCCTACACTCTTAGAAAAAATGGCTCCGTTTGGTTCAATATAGAACCCTATAAGTGTTCTTGACTCAATTGACTTTGCCAAAAAGTTGCCAATTGCATAATACTTTGTTTAACCGGTTAGGATTTTTTTCCTACTGATAAAGTATGTTTACGTGCTGTTTAATTTATACAATTTTATTACAATTAAAAAATGAATTAAAAACAATAAAATCAAACTAAATCCATAAAATAATCCCATGACAGGAACCTCTAAAAGGTTATTTAATGAAGTTCCTGACAGAACCCTTTAAGCTTCTATATAGCCTAAAACCTTTTCTTCTAAGAGTGATATATATATATATACATATATATATACATATATATATATATATATATATATATATATATATATATATATATATACAGTGCTATGCATAAGTTTAGACACCCATGCTAAAGTTGACTAAAAAGAGGAATAAAAAATCATCTTTTGGAAATTGAACTTAATGCCTTAATTTAAAAAAATGGGAAAAATCCAACCTTTAAGGACACCAATTTTCTTTGTGAATGAATAATGTATCGTAAATAAATAAATGTTCTTCCTTAAAATACAGGGTGCATAAGTTTGGACACCCCTATGTTAAATTCCCATAGAGGCAGGCAGATTTTTATTTTTAAAGGCCAGTTACTTCATGGATCCAGGATACTCTGCATCCTGATAAAGTTCCCTTGGCCTTTGGAATTAAAATATCCCCACATCATCACATACCCTTCACCATACCTGGAGATTGGCATGGAATACTTTCCATAAGATCATCTCTCAATGCAAATCAAACCAGCTGTTAGGCTAACTGAAATAAAACCATGCCAATCTCTAGGTATGGTGAAGGGTGTGTGATGATGTGGGGATATTTTAATCCCAAAGGCCAAGGGAACTTTATCAGGATGCAGAGTATCCTGGATCCATATAGTAACTGGCCTTTAAAAATAAAAATCTGCCTGCCTCTATGGGAATTTAACATAGGGGTGTCCAAACTTATGCACCCTGTATTTTAAGGAAGAACATTTATTTATTTACGATACATTATTCATTCACAAAGAAAATTGGTGTCCTTAAAGGTTGGATTTTTCCCATTTTTTTAAATTAAGGCATTAAGTTCAATTTCCAAAAGATGATTTTTTATTCCTCTTTTTAGTCAACTTTAGCATGGGTGTCTAAACTTATGCATAGCACTGTATATATATATATATATATATATATATATATATATATCATTGAGATATGTCATCTCAATGGGAGCAAGTGTTTTGCAATACAACAAAATAAGTACATTACCTATCAATAATTTTGAAGTACACCTAGGTGTACTTGGGTGTTAAAGACACCTAAAGTGAGACTGAATCTTCAATTTTTAAAAACATTTCAATAGTCATGTTTGTCTAAAGCAGAATGAACTGACTCATCATCTCCTATAGTGAAACAACCAAATAGATGTTGTTTCCTGTGTTTCTCTTGCAGCAAACCGAGCTGAGGTTGCTCCATTACCTGGGTGCTGCCCTGAGCTTTGTGTTTGTGTGTCTGTACATGATCATCTTGACCTCCCTCACTAGTAAATGTGTGATAACGGGCCGTGAACGGGTTCTCTACCCACTACGCAGCATCTCCACAACTATCCAGGTTTCTGCCACCATCCTCTGTATCCTTGTATGCTCAATATGTTTTGATGGTAATGCGTTGTAGTGCTCTTTTTATAAATGATTGTTCAGTATTTTTATGCTTACAAAAAGCCTAAGGTAAGCAAGTCTGAAGTGCAGGTGAAAATGAAGACCTATAGACCATTTGGGAGCAGATGTCCCAGTTACGGTACTGCAGTTGTGCGCGCGCATTGTGGTAGCAGAAAAACAGTAATTTTCTGCTCCGCCCACAAAACACGACACCGCTGTTTGCAAATATACCCAAATTGTCTAGGCTATTTGGACACTGAAGAAAAGCTTTAAATGTATGAATGTCATTGCATATGTAACAAAATACCAAATCAAGGGATGTGTTTTATAGAAATCACACATCCAGGAATACATTTCATAAAAATAGGTTTAATGGGATTCACAATACATAGGCCTACAGTTCAAAATGAAGATAAAAATGTATTTGAATACTTTCTGGTTGTCAAGCATCGTAAATGTGATGAACTACATCTGTCAGCTGACTTCATACATCCACCAAAAAGTGACGCCCGCTGTTTCAAAAAGTACATTATGCAATCAAAAGTTTGTTACAGAGTGTCTATTTACACAAGTGCCAATACCTCGCCTTGTCAGTAGAAGCTATTTACACTAACTCCGTCCACCAATGTTCGGTTGGGCTAGACCAAAGGACAAAAAACGGCTGTAATTTGTCAGCCATAGGGAGTAAGTTGCATAGAAGATACTTTTGACGCAAGTTCGAATCCGCCTTTTGCTAAACTCGTTCTGCTCCCCTTTTCCCACATCACATATCAGATTGGAAAGGCATTTATTTTCAATAAATAAGAAGAAAATATGTGAAAAGTGGAATTAAAGTCCCTAACGGTTATTTAATAATAAAGTGTTTATCGGGTAGGGTTAGGGTAAGGACTTTGTCATAATAAGGCAGCATTTATTTAATAAATATAATAATTTACACTGTTATTATTGCATACTGTTTTATAATGTACTAAAATACAGAGTAAAAACAGTAATATTATTACAATTAAAAATAACCATTTAATATATTTTAATATGCAATTTATTCCTGTGATCAAAGCTGAATTTTCAGCATCATTACTCCAGTCTTCAGTGTCACATGATCCTTCAGAAATCATTCTAATATGCTGATTTGATATTCCAGAAACCTTTCTTATTCAGGATTCTCTGATGAAAAAAACCTTCTGGGACAACCGTAGATGTTTAAAGTTTTATCAAATATTACCATTATTAAATAGTTATTTAGTAATGAAATGTATAGAAACTGTTTTTTCTCCATGACTTATCCTTATCAGACATCATCTTCTTCATCCAGGAGGATTACATGTATAAGCACATCGCTGCGGTGTTTGAATGGTTGCTGTCCGTCAATCTGCAGCTCTATGAACTCAGCTACTCCGCAGAGTTCTACTTTTTCTCCTCGTCGATGCTTTCAGTGCTCTTAGCAAAGAAAGAAGAGGAGAAATGTCTCATTTTGTCTTAATGTCGAAAAAAATCCTTCAGCAGATAGATGGTTTTCTTCATTTTTACGTCATGGATTCATAATAGATGGCATTTTGTAACCTCATTCAAACAGTAGGTCTGCTCAGGAGACATTTGAAGACCTTTTTTTGAAGTGGCAATAGAATTTATGAGGTTGCAAGCACTGAATTTACTTTACTCAGAGTGGAGGAACAGGCACTTTTTTCCAAAGCACTTTTACTTTCAAAATACTATAGCATTTAAAGGGATAGTTCACTTTAAAATTAAAATTCTGTCATCATTTACTCACCCTCAAGTTGTTTCAAACCTGTATTAATTTATTTCTTCTGCTGAACACAAAGAAAGATATTTTGAAGAATGTCGGTAACCAAACAGTAGACAGTACCCATTGACTTCCATAGTATTTTTTTTCCTACTATGGAAGTCAATGCGTACTGTCTACTGTTTGGTTACCGACATTCTTCAAAATATATTTCTTTGTGTTCAGCAGAAGAAATAAATTAATACAGGTTTGAAACAACTTGAGGGTGAGTAAATGACAGAATTTAAATTTTAAAGTGAACTATCCCTTTAACTGAGAAAACCACCTTACAAATACAATATTTGATCTCATATCTAGATTTCCTGTGAGCAAGAGTAACTTGGTGCATTCATCTTAAATGATTGTTCAGGGTTTACCTCACACTTTTAATCTAATCACTCAGTCCCAGGAAATGTGGAATCAGCTGCTGGCAGGAAATGTGTATTTGTCAGAACTGAAAATGTTATAAGGTATATATAGAAAAAGATAAGAATAACCCATTAATAGTCACAGGTTTATCTCAAATTAAGTTATTTTCTGTTATCCCTTATTATTGTGTCAGAACTTTAATTCAGAGATTTAAGATATAAGGTGAATTCAAGTAAACAGAGAACAATATAGATGGATAAGTTGTTCAATTTACCTGAAATTACACAAAATATTTATTTGAAAAGGTCTAATTTTATATACAAGTTTATTGTCTGATATTTATAAATTAAAAAAACTTTATTTCCTCTGACAAAGCAAGCAACAAAGGGCCTCTGTATGATAGTTTATTGATATTTCCAGATGTAGTATTCAAAGCTAGTAGTTTTCAGTGTTGAGATGCAGTTATGACAAGCCTAAAAACAGACTTTACGGGTTAAAGGCACATTCGCACCAAGAATGATAACTATAACGATAGACGTATAGTTCCCAAAATCGTTCTAAATACAAAATAATAGCAGAGTCCAAACGGCACTGAAACAATGTCGTTGGAATCACTTCCAGAACAACTTTTTCCAGCTGATGAACGATAAAAACATTGACTGCCAATCAGAATCCATTGTGCTTTAAAGAGCCCAAGCATTTAAAGTGGCAGACTGTTCGACATCACCTGCATGTAACCGATCGGCGAGCCGAGTGTAGCCGCGTTCGGGGAGGAGCTGAAAATAGAGACGTGAAGTTGCAGAAGAACTTTCTGCTTTCCGTAGTGACCGCTCACGTGGTGTTTGCATATTTTATCACAGCTGAAGTGAAATAAATGCAATATTTGTCAAATACACAGACGTTTCAGATACATTTCCATTCAATACTTTATGTATTGCTTAATACAGCATCTGATTGAACAAGAATACATTTCAACATAAGCCTATATACTATTTAAATACCAATGTAGTGGGGTCTACAGTTTTATTTTAATAAGCATGACACAATTAATATCGCAACAACATGAAAAGATTTTATTGTAATAAAAATGCTGATTTGCGTAGAATAAACCAGCAAGCTGCTCTCGAAACGCTCTCGAGGTACTTTATGGCATACATCAGTCATGTGGCGTCGGCGCTGTCTCAAGCCGGACAAACTTTCTAACCGGCATGAACTGCTTTTAGTCAGCTGCCGATCGGTCCGCACAGCGCGGCATGAAGTTGAACGCCTAATGGCATGTCGTAATTACTGTAAATAAAGCTGTGCGCTTTCGAATCGCTCTCGCAGTCCTTTGATGTCATACACTGGTCAGTCTGCGCAGCGCCTCTTCAAGTCGAACAGACCTGTTCACACCTTAAATCACCAGTGGTGGTCAGGTGGTACAGCAGCCATGTGGTTCAAGTCGTAGCTCTCAGAAAAGTAAGAGTTTACACATTGTAATCAAAGGTTCAACAAGGCCGTGAAGGCTTTTTACAGTTCAGAAGGGTTATGGTAATTACGACATGGCATGAACACATCTATGATAGAGCGATATTGTCCACTGGTGTGGACGCTAATACAGTTATGGTTCTTGGTGTGAAAAAGCCTTGAGTTTGATTGCAACAACTTACATGAATCAATTTTACTTAAAAATAAAGGTTCTTTACTAGCATTGATGTTCCATAAAGAACCTTTAACATCAATGGAAACTTACCTTTGCACAAATAGTTCTTTATAGTGGAAAAATGTTGTTTAGCTTAATAATAATAATCTTCTTTACACTAAGAAAGTTCTCTACTAAGAAAACTGCTCACTGAAAGATCAGTTGGGGAACCTCCTTTTGAAACCTTTATTTTTAAGGGTGTATGCTGAAATAAAGGTTTGGTTTTTAATGAGGTGTAGCTTAAAATCATTTAGAGATGTTACTGTTGCCAAATGTCACATTGTATGTTTGACTGGAATGCAAATGGATTCAAAACATAATGGCCAGGGTATTAAACACAATGGTATAAAAAGTCATGTGTGGTGTACAACAATGCAATGGAAGCACAAGTCGTTCTACACCACCTCTCTGTAATTCTGACACACCCCATTGTGTTTAACTAAGAAAACCATTCTTGCATGTAGTAATTCACCTGGCCAGGTGAAGATTATATCACGGTTTTTCTATTAAAATATGATTTGAAAGGTCAGGTTTAATGGGGATAATCATCTAAAAACCAGTCCCCCATTTTCATACAATGTAGTCTGTATATATGCATCAACAAAGACTTTCAATTGTTTTGAGAACCAAATAATCTGACATGCATTCATTTATAGTCTACTTTGTAGCAACTATACAATCTTTAACACTGCATCATTTAGAATGGCAAACTTCCAGAACAGGGACGAGAGTTACAGGACAGCGACGAGAGTTACAGGACAGCTTATTCAAATTTTTGAACCTCACATTCACAGTCAGGCTGAAGGAGTGACTTTGTTTGGAGAGGTTATGTACACATACTGATACACATTAAGACAGACACTGATGCAGTTTAGGACTTTGGACCTTTGCTAAAGAACACAGCAGCTGTGAACAGAGTTTTGCAGAAATAAGCCCTAAAACCTGGACACAAGTTGAACAAGCATATTTGCATTTCCGGTTCCATCATGCCGAAGTCAATGGTTTTTTGTTTAAATGCCTAAAATAAGGTCTGTGGTTAACAAGCTCAAGATAAATTCATATTTTATTTCACGAAATAAAATACCCCACTTGCAAGATTTTACTTGTTTTGGATAAGGTGGTTGCTAACAAGTGGCTAAATGGGTCAACAGAGATACTTACTAATTAACTTTCAATGCGTTTATACTTGTGTTCTTTAATCTATTCAAACTTTCCAATTTAAAAAAAGATTGAAAGTTGTCAGAAGATTAGATGTGGTGTTGTTGAAGTGGTGTATAAATACTACCTTTAACTTTTTACTATACTTCTGTCTATATTTATGCTTCAAAAAGAATATAAATAGTGTTAATTTTTTAAGATTATCTTGAAGAGCAAAACGTGTGAAAACATGAACTTATGTTGAGCTTATTTTCTGCAACAATCCAAAAAATAAAATCACGACCAAGGAAACCAGCCTTGAAGCTACTTTCTTGGTTGGCCTACAAAAATACATCATCTCTGCATCCAAAATCGAATACTTCCCTACTGTAAAGTATGTGAAAACAGTACGCAAATAGTAGTATGTTTGAATAGTATTTGAAAAACATAAGTGAAGTCCCTGGATGACCTACTACTTCCAGCGAGATTCTAGACACTTTACTATCCCTTGAGGCCACTGGAGAGGATTTATGAATGGCAGCGAAGTAACGTACCTGACGTTGATCACGTGACAGTAACAACATTCATACTACATGTACTTTTTAACCGGTCATTAAGTAAATTCAAATTCAATTGTAGTATATACTCAGACAGTACTTGATTTCGGATGCAGCGTATTCGTTTATCATGAGTGGTGCCTCGTCAAGTGCCTGTTCAAAAGATTAGTTTGTGCTGATGACATTACACAACACAACTGTTTAACTATTAGGAAATGAGAAAACCTTTTTGTATTTAGTTGTCAAGAGAATGAAGAAATGGAAAAGGATTCAATTGTTAATGCAAAGCACATAACCTTTACTTTGAAAGAAGGTAATATACATCCTGGAATTACAGATAATAAAGATACATTATGAGCAAAATAAATTCACAATGGATATCCTCTCTTCTTTCACTGATGCAAAGAGTGGGGCAAACTAGAAAATGTCTACTGTATCAATGAGGGAAAAGGCGGAAGCAAACTTAAAAAGCATGTATGTCCAGGCATTCACTGAATACACTGTAAAAAAAAGAAAAGGAAAAACAGCAAGCAGAAGTCCACATTGCTAAGAACCTCAAAAAACAACTGAAAGAAAAGAAAGGAGCTTGATTTTCATGGTGTTCCTCTCACTACATAGTTCAACTGCAACGCATATATCATAAATAGATGGAGGGGAGAAACAAGCAAGATGCCACAATTCCAGCATAGCTGAAACAATAAATGACCACTCCTCCAAATTCCAAACTTGGAGCATGACCAAAAGTAATCCTTTACAAACCTTTTAAGATAGTCAGTCTGCAGGCGCCTCTGCAATCACTTCTCATGCCAAACACCTCTAACCAAAGCATGTTAAAACAGTTTGGGCCCTTAAAACGTCCGTGTGGATTAAGTTGTGGGTTTATTTGTTCATTCATGACGTGACGCGTGAGAACGAAAGGTTAAAGCAAAGAATGGTATGTCTCTTATCTAAGCCATAGAACCTCTTCAGCTAGGTAAGTCTCGTTTAGTCCTTTAAACTCTCAAATCACTAAAAATGATATCAGTAACATCTAGCTTAACTGCTATAGATTTTCCTCTCAGGTCTAAACACGCAGACGTCCCCTGATCCACACGATAACAGTGCTGATCATTTCAGGCTGGAGAGCACTACATTTACATATTTGATTTTTGTTTTCTTTTTTTAAAAATGAAGGGCACTACAGTAGTTGACTCAAACTCAAAAGTATTAATGTGATGCAAATTTGAAATTTTATAAACCTACAATGAGTTGAAATTAGTTTTCTTCAAACTGAGTACATGTTCTTTGTTGTAGAGCCACTTTTGCTAGAGGTGTCGTCATGTGACTGGTATCCGATGAGGGTTTTGCTTGGGATACTCAAACGCTCTTTGTATTGTTGCCTAAAGGGGAAGAACAACAGATATCACAATGAATAAATGAGTCACAGAGAAATCTGTTAGATATCAGCATATTTACATCAAACACATTCCACATTTCGGCAGAATTAACAAGAACTTCCAGTCAAAAATGTAGGCTTATTTTATTCAGCAAGGACGCATTTCATTGATCGAACATGACAGTAAACACATTTATAACGTTACGTTACAACATAAAATTCTATTTCTATTCTATTGTATCCTGAATAATTTTTTTCCTGAAGCATATTTAGAATGATTTCTGAAGGATCATGTGACACTGAAGACTGGAGTAATGATGCTGAAAATTCAGCTTCGCCATCACAAGAATAAAAAACATTTGAACAAATATTAAAATAAAAAAGTTATTTTAAATTCTAATATTTCACAATACAACGGTTTTACTGTATTTTTGATCAAATAAATGCACCTTTGGAAAATAGGTTCTTTTAAAAAAAAAGGGCTGTGGAATGTGACTTAACGGTTGCATTTTGAATAAAACGTCACAACCTTTTTTCTAGCCTATTTATCAGCTCGGCTCAAAAGACAGCGCAGCGCGAGCTTAGAGCGAGTGCGTGTACATGCTGACGTCTGGATCACGCGAGTCACGTGACCACTAAACTGTGAGATCCAGTGAAGAGCACTCCAGTTTATATCTGATGCTAAACGAGTTCAACAACTAAACAGGAGAAACATTGTGCCACAACGATCTAGTTAAAATACTTTTTAATCCACAAGTCCCCAACATTTAGCATGGATTTGTAATGTAATTTAATATGAGTATTAAATGTAATTATGAGTATTTAATGTAATTATGAGTATTAAATGTATTAAGTAATGGAATATACTTACCCTACAGTATATTCATTAAGCTACAGCAGTTTTTGTGCATTTGTATTTATACTATATGTATTTAGGCTACTGTTTTTCAAACAAAAACCATAGAAATAATAGTTATTTTTTTACCATGGTAGTGAGGTGCTATTTTTTTTTTTAATCTGTGGTTATCATATCTACAAAATGTATGATGCTATCGAAGAGCAATGGTTAATTTGAATAAGAGTCTTAACTTAATCAAAATATTTAAAATTCTCCCTAAAAAAAATTAGGTTGTTAAAAGTTTACAGATATTACTGTTTTTGTTAATGAAAATAAATTTACATCCGCATCCCAACTCAAGCTACTGTCAAACGTGCATTTCCAAGAGACAAAACATGTAATATTATTAATAATTATTAATTAGCAACGCACCCTATTGTCATGATAGCGTCCCTGTTTTGGCAGTTGCCCGTCCAGATGGCTATTTTATCCCCCTTTGGCCTGACATTGACCACAGCTCCACACACGTCTTCACTGGCCTCATCAAAGGACTCTCCGATTAAACATAACAGCTGCAAAACACATGCACAGTATGAAGTTCTGCAGCACACACTGAGCCATCCACAAAACCATGAAAAAAGAAAAACTCTTACTGTCTCCATCCAGTAGCGGTCAAGGTCATTGTGTCGTTGCTGTTTGCTGAGGGTCATTAACCACCTTCCTCCGAGTTTATTCCTGTCATCCTCCCACATGGGTTTAATACCATCCTGAGACATACACAATCTGGACATCAGTGTTTTCTCATTTTTGCCAAGCGCTAACATTCATCCCAGATAATTAAATCTGCAGTCACATGGTCAGAGTGATGCCCACAGAAACTCAGAAATGCACCTGCTTTGCAATGAAATGTTTAGTTAATAATCATCCACACATTTCAGTTCGGTCATATACACACTTCCTCATCTTACCTTAAATAAGCAGTAGTCACAGCCAAAACCAAGCTTACTGGGCTGCTGTATGTGATTGTATAATCTGAGGAGTGAACAGAAGCCAAATCCATTATGATTTGCCACCCACATTTTCTTTAAGAAAAGAGGGCAGTAATGTCACTTAATGTCACAATACACGATAAAGGAAAAACACTTACGCCCAGAAATCTTCCACTGTGTCAAACTTGGAGATGAGACGCAGATTTTCTGTCCAACTTTTGCTCTTGTCATTTTTGAAATACCAGAGAGCCCATCTGCAGGGAGGCAAATAAGGACAGTGAGCATGAGAGTCTCCTTGTGTCACTCATATAATATTCATGTAGAAGCTCTCAAAGAGCTGCTTCAGCCGAGAGACGACTCTTATTGTCCTGTTAACCAATGGGAAACCACGGCTACTAGGCAAAAATGAATTCAAATTTTTTTGAATTCAAAATATTACAGGTTATAGTATCATTATTAAATATAAATTGATCGTGTTACTCTGAACAGATGGCCAGATGTCCTTCTGCTGCTGAAGCTCAAGAAGATCTTTAGATCATCTCAAATCATGCTGGAGAACATGATCATCAGATATCACACAAACAGCTAGAGTTGCTTTCATTAAAGCCAATTCTTAAACATTCTTACACTTTTTCAATCAAAATTTTCTACCAATAACTACTGATAATATTTCATTCGTAATGGAAAAAAGTATTTAAATTTTTTTTTAATGATTTGATGCGTTTGTGAGAACATTTTCACAGTGGACTCGAAACTTTTGAACCCGATTGTATACACTACAGTTCAAAGGTTTCGGTTAAATTACATTAAATTGATCAAAAGTGACTATACATTTTTTTTTGATGTTACAAAGGATTTCTATTTCAAATAAATGCGGTTCTTGTGATCCTTCTATTTATCAAAGAATCCTGAAAAAATGAATCACGCTTTCCACAAAATTATTAAGCAGCACAACTTTTTTCAACATTAATAAGTAATGTTTCTTGAGCACCAAATCGTTATATTAGAATGATTTCTGGAGGACCATGTGACACTGAAGAAATTGTGCTGAAAACTCAGTTTTGCTTTCACAAGAACAAATTACATTTTATAAGATTAAAATAGAAAACACTTTAAATTGTAATATTTCACAATTTTTATGCAGCCATGGTGAGCATAAATTAAAAAAACTAGTCTGAGAACAAAAGTGAATTTTCACCTTTGAAAATGTTTAATTCTAACCAGCTGCATAAAAGCAAAAGGACAGAGGAAATAATGCTAAGAGCTATATTAACAGTCATAATAAAGGCTGCTATCATTCTAGAAACCAGCCGTAAAAGCTGAGTATGAGACCCTGTGCTACAGAGTTATCTGTTGCAGCCCTGACCTGTGGTGAACTTTAGGCTATCTTTAACAAACTTAAAAAGAAAAAAAGAGCAGAATGAAAATTCTAATAATGACCGTCATTAAACAGAACTTAAACATTAGATCTTGCAATTGCAACACAAACTGAAATGTGTATGTTGTACTTGAGTGAGATCTAAACATCCCAGGAATAAGCCACGGGCAGTGAAAGGGCAGAAAGGGCTGGAATGAGACAGCTCAACATGTAGGCTCAGCACTTCCTGCAGCATGCTGGCGGACTGCCACATCATCACTCATATGACTTTTGAGCTCAGAGTGACACCAAACACTACTGCCTCAAAATGTGACTATGTCATGCAAGACTAGTTTTGAAAATGTCACATTTTCTAAAGACGTCATAATGGTCTCTGTTTTTGAAAGAAGTCTCTTATACTCAAAACAGTAATACCGTGAAATTGTTGCAATTTAAAATAACTGTTTTCTATTGTATGATATTTTAAATGTCATTTATTCTTGTGAAGACAAAGCTGAGTTTTCAGCATCACTCAAGTCTTCAGACACACGATCCTCGAGAAATCATTCTAATATACTGAATTTGGTGCTCACTGCTCAAGAAACATTTCTATTTATTATCAATGTTGAAAACAGTTGTGCCGTTTAATATTTGTGAGGAAGCTGATAATTTTTTTCAGGATTCTTTGATACAAAGAAAGTTCAAAAGAACAACATTTATAATATTACAAAAGATTTCGATTTTAAATAAATGTCTTTACTTTACTGGTCACACTTTAGATTAGAGTCTAATCCTCACAATAAACTTTAGCCGCAAACTCCCAACTACTGCTTATTAATAGTTAGTAAGGTAGTTGTTAAGTTTAGGTATTGGGTGGATTAAGGGATGTAGAATATGGCATTAATATGTGCTTTATAAGTACTGGTAAACAGTCAATATATCCTAGTAATATGCATGCTAATAAGCAGCTATAATAGTGAGAATTGGCCCCTACACTTAAGTGTTACCGAATATAAATTTCTTTGCATGAAAATATTTTACTGGCCAAAAACTAAATAAACGGAAGTTTATGGCTTTAGATTATCAACATTGGCTAAAAAATGCACACTAATTTCAGAGATTTTGAATAAATATTGTCTAAAAAAGTAGTGTTAATTTCAGCAATTATGTGCAATTCACTTTAATCCCTAATGCCCTAGACTTATTATGTTATCTGCTCGGTGTGGCATATGCTACACAGGTGATATATAGACCTTCAGATATAAATACACAAAGAAATGTATGACATTTACCTGTTTTGCAAAGGGTGTTTGATGTACTGTTCAGAACTTGTCACAGGACTTGGCACAGGAGGAGCCGTAGGACTTTCAGCACGGACTTCTTCATTTTCAGTTCCTCGCTACATAAAGGCAAAATGACTTCATGAAAATGGGTTAAATTAATTTCCCTGATCTTTTTTCAGTCACAGGAAATTTTCATTTTACAAGAAGTGATTTCAATCGGTTTAAATGTTTTAGAGCAGAAAAATATCCATGACTATTCTCATTTTAAAATTCCTAGATATCCCCAAGTTTTTCCAAGATGGTGGGGAAATGTTCAGGGTCATTCCACGCATACATAGAGAAAGAAATACTGACAATCACCATTCTGTGCACCTGTCAGTCTGTCTTCACTGCTAAAGAGGCTCCTAGACAATCTGAGATCTTTCTTTGGGGAAATTAGCAAACAGAATGAAATACTAAATGAAAACAGATGTTTCAATTGGAATCTATTGGCTCAATACTTGTGTTCAAGGTAATGTTACCTGGGGCCGGTTGCAGTGGTGTAGTCTAGTTTTTTGTAGTGAGTATACTGTGACTCACTACACAGTAGTGTAGTACCCAACCCCCCCCCCCCCCCCCCGCCCCCCCCCGAACCCGTCTCATCACCCCATAAGCACCACCACACTCACTAATGTACAGTATGCAACGACATGTAATTGAGAGCATTATGAGACTAAGTGTTATCAACATGTCAATTTATTATAAGCAACACAAGACTTCAACAGCCAATGACATTTACAGCTGAGGAGACTGGACTGATTTTCTACATTTAGCCTTAGATGTTATATGAATATGGTCCCTGAAGCACAGGTTTTATCAGCTGACAATAATAATAATAATAAAAAAACATTATAGGCACAAATACAAATTTACTTTTAGAAATGGTGCTTTTGAAAGAAAATTGTGTTATTGTTTTGGCAAGTTTACTTTTTAAATTATAACATGTATGAAAACTTGTGTGATATTCCTTTTTAAAATAAGTTTTAATAGATTTCATCATTATTATTATTTTACAGTATATTTTACTGTGCAATTTCTTTCATAATTTCTTTGAGTTTATACCGAACTTTTATTTTGACAGGTTGTCGTAAAGACATTATAGTTTCTGTGTGTGTATGATACGAATGAATGACGATAGTTTTATCAAATGAAATGGTGAAATTCTCATGAAGTGAAGTGATCGACTCTCATAGCAGCTCTGTGATGAAGTTCATGTGTCATGTGTAGCCTATCATGTCCTCATAGCTACAGTGAAGCGCTGACACAAGCACGCGCTTGCTTCAGTGTGTGTGTGTAGTAGAGCACACATTGAGCGCTCATTCCCAGAGACGCGTTGAACAACTGCAGTCTCTTTGAGTTTTTAATATTCACGCGATTTGATCTGTGTCCATTGCAAACACAGACGCGGTGAATTTATGAATGAAAGTGTGAAAGTTCTGTCACAAAACGAAGTTGTTACGTATCCTCACGCTTTTTTTTAGTGGGTATACGGAAATACTTGGCATTTCCTAGTGGGTATACGGCGTATACCTGCGTATCACGTAGACTACACCACTGGCCGGTTGCATACACCCCTTAAAACTAGTCTTTAGTCATCAAAAAAAAAAAAATCTCTTTTAACTTTTTAAATCAGTTACATAAAAACGTAGATTGGCCTATTTTGATAACAAAAAATAAGATTGACTGCCCCTTGACTAACTGCTAGTGGGTCATGCTAGATAATAATAATACCCATGTTTGTGCAACTGGCCCCTGTGATCAAACTTACCAGATATTCGGGCTTGTTACCAAGACAACTAGCTAGATTACAGCATGTAAAGTTCCTTAATGCAGTGTAGTGCAGATCACACACTATTGAGTCAGTAAGTGTAATTTCCAGTTCAATTTGGAGTCATACACCCTCTACTGTCCGCTAAGGTATAAGCTTCTCTAAACACATGCTGACTTATTTCAGCGATCAATGACTTTGGTGCTATTTACGTAATCAGCCTAACGTTACATGAAAAATTCTTTAGTGCACATTGAAACGGCACATTTATTTGATATAGTGAATTATAAAACGTATTAAGCAGCCACGACTGAACACGCTAGCCGAACACAGTTAGCCATGAACACACGTGTCCAGATGTCTGGAGATATGATCCCTTCACGTGGAGACGAGAGAAAACCCGACACCATCCGCCCTCAAAGCGTTATGGTTTCATTACGCCGCTCTGAAATGACCCGGTACCGGGTGTGAGGACTGGTGAATTGTCGTTGCCCGGACCCTCCCTGTCTCTAAAGTCACCAGCAGCATTGCCGCCCCGAAACCATACTGAACCCCCAAACGACACCTCCTGCTTTTAACACTAATGCTCACTGTTTAAACATGTGCCGCAGACAACACAATAGACGCCGGTTTACCATTGTTGGTCGCGGAGAAGCCCTAAATGAAAAAAGCCCGCTCCCTCTTACCGGCTCCGAAGTCGCCATCTTGCCTGTAAAAATTCTTCTGACCGTTGGACGCTGCTGCGTCACGCACGCGCTCGAGAATCTACGGAAGCTGGTAGGGCTCACGCACGCTGAACGTTCAGCATGCAGGAGACTGAAACGTTATTTTTTATTTATATTTCATTTTTACATGTATGTTTTTATACATACAAACAAAAGATGAAAGAAAATGAAATGAAAGATTTCTCTTTTTATTAAAGAGAAATAATAAAATATTAAAATTTAGTGTTAAAAAATTATTTATATATACATTTCTACAAATTTTATTCGGTTTAATACATCGGTTTAAGGTTACCGGTACATTGAAACATGGTTGATAACAGACGAGTAGAGATTAGGCCATTCAAATTTTAACATATTAAATTACATATTCTAAAAAGAAAGAAAGAAAGAAAGAAAGAAAGAAAGAAAGAAAGAAAGAAAGAAAGAAAGAAAGATGATGCACCGCTGAAATAATTTAAACTTGTAAAAACATACCCTCCCAAAAATAGGCTATAGCCTATCTCAAGTTCAAACATAAGTTCAAGTATTTTCCAAAGCTATGTGGCAAGTATCTATACTAATATTAGTGTACTACTCCTGTGTTTGGGACCAAATTGACCCACTTTTTGTTATAAAAGTTTACATCTTGTTTTAGTGTTTCTTTAGTAACTTTAGTAGTTGCAACTAGATATATACTTTATAGCTGAATTTTCAGTTGATGAAAGTCTACACTCCTTTTTTTCCAGTGCATACTATTTTAAGTTCACTTTGGCCTAAGTTCAAGAAAACTATTAGTTCACCTTCACTGAGAGTAAAAATGTATTGGAAGTCAACAATGCCTATACGTTTACTTGTATAGTTGCTATACCAACGAAACATTAAACTAAAAACTAAGAAAAATAGTTAAACTAGTTTTGTACTCAAAGTTCACTACTGTTACACTTATCCTTTTATAATCTAAAATGTAGGTCAGCTTACCCCAATACATTTTGAAATACACACACAAGTATACAACTAGTGCATTGATATGAGTATACTTACATGGTTGGAAAATATACACTTAACTTTGCTTAAGTTTACTTAATAAACTGAACTTTGTAAATTAAATTTCACCTAAAAACTGACTTGTTACTATAAACCTAAACATAAGTTTATATATGCTGGTGCTACATCAAATAAGCCAATGACAAAGGTATTTAATAGCCTACTTTATCAAAAAACAATATACTTCCTAATTGTACCTTAAGTATATTTTGATCAAACGATTATGTATAGGCCACAAATACTTAATCTGAATTGTTATATAATATAACAATATTATATAGAATGCAACTTTTACCATATAGTCCTGTGGTAGAAATAGCAGGATTATGTTTTTTGAATTCAGCATTACACATTTGTATACATCAGCCAAGCATACTTAAGTATATATATTTTAAGTATATCACTGATTAGTACATAAAAAATTAGACTGAATGTACTCTTTTAGTTTAAAAGCATACTAATAGCCCAATTGAAAGCTACTTTTTGTAAGGGTATTCATCCAATATTCACAAATTTCGGTGAGTATTGGAAGTTTGATTCTTGAGTTTGTTTTGCAGATACATGTCAATGGAATTTTTGGACATTAACCTGCATAACATAAAAACTTCACAAAACTTAGTACATGTGCATTAGGGTCATCTGAGGATGCACACCAAAGTTAATCAAATTCTTCCCATAGAGGGCACTAAAACTGTTTGTTGATGTTATTCTTGTCAAGAGTTATGGTGCACTGGTGGAGCACATGCTTGTGACACACTGCAAGAGCCATGCAAGTACAACTGAATACGTGAAACAATTAGGTCAAACTATTTCCCTGTCAGGAAAAAGTAACTTTTTAAAAAACTCATCTGAGCTATAGCAATTTAATTAAAATTTCCAGTGTATCATCACTCTTTATAATAAAATATTAGGGAATTTTTATTTGTCAGATTAGAGCCCAAGACAAAAATGGATCAGCATGTTGACTGAAATTTATATTTTCAAAAATCTATTTAAAATATCTGATATTCAAGATATTTTATCTTTGGTACAAGTGAAAATACACAATATATGAAAAAAACGTATGATAGAAAATCAAAATAAATGCTCATATGCTTGATGAACTATTGCTAATTCCTCTTTATTTCTCATAGACTGGGAAAAATAAAAAGTAAAATCAACTTGGATGTTTAAGTCATTTCAACTTAAATTACATTAAACTGACTTAAAATATGTGTTGAATCTTGTAACATAAAAAAGTTGAAAATTGCTAAACTTATAGCAATGTAAAAACATGTCATAACTTTTTTTTTTTAATAGTGTACTTTGTTACTATGTCTTGTAGGATATATTTCAATGTGTTTGGGTTGTGCAAAACTGCTATAAAAATACTTTTTATAGACTTATGTAATAATTATAAGGATTTTAAAAATCATTTAAAAATGTGCAAATTGAAAAGCCTCACGCTTTCACATGTACTGTACAACTACTGTGCATTTTATTTTCTAAAAGAAAAATCTCAAAAGCTGGTGTTTTCTTTCCTTGACAAACAATTTCAAGTCACATGAACAAGTCTTCAAGTAATTTGTTCTTGTTTGTTTAGATATAATAGGTTTAAAATGTCCACATTGTACAACAGTCCATATGAAGGCTTACATTCATACTTGAAGTTGAAGTGTGTAATTTTTTTAATGCTAAAATAAGTCTAATGTGCAACAAATAAGTAAATAAGCAAATGAATTTTTCAAAAATGAAACATCCGAATCTTTGTGCTTTATGAACACATTACTCTGCTGTTTGAGCACCTCAACCAGTCAAACACAACAACTTTGGATCAACCAAACTATCTGGGAGATTGTTGGGAAACCTGTTTGAATATTTATGCATTTCTGTTTGGTGACACTAGTGGTGCAGAAATTACACACTTCAGCAACATACACAGAAGAGAATTGTCAAACCGATAATATACATTAACAGGTTTTAAGGGGAACCACTTTTCCATTTCACAAAATATAAACAAAAATTTGGGAGAATTTAATTGGAAGACAATGCGAGAGTCCTAGAAGCTTATGTCCAAAGATACACACAAAGACCTGAGAAAAGGGAAAAAATACAACAAAGGAGAACAAAAACATGCAAAAGACGTCTAATGTGAATATATTAACTTGAAAAGGAATGTAACAAAATGAATTGACTAAAGTTTTACTATAGACTGTTGCTATGAGGGCCATGTTCAGTCATCTGAACTCAAGAAAGATCCTACGAGTCGAACCTAAAAAATGTCAGATAAATCTAACGTGAAAAATGCAGGTTTTGAACAGCAACATGATAACCAACCCATCGTTAATGTAAATCAAAAGCTTAGAAATATGCATAAAATCAGTGAGCTTTGAATCGAGTTGCATTGGTATTTCCCTTAGGCTATTTGATGTTCATACTGACATTTCAAAGTCAGTCAATTACCATCAGGGGACTGTGAGGTCATAGTATTATTTGTGCCACATGAAGTCAAGAAGAAAAACACTCAGTAACATAGCATGATCTAATGATGTTCAAGCAGAATAAAACATTCAGGAAAGATCCAACTAGTGCAGCACCTACATGTGATTTGTCAATGCCAGGGGACTCTGGTACTATGAATAAGCACCACTGAATGAGCACTAAAAGCCTTTCCCTGAGCTACAAACCCAGGCTTTTTTTCTTACACAAAAACAACAGTTTACTTGTTCAGCAAAAATATATTTAATTGAAGAGACAGTAGCGTGAACGTACAAATGCCACTCTGTGACTTCAAGTTCCCCAAAACACTGGGTTATTGTTGAGCTTTTCTATCTTTGTTGCAGCTAGAGTACTAGTTAAAACAGGTTTTCAGAGATAATGTGTAAAATTTCTCACAACCTATATGAAAAGATGTTGTTTCAAGTGCTGAATTGAGAACAGCATTTTGGGTGTACAATGGTTTTGAACACTGACATACACTCTTTAGCACCTTGAAAAAGAAATTAAAATGCATTTTCTTTCAGCCGTATGTTCACTTTAAAACTCGTGTAAGAGTAATGTAAACCTTTTGATTAAGCCGGTCTCTTGACTAGGCCTCTGGATACATATGCAATTACAAAGTCATTCCTTTTAAAGTTGATCTTCTCTTTCAAAGCACCTAAATAAAACTGAACAAACTTTTATGTGTACAAAAATACACAGACACTGATCCACCCCACCCTCCTCCGCACCAGGAAAAGTGATTGATTTAAAAATAAAAATGCACCATGTAGCAATAAAAATATATGAAATGACATCTCAGGAGGTGTCATGGGATCACTTTAAAAGCACCAGTGAAAACATACAGTAAATTTGTTTGAATATAATTTAACACGCTTGAATTGTATAAAATGATTAAGCTGTTTTCAAGTCATGTTTCAACCTCTTTGGGAGTTACAAAAAAAGAAAAGAAAAGACAAAAAATAGGGACCAAATAATATAAACTTTCACACAAGTGCCAGAAATGAACCAATTTGGACACGTTGCCAAAATGCAGCATAAAACCTTCCATGATTATTGCTTAAATATGCAAAGTTTTATAATCACGATTCACGACGTGAGTCGACACCAAACACATGCTGATACTAGAATGATGGATAAACCAAATGTGCATATTGGAAACTTCAAATGTCAAGTTGGTCTGAAAGTGCTTTTTTAAAGGATGCCACATACTATGTCTCGCAATGCCGAAACAATGTACCTTCAAAACCAACACGAATACCCCGAAAAAACGAACGGAAAGTTCCTGTAATAACCCATGTGGGTTTCACATTGGTCATTTAACCTTACTGTTACAATGGCACCATAAAATAGCAACTAGCAAGTGTCGGCCAAAAGAGCACCCAAGGCTGAGACATGAAAATAGAATTCACATTTCAACAATGTCAATTCGGAGTGTTTACTACGCACGTCATTTAAAGGATGACAAACTCCTATTGCAGTAAACAGGCTTGGAACAGAAATTAAATTACAAAATATTTTTTGAAAATGATCAGAATAAATAATCACATTTACTATGCACTAATTTCATCTATATGTATAAAACCAGTTTTATAACATCTGTTCTGAGCACCATCTCTTTACAATAAAAAAAACAACACAGACATACAACTCACAGTTAAAAACCCACAAACGGTAGTCGTAAAAGCTGAGATGAAGAGCACAAATTAAAAAAGGGCGTACGTAAAAACGGCCGTGAAAAGATGAGAACTAGCTGAGGTAAGGCATTAGCTAGACAAGCGGAGAATGTCACGTCCAGCGGTTGTAAGGCCCAGTGACGTGCGTGAGGGAGTAGGGTGATGACATGACGACGCCGTCGCGAGTAACTGTTAGCGATTGACGGGTAGGGACCTGAAGCTTGTGTCTCTCTTCCGCGCAAGTCTCGTTCTCGCTCTCCGTATCCGAATCCATCGCCTTTGACCTATCGTTGAGTCCCAGGCGCTCGGCCTCCTCTTTCTCCCTGGCCTTCTCGGCCATTTTAGCCTCCCACTGTTGCAGGCCGTGGCCCGGGGCGTTCAGGCTCTTGTGCTGGTAGAAGACCAGGGAGATGCGGGTGGGATGAGTGCGGTCGGGACGCAGGATGGGAGTGGTAGCGTGCAGCTCCCGTCGAGCGCATTCGATCAGGATGGAGCCGTGGGAAGGAGCCACCGCGACCCCGCCGATATTCCTGTCGAGGAAATTGTGTTCGCTGTCCGACCACACCTCCTCTTCTTTAACCACCTCTGGGGTCAGGGGTTGTTCCGAAACTGGCGGGCAGGTCAAGCGGCTGTGGAGGCCCTCAGCCATCGGTGGGGAGAGCGGGGTGGGAGCTGCCCCGCCCTGGAAGCACCGCATTTCCTCAGGCTCGGATTTGAACGAGGGTGAGCATTTCGGATTCATTCTTACAGGGTCGTTCGGATACGGGTTTCTGCACGGTTCGGTCATCTGCCTGATGGCCTCGTGTCCGTGTCTAAGAGGAGGAGGACCGTTGCTGTGGCCCGTTCTTCCAGAGGGATCATGCTGAGGGAACTTTGGGTGGGTGGACATGCCGTGGGTGTACGGGACTGTAGAGTGGAAGTCTGGGAATTGGCTTTCTATGTCCGGAACCCCAGACAATCGCATGGTGGAACATAAATTACGAGTGTCCTTTTCTGAGCATGGTGAATGTTCAACAGAGGTGTGTTTGAATGCTGTGAACAGAAAAAAATAACAGTAATAAGAATTTAATATAGAAACAAGAAGTAATAATGAGAGCTCCTCTACTATAAGTCGCTATTGTAAGTCGCTTTGGATAAAAGCGTCTGCTAAATGAATAAATGTAAATGTACTATAGAATCCTAAACCCACCAAAAGTTTTATCGAATAAATTAGCAGATTAGATTTAAGTGAGTGTTAGACAGAGTTATTCTAGTATCACAATTGTTTATTAATATTTTAAATTCGTTTTTTTTTTTTTTTTAGTTAAAGTTTTAGTCATTTTGTTGTTGGTTTTATCTATATACTATTTTTTATTAATTTTCATTTAAGTTTTAGTTATTTTAGTACATGAAGGTAAACTAAATGAAAATGAGAAATGCTGCCCTGGCAACTAGCTAAAATAAAATAATTGTTCTTATATTTTCATTTAATGTTTATTTTATTTCAAGTAACAAATGTATTTTATGGTTTTAGTTAACTATAATAACCCTGGTGTTAAATGATAGCAAACTAAAACTAAAAACAGGAGAAAATGAGAATGCTCAATCAGTATGTTACCAACTGATACATAAAAAAACGCTAATATTGTCCCATAACAGATATGGTACTGATTATTCATAAACCAATACAACAGAACTAACTGATTTTTCAAGGAACAGACTGACTCACACTTTCAAGGAACAGACTGACTCACACTTTCACTGACACACTGACACCTTGCTCTAGTGCAGTAGTTCCCCACCCTGGCCCTGGAGCACCCCATCACTGCACATTTTTGACGTCTCTCTTATTTGACACACCTATTTAACTTCTTAGAGCCATTACTAATGTGTTTGATTATGGATACATTTAAAATATGCAGTGCTAGAAGGCATAGGTGGAGGGTGAACCAATTCCAGGGTAAATCTAAGAAAAACACGTTGTAAATAGAAACCTTTGACGTTCTCCAGAGCGGAAACATAGATACGCACTTGATCGTTTGCCAAACCGGTTTCACAAATATGCTATAATATATATTTGTTTATCCTAGACCATCAGTTATGGGCAGCTTTTTTTTTCCTCTAAAAGCAATCAGAAGCAGCTTCAGGAAGAGGTTTGAGTGAGAAAATTCCACGCTAGTCTCAAATCCATGGCCAGGGCTAGGGAAAGGCAAAGCCATTACACTACCAGGACCAGGGGGGACCACTGCTCTAGAGGACATTGTGGGTGCTTCTCAAACATAAGGCTGCATCCTAATGAGACCAGTTCTTCTAGGGTAGACTCCTCCTCAGCATTGAACGCTAGAATGAGATGCTCTATTAAGGCCTCATGGGTACATCACACATGTTCCCACGGTCAAGTCATGAAAATACTGAGCTGAATGAAGGATGCAAAACGAAAACTGTCTTCCAAGGATCCTTCAAATTGAGATGGCATTCGGTGGTGCTTGATGACAGGGCAACCTAAATATGCAGCTTTACTTGGACGCAGCTTTCCATTTAAAAAGCACCCATAGAAACAGATCCTGGACCCTCCCCAGCATTGCACATTTTGAAGGTTTCCTTTATTGGACACACCCAGCTCATGTCATGGAGTACTCAACAAATCAGCTGGGTTCATTTAAGGATTCAAAACATGCAGTGCTGGAGAGGCTTCAAGAATGGATTAAAAAACCCTGTATGCATTAAGAACATGGCATGGGTCAAAAGAAAGAAGACTGAAATGGAAATACCTTTAAGAGTCTCGTTCTTAACTTTCACAGGGGTGACCTGCTTACTATCCAGGCCGCTCAGTTTCTCAGCATGGGCTCTTTTAGCCTCCAGCCTCCTCTTGCGTGCTGACTTGACGGGCTCAGCCAACAGCCGCACTTCTCTTGGGAAAGCAGAGAGCACCTGCAGTGCCCCAGTCTTTATCTTGGCCCACTGGCCCTCAACATGGCCAAACTCATCCGTGTCAGAGATCTTATAGAGCGGCAGGACGTGCAGCTGCTCGTCCTCTGGAATGTTCCTAACTGCACGGTTATCCTCCTTGGTTAAAGTGCATACCTGCAGTTCACAGGAAGCAAATGCATATGAGAGTTTTTCACAAACATTTAAATCTGAATAGTGTCTTTAAAGAAAACCGAAAGCATTAAATTGACATTGTGACAGTAGAGGTGAGCCTCACCACAGTGCTTCCATTGGTCATGTTATGTGTGTCTCTGTGGGCATGAGCACAGAAGTCCACACAAGCAGTCACACCCGAGAATGGTCGACCTTCCCTCCTGCCCAGCCGACAGTTGTTCCCCTGCTGATCCTGCTCCACCTGATGGATTACAGATCATTCCCATTCTTTTCTTACAAATGTACACAGAGCTCAGTTTGCTTTCTCTAGCATGCTATCCATCTTATTTTAAACATAAGAGCAGGTGTGGCCATTTGTAACTTGAATGTGTGAGGTTTCTGGTGTCATTCGCTTCCAGTTATTTTTGCTGTACTAAAGACGTTTTGCTATCTGTCCAACTGCCCGTTACAATGCTTTATATTGCAAACTTGTGATCGTTTTCATATTATTTTAATTTATTATCATAATCGTAAACACTGATTTGTGGCACAAATAGGTTTACAGTACTTTGTTATTCTTCTAGTTATTTACTGGTAGCGGCTAATGAATCAGAAGTCTCGTCTCACACATTCACGTAAAATAACTTAATTCTGCATAGCAAAATAAGGTGTCTCGAAATCACATCATTATCAAAAGTTACATAATCAACTTACATAATTAACATGTTTTACTGTTGAGTCCTGCTCAAGAGCAGCTTTAACTTAGTTGTGACAGAGTTCATACCTGGTTGTGAAAGGCCTGAGGAGCAAGTCTCTTGTAGACAGGTGCCAAATCGGATGCCAGATTGTGCAAGTTTTTCTCCAACTTCTCCTCCTAACCACAAAATCAAACAATGTTTTAAAGGCTGATTTAAATGACCATAAAGCTGAATAATACACTACTGTTCAAAATGTCTCTTATGTTCACCAAGGCTGCATTTATTTGATCCGAAAATAAAGTTAAAACAGTAATATTGTGAAATATTATTACAATATTTAAAATATATACAAATCAGTTGTGATGCCAATGCTGAATTTTCAGCATCATACTAGTCTTCAGTGTCACATGATCCTTCTGTCAGGGATATTTGGTCAAGTTTATTCTTAGTTTTCATCACATGGACTCTGTATTTTTCACTTTCCTGCTTCGGTTAGTTTGTCGTCATGTATGTTAATTTGATTCTTTACTCAGGTCAGGTGTGTGTCATTGTGTGCAGGTGTTTGTGTCATTATCCTCTCTCTATTTTAGTTCAGTTCGTGTTCATTGTCCCATTTACTGTATGTTGGCGTCAGATGTACGTCTGCATGTGAGTTGTGTTGCTACCAGTGTTGGACTTTGCCCTGTGTATTATTAAAGATTGTTACTCTTCATTTTCTTCGTCGATTGTTTGTCTCACCACACAACCTGGTTACAGAAGACCCAACCTAAAGTGAAAGTAAGCGGATTATAGCTTGTTTATTTGATCGTCTTCAGTCTATGTTATGGTTTTGTTTGTTTTTCTCATGGAATTCCCTGCCGTCAAGCTGCTCTGCCTTGATCAGGGAGATCGCTCCCTCGAGGAACATCTGGAAGAATTCCTGGATCTGGGACCTCAGACAGCCTTCCCGGACGACTGCCTCTATACGTTTCTACGTGTGGGACTTAACAACGCCACTCAAGCGCAGTTGTCCGGGGAATCTCCTTGAGGGAGCTTCGCTGATTATGTGGAGTGGGTACTGGTTTCCTGTGGATCAACCTTCACGGCTGAGGACGTCAGCAGCCCCACTCCAGGCCCAGTGCCCAGCCAGAACCCTACGGTCGGAATTAAGCAGTTTGAGCCCACCGCAGACTTCAAGCCCTTCTTCGCCGCAAGCCCACGCCATCGAGGATGTGTGTGCCCAACATCGCCGCGAGTCTGACCTGGTGCGCGTGCTGGCTACGCCATCGCAGTGGGAATTTTTGGGAATCGAAAGGGAAAGGAAATCCCCGCCACTTTTAACATTTATAAAGGTCTTGCACTTTTGATCAATTTTATGCACCCCTGGTGAATACAAGTATTAATTACTTAGAAAAAAAAGTGTTTTAGAGGTTATTTCACTTTTGTTAAATTTTACATTACATAAAATTTCATCCAGCAAATGCTCTGTGCATTGCAAGCACTGTTATTGTTTATGTTCGATTTTCAATCTTGTAGGATGTTTCTAAAACATTGGTTGCAAAGGTACAGAGCGTCACTTCACCACTGCAAATCAGACACCTGTTAAATATTCAATGGCACAGCACTATTTTAATGCACATTTCACATCTAGTTAAACTTTATTGGGAGTTTTTGTATAACCACACAAAAGTCATGCAACTGTTTAATGGATTTAAGTGCGAGTCTGAATGATTTACTATTAACTTAAGCTTTTTTACTTAGTGCCACTAGATTGCAACTGCTTCAGGTAAACAAGGTAAATCAGGTATGCTCACACAGAATATTCTCATGAGACTTGCACATCTCATTTAAAGTTACTATAGCTTGTTGACAGGATTTTGAAAACAAGCATAATGATCCAGAACAAAGCCTTTCTTCGCACATATCTAGTGTGCTAGTATTGAAAATCAATGAACTGAGAATATATCTCCAATGAGCGTATCTAATGCTCACCTCCTCAGGATAGTCCCCCTGCAGTCTGAACTTCCGGGGCGTTTTGCTGCGTGCAAACTTGCAGCCATTGAAGTACATACTCCAGGAGCAACCAAACGAGAAAGAGGCACCGCAGGTCTCTGGGTCCAGACCCTGACACGCACAGGTACGACTAACAGGAGAGATGAAGAACATGAGGTAAGTTATGATGCAATAATATACAATATTATAGAACTTGTTGGTGATGCTATTATTCAACAGAAAATGACATATTATTTCAAGATATTAAAAATATTAGAAAGTCTTGAATTTGTTTTTGGGGTCTACTAGAATAGGGTTTCATGCTTGAATGTTAAAAAAACACATTATTTTTCACATTTTACATTAGTTTCTGTGTCTATGAAGCCCCTCCTTCCAAAAAGTGCAATGTGCTCTGATTGGTCGACCTCTTTGAGAGTGTTTTGGAAATGTCAGGCCCCTTACCATAATCACTACTAACTCAACCAGGCCTCAATAGTTTTTTTGCGTATGCCTTGGGTGGGAATTATTTAAATGTGGGATACTGTGACGTGTACTTTCCCAGAAGAAAAATCAAGATTACAATCGAGGCGTTTCAGGAAGTTCAGAAACAATGCTTAGTGATATAGAGAATAACTTCTTATGGAGAGGGCTTTGTAACTTGCATTCTCAAACAGCAAGAAAAACACACAAATTCTTTAGCTTTTATGACATGCAACTATACTAGCCAGTTTTTTTTAGCAGGGAATGTGCAGTTACAAAATGGTAATGAAGGAGTTGGTGTATGGCTTCAAGAAAAGTACTTGTGCTCCACAAACACTTCATCAAGAGCAACCTCCAAATGTTCGTTTGTATTTGTGTGTGAGGGAGTGGGTATGTGAATCATTCCCACACACTCTGTCCATATGTTACTTGTGACTCACTCCTCATTGAGGGCACAGCGGCGGCTAGTGGGCGAGCCATATTTGCAGAGAGTCTGTGTGAGCTCCTGGTACAGGCTGTCAGCCACACTGCGTGGGATCCCCTCCCAGGCCAGGATGAGAATGACTACCACTGCATTCTGACAGCAGTGACCAGCACGCTGCCGCACAAGACACAACAACTTCTCTTCCTCACTTCCTCTGCGTATGATCTGCAGAATTGAACACATGTGCAGACAGTATATGAAGGAACAGACATTTCAACAAGCTCTTCTTCATAATTCATATAGGCCACTCACCCACTTAGCGATTGGGCAACCCTGTGAGCTCCTCCCCTCTTTACCAGTATACACCACAACCTCCATGCGGACTGCATTGCCTTTCTCGCCATATCTGTGATGAGAACAGTGCATTGAGTTCTGTGTATGTTAAGCACTAAAACACAGGGGTTTTCAAACTTTTTATTGCAAAGGACCCCTAAATATGAAAAAAAATTATGATGAAATGCAAAAAAGAAGAGCAATCAGGAATTCAGTATGCAGATAGTAAGATGGGTTATACTATTTATAATATTTAGGGTTAGGGGTCTGAAACAAACTCTAACAAGAAAGTTTGAGAAATATCAATATAGTTTCATACTTTTGGATGCACATGTGATGGGAAATAGTATTGCCACAACATCAGACTGCAATAATTATAGCAGTTCAGTAGTAACCTCTCAACCTCTGTGGTGAGAAAGAATCACTCTATGGGCCCCTTGAACCCAGTTATGGGCTTCCTGTTTCAACTTCTAGAGAGCGTAAAAGTGTGTTTTCACTAAAACGCATCTGTGGTTGCAATCTATAGCTACATGTATACTTATCTGTCAATGTCAAACACATTACACAACAGGGTTACACAGTCAGTATGATTGTGTTGCCCTGTGCTAGAGTTATAGTTTTTAAATGATGCAAACACATTAGCTACATTTACTGTAAACGATTAATCACGATTAATCGAATCCAAAATAAAAGTTTGTGTTTACATAATATATGTGTGTGTTGTGTATAATTATTTTGTATATATAAATACACACACGTGCATGTATATATTTAAGAAAAATGTGTTATTTATATATAAAATAGTTCTATTTTTATATAAAATAAATCATATAAAAATATATATGCCGTATATAAATGCAAATATTTCTCAAATAGATACACGCATGTGTGTGTATTTATATACACAAAATAATTATACACAATACACACATATATTATGTAAACACAAACTTATATTTTGGATTCGATTAATCGCGATTAATCGTTTACAGCCCTAATTTACATGCAACCTAATAATCAGTCATTAACTTTTACTAATAGATCAACAAGGAAAGTCTGGTTATAATACATTTTCTTTGTAAAAGAAAACTGTTTTATAAAACATAACTTATCTGTAAAAACTACACTAATACTTAAACAATATAGATTAATATTAAATTATTATTATTATCATTACTTTTCAAATATTAAAATAATAATTTTAAAGTAAATATTAAGCAATAAATGTTTCTCCACATATTACAAAGTTTCCCAAAATTTTAAAATACAGTTTGTCAAAAATAGACTATGTAGAAAAAAAAATCATAAGAAAGATGGGAAATTTGACACATTTGACACACCCAAGATAAAAGGTAAACATGTTACAATTATACATTTAAAATAAATTCATGTATGTAAATATAAAATAATGCATTTAAATGAATGAAAAGTTTCACTGGAGCCAGTGAAAACATTATTGCATTTAAACATAGCAGTTGAGATCCACTTTACCTGTTCTCCATCATTTCTCTCACTGCTGCTACATCCGGGCCAGATCCAAGGTGAGTGTAGTACGGACCCTCCTCTTTCTCAATTATATGTTCTGTAGAGGAAAATTGTGGTCGTAGATGAATTGAAAGAACTTCTAGCAAACTTGTATTTCAAGTTATGATTTACACAAGTCACAGACTTACCCACACAGTCACAGGAGGGCAGCTCAGTGGATTGTTTAGAGGGGGTGTTGAGGAGATTCTTGGTTGGTGTGTCCAAAAACCTCATTGGAGACTCCAAAAAGTTGTTGAGCGTGTGCTTGGTGGGAGTCTGTTCTCCAGCGTACGCCTCGTCACCATTCTCCAAATGTCCACTGGGCGTGGACAACACCGTAACACCTCCAGACTTCTCCACTTTGTAAAATCCATTTTGATTCGTGTGCAAGTGCTGATGATCATTTAAGCCGTTTGCTTTACGGTACATGATCCCTGGGCTTTGCGGCAAGTCTTGACAGGGTTCACTGGCCATGGTTTGCTGAGGTTGTTGTTTAGCATCATGATTTAGCACATCGTAGTTTTTCGATACCTGAGAAATCATTTGTTGTTCACATTCATGCCTCGACCACTGGCTAGCACCAATATGGTCATTTGTATGACTGTGAAAGAGTCCGTTTGGTGGGAGTAAAGAATGACTTTGAGCTCCATGCTCGTATTTAAAGTGAAAGCCATTCTGCTTACTGGAACCTACAATGTCCAAATGCTCTTTTTTCAGAGAATTGTTGTAGTATAAGAGTTGCCTGTTCTCGTGATGAGCCTCAGCAATGTATTTTTTCAGGTCAATCTGAGCTTGTGGAAGAAACGGACTTCTCTTGTGCTGTAACCTCATCTTCTGCTGCGAAATGGCTTTCTGAATCGCGGCCTTGAGTGGGGTTTTCCTGTTGGGCGTCCTCTTGGCCAGTGGAATCCTACAATGATTGCCCTCAATTTCTGCAGCTTTCTTCTTCGACATCCTGGGTTTTGCTGGTGTCATTTTAGGTTTCTTTTGCTTTTTCACGTGCTGCCCTAAATAATTATGATTGTATTTCATTGTCTGAGTAGGCATACCTTTCGGGGGACTGTTTTCCGAGACTTGCATCTGCCTCGATTCAATCATGAACGCAAGCTGCACCAATTGAGCTGCAACTTCCTCCTCGTCCCTCTTTCTCGAGATGGGAGTCGCTTCTCCATGCTTGTACTTCTTAAAAGTGCCTTCTAACCTGTCTGCTTTACAAAGTGCTTGGCCGTTTCTTCGGTTTTCCGCGGTATATGATAGCTTTTCACATTCTGAGCTGGCCACCAGAAGATCCTTCAAGGAAAGTTTTCTGGGGGTAGAGGCACAGCGCTGACTTGGACTTTGGGTGAAGTTGTCCGGCAAGTTCAGAGGGCTGCGGATGACAGAAGTCTGGTGCAATGATGAACTGATTACCGAGACCTTGTTAGAGAAAACATCTGAAACTGGTTTAGCCTCTCGAAGAGGTACGTGGTTGCTTGAAGCGGAGTATGTAGACGTTTCTCGCCGAGCGTCCTGACTCAGGTTTTCTGTTTCAAAGGGCACTGTTTGTGGGGTAGCTGCCAATTGGGTCAAGGCCTCAATAGCTATAGCCTGATCAACGCTAATATTCCTATGCTGGACCAGAGATTGGACACTGGGTAAAGATAGTGCAATGTTATCATTCTGAGGAGGTTCTTCAGGACTTAGTCCTTGACTTAACTGACACTGATATGGTTCTTCTTTAGGCTCAGTTTTTAAACACATGTCTGAGGCCTGAGGTCCGAAAAACCTCTTCTCTAGACTTTTCCTATCTGTACCGGAGAAGCAGACCACAGCTGCTAGTGTAGATAAAGCATCCTCGTAGCACTCGCTAGATTCTAAGTGCTTTGAGTACTGGTCATCAATCTCAACCCATTGCTCCTCCAGTTTGATCTTCTTCAGAGGAACAGTCTGTTCTTGAACTGCCTCTGGTTCGTGACTTTTGTTATATGTAGATCTATGGAATATGGCATGTGGCTCAGTGGGATCCACATGTCTCTCAGTGTTTGGTTTCATGTTTTCAGCACCATTATGAAAGGTTGGAGAGATGGTGTGAGGGAGAAGTACATCAGTGGTCCTGGGATCCTTTCCAGGGGGTTCTGGTAACAAGCCATGCCCGAGAGGTGTGGAAACATCAGGTGGAACATTGTGTGTTAAGGATATGTAATGCGCCTCTTCCTCTGGTGCCGGACAGGTCTCTTCCATCTGCTCTGAGCTTGTGCCATTTACTGAGTTTGCCTCTGACTCAACCTGCAGTGGAAAAATATAGAGATGCTTCAGCATGTTTTGGCTGTGGTGTGAAGCAATACATACAGCAATTGGTCATTGCAACTTATGACAGCTGGTGCCACAGTGAGTCATCGGTCAGAACTTGGGGTGATTAAGCAATTACATAAAAAATGTCAAAAACAAAAGTTATTCATTATTACAATAAAAGAAACGCAAAAAAAAGAGTGCAAAAATTATTTTTTTCCCAAACCATGGCTTTACTTTACCCAAATATGCTGATAAAACTGTAATAATGATTTATATTTTAGACCTGATACGTCATATTTGTACACACAGAAAAGTAGCATGAAAGCCAAAGAAACCCCAAATTTACATCATTTTTTCATCTCTGCCAGTATGCCTTATGTGAATGTGTTGGTTGACAGCGGTTTGTGTTCATTCATAAGGTTCATCACGACATCCAATGTAAAACCAAACCTATGGAATACATGTACAGGTACATTTACACATTTGACACATGTTTTTATCTAAGCAAGTTAAGCAACTTATGTTGCATTAAAGATTAATTTACCAGTTCATGCATTCCATGGAAATCTATTAACCCATGATCTTCATCTAGCTATTGACAGCACTAATTGAAATATACCACAATGTGAACATTATTGGAAGCACTCATTATAGCCTCATAATTGTTTTTCCATACCTACCAGAGAGTAAAAAAGTGGCAATGAAGAGAAAGAAAAAAAAGCAGCACGTGAGTCTTCACAGCACGCCTGCCTTACTGTAACGCAAGTACCTCATATAACAATTTTACTACCAGCGTAAAGCAGTGTGCATAAGATGATTAAATACTTGCAGGAGTCAGTCAGTCACTTTGTGTGGAACTGTGGTCTTTTTTTGTATTTAGGCAAGTCAAATGTGTCTCTCAGTGCAGTGTGTAAATAATTTCAGCAGCAACAACAATGTAGTATTCAGGAAAACTCCTTCATATATCATTAACACTTATGCTAGGAGAGGGCTGATGCAATAGAGGGGTCGAAACAACAGTGAGGCAATATCTCGACAGCCGCTGCAACTGTTATTACTAGGGGGAATAGGAAGAGAATGGTAATCGGCTCCTCTGATGTTTCCATCTAGTACTGAAACAAAAGCGGTCACCGTCAGATGCTGAGTAAACTACTTTACAATAACAAAGTAGTTTGGACGGGGACTTAATAGGAGGCCTATGTGAATGTTTAGATCTTTTGCTTCCTGCAATGCAGAAGCCCACATTTTTGTTTTTATCAGCAACCTGCTCATGCCTGCTGATCATCTGAGGTTTAATTCAGAAGAACATGAGCAACACTTTAAACGCACAATGAAAATGAAACTCTACAGACATGAAGGCTGCAAATTAGATGTCGTTTGTTTGTGCAAATTCTGGGTAAACTTGCAAAGTAAACGACAGGAAAGACAGCACTGATAGACCCGAGCTCTTGAGTTTTCAGTCTTTTCCAGGAAAAGCTTGCAGTTTTGTAGATGGATGATAAAGATAGATGATATAGATACTGTAACAGCGTCAAAAGAGTTGAGCCAATTAATCTTATTTAACATAAAAATCAGTAGGCTAACTAATTACAGGTCAAATTAAATACGGTGATATCTTTTTTCCTTGTTGACTGGACAATGTAATATAAAAAGTGAGAATGTGCCATAGGGAGCTATCTATCTGTAATAACCTTGGCGAAATGTAATATTGCTTGATTAAAGCAGGAAGCCACTTGAGGCTGTGCGTCACAGTGATGTGTAAAGCGTGTAAACATGGTAAAAATCACTGTAATTCACTGCATTAGGTGGCTTATTGCAATCGCAATAAAATAAAAGACACCAATGTTCAATGAACAGTTAAAATTATATTTAAAATTTAAAATCGGAACATGCAGTCCGAGTAAAATTATCAGCAATTTACAAAGAAAAGCACTTTAGACACGGCTAATGAGAATTTAAAATGGAACTATTTGTTTTATAATGATTATAAATAATAAATAAAGTACATTTTTAAGGTTACCTAACAAAACTTTTTTACAGTGTACTGTAAATGTGTAATAAATCGTTTATTAAATTAAGTTTTATTAATAAATGTAGCAATTAAATTGCTTGTGGTTGAGGAGATTCCCCCCTTCTGTGTAAAGCGCTTTAAGGTCTCGAAAAAACGCTATATAAATGTAACAAATGAATTCTCATGGTAAATTTGATATCAGCTACTGATAAGGGTCCAGTACTCTCAACATATTTAATCTTTAAATCAACAGAAAATGTGAAAATTGCGTCTAGGCTTGATTATAAGCAGACCTACAACAAGCAACTGCTCAAATTACAGTATCATGGTAACACAACACTTTTATGTTTATAAATAAAGCAAGAAAGTATATCTAGAAAGCAAACCAATCTCTTGAGATGTCTGCATACTACTTCTAAATTCATATGGGTCGAAAACAACTGTAGATTACAACGTCCTGAAACAGTGCAAAATGTACTTTTTATTAAAAACATCATTAGACATTTAGAGGGACGGTTTGCTCATTCTCAGCACGTCAAACGTTAGTCTCTCACAGCAGTGCCTCTGCGGCTTTGTTCTTGATTTGTTGTGTCTGAAGCTTTGAAAACACAAAAAAGTCACACTTGACTTTGTCCCCTTTTCATTATAGTAACAGCTCCCCCAGACACACACACACACACACACCCCTAGCAACAGCACACGTACTGCCAAAATCCTAAGAAGCCTCCCTTAGGAAGCGTTACCAGGGAAAGTTAGCGCAGAAGGGGAGTTTCCAACCCAAACAGAGCGAGAGGAGGAGAGACCTGACAACCCCGCACATCTCACCCAAGAGCTTCACCACACGCTCATTCAAAAACACAAAACCAGAGAATAGCACGGAAGGTAGAAATATCACACGCCGCAAAATAACACCTTTTATCAAGTCTTTATCATTAAGCAGGTACCCGGAGAAGTTAACCATCATCCCGAAAGCCCGAACGTGCATCTTTATGCCAAGTTGCTCAGTTACGAACCCCCTCTGAACACATCAAAGGCCAGTAGTTTTGCTCAAACCGCTTTGAGTGCACTCTCTCACAGCGCCGAGCTCTCGCTGTTACGCGATTTCTAAAAACGACGCTTCCTTCCTGGAGCGCGTGTGTAGTTTCTCTGAAGTTATGAGGTTTCTTCATTCATACGCTGCTGCTTTCCTGTTTCAGAACTTCACTACGGAGGAAAAAAAACCTCACGGCGCAGGTGAACGCACACTCATGGCTGCGCCTTAAGCCAAGATAAACTCTTAAGACACTGATTTCAGATGCTGCATCAAAAGAACTGGAGGGCACAAAATTACCTGTGCCTAAAAACTTAAGGAAAACAAAACATAGAGGTCTATTACCTAAGAAACCTCGTTTTTATCCCAATGTTTGGAAATATCCTTGCACCCTACCTGAAACAAGAACCAAAGCATTAGCAGAGCCACATTACTGATGCAGCAATAACAACAAGAGCATAAACGCACACATACGAGCGCACAAAGCGTCCAACGCACACACTCTCCTCGGAGCATCTGTTTGAGACAATAGCCATTAAAAGCCGGTCTGGGGTTGTACCTTCTCATTCCTCAGAGGCAGACCCTCAATTTTGGGCAGCATAATCCTAAAAGGTAGCCATCTTGCCTCCCTCAGCTTCAGAAGAATAAGTGGCCGTAGTGGCAGATGCAGCGTGAGCAGCACAGGTTTGCATGATCAGTGCAGAGGACAGAAACCCGACGCATGCCTCTCGCAGACGCAGACAGCAGCCTGTCAGCCAATCGCGTAGGGACTCTAGCGGCTTGTAAATGTATCAGCCATGCCTAGACCCTCCTAAACAAAGGATCCCCTATGTGGTTTCTTACTCTACAAGTACGCACGAGGGAGAGCGTTAAGCTGTGGTTCGGACACTCACGACACCGGACTGGAGTTCAAAGCCAGTGGAGGAGGGAGGAAAAGGGGTCTTTGCAAGCAAACGCACTATTTTTAGAAGCACACAAAAGTTCCCAAAGAACATTACAGGAGGCATTTTGATCGTATTATATTACTGGTGCATTATCTGAAATAACTAAGTATCATTTATTTCTAAATATTATATCATTTTGAAATGGATTAATAATGAATATAAATAATACATAATCTAATTAAAACAGTTTTATTTACATAAATATTTACATTTTTATATTTATTTTAATTGTACGTTTTCCTTCCCACAATATTTTATGTAGAAAGACATTATAAATACAATACTTATGTTTAATATATTATTATTTATTATAATAAGTAAGGTATTTTGATTTCATTATATATATATATATATATATATATATATATATATATATATATATATATATAATAGCTACATCATTATTAATATATAATACATCATTATTAATATAAAAATATATATGATCATCTATAAATATAATAATAATCAAAAAAATAGTTCTGTATATTCTGTATATGTACTGTATATTTTTTTATATTCATTTATTTATAATTAAAGTTATCCCAATTACAAAATCAGAGCTGCAAACATCTTATTTATGTCTTAAATAACAAAATAAAATAAAAATCATACATAACCTGTTACATTTATGGGGCATTTAACTCTGTTCTAGCAATATAAAAAAAATAAAAATATAAAAAAACCTATAAAACAGCTTAGCCCATCCATGATGCAAAGCAACATGGATAACATGTTAAAGATAACACAAAGAGCAAAGCTTAAGTACATATGACTAAGCGTGGTGCCACACAGCTGTTTTTGTAAATGACGTCACGGCTACGCTCGTCACGCTCTTCTTTTTTCTGTGAGGATGTCAGACGCTTTAGGCAAGCAGTCGCGCTCTCTCTCTCCATGGAGACGCTTTTAGAGTGGATGTGACAGCGCAGCCGCAGACGCTCCACCGCTGCACTGCAGCTGTCACACCATGTACCGTTCAGCCCAGTCTGCAGGCACACACAAACATATGGCTGAGGAGGTCAGATGAGGACGAGGGAACGAAAGAGCTACTTTTAGCACGAGCGCATTGAATACAAACACCAGGGAGCTGACTAATACAAATGCAACTGTATTATTTTATATATATTAGATGTATTAGCGATTTATGCATGCATACGTACATACATTAGGTTTTATAATTACTTCTATATGAGTGTGTGTGTGCGCCTGAATGAAGCATTGTAGACAGTGCATTGTTTTACTGAAAAAGACAGTATCAGGTGTCTGTCTTGTTGAGTCAATATAAATGACTGTTTGTAGTAATTGAAGGTGGAAAGACGGGTTATATTTTGAATTAATGGCAGTTGAATGTTAAACTGGTCTGTCTGGATTACTTCGTTTCTATGAATGAGACCCATTCCTTTTTTACAATTAATAGCAACAGATCTACATTGATCACTACGCTTTTTCAAGGTTTTTACAAAGCAAAAACTGCTTTTATTTTATTTCATTTATTTTTAATCGGTCCATTTTCTAAAGGATTTTTGAGCGTGAATCCAGTCTATGTGTGTCTAAACTAAGACATTTCCACTAATCCTCACTCTAGATGAAACTTTACTCCAAAGCGTAACCTGGATAATAGACTGACCGTCTCTCTGTGAGCATGTGTCTAAAGCAGCCATCCATAATAAGTCTGCCTGCTGTGCCCTGTGATAGCTGAGTATTGTTGCAGCGCTTTGTCTAATAACAAGTGAGGTGGCTGATGGAAATCGGTTTGAGTCGTGCAGTGAGTCAGCTGCCTTGAGACAGTTTTCTTCACGCTTGCATCAACGGACAATGGAGTTGTGGTATTCTCATTGACAATGGACATAAAGGCTGAATCTGGTTAATATTCTGATGACTGCTGAAAGCTAGATAATAGTACAAGTGACAGTGCATTTTACATGTAAAATCAGTAGCCTTCTTGAGCCTCCTAGCATGTTTCATCATGTCCTACCCTTTGACAAATCATTTCCCTTACAAAAAAATCTGAGTTTGTAAAATTTTCTTAAAGGGCTAGTTCACCCAAAAACGTACATTTCATTTACTTTCTTTCCTGTCATTCCAAACCTGTACAGTGATCACAGCGGTCTCTATCCACTTTCATTAGATGGAAAAGAGCAACTTGGACATTCTGCTTAATTTCTCCTTTTATGTTCCACAGATGAAAGAAAGTCATATAGGTTTGGAACGACATGAGGCGGGTAATAAGTAAATTATGACAGAACTTGCATTTTTGGCTTAACAACACTTCCAGGAACTCCCCCCTTCTTGGTCTTCCCTCACGTGTACCTGATTTTGCAGAAACTTGTCCATATGGTGAGCTTTTAAAAGCTGCCCAGCCCTCATTAGTCACAAGCAGCCCATCTATAAAGTGCTGGCAAACAAGCCCTACGCCACTGCAATGTTTTTCATCTTTTGGAGAAAAATCTGCATAAGCCTCAAACCTACTGTCATAGTTAGTTCAATTGCAGTCAATTTAATGAAAAATGTCAATTAAAAAATATATATATTTCTGAAATAAAATGATTTGTTTCTGAATTAAAACATTTTCAAATACTGACTGGTAATGATTCAACTACCGATTTGGTAATGACACCTATTTTAAGGTCATGTAAAAACCTAAAATCATAATCAAATAAAACTTCTTTGGAAAATCTCTATTTTTTTTAATGATGGTATGATGGTAATGACAGCAGCACTGAGAACAACAACAACACACTAGATCCATCCATCCATCCATCCATCCATCCATCCATCCATCCATCCATCCATCTATCTATCTATCTATCTATCTATCTATCTATCTATCTATCTATCTATCTATCTATCTATCTATCTATCTATCTATCTATCTATCATGTATCTATCTATCTATGTATCTATGTATCTATCTATCTATCTATCTATCTATCTATCTATCTATCTATCTATCTATCTATCTATCTATCTATCTATCTATCTATCTATCTATCTATCTATCGTAGGTCTGGGTAAGGGACATGACCAGTAAACAGAATAAAAAGCTTAAAATGTACCTTTCCTCAAATTAAAATGACATGTATTTGTTTATTTAAAAGCATTTTTTTGGTCAATTCAAGCTCATAATAGGGAGCAAAAAGTTTCCCCTAATTAAAGAATCACCAATATATGGTGATTATAATGGTGGAAAGCATGACTCCATGCTTGGATATATCCCTAAAGTCATACACGTGAAATTAACCCCAGACGACAGGAAAAGTCAGGCTGTGCATGAGGCGAGAATCCTAATCCCCTCTAAAAGGCACCAAGAAGCAATAAAACAATGTATTTATTGAGCGAATACAATCCTTCATTCAATGATCCCTGGAGCCGGCTAATATGCACTGTTTATTATGCAGTGCGAGAAAGCCTTGGAAAGTGTGTTCTCTTAATAAATTCACATAATGGTCAAGAAAAAGCTCAATTCTGGCCATCAAAGTAGTCAACTTGCTGCCCGCATACATCCTATACAATCAGTTTTTGAATGTAATGCAAAGTGTTATGCATTTCTGCATACGAGACAACAGAAAATATGTAAAACATCTCATTCAGAGCGGATAGTTTTGTTCCCCAAGATTTCCTCAGTCAGGAGGGAAGTGTGTCTGAACACAGGAAGACTAACTGGTGGTTTGCTCTGCACTCAGATAACAAGGGAAAAAACAGAGGGAGAGCCGACAAAGTCCAGCAAGGACACTTTAACAAATGGACTTGACTCCTGTAAATACAAATGTAACACAAGGATAGTTGCCCGATCACCATCAGTGTGCTTGTGTCATGACTTCATTTTAAGCTATGATGATTCATATCACAAACTAAAACCTGTCCAGCTCTCAGGGAAGGATTAGCCTGAGTGAATAGTCTAAGAACACCTGGGACTCCTCAAAAGAAACTGCATGATTCAATCCATTCGCTCGCTCAGAGGGCTGACATTGAAATTTAAATCACTATTCAACTGTAAAGTTGTGAGGAGTGAGGAGAAATTTTCCAGTACTACAATACTCCTCCATGGCAACTAATATGGTAGTGTAAAACGGTTTAAGACTTCCCGTTTTCAGACATTAATCTTAGGTTTGCTTGGATGTGATGAGATATTTTGAGATGAGACCTGCTGATTGCTTTATATAGCTTGGACTTGAACAAGTTTACTAAAATCTGCTTATATATAGAAGGTGCACATAAGACTAAAACAAATACAAAACACCATCATGGTAACACATGATATGGTAAAATAATGCAATAAACATTCATTTAACAACATAAGACAAAAAATAAAACCCTAATGTAGCCTAAATAACTGATAAGACAACCTAAGAAGAAACATAGTTATAAAAAAAAAAAAAAAAAAAAAAACATAAAATGTGAGCTGCATGCCACAGAGAATTCTAGGATATGTCCTATTAGATCTATTACAGTTTTCCATTATTACAGAAAGGGAAAGGTTAACCAATTAACAGGTTTTTACCGTATCATTTTTACAGACATTTATCAATAAAATTACAATATTTTTTACAGTGTATATCTCACAACATGACTTTATATATTTTAATAAAGTCAAACTGTGAGATAAAGAATTTTCCACTAATACCAGAAACAAAGTGCAAGATATAAAGTCACATACACTTTAATGTGACTTCGTATTTTGCAATCGTGACATCTTTTCTTTTCTTCCTCATATAAGTAATTCAAAAAAGAAGACAAGGCCTGGTTGAGTTGCATTAGTAGTGTGTTGAAACACATTTCAGAAAAATGCTCGAAGTGGTGGACCAATCACAACACACTGGTCCAGCTGACCAATCAGAGCACACTGCACTTTTCAGAAGGAGGGGCATCATAGAGACAAAGGCCTTTCCAAATTTGCAGTTGCAGTCTTTGCACTTGACCACTTGTCTACTTGCATGACGTATTTCCTGTATGTGGCCCAAGTGTTCAAGTAGTGTAAGTGTGTGTAGAACGTATGATTACCCGATGGGAATCCGTCGCAATATAGTATTGCAAAAATGCAAGAGTTTACAGAGCTTTATTTTGATTTTCAATACTATGCATTTTTAAATTAACTACTAAATGGCTGGTCAGTAGTCCCTATGTAACAGAAGACACTATTTAAAGTGTCTTCCACACTATCTTGAATACCGCTACGATGCGGTATTCAAGATAGTGTGGGTTTACTGTGCATTCAGTGCACTATGCTTTGGCATTTTTTAGACACGGGACAGTCTTGCGCACTTACTTCCTGTCGTGTGTGCGTGCTCTCAAGTGGCCAAGACCACAAGTGTGGGTATTTATAAAGACCCATCAACTAAACAGAGCATTACTGACAGACTGGGAAGAGAGGTGCTGCAACAATATGAAATATGTGAAAAATTATGTTTTTTGACAATTCAAGCATGAAAACCTACACTATACCTTAAAAACAAAATTAAAACTTTGAAAAAGGGTATTATATATATGATAACATAAGAAATATTTGATCACAATAGTGATTTTATATCTTTTTTTAACTTTATATTACAATTACCTTTTTTTTTTTTTTTACTCTGAGGTGGAGACAGGCTTCCATAAGTTATACTATATTTAATATCAAAACAGATGTATAATAATTTGAGCAGCCACTTGCTGGTTTATTCAAGCACCAAATGAAACCTATCTGAAAAAATATACAAATACACACTTCATTTATTGAGCATTCTTAATTTGTTAATTAAATGCATTTTTAGAAAGAATGTCTGTGGCCCAAATAAAATAATAAATGAAAAAAGCCATTCACTGTGTCATGATGCATCACTATGTCCACAAAGCTGGCTGATAGTGTCATATGATGTTCTGGGCTTTGATTTCTGTTGTTTGAGTGACTGATGGCAGCATTACAAGGTGTTGAAGAAGAGCAGAGATCGTATCACACTGATCAGAGAGAGGGCTGATGCAGAGGCATTCACCCATACTGATATTTCACGATTCGTTTGCTCACTTTCTTACACTACAGGCGCTTACTTGCTGTACTCATGCTAGCTCCTGCCAATGATCCTACACGGGTACATCATTACAGATCCTGCCCACAGGCTCCAGGAAAATCTTTCAAACTTGAACATAAAATTAACATCATCCTACCTTTTTCTCAATCATTTTTATAATAACAGCTCTAAAATATGACTGCATTTCAAAACACAGATCTGAAAGCAGTTGAATTGTATACCAAGTACAAAGCCATTAAAAAGGCCATAATATTATGAATTAAATGACACATTATTAAAATGAATTTACTATAATCAGTGTTGGGAGTAACTTACTACAAGTAACTTGAGTTACGTAATCAGATTACTTTTTCAAGTAACTAGTAAAGTAACGCATTTGCAACAAAATATCACAAAAATGACTATAGATTAAACTTTCATTAGCTCATTTTATTGGTGTCAACAGACTGAGGATATTTGTTGCTTACTATATTTATTTCTGTCTTTAGTACATAGTACTAAGTTTTGCATCCTATTCTTCTGTTATGCCGAACAGTAGCTGCTGAAAGGTTTGTTTGAGTGGCGCCCTCTACTGTAAAGGAGTGAATATGCATTTCCATCAGCCTCAGGCTTAATTATTTCACTTTGGGTGTAAAAGTGTCTTTACATTTGCCCAAAAACTTTACATTTATAAAAAAACAAGCCCAGCCCAGGTGAAAAAAGTAATGCAAAAGTAACGTAACAGTTACTTTTTTAGAGAAGTAATGCAAGTAGCGCTATTAGCTATTTTTAAGGGAGTAACGCAATATTGTAATGCATTACTTTTCAAAATAACTTTCCCCAACACTGGCTATAATGCAATTACACCTTAAACATTGAAGACTTCACAACAGTTTTTATTTATTTGAAGATTTAATGAATGGTGGAAGGAGACCAATTAACTTGCTGAATTTAATAATACAGAAATAATTAGCAAGAATTATAAAAACTATAGAGATGGGACATTTTCTGTTTTCAAACTTGGTATACTGAGGAAAATTAAGTTCTTGATTTCAAAAAGGTCACCAAAAAAGAGCTAAATCAAACACTGAAATAGAAAAAATGAGAGCCAAATGGATTCAGTATAGTTATGTTGGTTATTTTAGCAGGGCTGAACTGGTATATAAATGACAACTTGTCTTGTTGTGTCTCAAAAGATCCCAAATTCACTACATGTAACAATGTTTTCTTTGGACTGGAGAAACCCAAGTTTGCTTTGGGCATCCCAAGTTTGAGTCCCAACTTGTGGTCCTTTGCTGTTGCCGTCTCTCTTCTCATTGCTTCCTGTCTCCTCTATACTATACTATCAAAGGCAAAATGCCAAAAAAATTACAAATATAAACCAGATAGACCAACACGCCAAATCCAAACATACCAGAGGGCCTTGTCAATAAAAATTCACTTTGACATGCAGCTGCATCTGGAATGGAAAGTGAAAGGGGGAAATAGCCAACCCAAGACTGAATCATTTATTGTATGCATTGACCAGAATGGCAGCAAGTATGACACTTTGAATTGCATTAAAGCCTCCAAAAATGAGAAAGCCAAAGAGCCGTGGGGTAAGGGGGCGCAATAGGAATCTCACCTATAAGGCACCAAAATGGTCAGAAATGGCATTGAGATTAATGTCCTGAAGCATGAGTGAGTTTTGGTGATTTTCTTCTGATGTAGTTTATTGACGGATTAAGTGCCAGTCATACAAATGTAAAACATAGTGTGTTGTTTAGGTGTTCTCTCCATAGCGATAAAACTAATAAAAGGATAGAAGCATTTTTGATAATCAGTAAGTCAGTCTATTTGACTTATTTGGTTTTTCATGATGATAAACACAAATGGCCAGATTTACTAACAGCTTGCGCCAGCATAAACCCTCTAAAAAACTATCGTCAGGAACTGAAGACATGCAGTGAAAAATTAGCACTGAAAAGGTGTGGACAGGGTTATTTTTGCGGCTGATCTTTTTGTAAATGCATTTGTAGGAGTTTAACTTTCAGACGCAAAATTTATGGGAGGAGAGTATTTAAATAAATCACGCAAGGTGATTTACTAAGGTTTGCGCTAGTCAATTTACTGGTATTTTCACCATTATTTAACAATTAACACCCAAATTTGTGCTGCGTTTGGTAGATTTCGTTGGTCATTATGGAAATTATCTGGCTGCATCAGTGATCTTTAATTTGCACATCGTCAATAGATCACGCGCAGAACTTTCCACTCCAATCAGCACTTTTATGGAATTGCGCTCTCATGCTAATCTGCCGTTTAGTAAATCTGGCCCAAAGTGTCAAAGCCAGGAGTTTTGTTGCTCAAGCTGTCGAGATGATGACTATCTGAGACACAGTTAAAAATACATCCAGTGCGCTTATCTCAATATTTAAGAGGCTATTAAAACATAAAATATGTGTGGGCCTCTGATAGTGTTTTAATTGTCCATGTCTTCAATAGATATTACTGTGATTGCCAACATTTGATCTTAAATACTCCAAATTTCCAGAGTAATCTTTCCAGATACATCATCCAAGTGGATGCTGCACACTGGTGGTGGTTGAGGAGAGACCCCAACTTCATTGTAAAGCGCTTTGGGTGTAAAGTAGTATATGAAAGCGCTATATAAATGCCTCATTCTATTCTATTCCTTCTATGAACCAGATGCTCAGTGGAAACATCAGAGGCCAAAAGGGCCAGAGTTGTAAAGTCCAGGTTCAGAAAGTAAAAGTCCTCAGTATTTTGTTCCAATCATCTGGATTTGCTAATTAGCACAGGTTTTAAGCCAGAAGATAGAACTAATTGGTGAAATCAGTTCATGGATGGAATAAACATATGGCAGGACTTTTACTTTCTGACCCCTGGACTTTACACCTCTGAAATGGGCAGATGCTCTTGAATTTGGCAATAGATGTCAAGGTGATAAGCTATTATCACAGCAGCAACCATATCAATTCAGTTTTTTTGGCTAATCAAGTAGTATCTGGCAAGAGCTCTGGAAAAGCAATGAAAGACTTGATCACCATGGAAAAACAAAACAAAAGATGCACTATTATGAATAATAACAGGGCTTAAAAAAAATCTAATTGGCAAACACATTATATACACATAATAGACAGGCTATCAACTCTCATTCTTGCACCCAATACACCAACAAGAGAACCCTTGATTAAGGCAGAACTTGGTAGTTAAGAAACCATGTTTCTTTAATATCCTAATTTTTTAAATGTAATTTCCCGTTTGCAAACCCTGTATCCTACTGGGGAACTTACTGTTAGTACGCTAACTGACTAGCCTATGCTAATCACATATGCTAGGTTTTAGCCTACAATAATATCTTCACATAAAGTCTTATGTTCTTTTTAAAAAAAAAAAAAGGTTGACAACTTGGTTCAAAAATGTAAAAGAACATGGTCTATAAACCACAATATTTATTAGCGTTGGTCGTTTCCTTGAGCAGTGTAGTAGATTTAGAACAAAAATGAGAGATCTGTTTTATACCTTTTGTTAACTTGACTCACATGGATAGTCTGGATCGATTCATTGCACTGAGAGCGGTCCAGTCATTTCCCTTGATCTGCTGTGTTGATTTTGTGTGTGAGATCTGGCAAGTTCAACTGTGCAAATGGTCATATGGGATGTCACCAATAAGCTCCATCATGTAGATCAGTTTGAATTGACTTTGCTTCACACACAGACAAGATTTCGGTGGTACATTACTTTTGTACTGCGTTTAACCATTACTTAATGAGGAAATGGAAGTAATAAAACTTAGGTTCCCATTATTCTCAAAGAAATGCATGTGAGGAAGGAAGCATTCAAGGAAACATTATGCCTGAATATGAAAAAGGTTGAGTCACATGCAACCGCTGGCTTAGTGTGACACTAGTGGTTGAACGTTTACAGTGCAGGGCTCAATGCTAAGGATTTTTCCTACTGGCCTGATTGGGCCAGTGGTTCAAATTTTGACTGCCCAGCTGAAATTTTCACTGGGCACTGATACCAGCACTGACCCTCAAAAAACTCATATCAGACTACTTTTGTCTACATTATGCCCAATATATTCTAAATGTCAGATTCTGTCACTTCACTAATCTAAAACAATATCATTAGTAGGAAGTCATTGACTAAGTTCTTATTAGAGGACGAAAATGTATGAGATTTGGAGATTGGATTTAAGTGATACATGCATTTGCATGCTTGACATGAGATGGATACTCACAGGTACTGCTTCTACAAAATGTCCTTTACCAGTGTTAAGGAATGCTGATCTGTGTTCTGCAGGGGAAGCAATTAAAAAAAACGAAGTTTGAAGTTTGTTTCCTGTCAACGGTTCAGTGCACACAACTGCCACAGACAGCTCTGGTCATGGATATTAATTACCCTACATGCCGTTCACCCTAACGGATTTGCTAAAAGGTGGATGAGTGCTAGCAGCTCACGGCCAGAGCAACCAGTTGGCAGACTCTACTGATAGTTTTAAAAGTCATAATTTCAAAACATTTATTTTCCCTCACAATGCAGCCAAGAAAAATAAACCTCTTAAAATAGAACGATTAGATCTCAAAAAATGAGGAGGACAAATTTGGTCAATCCTAAACGTGACGTGGCATGTTATGATGTGGGTTGGGGTCAGTTATAATAATTGTAATACCCTTGCTTCTCAATGTCTGGAGGATACGACAAGCCAACAAAAATACAGGGAGAATTTATAGTTGCATGGATGTCAAAGTAATTTATTCTCCACATAGCCAATTAAATCTGGACATTATATTATAGCACACATAATTAGTAAAAAAAACATCCGGTGTTCAATGAAAATCATCTGTGAACAAAACTAGTAATATAAAACATTTGTTGTAGGCCACAGCTTTAAAACAAATGGAGAACTTGAGGTTACCATCTTGATAAGCATACTCAATCCAAATAAACACTTCCTGGAGAAGAGAAAGTCACCATGGCTTTCTCAGAAACTAGGTAGAGTTTACCCATTCAGGGTAATATACTGTTTGCCTGTAACACAAAGCAGAACCCAGGGGAGGATGGGCTGCTGTATCTACCCAGCTACAGAAAACCCTGTGATTTAAGGCTACGCCTACATTAATAATCCGGATACATTTGAAAACAGCGTTTTCGTTTCAAAATGCTCACAGTCCACACTAGCGTTTTCCAAAAGTTTCTCATCGAAACTGAAACGTCAGTTACTGCGCATGAGTAAACCTTCAGAAAAGCTCACTGAGATGATACAGACAGAACAAGACATGATAAAGTTATCACGCAATACTTCTGGCAGGATCATTTTATTGAGCAAAATATCCCACTGATGCGTCCAGGTTGCACTCACACCATTATATGTTTGGTCTAAAACGCAACTGCTCTCATGTTTTGCCACAGGACAGCAATTGCGAGTATATTTTATGTCATCTTTGCAGGACTGTGATATGAAGAGTGTGCAAAGTAACATATTTTAGCAATTGTGTGTAAGTGAATAGCACGTAACAGGCACAATAAAAAAAGTGTTTGTAAATTTAAGAAATTGTATAAGGAAAAAATACAGGAATGTTACAAGAAAAATTATGACTAACACGCTTAAAATGATGATAATTAAGTGTAAAGAGAGGCATTCCTGAAAATGTTTGGTGTTTGGGGTGAGGATTGGGGTTGATTCCTTCATAAAGCAGCTTTTTTTTTTTTTTTTGATGTGCACAAATAAGCGACAGCCAGGTACTATAAGATTTTCTTCCTGTTCCTTTTTTTTTTTTGTCCGTTCATGCACGTTATGAATGAATGAATGATCCAGACTACAACGCCAAAAATGGTATTTCAAATTTATCCACCTTGGTGAGCGTTTTCAAAAAGATTTGTTTTCAGTAATAAAAACGTTATCTCAGTTTCAAAACAGAGAAAAAACGGATTAGTGTGGACAAGGCCTAGGAAGCTTCCGATCAGCGTTTAGTAATACCTGAACTCGTGATGTGGTCAAAACACTTCTTGAAAGCAAATCAGGACATGATGTGACAAAGACGAAAACTGAAGCCACTGTATTCTGAAGCGTTACCTCAGCATCCTGCCTGGCTAGTGGCTTCAGTGTGCTGTCAGAACTGATTAAAACCAGACCTAACTGAACCAACAGCCCTCTTACCCTTTGTTTTCCCCTGATTTCCCTCTTCCTCGTCTGTGCCAAGCAGCCCCCTTTGCCATTCACAAGGACACGGCAGTAGCTCCATCTCTGAGCCATGCCAAAAAACAACATGCAATCTTAGGTGAAACATTTTGAACCGATAGCTCATGGGGTGTCGTTGTAGTTGGAAGTGTCACAGCTGGCTGGCAGATGTGCACTGCACAACCAGCAGAATTTGTTTTTAGTATGAATATGTCTTATAATTAGGAATGATCACAAAGGCCTGCTGATGATAAAAAGAACAGACATGAAGTTACTGAGATTTAATCTGAATCACAAACCCTGCATAGTTCAACCCTCAGCAAAAGCTACAGTCTGAAAAGTAAATAAAACACACATCACTTATAATTGTTGTGACTATTCTACAGCGATGAAGGAGACATGTTGCGGCACAGGCTGTGAGATGTGGTATGTGATCGCTTCTAGCCCAGAGGTGATTTTGTTCAATATCACTGAGGATTACATAAGTGACACCTGATGTCTCATACTGGATCGCATATTAGCCAGCATGTTGATTTCTTCAAGTAATTTGTATTGCAATAGATATCAATACAATTCAAGAGCACATGTAAGTCTTACCCATACCCACTATCAGGATCATCTGATCCAGTTTGGCAGCACCAGTGTTTCATGTTTGTTAACTTTTGACTTGATAGTAGGTGTGGACACAGGTTGATCCTGATCTTCTTGTCTGGAAAGCCTCTTTTACACCCAAACAGACCAGATTTAAACTGTTCAAGATATGGGTAAAATATTTTAATGTTTTTGTTTTAAAAAGTATCTTGGTTTTGCTCACCAAGGATACATTTATTTAATAAAAAATATAGTAAAACCATTCAAATAACTATTTTCCTGCTGACTATATTTGAAAATGTAATTTATTCCTGTGATGGCAAAGATTAATTTTCATGATCCTTTAAAAATCATTCGAATATGATGATTTGGTGCTCAAGAAAGTTCTAAAGAACTTTTTATTTATTTATACCATTAAACTGTCACTTTTGAGAAATTTAATGCATCCTTGCTGAATAAAAGTATTCAGAAAAATGTATCCAAAAAAAATAAATTCACTAACCCCACTATCTGTAATATGTAACTACAATACTCATTGTTTATCTTACATCAAACAGAGGGTTAATTATATCACTGAAGTGAATATTTCGTAAGCGTCAACATTTCCTCTTGCACTTATTAACCACTTTACCGATCATGTGACACCCATGGGCAGATGGATACAAAAACAACAACTGCTTATGTAGTTAATTACATAATTACAGATGGCCTTTCCCATCAACCCTTTAAAGATAAAGACACACAATCCCAAGCGAAATAGATATTCAGCCCGCCTGCATTCAGACACTAATGACTAGCTAACTAAAGTCTGACTACATAACTATGGCAGATGTGACCCTGGCTGAACGCTGGCCTAAATTTTAGGGAAATGACTGATATGTTTACAGACCTCAATCTGGTGTAATCCCGCCTTCATCCCTTCCCCTGACAGACGACTACTAAAAGACAGACATTAGAGAACGAACCCAAATACCTCACAACTGACAGCAACGATTACATAATTGTGTGACTTATTTTAACAAGTTCAAACATTTCAGATGGAACAAAACTAGCAACTATATATGCACAAATGCCAAAATGTTGCGTTTGGCAGACACTGTTATCAAAATTGACTTGATACTGCATTCAATACATTTCATCATTTCATTAATTCCCTGGGAACCGAACCCATGAACTTAGCGTTGTTAGCTCCATGCTCTAACTTGCAAGAGCACTGACTAAAATTACAAAAACATGGGAAGTTATATATTCTCACAGTTCCTTATTGGTAAATTTGACAAAAGGTCTAAAAATACAACTTTATAAAGTTAGATAATTAGCGCTAAATCATAAAAATTCAGCAGCAACTAGAAAGTAAATTTAATTGGGAAAACTTTTATGTTGGCTTGACAAAGCCTTCTGAAAGTTTTATAAGCTTCCTAACATGACTTATGTTGTTAACATGACTTTGCATGTGTCTAGCATTATTTTACATTTTGTTAACATGTTTGTTGCATGTTTTTCTAGCATGAATTAGCATGTTGCAGGCATGTCTTACCAAAACAATTTAACACATTGCTAGTATGTTTTAACATGTTGTAAGTAAGTTTTATTTTATTTTTTATTATTAGCATGATTTGGCATGTTGCTAGCAGGTTTTAGCCAAAGACTAAAAAAGATGGACGATGCACATTCACTCTTCTCTACTTGAGAAAAGTGATGCCGCCAATGCCCCAAGATGGCACTGACACCTTGCACTAATTATATTGTTCGCAGCCAGAGTCTGTGCCGTAGTGAGCATGAAGTGGAGTTGCGGTGGTCTCATCTGCGCCCATACTCCTGCAGAATCAATCACAAGCACACGCCTCTGAACTTTTTTTAAGTAGCCAGACTGCTTCAATTTTGAGTCTGCTGGTTGTAGTACAACTGAAGGCTTGTTAAAGTATGTAATAGCTACAACTACTATCCACATAGTCATATCCTTAAAAAAAGCCCATTGGTGCCTCCATGACTACTTCACTCAGAGAAGCTGTTAATCACAGCTGTCAATCATGATTTTAAAGCATCAAATAACTAACTAAAACCAAACTTATTTAAAAAGTGAACACTTGAACTTATACCAGCGTGATAAAAACTTTATCGGAAGTGTAATTTGATTGTTTCATTTGCTTCCATGGAGAGGGTGGGGTTTTGACCTATACTACTGCATCCGATCTGGCGCCCGATCAAAAAGCTTTCGTTTCACTTTTCAGGACTTGAGCAGCACCCCTGGTTTTAGCACATTGTTATGAATTAACATGTTGCTAGCATGAATTAGCATGTTGCTAACATGTTTTAGAAAATGACAAACACTTTTTAACACATTGCTAGCATGATTTAGCATGTTGCTAGCATGTTTTGTTAACATGAATTAGCATGTTGCCAGAATGTTTTACGTTGGCTTTGCCAAGCCAACATAACTAAATGAACAGCTAGACTAAAAAAAAGACAGGAATTCAGTCCTAAACAGCACAATGACATAATGAAAGCAATTATCATTGCCAAAATAAAAAATGCATAAGACATATATCCAAACTGTCAAACTACTGAATTGTCTGTGGGACTTGTCAAACACACCAATAAGGGTAGGACATGCTGTAACATGGAGACTTAGCATATGTAGAGTGCCATTCATTCTCTCACACACAAATATGCACACACATAGACACTTAGGCCACGTGCAATGTTCACAGTGAATCATGTGATGGGTTTTGCCTAAAACAGTGCTCATCTATTTCTTTCATATTTTCTCGAGCCACTGCAGTCAGAAGACAGTGATGATGATAAGTGTATGCTCAGTAAGTCAAATTGAGTTAACAAAATGTCCAAATCTGTTTCAAAGTCTTTATTTAAACCTCTCCAGCCTAGTAATGTCATTGAAGTTCACATGAAATCAAAATGTACGTTTTTGGCTTTAAGTATGAATATGTTAGCCTTAATGACAAAATTTGCATTTAGAAGATATAAGAGGTCAAAAACTTTCTCACTCCCACCAATATGGATCAACGATTTTGATGTCATGTTTGCAGTCATGTCTAATAGTTTTGAACTGCCCCATCCTCCAATAAAAGCCCTTTTGCAAAGACTCAATCAATATTTCATTCTGAGTCCTGAAAATTAAAGGGAGTCATTCTGTTAAAGAATGCGGCTGCCAATATTTTTCTTAACAAAACCACGTTTGAACAGAACCATATTTAGCAATCCAAACGAGACTGACACCTGTAATCTGCTGCTATGTGAACGTAGTGACAGGATCACCAGACAATCCCCACTGAAATTTCTTGGATTTAAATAATCAGGAACCTTCAAAATTAACTTTATCACAACCTTTTTAAGGCGTTCTCCTTGTTACTATCTTTGTGACTGGGTGGAAGTTTTGCATCACCCCATAGATAGACATTATTGATGTGCAAACTGATGTATTCATCTGTGTGACATCACAAAATGTTCAAAATTAATTCTAAATAAATGTTGTTGTTTTTTACTTGGACTAATATCAAGGAAAAGCTTTTAAATGATATGACCATTTTAATTGATTGACATTTGAAAGTAACTTTTAAACAAGTAACTGTTGTACAGAGCATCCTTTGCCATGACTTTAATTAAAAAATGTTAGGGCAGGGGTGTCCAGTCCTGCTCCAGGAGGGCCACTCATTTAGATCCAACCTCAATTAAATACATCTGAACCAGTTATTCAAGGGGTGAATCCGAAATCGCTCCCTATATCCTCAAATAGGGCATTATTTGAAGGATAGCCATTTGTAGTGGTGTCCGAAACCATAGTGGACGTTATTGAGTGCACTCTTTCTATCCCAAATTGCACCACAATAATGAGTGTACAGCCGATGGACACTCAACGGCTGTCCAATTTGCTCACTCGTTTTTATTCACTCCTTTAAGTGAACTATATTAGTGGACAAACTTAGGGAGTAGTGATTGAGAGTTTAGGGATAGGGGGCGATTTCAAATTCAGCCAAGGTCTTACTAGGCATACTAGAAACTTCCAGGCAGGTGTGTTGAGGCAAGTTAGAGCTAAACTCAGCAGGACAGTGGCCCTCCAGGATAGAGTTTGGACACCCCTGGGCAAGAGAGACACATCAAAAAGTTGAAGAGTCAGGTGCCTTACCTCTCTCGTACAGATCATGAGGGGCTTTTTCCTCAGCTCAATACACTTCCTGAGCTTACAGATCTGATGCCCCGTTTTTCTGTTCTGGCAACTCCTGCATTCCCCACAGTTCATCTTGCGCAGACAAGGCACGCAAACACAGCAACGACTTCTCTTCTTCCTCTCCCTCCTCTCTTGAACTCGAAGTAAACGCAGCTGAATATCCTCAACTTGGAGAGGAAGGTTTCCTGACGCCCTGTGCTCAAGAACCGACTCTGACTCGCTGTCAAACGAGGACTGGGTGCTTTCTGTGCTACTGGAGAGCGATGCCGTCGCCTGAGGCCTATGGCCCATTTCACAAAGAGTGCTGTTGTAAATGGTTGTGCTCAGCGAGAGGAGAGAAAGCGCTCCCTCTTTCTTCATCGACATTTCAGCATCGTCAATTTCATCTTTGGTGTCCTCATCTGCAGTGCTTTGAAACTCACTTTTTTCCTTCTGGAGATCATTTGCAATGTTTTCAAGTGCTGGTGATTCATTGGAGGATTGACACATTTGGGAGGCCACAGTCTCACCTGCTTCCGTAGAGTTTTCTGGAGTGGTTTCAAAAGAACTGTCAGGAAAGTCCATGTGTGGAACAATGTGTTGAACCTCCTCAACCTGACCTAAAACATGCTTATCTGACTGTGAAGGGGAGGGAGTCGTTGGGCCTGAGGTATTATTGTTGTAGGCAAAGTCCACATTATTGACGGGGTCGTGCCTCAGAGGGTCATGCTGCTCAACAAATGCTGTGTTTGACTGCTCGTTAGAAGCAAGGCAGCTCTCGTTTTGTATTGTTTCTGTGTTTTCTTTTACCTTCTCCTCCTCTGCCTTGTCAGTGTCATGAACAACAGTCTCTATGTGCTCCTCTGGAGTTTCCTCTGAGCTTATATTAATGCTCTGTCCCTCTCCAGTGGGAATAACAGCATCCTTTTGTTGTCCATCACCAGTAGGATCATGAACTTCTGACCTTTTAGCATCGGTATCCTGTTCCCTGATCTCGGGATCTCCCTTTCTTCTTGTAACCACCCTCCTGTAGGACTCAACTTCCTGTAGGACGCTCGAGACACTATTCCTTGGGGTCTTTCCTTTTCCATTAAGTTTTGACAACAAGCCATTTTGTTTCAAAGAACCACGAGTGTGCCTGGGTCCTTTAACGCTATGAACATTCTTGACTGTCCTCTTGCTGGGCTTGCTGTCAACAGTCCTCTGGGCCCCCTTTAGTGCTTGTTTTTTGTCTATGGCCTTCTTGATCTCACCACTGGCTTTGAGCGAGTTGACTGTTTGCCTCCTAGTCGTGGAAGCTTTCACCCTCCTAACATTTCGCTTTTTGGATGCACAATATGATGCTTTGGGAATATGAGGCATAGCTGAAGTAAGTGAGGGTGAGGGAGGAGGAGTTCAGGATAGCCGGCATGGAAAAGAGTATGAAGATGACTCTGGACAGCAGTACTTTTCAGATCTTTCAGGTAATGTTCCCAGTTTCAAGTAAGATCACACTGACATTTTTCCACTGTTGGCATATGGATGTATGGCTACCTGTGGAAAGGGCAATTCATTATTGAATTATGTAGCATGTAACCTCTGATTACATAAAATCATGCATGAAATCTTGAATTGGGGATTGTGGCTTTTAGTGCATATTATTTATGGGGTTTAAAGCCATCTATATGCTGGTGTGCTCCTCCATACACATTTAAAATGTACTTTATATCTTTCTCTTCTGGAAAACTGGAAAAAAAAATATTGATGGGTCATGGGTGTGTTGCAATCAGCTCCCTAGTTCAGTAATCAGGGCACTGATGATCAGAGAACATTTATCTTTAACAAAGTTGTTCCCTTAACAGACATTGCATCACATTTTTGAAGTGTGAAACTATAAATTGCACAAGCCAACTCAATACACATCATGACGCACGGCATAAGTTTTTAAAAAGCCAAATCATTATTTAACTATATTTCGGCATAAACGTTTGACAGCATTAAACATAATCTAGCTAACATTTATAATATTTTACAACGAGAGTATGTTAGCATGTCGCTGGACTCATCAGTCTCAATATCAGTCTCAATATGTAGTGAGCCAGGATCCTTACCAGTGCCCAAACTGATTCACCACCTAGAGAGCTGATGGAGATGCACCTGATTCTGCACTACGCAGATTTTTGTCCAATCAAATGCTCTGTAGAATGACAATGCCCTTCCCACTGATAGCACCTGCACAGACTAGCAAGTAAAAAATCATGAATTATGGCCGAGATGTAAAATAAAGAAAGACCTCTGCCTATTTAAAAAAGGATGATTCCATCATAAACACAGTACAGAACAATGTGCTGGTCAAGCCATTTAAATTGGGTCATTAACTTCAAGCTAATCAAGTGTAACATGAAAGATACAGTAAGGTCATCTACAGATAGCATGATGCCTGAAGTAAGATATATTTTGATGACTGTGTGTGCAGGTGCAAAGTATATGCTATTACTGTCCTATATTAGGGAATATCCTCACTAGAGTCCAAACACTAAATTCAGGGTGTAAATAAAGTAGGCTATATATGAATACATTTCAGTATGGGAAAAAAAATGCAAAATAGAGGATACTATGAAATATAATGTTGGTATACTAAAGGAGATATGCAGATGTATTTAGCTCACAAAAACTTCAGCGATTGAATTGCTAGTAAGACAAATTGTGATGCTTAGAGAAACGTCCCATAGTATTACATGGTTATTAAACAGTACCATAGTGTTACAACAGCTTTTGGACATTGCCATGTTTCTTTTGACATGTTCCATTATAGTAACTTACCTTAAGTTAAATATCATGGTAATCGTTTAGTACCATAATATGGTAATCATTAAGTGCCACGGTACTTTTTGTAAGGGATAATATAATTTACATGTTCATTGTTTTCAACTGTTTGTTTTCATGTGTCAACTCGGAATCTCCCTCAATGGAATCAAGTTTCACTAACGTTACCTGTCATGAGTTAAATGTAAGCATAAATTAGGCAAGTGTGAGGTGTTTATATCCACAAAGTGGATCTAAAGACACAAGTTTACACACTGGCTGTGTTTAAAACCTAGTGAACTCCCTACCTACACAGCATTTTTGTGCGTCAGTCACGCGCCTACGATTCCCCAAAATGCTGTCTAAGTAGGGAACTAAATAGGTTTTGAGACAGCCGTTGTGGCTGACTAATCGCTTTTAACGTCCTCACACGCTTATCTCTAACAGTTAGTTTCGTTTTTTATAAACAGCCCTACACACTTTAAATGTGATACGAATCAAATAATAAAACACGAGGGCTTTAATGCGTGGGCTGCTGCATTGTTATTAACACTTTGAAGGGAGTTGAAATACTTTACATACCGGAGAGACAGATGCACTGTCTGAAGGGCTAATAATATTCCCCGCCTGTACGACACGACCGATCCTTCAGCATTTCTCTTCGATGGATCTTCCCTATTATAGGCACGAGTGAATCACGTCTTCACAATATAACTGTGAACTGTGACACTGAGATGTTGCCACAGAGACTAAAGCACCTGATAAAAGGCAAATCCTTCTTATGCCAATCCATTCACGGCAGCCCTCTGCCAGACTCGACCTGCACTCTCCAGTCAACTTCAGGATATTTAATGGACGTCGGCGTGAGGTGGCGGGAAAACCCGGACTGGATTTCTGTTCTCAGAATAGACAATCTGTGCAGCAATCAGATCTATACATAGACATACAGTATATATGTATCTATAATTAAAATAAAATAAAAATTATACTGCTAACTCTCTGCGCTTTAAGCTAACTGCGTGTACCACGTTTCGAGATGACGTCAGTTTCACTATGACAGCGTCACTTCTTGACTCATCAATCAAACATTTGTCTGTGAATGAGCTAACGTTACCTTTATCTGTACTTACCTTTACAGTCTACTCTATGGTACTTATAGTGAGGCCCTAAATTATCATAATTGTATTAATATTGTTGTTGTTGTTGTTATTGTTATTACTTTTATATTATCATTACACAATTTACATATACAGAAAACAAGTCAATAAATGATCATCGTCATGATGATTATTAATATACTTTTTTATAATATTATTATAAAGGCACAACATTGTCCGGTGCAAATATACAGACAACTCCAATAATATTTATGTACATCCATAATAATACTGATAGTAGTCGTAGTTAGTTTATTTTTTTACAAGTAGTTTAAGTTTATTATATTATTATAATACGCAATGTTCATGTACAGACAGACAATAATTCGTTAGAAAAGTTCATTCATTTTTATTTAACAATGAAAAATACGCAGTATTGCTAAAAAATCATATAGAGACAATATTGTATCATAATAAATCTGCTAAATTAATGTAATGTAGTATAATTTGCAATGTAAACACAAAATAAGTAGAATAGCGGCGCTGTCAGGCTGCTGTGCGTTGACACGCAACTACGTATTAATTCTGCGACAGGAAATGAACCAGTGAAGGACATGAAATGGACGAAATTGCAGACAAACACGTGAAAAAGAAAATGTATCACTGTGCCTTGGTTTATGTTTTATGTAAGTACATAGTCTATATTCGTAGAATAGACGCATGGACCTAATGTAGAGCGAATAATTTTGTTGTCGTAGACGTAACTGTTAGAGTGTCCACGCTGCGTTTGTAACAGGAAGAGCTGTCAGCTTCAGTTTCACACAGGTCCATATACAGTTGTGCAACCGATGACCTTGATTTTAGGCTGGATTTATTTTTCCCGTGTACAAGTATTCAGGTCAGAGCTGCTGAAGACGTTTCTATTTGTGAATGGTACAAAAGTTCGTTGTAAATTGCACGGGGAGTGAAATATGTTTAATATTATGGCTTGCTCATGGAATAAGCAACAGTAACCAAGGTAACAATATGCAAACATCGTTATTGTGTATTGTCATATATTTCGAGTTGCTGCACGTTACGCAATATTATAAAATTTAGCCAAAGTTATGAAAACAAGCCGGCCAGACAATGAATAATTAAAAGAAAGTAGCCAAAAGTACTATGCAAACACCATCGCGTTTTGTACATTTACCATGGTATTATTATTTTTTTGACGTACATGTATTCAGTACCATGGCATGGTTTCACAGATAGGGCTTATATTAAGCCAGCATTAGGCTTTAGTTCAAACGTACCAAATCAAAATATTACTGGTGTGAATCTTGAGACAAAACAATAGCAGTGACTTTTTTTTTTTGAGATGGGTCAGTGCAAGTTGCTTTCAGGTAAAACGGCTCAAACGTGCATTTTAGTCTGGGACTAGGCTTAAGCATTGTCTGTGAAAAGGTTAGGAGCAGGAATAAATTGTTTGTATTTATTATTGAAGGTTTTGTCTTTATATAAGTATTTATACAATAGCCAATATCAATACATTTTCATATGAAAATGGTCGAACTGTTCTTATTCAGCCAAAATAAAATTCATTGTATGGTTTGCTTTTTAGTCCAAGATTTCGAGAATTTAATATGTTAACATTTCCCCAAACCAGGTACTCATAATGTGATAAATTTACAACCCTGTCCAACTGTTTATGACTTATATGACTTTCCTGTGCACATAGTCCATCCTGTGCCACAGATCAGCTAAGACATAATAATATCAATGCTCATGTTTGTTTACCTCAATCCAGAGTGTGCTGAAGACTGATGAATATACTGCAGTCCTGATAGCAGCCATCATGACGACAGAGGCTGTGATCCCGGCTCCTGTGCAGAAAGACTACCACTACTGGTTGCGCTCTTTCACAGCTGGAGGTGACGTTTCAATCACAAAATATTGATGTACTAAAGAATCTACAATCAGCTGCTCTTGCATATCTTGAGCTATGGGAGTATGCATTATAGTATTGGAGTTAAATTACTTGTATTGGGCATAAATGTGTGTTTTTCCACCCTTATTATTTAATTTTAAATAAATTGTGTAATTGTGTTTGCATTAATTTCTCAAGTCTTTTAAACCCCTTTAACATAAATTTTTTTCTTGAAAAACCCCAATAGATTTTAAGTTGATATTTCAATAATTTATCAAACCATTAGCATATGCATGGTTCTCTGATGTCAGTTAATAGTCACATGACATGCAGGTATACAAATGAAATATTTACTACTTTTTTTATGATTGCCTGGTCCCAGGCACTTTATATTAAGTGTCTTTAACTATGTATTAACATTTAAATTGATTAGTGACTTATATTTTAAAAATACCTGCTTGTAATTTCAGCTGTAATTAATTTCTGTAATTTCATCTATAATTGCACTGTTGACCCTTTCCCATCCTTAAACCTAACCAGACCACCAAACTTGTCCCTAACGTACCCAAAGTGTTTTGCAATACAACATGAACACAATAAGTACATTGTGCCTAACTATATTTTCAATGTAAGTACATGCATACATAAAGACACCTAATTTAAGGGGCAGCTACGACACCGTTTTCAACCAAAAACTGAAAACTTTATGCGTTTTGGCCGTTCATTTACATGACAATGGCGTTTTCGGGACCTAAAAATGTGAACTTTTAAAAACGGGGTTCAAAGTGCAAGTTTAAAAAAAAAAAAAAAAGTACTGTTATTGTCTCCGTAACTACAAAAAAGCACATTTGTAAAAACGGTGACATCATGCGTATTATGCTTATATACTGTCTATGGTATTACCGGTATGTGTTTAGTCTATAGGCGTGTAGTGTTTCTTTACAAAGTGACATCGCCAACTACTGGCCTGGCAGCATAATACAGCATTTGTAGTCGTTTTCACATATCCAAGTGAATAGATAACATTGTCGTCTGTATGCAAAAAAAGTTTCAGTTTTTACTAGTAGATCATTGTCGTGTAAACGTACCCTCAATTGTGACCGATTGTTTTATTTGTAAGTAATTTTTTTTAAGTTGGATTAAGCTTTAACTGATATTGTTGTGTTCACAAAGGTGTTGCAGGGTGCTGTGCCAAGTCCACCATAGCGCCTCTCGATAGAGTGAAAATTTTACTACAAGCTCAAAATCCGCATTACAAACACCTTGGTAAGTTAAACCCAAAAGGTTTTTGATGGATAGATTATTAAAGAAACTTAGAATACAAATGCATTAGAATACATTTAACCAAATGGTTGAACATGTGATGTTTTCTTGTGTGTTTTTTGCAGGAGTGTTTGCCACACTAAAGGCTGTGCCAAAAAAAGAGGGTTTTCTTGGACTATACAAAGGAAATGGAGCTATGATGATCAGGATTTTCCCTTATGGAGCCATTCAGTTTATGGCTTTTGATCACTACAAAAAGGTTTTTGTCTCATAGTCATCATTTCGTAATGCCAACCAGTCTTTGGGAATAACAAACTAAACATAGCAACATTTACGAACTGAACAATATTTTTAGTAGCGTGACCGTTGTTCAGTTGTTCAAAATGTTGTAGCTTTTCCAGTACAAATTTTGCAAGTTTTGTCACATTGTATAACACAAGTAGTGTAAAAATAGTAAATAATCTAACAGAATCTCCTAAACTGTCCTCTCAAGTGAAGCACTAGTCTGCTTTATTTAAGAGATTCAGTTAATTCAGATGATTAATTTAAATAAACCGTTTCAAGAAAATAATTCACAGATTTGTTTTAGAAGTTGTGGGATGTTTTATGTTTGGTTTTGGTATCAAAATCACTGGGTATCCATTGAAAATGTATCTGTACATTTGTTTCAACTTTTTTATTAGTCGTTTTCACTGTAATATACAAATGGTTTGCATGGATCTGATGGTTATACAGTTTAAATTAAAACCTTAAAAAGCCTCTGTGTAGTTAACTACTTTTTGTCAGTAGTTATCTTTTCTTTTCTTTTTTTTTTACTTCATATTGTAAGTAGCTTGTGGCTTGGAAAACTGCAGTTTCAAATGAGCTTACATTGATGTTAACAGAACAGTGATTTGTACTAAAGCCGAATGCACGCTCTGTTTAGATTATGTAATGCTTGTAAAAAGCTTGTTTCGGATGTACTTTCAGTTCCTTAACACAAAACTTGGAATATCTGGGCACATTCATCGGCTTATGGCGGGATCTATGGCAGGTTTGTGATTTCTTTTCCATGACTCTTTCTTAAGGTCCTTGTTACTCCATGATGAGTGTTCTGTCTTTATCTCCATTGTGTTCCTTCTGCAGGGATGACCGCAGTTATTTGCACCTATCCACTCGATGTTATCCGAGCGCGCTTAGCATTTCAAGTGACAGGAGAAGAGCATCGCTACACTGGCATACGAAACGCCTTTCAGACTATTTACCTTAAGGTATGAAGGGTGGAAAGGGGTTTAATTGAGAACCCATCTATGCTTCCCTTTTGTGTGACAGTGTTTTATCTTTAAAGGAAGGAGGAATCTCTGGATTCTACTGGGGTCTGACCCCCACAATCATTGGCATGGCTCCATATGCAGGTTATTGTCTTGATTCGTTTACGTGGAATGTACAGTACAATAGGCAAAACTGAGCCAACTTCCTCATGTCATGGTTTTCTCTATATTCCAGGCTTTTCATTTTTTACTTTCGGTACATTGAAGACTCTAGGACTGGCTCACTTTCCAGAGCTCTTAGGCAAGCCGACTCTTGACAACCCTGATGTTCTCGTGCTGAAGACTCACGTCAATCTGTTGTGTGGTGGAGTCGCCGGAGCAATTGCTCAAACTATATCGTATGTTGATTCTTTTAAATCCCTGGTTTGTTAGTAATTGTTTGTTTGTTGTTTTTTTTACAGCTGTTCTGTAGTTTTAAGTTAAAGACCAAAACAAAATTGTGCAACGTATATACATTTGTGTTACTGTACACACATTCTACATTTTGTGTAGAACATTCTGTCTTAATTTTTATGCGCAGATATCCACTAGACGTTGCCCGGAGGAGAATGCAGTTGGGTACATCACTGCCTGATTTTGATAAATGTCGGTGAGTATGTTAAGTTTTTGTTGCCTTAATGACTTACAGTGAGGTATTCATTTATTTAGAGATGCATCAATGGTAAAATTCGGCTGATAATTATTTCTATATAATTTGATACCTGCAATAAAAATTCGGTACTTCTATACAAAAGTCTATAATGAAAATCCTAATAGTGAATTTAGGCATCACAACATTGTGAAGTACAGTATGAAATGTGTGTTTGTATTTGTATATGTGTGTAACTGTTTGTGTAGATGTCATTTATTCCTGTGATCGCAAAGCTACATATTTTTAGCAACCATTACTCTACTCTTCAGTACACACACACACACACACACACACACACACACACACACACACACACACACACACACACACACACACACACACACATTATATATTTGTTTGTGTATGTGTTGCTAATATATCATGTTTTACTGTGTAGCAATTAATCTCCACAGCTTGGACTCTCACCAATCTCGCAATTAATTCTCACCAGCTTATATAGTGATCACTAATATGTTTTTGCTTAATTCTTTTGAGCAGCAGCCTCACACAAACTCTGAAGTATGTGTACAACCAGTATGGCATTAAGAGAGGACTGTATCGTGGCCTGTCCCTCAACTACATCCGCTGTATACCGTCACAAGCCGTTGCCTTCACCACATATGAGTTCATGAAGCAAGTTTTTCACCTAAATTAGAAAAAGCAGTGACTTGAAGCCCTAAAGGAACCAGTTGAAAGGACCCCTGGCAACATCACAGCACCCCTGCCTGCCATTCCAGTCAGCAGTCATGTGAACTCCAGTTCTTACGAAACACCCACACAAATGGCAAACCTGTGGCTTCGTACACCCCAGCAACAGTCACTATGGATACAGAGACAAAAGCTTGCTTTTCCATTATGTGTGGATCAGGAACATGCCCCCTAACAACCGACACTGGAAATACCATAGACTTGCGTCTGAAACTTGCCTGTATGAAGCCATCCCATCTCATATTGAACTATATGACTTAGCCTATCACTCATATACATTAAGCAAAACACAAAATCACAGTAGATTTTACCTATGTGGTGGACAGTTTCAATAGGTATATCACAGTGCTTTTAACTATGACTGATGGTGACAATTTTTTTATGTCAGAAACCTAAATATGGAAGTTGATTTTTCTTCGCTAAATTTGATTTATATGTAGCCTTTTATTTCAGTCACCTCATGTCTTATTGGCTGATATTTGTCTCTTTTAGTGATCAATGTGACTTACCTCTACAATTCAGTAATATAGCGAATGGGAGACAGTGTATGTAATGACTATGCAGTATTCAGTCATGTTCGCATGCCGTCGTTACTGTGGCTCAAACTATATCTGATCGATGCCTTACAGTGCAGTTCAATTCTCAATCAAGAGAGCAATCAAGTGAGAATGTGTGTAGTGATAAGCATATCACAGCTGAAATGTATATGAATCTGTTAAATTATTGTTCTGATTTGTGATGGGGAAAAAATTGGTCCCTTAAATAAAATAATGACTTTGCCTTTCTATATGCACAGGAGTTTTATCAAATAATTCTTGCCTCGGTTATGAATCTCTATTTACTACTATTATACAGTAAAATATTATTTCCACTATATACTATTATTGTCGACTAAAATGTATTATTTAATATATATATATATATATATATATATATATACATACACGCACAAAGACACACAAAATGCCATGTTTAAAAAAAAAAGGAAATGACCACCCTCAAACTTGCATCATTTCCCTTCCTGCTGCAGTGTTTCTGTTTGTTGCCATGTGGTGGCAGTGTTTCAGTAATTCGAGTCCTAAAGCCTCTGAAATTGTACTTTTGGGTTCATGTGCATTGATCTTTTATGTACTGTCTATGGCATTGATTGGTTTGATGCATGTGTTTCCAAAGATAAAGGGGAACTCTTATGAATATATGTGCGTATGAGTACATTCAACCGAGACTAATGCTATCGTTTTATGACAGATTGAATACATGTATGAGTAGCGAAGGTCATGATTCAATTGTCACAGTCAGGTTATTTATCTTCACCAAGTGTCGTAAGCTGAATCACTAGAATATAAGGTATGTTCTTTTCTGATTCTTGAGAACTCAGTAGAAAGATCATCTTGCTGCTTTGGATATTTCACCTTTATTTATTTGCGTCATTATGTAGGCCTATTATATTTGTATAATGAATTGATACTATGTCAGATTGAAATGGCATTGAACAATTAATAATAACATGGAATAATAACATTTAAATAAATAAATACATTTTAATTTAAAACTATTTTCTTTTACATGAAAATAAAAGCTTTTAGTCTTGTGCCGGAGTTTCATCCCTCTCCAAACTTGACGAGTGAGATTTCCCTATCGTTCCCAATTTATGCATGGAAATGCATTTACTATGGTAGGCTATACCGCGGGCTCTACCTACATGGCATTCGATTTGCATTTCCTCTTTTATTTGTAAGGGACTGTTGTTTGATACCTTGTCTTATTTGACTGGAAAATATGTTATAAACAAAACACTGCTTGTCCTATCAATGTTACCGTCCAAGTAAAAACAAGAAACAGAAAAGTAGAGCCCTGTCATTTTTCCCCCTTCAGTTGGCTATCTTGGTGGGTGGGTGGATGGGGATGGGGATGGGGATTTGGGGGGGTTTGGGGGATTTGAGAGCCATTAAATCACATTTATTCAAATTACAATTATTCACTTTACACTACCATTTAAAAGTTTTTTTTTATGTCAGCTTAAACATTTTAAGTAAGAAAAAGAAAAAAAAACCTTATTAAAGAATCCTGAAAAATCAATATTTACACAAAAATATAAGGCAGCACAACTGTTTTCTAAATTTAATGATTTCTGGAGGATCAGGTGATGAAGACTGGATTGGAATAGGCTAATGATGCTGACAGGAATAATACATTTTAAAATGTATTAAAGTAGAATGCAGGCATTTTAAATTCATATAATATTTTACAATATTTCTGTTTTAACAGTATTCTCTGATTAAATACATTTATTTATTTTTAGCACAAGATACTTTTTTTAACAACATAAAAAAAACATCCAACCTACCCCAAACGTTTGAACGGCTAATGTTAATATACATTTTATATATTAAATATATATTAAACATAACTTAAACAGTTTTATTGGTAGATTATTTAAATAAAAAAATAAAATTATTTAGCTAAACTAAACATTTGGATGTTTTTATCAGCAGTGTCAGCTGGTAAACCACAGGACAAAAATAAGTGTCAAATTCAAAGAGTGTGAAGTAACACCTAAGCCTTTTAGATAAACGAGAACTAAAATATCTGATAAGCATGTCATGCAGGACATCTTAAAACTGGCTCCTGTATTATGAAGCATTCGTCGTAATATGTCGAAATTGTTGAGAATAATAATAAAGTTCACTCATACTTCTTGAAACAACAAGCTTTGTGGTTGTTACCGCAAAGCTATCTAACCATGATCACATCTACATATTTCCGTGTGTGATATGTGCGAAGTCGGTGGCTGCCTTGTGTGAGAGTCAGTTAAAGAGAGAATGGGAGAGAGAGGGCGGGGGGGAGAGAGAGAGGGGAGAGAAGAGGAAATGCAGTCTGTGTGCGACTCTTGAAAAGTCCATTCGAGTTCACTTGCACAGCTCATCTCCAGTTTGACAATGCCCAACTACACAGTGACCATCGCCACTGGCACTCAGTGGTTTGCTGGAACAGATGACTACATTTACCTGACCCTGGTGGGATCTGAGGGATGCAGTGAGAGAACCCTCCTGGATAAACCCCTCTATAATGACTTCGAGAGAGGAGCGGTAAGAAACTAACGGTCTTTACCTGCTATAAATATGCGGTAACACTTTATTTTACAATATGTTGCATGTAATTATGCATGCAATTACACGCAACTACCCTTACGAAAACTGACCATGATTTTACTACAAATAAAACAAAAAACACATGGTTGTATTGTATTTAAACCTGCATGGTAACCATAAATGAACAATTTTGCTACACTAACCATACATGATGTTTGTAGTAAACCTGTGGTTATACAAATGGTATTAAATCTGCCAAAGAAACATGGTTACACTTTTACTATAATAAAACCATGGTTCATTTTCGTAAGGGTAACCCTAAATCGAACCCTAACCCTATAATAAGTAGCCTACATGTTGCTAATTACTTTAATGTAAAATTATTACGCGGTAACAAGAACACCTTAAAATAAAGGGTTACACTTAATTTTAAGGTGTCTTGTTTACACTGTAATTATACATTATGTACTGAGTAATATTAACTATATGTACTTTAAGGTTAGATTAGGGGTTGGTTGGTTAGTTGCATGTAATTATGCATAATGTATTACTGTGGTAAACAACATATTTAACAATAACACTGTAAAATAAAGTGTTACCAAATAAAGTGTAGCCCTATATGCAAAGATTGTGTATGACTATATATTAGACCTTTAAGATCCTTTTAAAGAGTTTGTTCCATTGTATCTGAATTATATTTAATGTATTGTGCTATTAAAAAATTGCATGACAGAAATGAATTGCCTTTCTCTTTTTGAATGAAATGTGCAAACCTTTATAGGCTTTATATTATTTCACGACTGTTGATTAATTTGACTTCAAAGCATATAGACCACAAGTATGCTGATTAATAAGTGCTTGGGAAAAATAGCTGGATCAAAATGGAAATTGCCATTTTAAAAATGGCAGATCAAATTTTGGGCATGTTTTCTTCCCATATTTAATGATTATGGCTTCATGACTAATCAAAAATAATCAAAATCTCTTCATAACAACAACATCTTGGTGTAATTCAAGGTGGACTCGTATGACATCAGTGTGGGAGAGGACCTGGGTGAAATTGAGCTGTTGAAAATCGAAAAGAAGAAATACTGGGTGTACGATGACTGGTACTGCAAATACGTCACGGTGAAGACACCTTATGGAGATTACGTTGAGTTTCCCTGCTTTCGCTGGTTAGTTGATGACAAGGAAGTGGTCCTCCGAGATGGCAGGGGTAGGTTCTGATTGGGTGTGCACATTTTTTCCTGTAATAGAGCGCTAAACTTTACCATAATATAATGTTTCAATGTTTGCTGTGTTTCAGCTCGATTGCCACAGCATGACAAGACCGGATTGGCGAAACAACACAGGCACAAAGAACTAGAACAGAGACAGAAGACATACAGGTTTGGTGCAACTTTTAGAAAGAGGTTAACCGCTATTCTAGTTCTGGTCTCCAGGAAAAATGCTTTCCTCATAAATGCACATGTGGTCAAGTCTACGATTTCAACAGACCATTCGTTTTCCTCTTCTCACAGCGCTTGCCTCATATTAATAGGCGTTACAGTCACAGAAACTTTCACGCACTGCATTTTGTTTCAGAGTTTGAGGGGAAATCAAAACGTCAAACAATGTCTGAAAACGTGTTAGTTGGAGTGATGAGTGGGATTTATTCTTATGGTTATGGTCAGAACAGTGTATTCAGGACAAACTGGATGATACAGTCAGGAATATAAATGATTAAAAATAATATTTGTGATATATATATTTATTTATATATATAGTATGTATATATAGCCTACTATAACACTTTTTTTTTACACTGTTTAATCTTTACCCTGGTATTAATTCTGTGTAATTCTGTGTATTTCAGAGTTCGTACTGTGCACTCTTAAAAGGTTCTTTATTTGCATCGATGGTTCCATGAAGATCTTTTATTTTAGCTTCTTGATAGTGGAAATAATTATTTTAAGAACTGTTTACTAAAAGGTTCTTCTTTGGGGAACTGAACATGTTTCTTCTATGGCATCACTGTGTTAAAAAAAAACACTGTTGAAATTCCAGGGTTAACGGTCTTACACGCGACCTGTTTAAAAGGGTCCTATTATGCTTTTCCACTTTTTCAACTTTAGTTGGAGTGTAATGTTGCTGTTTGAGCATAAAAAAGATCTGCAAGGTTACAAACCTCAAAGTCCACTCCAAAGGGAGATATTTTATTAATCAGAATCCCCTTTTCTACCACTCGATGAAGTCATAAGGTTACTCATTTAAATAATTCCCGCCCACGAAATATGCAAAAAAGGGGGACGAGGCATTACAGAAGACAGTGTTGTCGCTATGTCAAAGAGACGCTGTTTTGTCCACCCCGTTTCCAAAACAATTTTTTTGACCTTCCAACGGCTGACGAACTTAGAGTGGTTTAAATTTATTTTAAACACTGCTGAACATTAAAACCCGAATGTTTATCTGTGCGCTGCACTTTTTATGGAGAACAGCTTGTTTGCTAGCTTATATAAGCTCTCGCTTTTGTAAGATGGTTCACTGCTCTTTAGGAAAATTAACCATGGTTTAATAATCGATTACTGTTTGTATTATCTTAGTTTTCCGACAAATATCACGATTAAATGGTATATAACATCGTATCTATAATGTATAAGAAAATTACAAAAAACATACCACTCTGAAACGTCCTGAGAAATATGTGCTTGCAAAGTCTATGCATGAAAAATTTGTTCTGCACAGTCCTCTTGTTCGTTAACATTGTCAGGGTCTGAATCGGGCTCAAAATTGGTTTGAAATTGACGCCATCTTTAATATTTACACTAGAAAAGAACTTGCAGTTATGGAGAGGTCAGCTAACCAATCACAGCACATTTCGTATTTCGGAAGGAGGGGCTTCATCGAAATAAGTGTGTTAGAGCCAGACTGGGGAGAGAGGTGCTGTAATAATGCAGAATATGTGAATAAATAATGCGTTTTTTGAACAATCAAGCATGAAACCATATTCTAGTACCATACATCCCAAAAATAAAATCAAGACTTGGTAAAAGAGCATAATAGGACCCCTTTAAATAACATTCTGTCTCGCTCTTGCGCATCGATTGAATTTATATTCCTGGGTTGTACCAAGTTTGTCCTGAATACACTGTTCTGACCATAATCGTAAGAATAAAGCACTCTCATCACTCCAATTAACACTTTGTCCACCATTGTTTGACGTTTTGGTTTTGAAAGCAAAACACAGCACGTAAACGTTTCTGTGACTGTACAAAGTGTTTGAATATTCAATGAGGCAAGCGCTGTTCAGTTTGTTGCTAAACAACTGGGCGTCATTTTCTAACACTCCATCCTTTCACACCATTATAGACACATTTATTCACCCTCATGTCGATCCAATCCTGTAAGACCTTTTTCTTCTGTGGAACACAAAAGAGTAGGCCTACATATTTTGTTTTGATTTATTCGATATTTTAAAGAATGACATGACAGAAGTTATATTTGGGTAGACTATCCCTTTAAAAGGAGAGTTAAAAAAAGTAAAGAGTGAAAAAAGTGTGAAAAGCCTTCTAGAGAACACTAATTATAGGAACAGAAATCTGCATTTGTCTAGTAACTCACTTGACTGAATCTGGGATGTCTGCCGATGATACCATCACTACCACATCTGACCACACTGCCCAGGAAATCCAGTTTTAGAAAGCAGAACTTTTTTATTATTATTTCATAATATTGACAATAAATGATTTGGTGCTGACGTAAAATAATTTTGACATTTTAAAACATGATTTTGTTCTTCATGTTGAAGATGGAAAGAGTGGCATCCTGGCTTCCCTATGAGTATAGATGCCAAAGCCCATAGAGATCTTCCACGAGACATTCAGTTTGACAGCGAGAAAGGAGTGGACTTTGTGCTCAACTACAGCAAAGCGTAAGATTCATTTTATTTTCTGGTCTGTTCAGTCAGATCACTGTTATTTACATAAAGGGAACGTCTGTTTGTATTTATGCACATTTGCATGTTTCTTTTAGAACTCTGTTTGTGTTTTGCATGTATCTCTAGCAAGGTCTGAATACACATATGCATTGTATTTGTGGTATTATACATTTGCACAGGCCTTGCTGAACTGTGTTAGCCTGTAGATTCATATAAGAGTGTGACCGTTAAAAGGGGGAAATTGCGGATTCAGTAGATTGTGTTGTTGATATAAATAGCTTTGAGAAGTGTCTTGCTCAGTCACAAGCATGTAGTACGTGTTTATCATTCATATCTGCAGATGCACTGATAGTCAGATTATTACAACAACAAGAAAGAATTAGGTTGAGCTCTCTGGTTCAGTGTGTAGGTGTGAGAAACTGCTTTGGTAATGCTTGTGAAAACGAAGTGCAGTTAATTGTACTGAATGTGCATTTGATGTGAACATCACATCTTTAAAGTGTAATTTAAAAAACAATAGACTTGCAGATAAAATAAAATAAATGAAATAAAATTCCACTTGAGAGTATTTAGAGAAAGTACACTTTTATGACTACATTTCTTAAAGGGATAGTTCACCCAAAAATGAAAATTCTGCCATCATTTACTCACCATGAAGTTGTTCCAAACCTGTATGAATTTCTTTCTTCTGCTGAACACAAAGGAAGATATTCCCTGTAGCCAAACAGTTGATGGACCCCATTGACTTCCATAGTATAAAAAAATAAATTAAATAAAAAAATACTATGGAAGTCAATGGGGCCCATCAACTGTTTGGCTACAGGGAATATCTTTCTTTGTGCTCAGCAGAAGAAAGAAATGCATACAGGTTTGGAACATCTTGAGGGAGAGTAAATGATGAAAGAACTTTCTTTTTTTGGGAGAACTATCCCTTTAATACACTTAAAGGTTTACTTAAAGTACATTTGAAATCATTGTTAATCATAATCTTTTGTTGCACTGTAAAGAAGTACATTTATTGCGTTGACTAACATAAAGCACATGTAAAGTATACTTGAATATAAAATCAACTGTAGTTTGATATTCATTATTACATAGTATAATTTGTAATATATTTCTAAATTTCAGTTTCATCATTAGAGATTTGTAATTACAAATATATTGAAATACATGAAATGACATTCAGAACTGTATTATATTTCAAAGACAATAGAAGTATGAAATTACATATAAAGATGGGTCAAAAACTAATTGCATTTAATACAATTTAAACTATAATGCATTTGCAAAATTGCAAATAACATACAATGAAGTGTACTCTTTTAAAATTATGCTAAAGTGTACTTCTTTTTCACAAGGGTAGACTATCCAAAATCCTGTGTCAAAATTGAAAATGGCAAAAAAATTGCCTAATATTAATTTACTCAACTAGCTCAAAATTTCTCAAAATAATATCACCAAATACTGCATCTCTCTCTTTATATGTTATTGCAATATATATAATGCAATATAATATATCATTACTCATATGTGATGCGTTTTTATATTTGACTGTGTTCTATTCCTTAGGATCGAGAATCTTTACGTAAACCAGTTCATGCACATGTTCCAGTCCTCATGGGGAGATTTTGCAGACTTTGAGCGTATATTCATGAGAATTAAGAACACAATATCAGGTTTGGACAGTCAGTTATTAACATTTATGTAATGATCTGTTGAAGATTTGCACATGACACACAATTAGCTAGCTCACAAACACTATCATCTCTTATCATGCATGAATCACCTATTTGGAATTCGCAGCACTGCTTTTTGAGTACAATATTTCGTTTTTATGTTAGGTTTAATACTCACAATATACCAAATAGTTCTGAGTGACAATTTTAAAGCACACAGCTGCTTCAAAATTTCATTTTTGAGATATGAATGTGTATAATTTAGGTACGGGAAAAATACCTTCAGGTATATACACTATTTTATTTGCCTGCTTGTGTTTCTTGCACAGAGTATGTGATGCAGCATTGGAAGGAAGATTTCATGTTTGGATACCAGTTCTTAAATGGCTGTAACCCAGTGGTCATCAGGAAATGCACAGAAATTCCCGACAAGTTTCCAGTCACACAAAAGCTTGTGGAGAACAGTCTGGAGAGAGGTCTCACACTGGAAGAAGAGCTCAAGGTATGCATATGCAACACACATGAGCCATTCACAGGTTGTGTCGGTTCAACGTGCAACAACCAACGTGACAGTGCATGGTTTTAGTACAAGTTCGTGTCTTGCTTTTCAGGAAGGAAACATCTTCATTGCTGACTACGAGTTATTAGATGGTGTTACTGCCAATGCTACGGACCCATGCACGCTTCAGTACTTGGCTGCACCCATCTGTCTGCTGTATAACAACATTCAGAACAAAATCATGCCAATTGCCATCCAGGTATCTACACTTAAAAACAAGCACATATGAAACACACCAGACAGTTTTCACAGCACAATGCGAGATAAGATCATTTCTGCGTCTGCATTTTTTTTTTCTCACACTCTCATGCTGCCGTTTGAAATTAGACAAGAACAGCTATATGAAAAACATTTTTTGGCTCTATTTCACTTTTTCTCTCAAAGAATGAAAACAGCGTTAGTGATAAATATTACATAAAGACATATGTGTCAGAGCCAAAGTTTTGTCTAAAGATACACACCAGTAATGTTATTGCACACAAGCATGTTTATAAAAGCTACTTAAATATCCTAACTGAACTAAGGCCTATTCCTGGTTTAATCTAAGCGCTGTCTGTGAAACCAGGTCTATATGTGATACACTCTTCATTGATAAAATGGCTTTTATTACGTAGTAGGTATACATTGTTCTGTTATTTTTTCAGGATACACTTTTTGGAAAAGGACATAGCAATAAATGTTGATAGAAGATGGAATAAGAAATAAGGGCCACGGGAGGGTCTTTAAGGGTCTTTAGCAGTTTTAAGAATAAAATACTCAACAATGGTCTTAACTGATGAATTTGCAAATGGTTTGTCTTAAAGCATATTAAAAACACATAGATATATAAACAACATTTAAAACTTGATTTTCGCCACAGGAGTCTTTATAAAATAAGTATTTTCTTATGATGGCAAAGTTGAATAGCTGAATTTTCAACATTATTATCAGTTTTTAGTGTCACATGATTCTTCAGAAATGATTTTAATGTGCTGATTTGGTGCTTAAGAAACATTTCTAATTATCAATGTTGAAAACAGTTTTGCTGCTTAACATTTTGTGGTGGCAACCGTGATACTGTAAGCAAAAAGAATTACAGGAAGTTTGTGGGTGATGGGTGGGGGAGGGGGTGTGTGTGTGTGAGAATATGGTAATTGTAACTGTCAAGCACCAAATCACATTCAAATAGACCACATGGTGTATGCCAGGGTTCCTCAAATCCGGCTCCAAATTCCTCAAGTTTAGCTCCAACTCTAATCAAAGAAACCTGAACAAGCTAATCGAGGTACTTACAGCTAGGTGAGTTTGAGCTAAACTCTGCAGGGCAGTGGCCCTCTAGGGCTGGATTTGAGGAACCCTGGTCTGGTGTATGCGCTACATATACAAGTTTTCTGAATTTTCATAGCTTTGTGCAAGGTAAATAGGGAAGGAAGTCATGCAAGTCATATATTGATTTTATTTGTCATATATTAAGTGAATGGAATATGAGAAATAGGGAAGTCTCACACGCACACCCTTGCACAATTTGAAAACCATGGCTTATGCGATTGTCTGCAAAATTACTTTTGAAAATGACCTCTTTTTTCATTTTGGATAGCTGGGTCAGACACCAGGAGAGGATAATCCCATCTTCCTTCCAACTGATGATGAGTATGACTGGTTGCTGGCCAAGATCTGGGTGAGATCTTCAGACTTCCACATACACCAGACAGTCACACATCTTCTCAGGACACATCTGATATCTGAGGTCTTTGGCATAGCCATGTTCAGACAACTGCCGGCAGTTCATCCTGTTTTTAAGGTAATTCCTTGTTCTCTCTATGGAATTTAATCTATAACATTGGTTTGAATGTATACGCATGGTTGAGGATACATTCTAAAGGCATCTTCTACTCTTCCAGTTGCTGTTACCTCACATCCGTTTTACAATTGCCATTAACACCAAGGCTCGTGAGCAGCTAATCTGTGAGTGTGGACTTTTTGACAAGGTTAGTTTCTCTCTTTCTCCACAGTTCACTTCCTCTATAACCAAACTCTGTCTAGAATGTTCTCTATATGGGCCAGATTTACTAACAGCTTGCACCAGCGCAAAGCCTCTTTTGGCGTTAAAATAATACTGTCAGGATTTACTAAAGACACGCAGTGAAGAATTTGCGCTGAAAGCCGTGGGGACAGTTATTTTTGTGGCTGACCTCATTGCATATGCATTTAAAGGAGTTTCAAAAGTTTCTAAATTTATGGGAGGAGAGTATTTAATTGAATCAGGCAAGGTGGTTTACTAAGATTTGCGCTAGTCAATTTACTGGTATTTGCACCATTATTTAACGCCTTAAACCAGACGCTCATTTGCGCTGCTCTTCACGTCATCAGTAGATCTCGCACAGAACTTTACACTCCCATCTGCGCTTTTATGGGATTGCGCTCTCACACCAATTTGCCCTGTTAAGTAAATCTGGCCCAAAAATTGTTTTAAACAAATTGGTTTAATAAATGTTTCAATGACACACTTATAAAGATAGTTACTTTTTTCATTCCTGAATTAATCAGTATTTTTCAGCCTGAAAGATTCAAGACTCATTCATACAGACAGGCTGCATCCGAATATGCCTATTTCCCTACGCAGCATGCAAATAGCAGAATGTGAAAAGAGTAATATTGTAACGTGCTCCAAGAACCAAGAGTCAGGATCTAGATGCAGATAAAAATGATGTTTAATGGCTCAAAACAGTAATTCGTGGCTTGAGCGTAGAACACATGACAGAGCGTGGAGCTTCACCTTAACAATGAATCCATGTTCACACAAACATTAAAACAAACTAACATTCAGACAATAATCCGTACAGGTAAGAAAGAATACCATGGTTAAATAACAGAACTAATTAGATAACACTGGACACCTGAGTCTAATTAGCAAGAACAAAAGAACTACAAAGACCATGAACAGAACTACAAAAGGAACATCAACTCAAATGACAATTTTCAAAATAAAAGACGTGACAAAGCACAGGTTTCTTACAAATATCCAAATTCACAGTAGTGAAAAAGTTCCGGATGACATACTACTTCTGGCTAAATTCTGAAGGGCGCATCCAATAGACACTTTACTATCCCATGAGGCCACGGGAGAGATTTGTAAATAGTAGTGAAGCGATACAAATTACGCTGGTACATAACAATGACAACATGGCGAATGTAATACGTCGGATTTAGTAGCCCTACGTACTCAGTGAGTATGTGATTTCGGAGAAAGCGTGTTGTTGAACGAATTGGTTGATTGAATAATTCAATAACTCACTCATAAAGACAGTCATTTGTTTTGTTCCTGAAAGAATCAGTATGTTTGAACAAATCATCTGAGTAAATTAATCACTTATAAAGACAGTCTCGCTTCTCGCTACCTACTGGTATACTGCAACATCCAGAAAGGGTGACTGAAAAAAATTGCATACTCTCTTGAGTAGGTACTTATTTTGAATAAGTAATTACTTCACGACCGCTTAAAAAGTATGTTCTATAACTATATAGTATGAATGTGTGTAGTATGAATGTAATCCGGACGTACTACATTCGCCATGCTGTCATTATCATGTGACCTGCGTAAGTTACGTCGCTTCACGGCCATTCATAAATCCGCCCGCGGAAGAAGTAGGTAATTCGGGTACTTTTTTGCCTACAGGTTTATGAGTTCTGTGAATTCGGACATACTTCTTTTGACACATACTGTTTTTTGCCTACTATAAAGTAGAGAAGTATGAGATTTTGGATGTAACCTTACAGTCTGAATACGCATAGACACATAAGGTCCTTCCACACTGAGTCCGAAATTTTCTTATGCGTTTTTTCAAAATACCAAAATTGTCAAAATACCATTCAAACTGCTTGCTACGGATGCGAAAAACGAAGATCGAACCCGATCTGAATTTTTTTTTTACGTGCGCAAATTTCGGACGCGAATTTCGGACTCAGTGTGCAATGACCTATAGGCCTACTCTTAAAAATTAAGGTTCTAAATGTGGGTTTTCGCAGTGCATGCCATAGAAGAACCATTCTGTTCTCCAAAGAACATTTCAGCGATCAGTTCTTAAAAGAACCATATTTTTTCTTAATGTGATGAACATTTGATTAATCTTTAGAACTTTTTCTGTACTCTATCATTCTCTGTGTGTGTATCACAGGCTAATGGGACAGGTGGAGGCGGCCACGTAGAACTGATCCAGAGGTCCATGAAAACCTTCACATACAAGTCCTTGTGTTTCCCAGACGCCATAAAAGAACGAGGCATGGACAGCCAAGAGGAAGTGCCCTACTACTTTTACAGAGATGATGGCTGCAGTGTCTGGGAGGCTGTGATAAGGTCTGTTACATAGCTGATAAAAAGAAGAATAAACATTCAGTTGTAAAAAGGAAGGAAAAAGACTTTAAAAAAAACTTGTTTTTTTGTTTATTAACTTGATATTGATTTGCTCTCTTTCTAGTTTTGTCACAGATGTAGTGGACATCTACTATGACAAAGATGAGACAGTTCAGGGTGATGAAGAGATCCAGGCATTTGTGAAAGATGTTTGCAGCTTTGGAATGCAAGATTTTGACAAATGTGGTAAATATATTCTTAAAACAAATTAAAAAATTGCATGATCCAAAGGGAGTACACCATTATAAAGAGTACTTTTTATAGAAAGAATATACTTACTGTAACTGGGAACTGAATATAATGTTTTCAGACAAGTGTACACTCTTTAGGTACACTTAAGTGGCCTTTATTTAATTTACATTATATTATAAATTTGAAGCCCTCAAGTGCACATTCAATACATTTAACACTTTCCCAAGGGTATGTTCTTTATATACTGTATAATAATAAGACAGTCTGATGTTAAAGGGTTAGTTCACTCAAAAAATGGAAATTCTGTCATTAATTACTCACCCTCATGTCGTTCCAAACCAGTAAGACTTTCGTTCATCTTAGAAAAACAAATGAAGATTGTTTTGTTGAAACCTCCATTGACAGCTATGCAACTACCCCTTTGATGCTTCAAAAATTCCATAAAGAGATCGTAAAACTAATCCATATGAATTGAGCGGTTTAGTCCAAATTTTCTGAAAATGAACAAGTCTTGCAGGTTTGGAGTGACATGAGGGTGAGTAAATGATGACAGAATTTTAATTTTTGGGTAAACTATTCCTTTAAATGGCTTTCTTAAGAGTATACTGGTGACAGAATACGTGTATGGCATCAGTAACTTTTAAGGTCCTCTTTCAGTTCACTGTTCAGCAGGTTAACTGAACCACAAATCTTTTAGCTAGCAAATATTTAACTTATAACTAGTTATAGGGCTACTGGCCTTGGATTTCCGGCCTGAGAGTATTCTTATGTAAATGTGTCTGACCTCTACATGAACCCTATATTGATGACAAGTCATTGTTTGCAGAGTTTCCCAAGAGTTTACAAACCAAAGAGCAGCTAGTGGAGTATCTAACTATCGTCATATTCACTGCTTCTGCGCAACATGCCGGAGTAAACTTCGGCCAGGTGAAATTACACAGTATGATGTTTCTGGCATATTTTGTTGTAAAGTGAAATGAACAGCAAAACTAATATCCATGTTCTGACTCTTTACTCCAGTTTGACTGGTGTTCATGGATTCCTAATTCCCCTCCGACCATGCGAAAACCTCCTCCTACAAAGAAGGGTGAAGTGGATATGAAGTACATAGTGGAGAGTCTGCCTGATCGAGGACGCTCCTGTTGGCATCTGGGCGCTGTGTGGGCCCTCAGTCAGTTTCAAGAAAATGAGGTATGAAATAAGTGCATATCTACAGGAATACACACAAGCTCAGATGTGCTATGTGTACAATGACAGATTCTGAAATTTATGATTTTTGCAGCTGTTTCTAGGTATGTATCCAGATGAACACTTCATCGAGAAACCTGTGAAAGAAGCGATGGTGAAATTCCGCAAGAAACTTGGAGAATTGACCAAAGTCGTCAAGAGCCGAAATGAGGGGAAGAAGCTGCCTTACTACTATATGTCTCCAGAAAGAATCCCAAACAGTGTGGCTGTGTGATTCACCAGTCACGCGGAACCATGCATAGAGTGTTTATCAGAGTGTTTTATGGGATCATTTAAAAAAAAAGAAGAAACATTTTTATATATATATATATATCAAGGTCGCTATGTGTAATGTAAGAGAAGTTTCGTAATAAGTTACGCATAGTTAAAATTCGTAGCCAGATAGTGGCCAGTAAATAAGTTAATAAGTAGCCAGAATTGATTTTATTTTGATGTCAGCCATTTGCTGTTTGCTATGTCTTCTTGAGTTTAAAACAGCTTTTTTGTTTGAAAATTGTGTGTAACAGATTCAAGTAACACTTTATTTTAGTGTCATTGTTATGTTACATGTAGTTACTATAGTACTATGATCTATAAATTATGCATAATTACATGCAATTAACCCAAAACCAAACAAAACCCTAATCCTAACCCTATAGTAAGTATGTTACTTAATATTACTCAGTACTTAACCCCTTATATTCACAGCCATTACACATTTAAAACAGTAATATCCTATACTAAACCTAAACTAATCTTGACAAACTATATATTATTTGAAAGCTTACAATCTCTAGTTTACATATTTGCTGATTTTCAAAATAAATTACAGAGGAGCCGTAATTTATCAATTTGCAACAAGAATATTTTCATACTCCTAAGGCGTGTGCAGACCTTTATTTTGAAATAGTGATGAACATGAAAAATCATGAAAGAATGGTAGAAACCTCAGTTTGTTGTCATGCCAAGAGTTCAAAAGATAGCATCCATTCAATTATTTTAGAAAAAATGGCCTAAACATTTTTTAAATATAAAGAAAAAAAGAAAAGATTCACCATTTGTAATGTGGCAGCGAGCTATAATGCACATACGTGTTCATTTTGTGTTTCTTAGAGGTTGAATTCATTTTAAAATGTGCCAAACTTTTGCCAAACCTATACTTCTGAATAGGATGTCTACTTCAGAAATTATATGAAAATTGTAAAAATGATGGTTCTGATCACTCAAACAACATACAGTATGCAAATGGTGGCGCCCTTATTTGGGCAGTAATGTCAACTAGTGAAAAAGTGTGGTACTGCGCCCAAACAAAATCTCACTGAAAGCTTATTTTTTGAGATATCAACCTAAAATTTGAAACAAAACTTGTCCAGATTTTTGGCTTTGATTTTTTTGTGCATTTTTAGAGTCCTCCAGGTTTTGAAAATATATATTTTATATAAAATATTAATAATTAAATGTTTAACTATTATTTGTACATTTTCATAAACTTCTATAACTTTTTTTCTGTTTAACTCCCTTAATTTATTTAACTTCTACAAAAATCTGTCAAATGTCTTCTTTAAAACAAGACCAATCTTACATCTATATTCCAAAGCATTCTTGAATTACAACCATTTAAGTTCGGAATGTGCATTTTCATATCTATTTAAAAAAAGGCGGGTGCCGCTTAAGGGGTTAAATGTATACAGTGTAACAGGACACAAATAAAGTGTAACCCAGATTAATTGTATCTTTTATTTTATTTTAAGATTGATTGTTTACTTTTTAAGTCATGGATGTCTACTATAGTTATAATACTTTATTGGATAAAACATGATACATTGAGAAACACTTATATGAGTCTGGATAAATTGTCTTCTGTGAATAAATGGGCAGCTTGTTTTACTATAGTTTTGTCATGTTGTCACTGGTTATGTATTAAAGCCAAATTATATCAGGTCACTTGGATTTATTTCCTTTATTACTTTTTCTCAAAGTTATTTACTTCAGTTTGGTTACTGAGAATAGCAAAAGTTTTTTTGCATTTGCCCTTTCTACCTCCAAAGCAGTCTACACCATTTCAGCAGGAGGTTATTGGAGAATTTATTGGTTCCGTATTTTGCATAAGATAGAATTCAGCACTGGGTTTGTATTCATGCTTGTAAATAAATAGCCTACATAAGTAGGCTTATCATGTCCAGTAGCAACACATCTCCGAATTTTAACCAGGACCCAATTTATTTCAATTAAATTCACATTTATTTGTATAGCGCTTTTCATAATACATAGTTTCAAAGCAGCTTCACAGAAAATGTGTCTACATTACAATTTACAATGATCTGCTATCAGATGTCTGTGATGATCAGAAATGAGGATGCAATAATGCAAGTAAAATGGATTTATTGGAAGTTCACAGAAAGTCAGATTTAAACAAACACACGACACAGTGGCAGCAGTCAGGGTGAGCGTGAGGCTGGAGAAGTGTCCTTGAATGGCTGGGTGAGTGACGTAATCCAGATGGTGTGAACGATCATGAACTCAGTAAACAATCCAGACGGGAACGATGAACACGGGGAGAACATCCAGACAGAAAACACCGACCACAAAGACGGCAAACAGAAACGGGAACAGGAAACAACACCGGGAAACTCCACAACGATCTGACAACACAAGAGTGTTCACTGAGCATATAAAGATGCGTAGATAGGGATAAGCACACACACACACACACACGCGCGCACGCACACACACACACACACACACACACACACACACACACACACACACACACACACACACACACACACACACACACACACACACACACACACACACACACACACACACACACACGCACACACACACACACACACACACACACACACGACACACACACACAAGGAAGACAAAGAATAGACAGTTAATTTATGAACCATGACAATACTGTGTCCGTCCACAATCACTAATCACTCAGTCAGTTATCAATGTATTACGGTAATTTAAGGCCGAAACATTACAATTTGTGAACATAATGATTATTACAATATTTGGAAATTTAGCATTGGTGCAGAGTTTGTGTCATCTGTAGGCTAGTCCTTGCAATCATCTCTTCACAGGAGTGACCCAAGAGTGGTCAGGACAGGGAGTGATCAAAAAGGGGAAGTTCTTAGAGCACTAATGGGAACAAGTATTGTACAACATCAGTTCTTATGAAGGAGCAAGACTCAAAAATGTAATGTTCCCTACCAGAGGTGGACAAAGTACACAACTTCTTTACTTGAGTAAAAGTACAGATACTAGCCTACTGGTCAAATATTACTCCGTTACAACAAGTAAAAGTTGTAAAGACTGATTTTTACTTAAGTAAAAGTACAGAAGTACTCATTTTTAAAAGTAGCCTACTAAAGTATAAAAGTAAATGTCAATGCATTGTTTTATTATTGTTGCATGTAATAGCCTACTTCCAGTAGCTACCTTATGCCTCTGAATCTATGCCTGCTACCCTCATGTCAATATCACATTTATTTCTTGAACACAGTTCCAGTCGTGGGATTGAATAAGTCACTCAATAACGTCCACAATGGTTTTCGGACACCCAAATGGCTGTTCCCAGTTTTTTGGCTTTCAGTATGAATATGTTAGCCTTGTTATCTATAGTGTGCTTCAAAACAATGACAAAATTTGCATTTAGAAGACCAAACCCAACGTTGAAAATTAAAATCATGTTGATGTCAGAATCCAATGTCAGATTTACGTTAATCAGACGGACATTGTGGTTGAAAATCGGTTGACGTCAGAAACCAACATCAGTCGAGTTCTGACCCTATGGTTCTGACGTCAACCAGACTTTCATTTCCAACCAAAATCATCCCTGACGTTACTACTCTACTCAAGGCCCTTGACAGAAATGTAGTGGAGTAAAAAGTACGATATTTGTCTTTCAAATGTAGTTAAGTTAAAGTAAAAGTTTCGAGAAAAAATAATACTCACGTAAAGTAGCCTACAGATACTCAAAAAGTGTACTTAAGTACAGTACTCAAGTAAATGTACTTTGTTACTGTCCACCTCTGTTCCCTACTACAAAATCGTTTCGCAACATAAATAATCACCTCCAGCAGGGTTTGCATTCACAATTAATATTTAATTGATTCAGAATCAGGCTTTTTTCTAGAAAATGTTGATATTTTAATGTTTACAAGACTTATCCACACACAGTATATTTTATGCTTCTATTTTTGCCATAAGATTACATTCACCCATTCATGATAAGCCGTTAAAAATGGCATGTTTTCCTTCTTTCAGGAAGTGCTGCTGAAACGGCATTCACGCGCACCAGAAGCTGTTCTCAGATCAGAGGGACTCTTGCGTGGGTGCCGCGCGAGTCAGGTGACTAGAATCAGCTGATTCTCTGCAGACGGAACATGGCCGACCTCTCAAAACACTGAACTGATGATGGGACGAATGACAGCGCTAAGCTGCCCTTGACTTCTCTCACTGCTGGATTTTTGAGGTGAAGGAAAACACTACAGAATATATTTTACCTTAGTTCATATATAAGGTAAATCAGTGCGACAAATTAAATCAGCAGAGATTCAGACTATAAGTTGCTAGCACAGCAGCTAGCCTTGCATGACAGCAGGTTGAGTAATCGCATATAAATGCAGAAAGCAGCAAAATGACAGATAATTATGGATCAAAAGTGCATTCATGTGTATGTACTTCTATTTCTAACCGTTTAAGATTTGAGGAAGAACGATATTATCGCTTCTGCATATGCTGATTTTTCATTGACAGTTATAACGTTTTAACTTTGAAAGTTTCCTCAGATTTGTAATTTGAGAGATAAGTATGGGTTTTACGTTACATTGTACTGTATATCACTTGTTTGATTAATATAAAAATGTCTAGATTTAAATAAATAAGCATTTATCAGCCCCTTGTGAAAAAGAAGCACACTTTAGCATAATTTAAAAAGAGTACCTATTATGGAAATTATATACTTGAAAAGAATACTTATTTAGGACATCTAATTGCATGCAATTTACAAATAAATAAAAATGTGTTTTATTTTAAATGTACTTTGAGTGACCTTAGAGTGCTTTTTTGGCCTGCTAAAGTATCAATTAAGTAGATACATCTTTATTTGTAGTTTAATATTTATTTCTATTGTATTTGAAATATGGTTAAAGTGTACTGCCAAATTGAATGACAAGCATTTATGGTAAACTAATATAATCTTTAATTGTACTTTTACTGAAACTTTTTGTCATGTATTTTAAATATATTTACAATTACACGTTTGAAATGTAGTACATTTAAAATATAAGCTAGTTATGCAATGTCAAATAACACTAAAATGAATTATAATCAAGTATTTTACACAAGCTGTTAGTTAACACAAATAAGTGTATGTTAGTCATCAAAAAGAATTGTAGGCCTACTTCTTTAAAGCACAACAAAACCATTATTAAAATGATTTTTTTCATTTATTTACTTTAAAATAAAATGTTTAATTTGACATTATTACAAAAAGTGGTGAGAAACGGTCATGAAAGTGTATTCTCTTCAAGCGCACTTAAGAGTTTCATTAATATATTATCCGCAAGTACGTTTAAAAAAATAATAATATTCTTTTAAGATTTATAGTCCACCATCATTATGTGCACTTCTTATTCACAAGGGACAGTGATGAGTCCTATATAAGTCATAATGTCCATTGCATCAGAGATATATTCAAATAAAACTTGTGATCTTCTACAGATTAAACCAGCATGTCTAATTTTATGGAGAATGGCCCCAGTAATCATAATGGGGAGCCTGAGCAGGTGTGGGAGAGACCCTGGACAGTGGAAGAGATGCAGAAATCCAGCACAAACTGGTCACTGGCTGCAGATTCGGGGGTATGGAGTGGAATGCATTCATATTTCATATTCGTATTGTTTGTGCTTGCTGCCAAGTTGTACAGATGGTTTAGAGTGAATGTGTGTTTGTATCTCTGCAGTTATTTCTTTTCCTGCAAGACTTCTCTCAAAGGATGCTGTCCAAGACACATGAGATTGAGAAGCAGTTGGATGGTCTTATCCGGGACACTAAAGCCACAGACAGCCGCCTACATACAGTGTTTAATGACTTCCTCATGCTGTCCAACACACAGTTCATTGAAAATGTATGTACATTTTTTCATGATTTTAGCTAAATGAGAATTCACTTTGTATGTGGACGCAAAGCAAAATAGTTCAAGTTTCGCAAACTGAAATATCACACTTGTCCTGAGAAAATATGTGGGAGAGTTTGTCAGCTTATGATATTTATACATTTCCAACGTTCCTCCCTTGAGACTCAAAATGGCCCAACTGTGAATTCTTTATTCAGCATTTTTCTTAGCTCATGTCAGTGAGATTGTGAAATTTGATAAAGAACAATAAGTGTGTAACCGCTCACAAACCCTGTTTTGATCTCTCTTTTTTTTTTCTCAGAGGGTTTATGATGAAGAGGTGGAAGACCCTGGACCAAAGCCAGAAACCATGGAGAGACCGCCTGAACAGGTACTGTTCGGGGACGTTTCTCTGTTTTTTTTTCTGCTGTGGACCATTGCTTTGATTTCATATTATGTATTATTTCGAAAACTTCTCTGACAATGGTTTCAAGCATTCCTACCATTTCATACACATGTAAAGGAGAAGACAAGGGAACAGAAGGAAGCAGAACTTATTCCCAAAGTCCAAGAGGCCGTCAACTATGGCCTGAAAGTCCTGGAATCTGCCTTCGAACAGCTCGACATTAAAGCAGGAAACTCGGACTCTGAGGATGAGGAGGCTCTGGAAAAAGTAGAGCCCATTTTGGAAGCAAAGGTAAAGTGTTTCCTTGAGCACTTACTTGATTGTTATTACACATGTAATTCGTGGTGTTTGGATTAGTGATGTTGATGTGCTAAAAAAAAAACAAAGACTCACTTTGAAAGAGCAACTTCAGTCTTAAAGTTGGTAAGAAACGGAAGTTGCAATAGTCTTTTCTTCCCTATTGTGACTTATAGCTGAGTGAAACGGCTTCTCAAACAAGTAAAAATGTAGAGCAGGACTTGACTTTGTCTATCTGGAATTGAGTGGATGGTTGTGGTTTGCTATTGCTGTGATGTCATGTGAGTGACATGTTGTCCCGCCCTTGTGCAAATAAACACTTCATCAGAGAAGAGATGTCGCTGCAAGAGGGAGGGGAAGTTAATTTGATTAAAGATTCCAAGGGTACATGAATAAAAAAAAATGTGATAGTGATATGCGCTTATGAATAATTTATAATAAATAATGCAGTATTCCATACAAAAAATGTAATGGTCACTTTTGATTTCATGGTGATTTTAAGGTTTTGATCCTAAATGTATTTTATTGGTAGGACCTGTATGTGGACAGGCCTTTGCCATACTTGATTGGATCTCAAGCCTTTATGGATCAGGAGGATGTTGGCCTGGGAGATCTATCCAGTGATGGTGACATTTCCCATTCATAATCTTTAGTAGTTTTATTGTTGTTGTTGTAGGTTGCTTTTAACTTCTTTTGTTTGCTGTGGTTTTTAGAAATGTCTGTCGGTAGTGACAGAGACAGCGTCATTGAGAGTGATATTGAAGAAGGTGATGAGGTGAGAGAGGATAATATATATATATATATAGTAAACACACATTTACATGATTTGCAACATTGGCATTTAATGAACATTGGCCGAGATACATTTTCTTAACATATTTTATTAATTGAATAAATATTCTACTTTCAAAAACATTATAGCCAAATTTTTTGACAACATTACGTAAATAAATAAATACATGCATATATTTATATGTAATCTTCAATTTGGATTCTATTCCAAAAGCACTCAGATGAATATTCTGACCAGGATGAGGAAGTCCATGGCAACTTCAAGAAAGTAAGACTTGAAAAAGAATTGTCTGCTATTTTGATGGTTTATTATTAGACAGGTAAGGGATTTACACTATATTAGGATGTAATGCATTAGCTAAAGGGTATATGTGAAGTATATTTATGCAGATGCTTTTAGAGCAGTGGTAATTGTTTTATAGATATAGAATGCCACATGTAAAACAACACGAGTTATAAAACAAAAACAACCCATTATTGTCAGATTTACTTAAGCTTTTAAAAAGGGGTTTAAGCATCCCATCATTATGCTCTAATAATTTAAGAAATATTAAAAACGATTTCATTTAAATGTGAAAGGTAAATATAAATTTTAAATCTAACATCTAAAATCGACCAGGACATTTCTAAATGCCATATTCTCTAAAAGTTTTATAAAACTCAAGATTTAGATTTAACATTTATATAAATATATATTGTTTGTTTTAATAAAATATTTATGCTTATTATTAATGCTTATAACTTTAAATTGTCCCATTTATTAAAATAGAAATGTAACTATATAAAAATGACATTTGATGACAGCACTATTTTTAAAGCCTTATTTAGGTAAATGAGATAAAATTGGGCTTTTTTTTCATAAAAAGCTTTATTTTATATCCAGCCCACCATCTCTATAGAATGCTTTAATTCTGTAATCCATCCCATAGAAACCATCCGTTGCTAGTTATGATGATGCTGATGAAGAGAATGAAGACGAAGATGAAGATTCTGACATATTTGGAGGGTCTGATAAGGATGAAGATGAACTCAGAAAGGTTAGCTTTGCATTTTCTGAGGACCTCAGACATGTCAAGCAAATTAGTAAAAATGTACAAACTTAACTAGAACTCCAATTTCCTCGTCCTTTCAGGACACTGGTCTACCATCCTTTGCTGATGAACTAGCAGCCAGAATCAAGGGAGAGACTCCACATAAGCCAGAAGCAGATCGCACATGTATGGTCACTTAGAACATACAGATTTTACTTTTTTATTATTTACCACATTTCCATCTTTCCATTCAGTTTGTTTTCTTTCTCAAGTTTATTTGTGTGCATGTCTGTTCTCAAGCATTATCATCAGGCCCATCTATCACCCAGAAGAAGAGTAAAACAAAGAAAGAGCCAAAACCTCAGGGTATGAGTGACTTCATACCATGTTTATCAGATCATTCTGCTGTATTTTGCACTCTGTATAGACTACCGTTTAAAAGTCTGGGGTCGGTAGCATATTTCTTATGCTTACCAAAGAATGTTTGATTCAAAATATATTTTTATTTATTTATTTGATACATTTTTTTTATATATTTTTTTATTATTTGATTAAAAATATTTTTTACAATTTCAAATAGTTTTAAAATGCAATTTTTTCTTGTCATGGCAAAAATGCCATGCATCCCTAATGATCTTAATGACCCCAAACTTTTGTACGGTAGTGTACACTTAAGAATCATCAAATTATATTTGTATTGTTTTATTCAAAACCACTTCACTGTTACTTATTTTTTTGGAAGTTTCTGGCATAATATACCATAGTTTCTTTGAAAAACGTTTGAATTCTGTAGGATATATCTAGTAAAATAATGCCATATATTTTATGCATATGTAATTACAGTGGAAGATGATCATGATGAGATGTTCAAACCACCAAAAATGGAAGATGAGGAATATTCTCCATTCGGTGGGAAGGGTGGTCTCTTTAGTGGAGGCAAAGGCCTGTTTGATGATGACGATGAGGTTGGTTAGATCAATATTAATGTAGTCAACATACAAATGCAACTAGAAGACATGGTTGCAGTCGTTGAAAGTAGTTTCATATGCTTTGTTCCTTAGGGAGATCTGTTTTCTGATGCACCCAAAAACGAGCCGGTGGAAAAGGAAAAGGCCGTGACCCAGGCAACAGGTGAGACTTAATAATTGTCACTCCTTTGGACTCTTATGCTGTCAAATGTTCAAAGTCAAATGTTGGAGAGTCCTACTTGATCTCCCAGACTTATGACTATATAATATTTTTGTTTGTTTGTCTGATGACATTTAAAGAAACAGAATAGCAGTACTAGCATTACGTTTTGAAGTTGGCATGAAATGAAAATTCATTCTGTTTTCTAAATGCATGTTATTGAGATCAATTCATCCATGCATGTTTTATTTCTTAAAAAAACAGTTTTGACCTTTCTGTGAAATGCCAGATGGTGACGCATGCCAGACCCTTTTTTTTAAATATTTTTTTTTAAAATAATGATCCGTTGTCCCAGGCCAACTGATTTCCTGCTTTCACTCTGCAATCTTTCTTCTCACAAAAAAAATAATTAAATAATAAAAAAATGCATTTATTAATGTATTTTGTAAATAGTCATTTAACAAGCTTTGTGTAAGGATCTTGTTTTTCTATAATGACTGGCTGACTGTGTGTTATCTTTTTCTTGTGTTCCTTCTGAAACCCCCTGTGTTGACAACTCATTTACCTAATAGTAATCTTATCTTTTTCATTTGCTTTTACAGAGCCCCTTAAAACGAAGAAAATCCCTACTGGCGCTGTCTCCATCTTTCCTGGTAAGCATTAACTGCACTCAATTTGCATACTCGCACATTGTTTTGCATAAAAGTTTGCTGTAGCTACCAATGAGTACGAAATTTCATGCCCCTCTCACCCACAGAGTCACTAGAGAGCAAACACAGTCAGAGTCCAGTGAAGCCCAAAGCGCAGGCAGCTCCAAAACGTGCCTTAGTTGGGGGTGGGCTCTTTGATGATGATGATGACGATAATGGTGGTGATGACGATGATGATGACTTCTTCAGTGGAAAGGCGCATAACAAATCCACCCCTGGTAAACCTCTCACATTTGCCCTGCAGTATGAAAAATGACTGTTGTTTTGGGGGAATTTTAAATGTGTATCTTTGTGATTAGGACTAGAGAAGAAAATGCCAAAGAAAACAGTAGACCTGTTTGGGGAAGCTGATGATGAAGACGAAGCTATATACACTGAGAAAGGCAGTGCAGCTCCCCCCCTGCAGGAAAAAGGAGTCGAGGGGGAGGAGGAGACCCGTCCTCCAGAGAAAAAGGTCTGCTTGTCAATCATCATCATTTTATTATGGTTGTTGTTACTGCTTCTATACTGATTGTGCTTGCTTGCAGCCTCCCGCTGGAGCCATTTCAATGTTCGGGCCCGGCACTAAAAATATACTGGAGGGTCTGAAGAAACGCCGGCCTTCCACCAGTGAAGAGTCCGCCAAATCTGAAGAGGTAGAAAACTTTCTCTCTTAGGGTGTGTTCACACTTGTAGTTTGTAGTTCTTTTTGGTCCGGACCAAAAAAAGAAATGGATACGTTGAGTCCTGGTTCGCTTTGCATTCACACTGTCATTTTTAACACCTGACATAAAGATGTATATAAAAACCTATATTTTGCCACGTAACTTACCGAACATCCAAAACAATGCGCTTATTGGATTTGTGTACATGAACTCACAAAAAGCTGAGAACTCACAAAGAGCTTAGAAAATGTGTAAAGCAGTCAAAACAGCGGCAGGAAGTCCTCTGTTGCACACAAACCAAGATCTGCTGCAAGGATCAGCGTTTCCAAACCTACTTGTGAACACTCCCTTACTCTCTAGTATTAGTGTCTGCTGTGTTAAAGTTTTTTTTTTTTTTTTTTACATTTAGCAATTATTGTTTTGTTTTTTTTCAGAGTGGACCTCCACCTGAAGCAGTCAAATCTTCACCTATTCTGGGGGCATCGGAGAAAGCACTTAGCAAGAGTCTGTTCTCAGACGAAGAAGACTCACAAGTACATCACTTTTCTATAGTCATATATACTATATAGTCATATATACTATAAAATAGAGGGCCCTATTTTAACGATCTGAAACGCAAGTGTCAAAGCGCAAGTAACTTTGTGGGCGGATCCCGGCGCTGTTGCTATTTTCCCGGCGGGATAAATGCCTCTTGCGCCCGGCGCAAATCTAAAAGGGGTTGGTCTGAAGTAGCTTCATTATTCATAGGTATGGTTTGGGCGTAACGTGAAATAAACCAATCAGAGCGTCCTCTCACATACCCTTTAAGAGCAGGCGCGCTTGTTCCATGGCAAATTGCTATTATAAAGGTGGATTTGCCAGGCGCACACCAGGAGCGGCTCACAGCCGAGGAGACCGACGTTCTCGTCAGGGCCGTAAAACACAGAGAAGTGACATTGGGGATTATGGGAGAAACCCACCCAAATTAGCTTCGGGTAAAAAGGCGTATAATTTGGGTAAATGTGTAGCCTAATCTAGATTTTTTTTTCACATCTTCACGGACACAATGATTTCCCTCGTGTATTAATATTTTTCCTTGTAATAATGTATGATTTGCAAAAATGAAAACTGCTGCGTCTGTTTATATTAGAGAATCAAAGTGTATGCGCGTTGTTCACACGCTACATTATGGCCAAGCACGCGCCCTCAAAATAGCATATGACTAACGCGCAACGCGCCACTGTCTTTAGACTGGGTTTTTCCTGGTCAGTGGCGGAATTGCTTTCTAAAACTGGAAAATAGCACCAGGGAAGTTTTGCGCCGGAACACGCCTCCTCTTTTCGCCGAACCGCCCCCACGAGCCCTAATTTACCGACGTGCGTCTGTGGAGGGAAAAGTGCGCGGGTGCAAAATAGGAATGATACATGCGTCGGTGTACACAGTCAATTGCGCTGGGTGCAAGATAGGGCCCATAGTCTTATCATACATAGTCTATTCGCAGTTTTCTGATGTATTACAATTAGTGCTGAGTCATATTTAATATTACTTTTTTTTGCAAAGATTTAGCTGGTGATAAAAAAACTAAGCAACAATGTGAATATTGCAGTAAGTTTGTATTAGTTTATTGCTATATTATAGGATATTAGTAAATCTAAAGTTCCCAATATAGGTTGAAATCAAAGAATGAACTGGTGTGACATCATTTCGAAAAAAAAATTGTTACTGGAATTTAAGGGCCTGTTTATACCTGTCCCCATGTGTTCTCTCTGATCGGATAGCCATCTGATGCTGAAAAGACCAGGTTTAAATGTCATCTGAAACGCTTTTGAGGCGGATTTCAATCTAACCACTTAAGCCACTGAAACTGAACAAGTGTAAATGCATCTGTTTGTTGAAGCGACATATGAAAATTTTATTCATAAAATAGTAAAAAAATAAACATGTAAGAGCATCTTATAGACGTCCGGCTCCATATGACAGCGCTACTGCAATACGTTTCACCAAAGATATGGAGCACCGCAGATGAGTATCTCTTCAGCAAGCCAAAACTGCCACAAATGAAAACTGAAAGTTCACCATCGCATCCTGAAGCTCAACACACAAACATAGTCATTAAAAGTAATGAGACTAAATGATCTTTCTCTCTGCCATCTTTGATTTAGATTTCTTTGTTGATTTTCGTTGATGTGAACTGATGTTAAATTTGCATATTACACAGGAATTGAAGATCGGATTTATATTTGTTTTGCGGAGACACATTGATGTGGCTAATTGTAAATGGAACAATTTGAACAAATCTGATAGCTTTCCGATCAGTAAAACGCATGAAGTGACCAGCTTGCCAAAGATGTCTGGCTGGTAAACGCCTTCTGACTACTATTGGTCCGTGGCGATTACATAATAGGAAGGTGTGGTTCTGGGGCTCCGCCTTCTTTGACGTAGAACTCTTCTCCGGTCAATTTCTTCAGTTCAGTCCGTTGGTCTCAAACACTTGTTTTTCATGTTTAGTACTGAATCATTGCTTGCTTTAAAGCAATCTATTGTAAAGTGCTCTATAAATAACTTGACTTGACTGGAGTGTCGAATTAGAGAACTGGTATAAACATATTGCAATGATCCGATGCTTTCTTAACTGCTGTTTTCTCATCCGCAGACATTCTTGTTCAGTGTTTATTTTTTTATTGAGAGGAAGGTGCAGCACATATTAACATATTATTAATCTAAACGCCGTTCCCAAAAGCAAAAAATATTTGTCTATTTTCAATTAGTGATGTATGAAGTCACTTTTAAACCGAGCAGCTGTCTTTTGGTTCAACGTGGTCGCATATCCAACTTGTACCCTATGCAAAATCGTGTAAAATTGAATTGATTGAATGATTGGTTTTTCGCAGAAAAGAAACAAGGCATTATTAAGTGAATCAATGCGTTTAATAAAATGATTAATAAAATTGATGACGGATGTTTTCAATGTGAGATAAACATAGAGATTTATACCTTTTAAAAATATTTGTTTTCGTTTTATCACCCAACCTTAATTACAAACTGAGTCCCGATACTTGTCACTGATGTATTTGATTTTGATGATGTTCTGTTTTTTTTTGTTTTTTTAGATATTCCCAAGTGAGACTACAAGTAAATCAAAGCCTACCACTCAGAACAAGCCCAGCAAAGCTCCGCTCTCATTATTTGATGATGAAGAAGAGGAGGTGATGTTAAGCAAGTTTAGTTTAAAGTGATAGATTGTGGGGAAATCTGTATATATTTGACTGGTTTTCAACAAGTCTGTTTTGATCTTTTAGGACCTTTTTTCATCGACACCAAAGTCCAAGTCAGTTCAGGTCAAAAAAACATCTCTACCAACCAAGAATCATCTATCCAGTTCACTCTTCAGCGATGATGAGGTATTTCTGAGTTTTAACACCAGTAAAACAATTACAAAAAAAGTCAGTACAATTGTAAAATACAATAAATGTTGAAAACGCCATCATACAAAGTTGTCATTTTTATTTGTTCATTCTGTTTTATCGTGTCAGTTTTTCTTATGATGCATGCGGATGTCACATGACATGGCACAATATTTGATTTATTTATTTTAAATTTGCAAGGCAAACTATTTGCAATATTTGTCTATATCAGGATCATTGGATGAGCTCTAAGCCCAGCAAAGAAAGCCCAGAAGTGAAGCCCAGCGGAATTAAGTCAAGCGTTAGCGCCCCCTCCAGGCTACCCAGTGTCAAAGCACCACAAAAAGATGGCCTGTTTGGTGGTGATGATGATGATCTGTTTGCAGCCACTAATGAGTCGAGGTTTGTGGAGCAGTGAACACACTAAAGTAGTTAGAGAAACACTAAATCATTATGCTGTAAACTTTATTGTTTGTCCTCGCAGTATCAAGTCATCTCAGAGAATCTCTCTCCTGTTTGAGGATGAAGGTGATGATGAGGACAAAGAACCTCTTTTTGGCTTCAAAACACCTGCAAATAAAACTCCTCCTGAACCGAAGGTAAGTTGGCTTGAGTGTCCAAATACTTTTGGAGCTACAGTTTATGCTTTTTTTTTTGGAAAGAAGTCTCTTATGCTCACCTAGGCTGCATTTATTTGATCAAAAATCCCCTAAAAACAGTAATATTGTGAAATATTTTTACAGTTTAAAATAACTGTTTTGTATTTAAATATATTTTAATTTTTAATATTAATATATATGAAACATTAAATATTATTATCAATATTGAAAACAGTTGTGCTGCTTAAATGGGCTATATCTAGAATTCAGAAACCCTTGTTTTTAGCGGCACTGGTGGCCGTTAAGTGAACTGCAGCCAGCAACTTGTTGCTTATCCTCGTGCACACGTAACAAACAAGAGACTGAATGTGATTCAAGGCCCCGATATACTCACGGTTTCAGATTCTTTTTCTTCCTTTGCTTAGAAGTAAAAAGAAGTTGGAAACCTTTGCAACAATATTCTGTTAACGAACATCCAGACTCTGCTGAGAGCGACATTTAGATGAATATGTTAATACGTGATGCACGCTTCCTCTCAATAAAAAAAGCAGTTTAGAAAGCATCTGATCATAATGATGTGTGGATATGTTTGCACCAGCTTTACAATTCACCGGCATCATGTCGACAGATGAGGTAATTAAAATGACACTGTCGTGATGTTTGATTTATAAAGTATATTTGAGACTATAGACTATAGTTCTGGCTACGTGACACTATAGTTTGAATAAATCTCCTTTCTTTGCATGACACATTGACATTACAGTACAGAATGGCTGAACATTGTATATGCATTCATTTTATGTGTCAGTGCCATTGAACCTAAGAGTTTTTCAGAAGTGCGTGTAAACCTCAAATCCTTTTGATTTTCCCGGCCCGAATCCTTCACATAAAAATCAGTCTACAGGCTTTCATAGACAACCAAGGTCATCGTGGAAGGTCTCGTTTTTTTACAAGCTTGTTCACACATTGGCAATAAAAATAAATGAAAAAAATCTTACATTTTAGCCCCTTTAATATATTTGTGGAAACCATGGTGCTTTTTTTGGGCCAGGATTTTTGATTAATAGACGTTTCACAAGAAAAGCATTTATTTGAAATAAAAATCTTTTATAATATTACAAATGTCTGTCACTCAGTTTAATGCATCCTTGCTGAATAAAAGGATTGATTTCCTTTCAAATAAAATATTTAATTTGCCTTGTCATTTGTTATTAGCTGAGAATGGCTCTGTGTTCCAGGCTTCTGGTGTTCCCTCTCTGTTTGAATCTACGGAGGAGGAAATTGTGCCCAGTGTAGCTAAAGACAAGACAACAGAGGAGAAGTCGTCTGTGGAGAAGAAGCCTGTGGACTCTATTCTGTCCTCTGACGACAGCACTGAGATTAAGAAGAAGCCGGTTGGAGCAGTTAGCCTTTTTGGTGGGATCGATGTATTAGGAGACAAGCAAGATGCAAGTAAAGTGAGTAAAATGTTTGCAAAATAATTCAGTTATATTTATGTAAATATATTTTTTATAAAAACACCTATTATGCTCACAAAAAAAGGGTCACAGAACTGAAGATTGTCTCTTCCACAGAAACAGACTACGAATCAGGAGGATATTGCTGATGGTGATGAGTTGCAGAAGGAGGGTCCACCGCCCATGGAGAGTAAGGGGACCAAGGCCAAGAAAACAGCACTGAGTCTTTTTGATGATGATGACGATGATGATGAAGATATGAACATTGACGAAATAGTTCCTGCCCCTAAAACATACAAATCAACAGAAAAGAATGCACTAAAGGTCAGCTGTTTTAGATTCAGCGCAGAGGTGTGCATTTGAATGGAACTTTAAGTGGGTTATTGAATGATATTTAATTGATTTCGCTTGTGATCTCAGGATCATGGGCCCCACATGAAGAGCACAGGTGTGTTCCAAGATGAGGAACTCCTTTTCAGTCACACGCAACAGAGAGACAACGATCCTGATGTAGATCTCTTTGCCACAGCTCCTAAACCAGCTGTAAGCTTTTAGACTTTCCAGAGACTTTGCCACTTTATGGTGAGACGGTGGTTTCTTACTGATGGAGGTATTTACATTTTACAGGTGTCATCTCAGAGCTCTGTGACACCAGTTGACCCCATACTGTTTGGGGATGAGGATGAGGATGACCTCTTCGCTTCAGCAAAGCCTAAAGCTCCACCGGTACTGTTTTTCCCTAACTGTGCTCATAGTGTGGCAGTCAAAATTTTTACTTCAAATTTTATGTACTATATTTTAGTTTGATAATGCTTTTATTTAATATTTTGTATATTTTATGGTACTAAATTATATGTATGCAGTAGTTCTAATCCATTTATAATCTGTGAACTGCTTTGAGCATAGACCTGAAACTTAATCTGTCATAAATCTTGAACGATTTGGAGCACAAATTTAAGTTCTGTCTTTTTTTTTAAAGAAGATACTTGCCAGATTATTGCTGAACTTAATTTTTTTTTTTATAGAAGTTTACATTTATTATTGTTATTGAAAAATGCACAAAAGTACATTACATTTTTACATTAAATATATACTGTATGTTCTAAAACATGTTTTATACCAAACTTATTAGCGCAATATACCAAACTTTATACTAGATTCATTATTTTTCCAATGCGGCCATTTTTGATGAGTGTGACTATATTTACAGGACCATTTAAGCTTTTCGAATAATGTCCATGATTTGTTTGAGTGTTTTTTGTTTTGTTTCGTACCATTTCGATAAAGGAAAAAAAAATCCCAGAATGACAGAAAAGCACGAGAGGGTTAATATGTTTTTCTTTTTTTTTATGTAAATGCTAATACTTCATAAATGCTTCTACAATATTATCCACATACAGAAAGTACCAGAGAAGCCCAGCAAGCCTAAAACGAATGACATGGACAAATCAACACTGACATCAAGCAAGGTAAGCAGAGAAATAAATCTGCTTTGATGTTTTTAAATTGATCTTTATTCAGCAACAGAACATTTATGCGAAAACCATTCTGTTTATATTTAACTAATAGAAATGTAATATATATTAAATAAATGTTTTTATTTTTATTTTGACGCATTTAAATTTTTATTAATATTTTATATATATTATTATATTTAGAATTAATTACGTCTTGAGTAATAGAATACTTTATTTTATTTAATACATTTACCACATATAAAACATATTTTGGAAGACTTCCAGAATTTATTGGTTGACATAAATGTAATTTATATTGTTTAATTGCACAGGACCCTACAAGCCCTCTAAAATCTAAAAAAACTTCCTCAAGGATTGGAGAACTTCAAGTAACGTTTTTAAAAACAAAAACTCTATACTTTTTATGCTCCATTTCTCTCATTGTTAAACAGTGTTTTCTGTATTTCTATATTCTGTGTTTTTTACTTGACATCCTGGCATGATCTTTCTTAGAAGTCTAAGAAAAGCAAAAACCTTGCTTTTCATTGGGCTGTTTCACGACTCACCTTTATCTGTTTAAAATCTATATTTCTGCACACCATATATTTTTGCCTGTTAACATTTTCACTTATTCTGGTATACCAGAGCATTTGTAGCTTTGCCATAACATTGTTTCGCTCTATGCCAATGCTGTACATCTTTACTGCACCAATAGGAAAGCAAGATGCAGCACTCTGTCAATGTGCTGTCTACAGTATTTGCAAGGCAGCAGTGTACTGATACTTTCCTTGTTACCAACATTGATGACACCGTCCTAATATTTGCATTCTGAATTGTATTTCTTTCTTGCAACAATTTAAAGCCACTTTGACTTATTTACACAGACCTAAAATGTGGATTTTTTTTAACACTGTTCTGTTGCTGCCTTGCAAGCACTTCTATGTGCTTCAGGAAATGCAAATCTAATGTACTTCTAAAATAGTACAGACCAGTTCCTCTCTGATCTTGGCATATGAGCAAAGGGCACAGTGTGTATTCTTTAGTTTTGTCACTGATTTTTAAAAAAAGCATGAAAACTTAAAACCCGTTTCTTTCAGGCTAGCTTAGCTGTCAACCCTGCCAGCCTTCTGCCAGGCGCGGTGCCACGGATTCCAGGAGCTGTCAGCGTAATCCCTGGCCTGGCACCCGCTTCCCTCCCTGCAGCTGCCAGGCCGCTGCCAGCTACCGATACTGTCCCTGATCCTCAGACCTCCAGTGAGAGAGCTGTGAGCTTTGACTCGCCTGTTCAGGTCAGCACGCTGCAGAATGCTAACAAGGTGGGTAAGACTACAGTATGTATGTTTTACACTTTGATAGGTGACATGATTTTTTTTGTGTGTGTGTGTGTGTAGGGTTGCACAATTGGCACAGTTGGCTCGATACCACAATTTTGCCGTTGGTACAATACCAGAATGTAATACCTTGGTATCGATTCTAAATTGTTACAATAGGGGACAAATAATTATATATCTCTAATTTTCACAGGCCACATTCCCACTGTTTTTGCCAATTTAATATGGCTAAAAATAAAAAAAAATATTATGGTTTTAAATATTAAACTAAATAATAAATATTGTTATAATAACAATATTGTACTGTCAAATATTTAATTTAATTTTGTATCAATTAATTAATTAATAATTAAATTATTTTACTGTAAAATTACAATGCTAATATTTATGTAAATTTTTTGAACAGTAACCCATTGAGCTTTGAATTTTGACGGGTTTCTGGCAAATAGAAATATGTGCTGCCAGTTTCAGAGTGAAGCTCGGTACTGTTCATTTACACTCATGCAGCTCATGATATCAGGTGTCTAAATTCTGCAATTCACTCTGAAACCGATTGGATATGAAATTAATTAAATCGCAGCCTGCACGATTTGACAATTGCTCTAAGCCGTATCGCGATATCGATTTTATTTAAAAAAAATTGCAGCCCTAGTTGTGTGCCATTGTGATGAAAACTGCTGTTTTTGGTAGTGTCCATTCAGTGGCTTTTTTTCTACTGCAGGGTCGGGCTAAAGGCGCTGTGCGACGGCGGCCGCAGACAAGGGCAGCAAGACATCTTTCAGCACAGCACTCTGAGGAAGCTGTTGGGGAGAGCACCTCCTCACAAGCTAATGAACCAGTTATGGCTGCTTCTCTCCCAACCTTTAACCCCGTTTCGGTGCGACCCACAGCGCTCACTTTACCCGTCAGCACCCCCGCTGCAGTCAAGAGCCCAGATGAAGCAGTCAGGCCAAAGAGATTTCTCGATTCTGCAGACGATCTGTTTGATTCGGGTGATCTCTTTGCCACAAAGCCTGTTCCCTCCTCTAAACACATAGAAAAGACCCCTGAGGAGGGCCAAAAGAAAGCCCCTAAGACGGAGGCCGTAATAACCGCAAAGAAAGACCAGGCCTCGTCTATTTTTGACAGCCATGAGGATGATCTTTTTGCCACAGTGAAACCGAAGCCTGTCCAGAAAGCCAAACACATGTCCTTCCTAGAAGATGATGATGATATTTTTGGAGCAGGAAAGGGTAAAATTACAGATAGTAAAAACTCCAAAACAGAGGCCAGTCCTGCAAAACCAGACATTTTCCAGGTAAATATCACAGTCTTTCATTTAGTTTGGTATTATAAATCAATTGTGGTAGTTGGAAAGGTGTATGACTGATTTTTGCTACTCTATTGACCTTACGTGTTTACAGGATGAAGTGAAAGAACCCCTCAAGGGCCAGAAGAAGCCTAAGGAAATGCCTTTGGATGCAAGTTTGTTTGATGACAATGTTGATATTTTTGCTGATTTGACTGGCGCCACAAAGCCAAAGGAGAAGAAAGCAAAGAAGAAAGTGGAGGCAAAATCTATATTCGACGATGACATGGGTTAGTTATCTCTGCAAAACACTATTCACTATGATTCTTACCAGGGGCCTCATGTATGAAAGTTTGCATAGATTTCATCCTAAAAGTTTTCAGATTTGTAAAACTGTACATCCCAGCATCGGGCGAGTATTTCTCCTCCCCAAAATATTCTTATATGGAGCTTACAATGCCTCATTTTACAATGCATAACCTCATCTGCATATCATTTCCATATGCATATTCCCATCCATTTGATAGTACTGTGTTAACTGTACAAGACTCTAGGAAAATATGAGATTGCATGAGATGACGGACTGTAAATATTCTTTGTTGTCATATTACATTGCAAAAATGTATTTAGTATCCTTGTCTTGGTTTAGTATAAAAATATTTAAATATCCATAAAACAAAAGACAAAATTGTCTACTTTTCAGAGAAACTTAAAAAAAATGTTCTCATTTATTCCAGTTTGCAAAATATTTGTTTTAAACCAAATGTATGCAGTTTTGCCTATAAAGTAAACATATTTTAGGATGTTCATTTTTATTGGAAACCGAACAGATACTTATTTTTGCAGGGCATTTTGCACTAACATTCAAAAAATAAAATAAAAAATGGTGCAAATCTTAACATTTCCCTTAAATTCTATCCATGAAATATAATTGTATTTTTCATAATGTTGGGAAGACCATGGAAATGGTTATAGACTACTGTCTGCCTGTAATTTGAGTCCATTAATGGGAGTTTAAAATAATTCTGTTTACTTCAGTCACACCAGTGAATAAGTCTAGAGTGAGTGGATGGTGCACACATATTTACGGCAATATTATTTTCATTATGATATGTGTGTGGAAAATTGTCAACACACAATTTTCCATACCCATACACTGGCGGTCAAAAGTTTGGACTAAATTTGACTTTTTAATGTTTTTGATAAGTCTCTTATGTTCACCAAGGCTTTATTTTATTTGATGAAAATGTATTTGATGAAAAATAAAGTAAAAATATTAATATTGTGAAATATTATTACTTCTTTCACAAACTTTTGACCGCCAGGGAATCACGATTTCCCCAATGATTTAATTTTTATTTTATGAACATTGGTTTTGAAGGTAAATATGGTCAACTTTAAATAATAAAGACACTATGCTTACTGATATCTGCTTCCTGCTCTCATCTCACAGATGATATCTTCTCGACTGGGACTACGAAACCAACGGTAAAGCCGTCCTCCAAGTCTAAGAAGAGTCAGCCCGCCCAGGATCCCGTCGCAACTGTGGAAACGGGCCACAGTATTTTTGACGATCCCCTGAATGCGTTTGGGGGAAACTGAGTCTCCTTCATAACCGCTGTTTGTTTAACTCTGTAGCGAAGTTCATGGCCTAAATGAAGGTAGATGTAATCTAACACTGTTGTTAATAATGTAAACTCTAATAGGTAACTTTTACAACAAAAAAATATACAGGAAAAAAATAAGATTGTAAGTGTTTTTACCTCTAATGCCATCTGTGAAGTCATCTGATTGGTAAATGATGTAGCGGTCATCAATTGGCATTGACATCTCCAACGGTTAATGTGTCTTTTATTAGCACTTTAAACATGATAATTGTCTGGTGAGGTGTAAAAGATGTGTTAAAGGCATTCCTCTGATATTGTCAACTGTATGGTTACATTTTCAAATGTGGTGCCATAACTCCAAGTCTATGCGCCAACATAAGTGCTTTTGTTGTTGATGTTTTTATAACTTGAGCTAAAGTTTTCTTGTGTTGCATGTGAAATGATTTTTGGAAACTAAAGAAAATATATTTTATGAAACGTACTCTTGAGTGTGAGTGCTGGAATTCAAACTCAATTGTGGAGGACCAAACATTTTTCTTCATTTAAAATCTTTAAAGATTCCAATGTTATACATTGAAAATGGAACCAGATACAGTCACAAAGTGTTGTTTGACGCTGCCAGGGTGACCGGGGTAACATCCGGGAGATGGAAAGGGGAGTCGCGAGCATGGTCCCGCCCACTCTGCGTTACCATTGGACGAATGACTCTCTTTTTCTACAACGGCTAATATCATTCGTTCTCCTCCTTGTCAATCAAGAACATCACAATAGGCTGCCTCATTTTCAGTTTTTTTGTATTATTTAATGGGGCCTTTGAGCCTCATAACATCGGAACAAAAGCAATTGTTCCTGGCTTGAAAAAAATAAGGAATCGTTTTGGCGTTTAGAAACTGCAAAGGTGGAGGAGGAATTGGTAAGCATCAACGGCATCCGCGTGTAGTTTGATGGGCTGACTGTGCTGCTTTGCTAAAACCAGCTAGCCTCTAAAACAGAATTAAAGCACCTTTTATTGTACGTTTCTATCAGAAAACAGTTCAGAGACTGTGGAGAATCGGTTGCGTTTACCTTTAGAGGAAACTACCTAGCCTTTAGCGTGTGTTGTGGCTGGGACTCTGATCCAGCTGTCCCTCCCTGCAGATCTCTGCTGATGATGCTGCTGTCAAGGTAAGATGGCAAATAGATGTACGAAGCGATTATCTTAAGTCAAAAGACCGAGCTAGTCGACTGGACCTTTAGATACTTCATTTACTAGTCGACTCATGACGATAATTCTTTGGAAAAACATAATTTGTAGTTTTAAAGGCACTTTTGTGTTGTTTAGACTTATTGTAAATAAACACTCTCATAACAACCATTGTTCAACAGAAGTAAATGGGCATAAAGTGCTTTTTCAGTATTCAGTACTATAGATAGATAAGCATATATACAAATGTTTGACATACACACACACACACACACATATAAAAAAGAAAATGTTAATTATTACTAATCCCAAACTTTTGGGCAGTACTGTATATTGTTACAAAATATTTTTATTTTCAATAAATGCTGTTTTTTTTAATTCATCAAAGAAACCTGAAAAAAGTTTTACAGTATAAAAAATAGTAAGAACAACAACTGTTTCCAATATTGATTATAAATCAGCATATTAGAATGATTTCTGAAGGATCATGTGACACTGAAGACTAGAGAAATTATGCTGAAAATTTAGCTTTGCATTACAGAAATAAATTATATCTTAAAGTACATTAAAAAGAAAACCATTTTACATTGTAATAATATTTCATAATATTATTGTTTCTCTGTATTTTTGATCAAATAAATGCAGCCTTAATGAACATAATAGACCAAAAAAAAGAAGTAATGTTTCCAAACTTTCGACCGGTACGATCTATATATATATATATAAAGATTTCTATTTTCAATAAATGCTGTTTTTTTTAACTTTTTATTCATCAATGAGTCCTTAAAAAAGTATCACAGCTTCCAAAAAAATATTAAGGAGCACAACTGTTTCCAACATTGATAACTGAGTAATAACTGATGAAAATTGAGCTTTACATCTCGGAAATAAATTATAAAGTAAATGAAAATAGAAAACCATTATTTTAAATTGTAATAATATTTCACAATATTACATTTTTTTTCTGTATTTTTGATCAAATAAATGCAGGCTTGATGAGCATAAGAGACATCTTTCAAAAACCTTAAAAACTCCAAACTTTTGACCAGTACTATATGTATGTATGCATGTATGTATATACACCAGAACATTCTTAAATCAAATGCACCAAGTCACATTCTTTGTATACTAATATAGAGATTGTGATTCTCCACAGCCCTAAGCTCCATGCATGATGTGTTCCTGCTGTGACCGAGGCAGCATCTCAGCCTTCACTCCTCCACCTTGGGCTGGGTTCATTATTGTCTCATCCTGAGCCCTGTCCTGTACGGTAATAATGACTGACAAGAGAAACCCACCGTTTTTTAATGATGACAATGTAGGCGTGGTGCACTACAAGCTGCCCTTCAGCGAGACCATGGAGCTGTTCATTGAGACTTTGACAGGGACCTGCTTCCAGCTACGTGTCTCTCCATTTGAACAGGTTGTCTCCGTCAAGGCTAAGATTCAAAGATTGGAGGGTATGTGTCTTCTCTTGATTCATTACACAGCACGATGCTTTGATATAAAGGTGACATTACACTTGATTGGACACCATGATTTTGGTCTCATGACGTTAGCATGTTTTCTATACTTTGTGCTTTAATCTGACATACTATACTATTTTAAACTGCAATTTTCTTACTCCTAAATAATTAGTACCATATACAGTACATTCTGTTTTATGAGCTCATATTTAAAGGGATAGTTCGCCCAAAAATGAAAATTCTGTCATCATTTAATCACCCTCAAGTTGTTCCAAACCTGTTTGAATTTCTTTCTTCTGTTGAACACAAATGAAGATATTTTGAAGAAGGTCGGTAACCAAACAGGTAATGGGGACATCCATAACTTTTTTTTTTCTCAATAAAATGGATGTCAATGGGGTCCATCAATTTTTTGGTTACCCATATATTTCTCAAAAGTATCTTATTTTGTGTTTAGGAGAAGAAATAAATTCATACAGGTTTGGAACAACTTGAGGGTGGGTAAATGATGACAGAATTTTCATTTTTGGGTGAAATATCTCTTATGAGGGATTGTATAAAATATTAAAGCTTTGAATCTTTTTTAATTTGTGACACTACAATGACCCTTCATCACATGATCCTTCGGAAACCATTCTAATATACTGATTTGGTGCTCAAGAAACATTTATTATTATTATCAATGTTGAAGACAGTTGTGCTGCTTAATGTCTGTGGAAAAAGTGACTTTTTTTAGGATTCTTTTATGAATTGAAAGCATTTGAAACAGAATAACATTATAAATGTCTTTACTGTCACTTTTGATCAACTTAATGCATGCTTGCTGAATAAAAGTATTCAAGTATTAATCTAAAAAAAAAAAAAAAAATCTTATTGACCCAAATTCTTGAGTTATACTCTTGGTTTGACCAGCAATTAAAAAAGGGGGTGGTCATTTCATATTATTGTAGGTTTTGCACCTAGGTCTGTGCTGATTGGATAATGATTTGGAACAATTAGACAATAAATATCCATGAGTTGTTTTGAAGACAGGATTTATTCCAAGTAGTCCTGGTCTGATGTTTTAATTCCGATTTAGAGCTTCATAAGAAATTGAGTCGTTTATTAACAACTGGCACACTCAGTAATTGCGGTTGTGATCCACCCATGCAGTTGCTGACAGAAACATGTCTTAACAGTTTAACACATGAGCAATCAGAAAAGGAGAAGAGAATAAATTGATTCTCTCCATTCTCTTGCTATCAAAAACTGCCATTGTTATTACTCAGTAACTAAAGTTGCTGATCCATGGCATGGTTGAAAACAGCTTTGTTAGAACGAGAAATGTTAGTATTCTTTGAATGAAGAGCTTTTATTTGTTTTGGGGGCACAGCTATATGTATTTTGTCTCTTACGACTTGTGTGTGAGCAAACGTTGGGCTTAAAAATTAGGACTGAGAGTATTTCATTTTTTTCCATTTAGATCACCTGGCTGATTTTGTCATTGTTTTGGAGCACACTAGCTTATAGATAACAGTAAGGCTAACATATTCACACTAAAAGCCAAAAAAATAGGGGACTATTTGAGGGAACAGCCATTGGGGTGTCCGAAACCATTGTGGATGTTATTGAGTGCACTTATTCAATCTCACATTCAATCTCACAACTGGAACTGTGTTCTAGAAATAATGTGATACTGATATGAGGGTAGGCACTAGGCAGGCATAGATTCAGAGCCATAAGGTACTTTAAGTATTACATACAACAATGCAACAATAATAAAACAATAGATTGACATTTACTTCTGTACTTTTACTTAAGTAAAAATCGTTTTTTACAACTTTTACTTGTAACGGAGTAATATTTGACCAGTAGTATCTGTACTTTTACTCAAGTAAGGAAGTTGTGTACTTTGTCCCCCTCTGGTCTTAAGTAGAGATGGTTTTCCTCCCACGATCACTTTGATGTGTTTGACAGAACTAATTTCACCAGGTCTGCTCTCCCCTGCAGGAGTTAGCTTTATTAAAGATGAGTTTATCAGCCCTGTGGATTACAGGTGAGGAATGGCCTAGTTTTAGTTTTGCTATGTGCTGCTTTTGTGGCTAATCTTAGATTCACTATGATTTGCATCTGGAGCAGAAATGACTGCCCCCTTCCTTGGATCAGTTCTATAGAAGCTTGTTTCCATCACAAATTTATTTTTTAAATCTTTATATCTCACAATTCTGACTTTTTTCGTAATTGCGAATTTATACATTACTTTTTTTCCTCTTAGAAGTGCAAATTTGTATCTCAATTCAGATTTTTTTCTCGAAATTGCAATTTTTTTCTCTTACATTTCTAACTTTTGAGAATTGACAAAATATGTATCTTACAATTCTGACTATAAATCACAATTGCGAGTTTATATTTTGCAATGCTGAGAAAAAAGGTGAGAATTGTGAAATATAAACTCGCAATTGTGATTTATAGTCAGAATTGTAAGATCTCCACTATAGTATGAGACGGGTGTGTTGAGGAAATCCAGATTTTAATATTAAATGTTTTTTTCAAACTTCTGATTAAGATTAGACACATAGAGGCCGAGGTGTGTATAGTTTAAAAAGCATGACTAGACATGTCTCTAAACAATGGGCAGGCCGCACACACACTAGCCACTCTGACTGTCACACTCCTGTCTAGAAAACCACCCTTTCTGGGAATGGATACCAGTTTTGTGTTGCATGGGTGCGTTCTGGTGTCTTATTGCACTTTACACTCGATGGACACATCTATTCACTTAATCGCAGGCCAGTGCAAAAGTCTGAAAAATTTAAGGTGGTAAGCTTATCTTCATGTCCAGGTGCAACATTTGCATTCACGGAAGAATGAACGGCAATAATGACTTTGAAAAAGCTTGTTATAAAGCAATTTCAGGCGTTTAAGGTTCTTTCTTGTGTTGTTATATATTTCCTGACCACTGTGATATTTGCTAGATCTGGACGTGAGATGATTGTTGGTTATTTTGTGTACACAGGGGGGCAGATCAGAGTCGGATTTGTTCTGCTGCTGTCTCCCTGCCCCATTGCTTTTGCATAGTTATTTTGAATTGATTAATTTGTTTCAGAATACACAGTTAAATGTTCCTTGGTTAAATTGGTCATGTGATGACTCAAACTTCTGGTTAAAGAACAATTGAGCTAAATAGTTATATCAACATTTCTAAAAGATTCCCCATAATTAACAAACATTTGTTAGCTAATAACATTAGTCATTTGACTCATTCCACACAATTATATTAATAACCACAATTGGTTAAACGTCCTCGGTTCTGTCTCACTTACTAGCCATAAATAAATGGGAGCATACTTCTCATTTTGCCTGATCCTTAAAACATACAGTACTGTTTAAACGGGTCAGAGAGAGAGAGAGAGAGAGAGAGAGAGAGAGAGAGAGAGAATAATAGTTTTATTCTGCAAGGAACCATTCAGTTGATGAAAAGTGACAGTAAAGACATTTATAATGTTACAAAAGATTTTTATTTCAAATAATAAAAGTTCTTTTTGAACTTTCTGAAGGATCATTCATGTGACACTGGAGTAATGGCTGTTGAAAAATCAGCTTTGCCATAACAGGAATAAATTATACATTAAAATGGAAAGTTTTTACTGTATTTTTGATCAAATAAATGCAGCCTTGGTGAGTATGAGACTTCTTTCAGAAACATAAAATAAATCTTACATGACCCTAAACGTTTGAACGTTAGTTTACATTCTGTGAATCTCAAAGGGAAAAAATGACCCTGTAATGAAAGGTCAGTAATCATATACCCTTATGTTCTTTCTTTCTAAATTTCTCTTAGAATGGAGATGGAAGCTGGCAAGCTCTAAAAAAGGACAAAAAGCACCATAAAGTGCAGATATAGTGGTCCATATGACCATAGTTTTTCGAAGGCAGTCTCATTGAATGGCTGTAACTTAAAGGGATAGTTCACTTTGAAATTAAATTTTGGTATGTTTTAGCTTACCTGAAGTGCATCCAAGATGTAGGTGTCTTTGTCTCTGCAGTAGCCTTCTATCTTGACACACTACTCGCTTCATTGTTCAGGTCAATCAAAGGCATACGTTGAGCCGTACAGCCAATCACACGCGTTTCTGCTGAGTTTAAAAATGCAACGTCCAATCGAAGGCGGTTAGATTAGTTTCCGGGGAAGAAATCCGGTGTAAAAAGATCACTTGGACGTCGTTGTGTAAAAGAGATAAAAACGATATAAATACTGTTCGTCACAGTATTATCACACAAACAGCTTGTGTCTTAGGCCATCAATGTGCACTTCCGATGGGGATATTTTTAATTTGGACTTTTCTCTGCATGCTATTAGAGACATCTCTGCATGCTTTTGGATACTGTACCTATATACCTGCATTATATGACTGACCGACAAGAACGGTTTGACCTAAAAATATCAAAATTGAAACTACTGCAGAGACAAAGACACCTACATCTTGGATGCACTTCAGGTAAGCTAAAACATACCAACATTTAATTTCAAAGTGAACTATCTCTTTAAATCTAATTCCAGTACATTTAAATACAAGATGTTTTTGTGGTTTTACTAATCGGTGCATTTGGTTTACAGTTGTTCACGATATACAGTCACCCCCTCATGACACCTTAACAAAAGGCCTCTATATTGAACTAAAAGGACATATTTTAGTTATCCTTGAAATCTCTGCTTGTCTAACAAAAAAGAAAAAAATAACGTTTGAGTACTCAAGGCTGTGAAAGGTCTGAATGCCACCGGACATTGATTTATACTACACACAAGATTTCAATGGCCAGATGTTATTTTCTATGCCTTTTCTGTACTCTATTTCCCTCGAATGGTTGCAGTTCAGAAACACTCCATTTGGTCAACCATTAACTGCAATCAGATGTTCCCCTCACGCTCCTGTTCTATTTTACTGTTGGTCTTTTGTTTATTCTTTTGTCAGTGCGGTTAGATGCCGTAATTGCTTGATGAATGTTTATTTATAGTTTGCTTTATAAAAAGATGTCTATACATACTCTTCTTACGACGTCTGTTTGGTCACAGGCATCCCGGTCTCTCAGCAGCATTTGATTTGGAATGGTATGGAGCTTGAAGATGAGTACTGCCTACATGATTACAGGTGAGTTTTCATGTTCCACTGAATCTGGCAAGGCGCATTTTGCAAAATGAAATTATAATGATTTTATCACCCTAGGTCGTTCTAAACCCTTTCTTCTTTTGTGGTACACAAACTGAGATGTTTAGTTGAATGTCCTAGCTGTTTTTATCTGTGAAATGAAAGCATGTTTTGACCCAGGCAGAACAAAGGTATCATAAAAGTAGTTCATATGACTCAAGTCTTCTGAAGCCATACGATAGCTTTGTGTCAGGAACAGAGTGATATTTAAGTTGTTATTCGCGGAAAACCTCTCCGCCACGGCTCTCGAATCTTATTTTTCTCTTGAGCAGCTTGGAGGTTCTTCAAAACACATCTCCTTTTATGTTCCATAAAATAAGTAAAACCATATGAAAGGGTTTGGAACAACATGAAGGTGAGTAAATAAGGCCAGCATTTGCATTTTGGGTGAGCTATTCCTTTAAATGCAGCCACTTCTCTCTAGAGCAGACTGGCTCAGTCTGGAGGTCACAGATGGTGGATTTGTCAGAAATTCTTCTCAGTTAATGTTCCACTTGGAGGCTTTCTGGGAAGATATTGTGTGGCTGGATGGCACTCATTGTGCTTCAAATAAAAGTGAAGCAAATATTTATAAAGGCTGAACTGTAGCAGTGTTTGGTTTGTTGTGCTACTGCATGCTCTTGAGTTTTCCTATGCTTGTGTTTTCAGCATCACAGAGGGCTGCACTCTCAAGCTGGTGCTCGCCATGAGGGGAGGGCCTGTAAACACCAGACGAGGTGCGTTTCCACCACCGACTGGGATTTTCACAGTTGAAAGTGTGTTAACCCTGTCGTTTTGAACCCCAGGTTAATGTAATCCTGATTCCTGGCTTTCACACTGTTTATAGTAATTTACCCTGGGTTAGTAACTCATCCTTAATGATTTCACACTTGTGCATTCGAAAACCCCAGATTTGCATATATTTGAGTTTAATAACATTGATCTGAAGCTCTGTCTTTGGAAATATCATAAATCTGCTCTGGCTGTCTTAACTCGATAAAGCTGTGTGTATCATATTTGAATAATTGCTTTCTAAGGCTTCTGCATCATTAACATGAGCAATACCTTCCCCAAAAAACTATCTACCCCCTGGTGGGTTATTTTTGGTCTTTAGGAAGTAGAAGGACTTTTAAGAATTGCAATGTAACGGAAGTAGAGTCAGATTTTTTTTTTCTGTATTGTGACGAAAAAATTGTTGAGCGGGACTTGGTTCTATCCATCAGTTGTTGATTGGATGTTGACAGATGATCTAAATGCAAACTTGCAGATTTTCAGAAAGCGGTGGGGTTTAAGCTGACTAAATGAGAGAGACAAGTTTGTAGTTTTTTATTAGATAAAAAAAAAAAGTATGGTTTGATGAATTGTTCACAATAAGATCATTAAGATGCATTTAGAAAAAAGATATTTCCAATAGATTTTTTTATTTAATTCAGACATAAGACGTAATATAATTTCCAAAATGTCTGCCTTCCTGTTACTATATTTTTTATTTATATTCCAAGTATATATATATGCTATATATAGCAACTTGGTTTTATCCTTTGTCGGCACTGAAACTGTACCACAAAGAAAAAGAAAAAAGGTTTCCTTTATGAACAAAAAAGTTGCTTCAAAGATCCATTGGAATATATTTTTGCACAAAAAAGATCATAAAAGCCTGATATATTAATTATGGTAAAAATACATGTGCAAAATATATTTAATATGTTTAATCTAATAAATATATTTATAGATATATATTGTTTGATTTGATTTTTCAGTTTCTAATCTTCTATGTTTTTCATTTAACCATTTTTTTGTATGTCAGGATTTAAAGAGTTAATCTTTAAGAATATATTACAAATATATTACTGTCTATTCAACACTCAAGTTAATGTGTTTGCAATTGCTGTTCAGCACTGTTTTCCTAAGATGTTGAAATAAAAAGCAACGCTGAAAAGTAACGCAAATCACATTTAATGAGGTAACCACTGAAATATTTTGATTGGCTTGACTAGTGCTACAGCAGTACAGGCCTGCAGCAGTTCCGTTAAAAACTTCCGTGAAGGTTTGTTTGTTTCCACTTTCTAATCCTTCCTCTGTGCCACTATGCAATGGTTTTAAGGTCAAAAACAAAAGCTGCTCATTACCATTCCAGGAGGTGTGCAGGCACACAGTTAGTTAACAATCTGATATTGATTAGTATGACCTGCATCCTGTTTCTTCTCGTTACCTGCAGTGACAGTGACGGATGACTCGGCGAGGGATATCGCTGACTGCCTTGATGCAGGGAGAGAGGAGATGTGGGAAAAGTCTCTGCCTAATAAACAGGTCACCTTCCTGGTGTACCGTGAGGGAGATCAGCTCAATTTCTTCCGAGTGGTGGATAGGGGAGATGGAACGCTCACACCTGTGTCCGAATCATTGAGGTCAGTTCAAAAGAAGAGAAGTTACTTGCCAAGAGGAACACACTGCACTCTGGTTCCCTTTTTTTAGATGAAGCAGATGTTTTCAGAACTACAGTTTTCATGTGTCATGTTGTTTTACTAATGAAGACATGCATCAGCATTTACTGGCAAACTTCACAGTCGGTTGAGTCTGCATAATTAGCATCACCAAATGGACTTCCAAAAATAATTTCCCCTAAATAATCATTTAAAGTGCCCCTTTTTCAAATACTACCTTTCATGCAGTGCGTAATGTAGCTGCTTGTGAATGTAAAAGGTCTGTAAGGTTTTAAAGATCAAAGTGCACGACAAATAAAGTTATATGCCTCCTAAAAGAAACGAAACGAGTCGTCAGTGATTCCAGTCTCACTTCCTGTCACATACCTACGTAACGTCAAGTCACCTTTATTTATAGGTTCAAATCAGCTTCACAGTAATAACAGGAAAATAATGCAACAAATTTTGTTTCTACCTTACAGCAGATCTAGAAGAAAATAGCATCATAGTCCAGCTTAATTAAGTTCAGCGATGGTTCATTTTTGTTTATTAAATTGTTTATTAAATCATACAAATTATGAATTTAGTTCAATTAAATTGGAATTGATACAGTAAAACCGACGTCATCGTTTCTATCCGTAACACTGTGTATTCAAGTGCTGAGTAAGCCTCCGGAGTTGAAATTCAGATATGATAATAGGCGTTTAGTTTCCGACCTGCGCTGTAAGTGGTAGACCAATCGTATCTGACCAATCAGAGCAGAGTAGGCTCACAGAAAGGAGAGGTTTAGAGAGACTAAACCAGACTCTTTGAGAAATGAGGTCATGTACAATGTATTTTATAATAAAATGCTGTTGATACATGTAAACCTACTGTAGGAGACCTCCAAAACAAAATAAGGAACCTTTTTAAAAAAGCATAATAGGGGCACTTTAATAAAGCTGTAAAATTTAATATTTTGCAAATCTTGACTCAAATAATCTAAGATTTCCTCCTTGTATGTGCTTGTTTCAGCGGTGCTTCGGTACACAATGTGTACACGGAGGAGGAGGAAGAAACAGAGAGTGCATCTTCAGAACAGCAGACTCTGGAGAACTCCATCACAATGAGCAAGATGAAGCTGCTCAAGGCCAAGATGGAGAATATGAACCTTAACAAAAAGGTAACAAAATAGGCGGACTAGAAGTGCTATTCATCTTTGTTTTTTCCTCCTCCACATATTCTAGCAATATCTTTTTATCCTCAAGTGCATGAACCTTCTTACTGTCGAACACATCTGATTAGATTTGTCAGTGGAGCAGAATGGAAGTGCGCGCGGTTCTCCAGCTGGCTTGAGGGAGTGTCGCCCATCCCACGCTGTGTCTGATTAACTGGCGCAGTAATAACCACAAGCTCAGCAGATTGGCATATGAAGTTAATTATTCACACTCAAATATGCATAGTTGTCAGTAGACATGTCTTAGTCGCAGATATTGTATCTGTCTAGGAAACCTTTGCTGTTATTGCTTACACTTTTACCGTAGTTGATAAGTTTGCATGTTTATGTACTGTATGCATTGCTCCTGTCCTGCCAACATCATAGAAATGTTTTGATGTATTAAGAGGTGTATAAATTCACAGATACCATTTATAGCAGACGATTTTCGTTTTTAGTGTTTCGTTTTTAATTTATTTAGTCAAAAGTATAAATATTATACATTTAGTATCTGCCACTGTTTATTGACCATAACTAAAAATCTGTATTGCCTAGAATTTTAATGATGCATTGCGAATTAGTTCATTAAATAGAGATATATTTTTACCATGGTTCACTCCGCTATATAAGATTTTGGTCATACCGCACAGAATCCTGATCAGAACGGAATGCATATCAGATCTTCTCTGTTTATGTGCTTTCTGTGGCATGATATGTGTGTGATTGTTTTCTTGTGTCTTTGTCAGCCCAAGAAGACTGCTAAATTAAAAGTCAGACCTCCAGTGGGTCCGCGGCCCTGCAGCGGTTCGTTTGGCTCTGCCCGACACCACCGAATGTTTCGTGTCCTTCCTCAGATAGGCCACGCCTCGTCAACGCATCTACCTCCGATCGGAAATCAGCAGCAACCTGCAGTTTCATCCCCTGCTGCTGGCACCTCCCGCCAACCATTCGCATCTCTCTCAAGTCCCACTTCCTCAAGCCGCGCTCATCCTTCCTCTGCAGCTTCAGGCATATATATGCTTCAGGCTGAGGAACCATGGGATAATCCAGTGTCCAGGAAGATCAGACTCCCTCCCAAAGTGTCCAGACTGGATATGAGAGGGCCTAAAGTCATGCGAGACTGCGTGTACCCACCTGTATCTCTTCTGTCCAGCCCTGGAGTTCAGGATGAGGTGGATCTCCAGAGTGACAGACTAACGGTAACCGAGAACTCCGCTGTAATGGAGCCGCCCAAAGCTGTTCCCTTCAATCTTCCTGAGCCCCTGAGCCTGGACGTATCCTCTCAACGTGAGCAAGGTCTGAACTCTGTAACTCTGCCGGAACCCAACACCGCAACTCCTCTTCTTTCCCAAGCCATCAACTCAAACTGGAGGCTGGCATCCCAACCTGACCTACACTACGCCGGTGACCCCCTAGCTCCTCCTCACATACCGCAGCACTTTGAGTTTACGGGTTCCACCATGCAGCCCAGTCCAACACATGCTCTCCTCAGACGCAGCAACAGCCCGTCGCTTCAGGTCGGCTCCCCCACACGGACCACATCTGTATGTGGGCTCAAAGTCGACAAGCGCTCAGAGGTGATTTCCAAAAGCGAGGCCCGAGATATTACAAAGATGGCCAATAAAGCATCTAAAGAGCCATTGGGCACGGTGAGCAACGCAGAGCTTCTGGCCTCCCTGGCGAGCAGTGGAGGTCAAGAGGCCTTGGCTGGACCGTATTCTCTGGGCAGGTTATGCGCTACAGCCGCCCCCCTACCAACCAACATCCATCTGTTGCAGGAAGACCTGCTGAGAAGGATCTCCCCCCTACAGAGAACAGCTGGCTACACGGTGAGTTTGCAACCTTGACTTCTGCTTCTGCTTTGACAGATCTCCCCTTTTATACTGCTGATGTTCATTTGATCTCAGTTGGTTGCAAGGAGAAACGATGTTTGCTTAAACTCAATATTACATGTGAATGCTGTCGTGTAAATTAATGCTACTAGTAGAGCGTGTGTCCTGTCATGAAAAGACGCGTGCTGCACATTATAAAGCGTGATTCATTCGTTTAGGCATTTCAGCTAATGGAAATAATGCTATAACAATCTCAAGAGCACTTTATAATCCAAGGATTGTGAAATTGTAGTATCTAAAATTTTGATATCATAACAACCTTATATCTAGCTAAATTGATATCAGTATCGTATAAGGTTTTGTCACATCATATTGTCGTGGTAATATCGTGTTTATTACAATATTGACCAAGATAAGTGATCAATTTTACACGCTGACACATAACTAATGTTATGTGCTATAACTGATGTGCTATATTTTATTTAACAGTTTTGTTCAAACGTGACGTGTGTGTACAGTAAGAATTCAGAGCTATCCATTTGAATAATTTATTAATATTATTTTATTTAAATTAGTTATATTTTTATTTTATTTGATTAATTTATTGTCAAATTAATTTTAATATAAATTTTCTTTAACTCAAAATGACATGCAAATGCTGTCGTGGAAATTAGTACTACTAGTAGAGCGTGTATCCTGTCACGAAAGACGCTTGGCTCCACACTGTACACCACGCAAGACAGATTACAAGTGCGATTCATTAGTTTTGGCATTTCAACTAATGAGAATAGTGCTACAAAATCTTGTCGTTGCAGCCGTCAAGCTCATCAAGCGGCCTCTCCAGTTCAATAAAGAGATTCGGTGAGTGGCTTGACTTAAACAGTGTGCTGTTCATGTGAAACAAACCATTCAGAACACCATCTTACAGTGCTGCCCCGACGTCACTGAGAAAATTTTTGTTGTTGAGAGTAATGCATTCGTGGCAAGCCTTGGCCATTTGTTACACTTTTTCCACTCTTCACTGCTTCATTTTTACGCCTGTCTTCCTCAGGTTTGTGAAACCCATTTGTAAATCCACAGTCCACTGCTTTATTGTCATGCTGCATATGTCACTTGTTTGGGAAACCTCTGAGTTCATAGCTGCCTTCGTCCTAGTTCAGTACGAGTGTTCAACTTGGATTGAGCTTGTGATTTAGGGGGGCAGTATTTTAAAAATTCATGATATACCCTACCGTTCATTCAGATTGATTTTACTGGATGCATTAAGTAGATGGAAAAGTGATAAAGACATTTATAATGTTACAACTCTTTTCAAGAGTGAGAAAATAAGAAATGCTTCTTGAGCAGCAAATCAGCATATCGGTCAATGAATTCATCTGAACAATATTATCAGCCTATCTTCAATTATCATTTCCATGGAGGTCAGGAGGTGTATTTTAAATGAGCCTAGCAATGGACTGTCAGGCTTTGAAATATTCACCATCATAGAGAGCAGAGCATAACAGCTGACTGAAACGGGAAATGAACACCACAACTGGGTCGCATAGATAAATATTCACATTATCACATGTTTACAAAAGCATGCATGCGAAATTACACACAAAATAGAAGCACGTCTTCACTCAGACGTTTGATGCTTAGAGAGACTTCCTGCGTGATTGTGCACTTAGGAGCCTGGATGATGGTTTTGCAACAGGTGGTGCTGATACATTTGGGAAATGTTCCCTGACATTTTACCGCCAGTGTTTCAGAGCATCTGACTGTTCTGTCACATCTCAGATTGTCACTGGCTCGAAAATGCAACAGTGATGGCAAATAACAGAATAGAAAGACCAGCAAGTACATGACTGGAAATCCAATCTTATGCCCCAGTGCTTGGTACGATTTTGTAGATTCTTATCGTTGTGACTTGTGTAGAAATAAACAGGGAGGTTTTGAAGGTACATGGGTAGTTTTCCCCCTTTGAATCCATATTTTATAGGTGTTGAAATTGTTTCTCTTGTTCAATTCCTGTCATTGTCTTGTGTATGTGGACATGTTGTTTTAGGCACTTCAACACATCACTTGCCCCCGGTGAAGGCTCCCACTGGAACAAAGAAAAAGAGTTCAAAGCACTGCTTCCTGTGTGGGAAGAAGACTGGTTTAGCCACCAGCTATGAATGCAGGTACAGCGCATTCTCTCTACGTATCCCTCAGTATGAGTTTTTTATTTCTTTACAAGAGGGTCGTTAATGTGTATCTGCAATCTAAAACGGAGGTATATGCACTTCATTTCGAGCGTTTGCACTTGACATGACAAGAGCGAGCTATTTCTGTTCAGAGGTGACAGTAGTTCTCATAAATGTCATACATCAGTATTGCTGATAACACCATCTGTGACTTCAGTTTCTTTATGTTGACCTAAAGCTTTGAATGTCTTATATGATGCATCTTTGCAAAAGGACTAATTAGAAAAGCTGTGCTTGTTATTCTATCCTGCGCCGTATAGAATCCATCCAGCTAAACTTATTAAAAATTAAAAAGGGCTTTCTTTTCAACCTGACTGATTTGTTTGTTCATAGCATGGATTGTAATCACCATAAACACTAAAAGGGACATATATAGGCACTTCAATTGTTACAAAAGATTTGTTTCGTGTTTCTAAGAATTAAGATACATGATCTCTGTGTGGGATGTTTAGAAACAATTCCATTTGGTCCCTCTATGAGTTTTGTTCTGTATAGTTTTCTAACAGCTTTAGTTCCATTCTGAAAATCAATAAACATCCGGATGGACTCCAAACACCACTTATTCAGCACTGAGGAAGAAATAACTGAAGTGCATTTTCTCTCACGTCTTAGAAAAAAGCATTGGTTGGAATGGTGTCTGATTATTGCAGTTCTCATAAAGATATGTTTATTTTTGTCTAAGGTGTGGCAACATCTTCTGCTCCATGCACCGCTACTCAGAAACCCACGACTGCACCTACGACTACAAAAGCGCAGGCCGGCGCTTTCTACAGGAGACCAACCCCCTCATAAGTGCACCAAAGCTGCCCAAAATATGAAGGCACTGCTTGGGTGAGAGAAAAAGAGACATGATATCCATCAACTATTAAAAGAGTGAAAATCCTTGATCACCAATCTGTGCTTTTATCACCATGTTTTCTTAAAAATATAGTAGTTTAATAAAAACAAAAGGGAAAAACAGTGCTCGCTCATTAGCCGTTGCCTTGGAAAACACACCTATGTTTGCTGTCTGTAAATTACTTCATGCAACAACCACAAAAAATACAAAACCCTGCATGTAAATAGTTTTTAACACATTTCTACCGTACGAACAAACTTTTAAAAATAAGTCAAATACTTTTAAATAAGCAAAACTACGTATATCTATTTGCATATGTTTTTCTGTGTGTTTCTTTTTTTTTTTTAATAGAACCAACAATCACTTTTCATGACAAGTCTTGCAGAGATGCACTTTAGTAATGAAAATATCTCTTGTGGAGATTAGGTTCTGTATTGGGGTTGGGGGGTGACAGTGTGCTTGAACTATGTGCCGTTTGTTTTTTGTAACTTTCCTATTAGAACTTTCTTATATTTCTGACACATTACTCCTCTGACCAGTAGCACTCTACCGAACACCTCTTATCATGGAAAATGCCAAGCACTGCATACTCGTGTTATAAAAAGACTGTTTAACCTTGATTCACTTAGAATATGAAGTATATATATATCGGCTCAATAAGCCGTACACACTACACTATGCAGTTTGACCATGTAGCATTCTAAACCAACTTTATAAGGGCTTGGCATACGATGTGAACAATTGACTGGTTGCCATGACGAACGATCCTTTTTGTACCTTAGTAATTAAAACGTTGCTCAGAAGGCAGCTGTTGTTATTTGCATTTTTCTGTAATTGTCAGTTGATGAGTCTAATAAAATATCCTTGTGTTTCCTTTGATTTTTTTCTTCTTCACTGTATTGAGTTCTGTTGTGTTTTTATCTACTGTATCTTTCATGCCTTCTTAACATTGCATTGAGGTGTTTGTTTTTGTTGCATTTGCTTCATAACAGCAATGTTGTTTGGGATTCCACACACTAGAATGAGTATATTACTATTATAGGACTATATTATATTATTGTATAGTACTTTAAGTTGTGATCATACTTCTACTAGTATGAACCCATTTAGATATGAGTGCAGTTTCTTGACTGAGTAGCCAAACCACTTCGGAACTACTTAAAGCTGTCCTATTATGATTTTGTACATTTTCAACTTTTAGTGTGTAATGTGACTGTTTGAGCATGAAAAAGATCTGTGAAGTTACAAAGCATAAAGTCCACTCCAAAGTGAGTTGTTCTCTCTATGAGTGCGCACTGTTTCTGAACTCACTGAAACGCCTCGATTGTTTTCTTGAGTTTTCACATGGAACGTACACGTCACAGACTGGAATGAGAGGTGCTGCAACAATATAAAATGTGAAAATAATGTGTTTTTTAACATTAAAGTATGAAGACCTATTCTAGTAGAGCCCAAAAAGAAAAAAATCATAATAGGTCACCTTTAAAAAAAAAAATTACACTTTTTTTTTAAATAATAAAAAATTTCAGGAATAATCTCAACTTGGAGTCCTAAACTAAAAAAAAAGACTAATTTGTGCAGCAAACAGATGGTGTCAGAATGGTTCATTCAGTTCTTCAGCTGAATTATGCGACATTAAATGAAAGGAAACAGGCGTTGCTCAAAGTAGAATGTGAAAGCTAGCGGTATTTGTGCAGAAGCTTTTATTAGTTGCACGTTTTTATTTTACAATTCTGTGCTATTTCAGAAGAAAATCACCTCCTTTTAAGTACAGCATGACACCATAGAATAATACAGATCTCATTTCCAAATTAATTTCTTGCGCTTCTCTTAGTCCAGTAGCCCTTTTAAAGGGGTGGTAAAGTATGATTTCACTTTTCCAACTTTAGTTAGTGTGTAATGTTGCTGTTTGAGCATAAACAACATCTGCAAAGTTACAACGCTCAAAGTTCAAAGCAAAGGGAGATATTTGCTTTTAAAGAAATCGTTTTTTTAAGGACTACAACAAACGGCTGGTAGGGACTACACGACATTCCTCCGGGTTTAGTGACATCAGCAAGTCTAAAATGTACATAAACCCCGCCCCCGGGAACACGCAGTTGAGGGAACAAGTCAAATATTTGTATTTGTAATATTTGTATAGTATTTTGTCACAGAAGTGAGTCAGCTCAAACTTTAGCATCCATCTTTTCACATGCAATCGAAAGTCACTCTGTGTGCATCTCACAACAGTTCCTATACGAGCGATTTATACATTACCATGACAGAATATCCTAATTGAAGATAGTTAACGCCACATCAGCAACATAAATTCATCAACTAACCTTTCAGAGACGTCCTGTTGCATTCTACATGTTGTCTCTCCATCTTTGTCTGACTCCGTTTTGACATTAAAGACAGAACAGTTTCTGTCATTTTAGTGTGTCTGCATGAGGTAATAGCAGCTGCTAACACACACGAGCTCTTGAAACCCCGCCCTCTGCAGCAGCTCATTTGCATTTAAAGGGCCAGACACAAAACGGTGCGTTTTTGCAAATCCTCAAAAAGTGAAAACTTTAACATGCTATATAAAAATATCTGTCAGGTATTTTGTGCTAAAACTTCACATACACACTTTTGGGGACATCAGAAATTTATTTTACATCTTGTGAAAATGGCATTTTACCACCCCTTTAAGGAAACATGCATCTTTTAATACAAGAATATCAAGAGGAACTTGTTTTACAGGTTGAGTTTTACACGTTACACACATACACACACATGTGTTACTGTGTCATTGATTCTAGTGACCGTATTGTTCAACGTTATTCATGCATGTACTATTCAATGAATCAAAACATGTTTAGAAAATTCTCTGATCACAAAACGTGTAAACCCTTTCAAAACATGACAGCTTTTAGCCGTTCTCTCCTCTATCATGACACACATCATCTGTTGTGTTTCTCCAGAAGAGGCAGGGAGCAGGGCACAGCACACCCATCCCTCTTTAATCAAGACTATTAGCCTATAGTCTTTAACCACTATGATAATGATGAAAAAAGGAGCATCTTTGAATCCTGTTCATAAAAAAAGAAAAGTGAACTCACCCTACAGTGCACCATTGTAATAATGAAATCACTGTAGAGACATGAGCCTCAGACAATGAGAGGAGAAAAACAAAGGAATCAACATGACCTCATTTAGCACACAAAAAAAGTTCAATTTCTTATATTTTAATATAAATATAAGGTTGATTAATTAACCCACACCACCGGATCAGCTGTGTATTTATTTGAACACTCGAGACATTAGCGCTAGTACATGATAGCACGCGCATGCCCTCTCCTAGGCTATATTTTTTTCTTTTCTCAGCCCCTATTTTTTCCACCCCGAACGCGGAAGTCGGTGGACGTGACGCACGCTATCAGATGGGGACTATGAAATAAAAACAAAAACATCGCTTTATACAGTCGGGGAAAGACGAGGTAAGTAAATATTTGAGCGAATCACGTAAACCTGCATTCGAGGGTAAACACTGCACCGCTGTCACTGTAACACCACACACGGTCGTCCTTTAATAGCCTACGGCGATAAATAATGTGTATCTTTATAGGGGATTTGCATATCAAGTTAGGAAATATAGGCTATCTTAAATATATATTTTACATGTATCAATCTCATGACTTTTTCGTTCAGCACTGCGGAAGGCATTAATAAAGACTTGGTTTATTGTATTAGCTCGAGTCCCTTCGTTATTCCAGTGCTTGAATACAGTGCTGAACAGCTCTATTATAATGCGTGTTGTCTCTGCCTTGACAGTGTTAATAATGAACAGACCAAGAAAATGCAAAATTATTTGTTTTAGCGAGCATGTTGCACTTCGTAGAAATGAAACTGTCCTAAAAATGAGGTAAGGAAAATAACCGTGGTGGTCTGCATGCAGCTGTCATTCTCCATATCTCGCCATCAGCGAAACTGTTATATTGTACGACTGAACTATAACAAAAGAGAAGACTGAGATGTAACCACTGACTCCAGAGAAAACTAGCGCTTTGATTGCATTTCGTCTGTAATGCATAATTATTAATGATTGAATGACTCGTTTTCGCAAATCGGTTCTTTTGAACAGCTCTTTTCAAAGAATCAGTTAAAAAAATATTATATTTCGTCATTACGCGACCCTTTAACACTCAGAGTGGTAGGGACCTATTGCTGTTTATTACTGGTCGATTTTTTTCCGGTTTTAGTTCTGTTGGAAACATGATTCAGCTTTTAATTAATTAACATATTTGCATTTAACAATGATGAAATTTAGCTCAAATCACTTTACATGAATGTAATCCGGACATCCTACTGCATTCGCCATGTTGTCATTGTCATGTAACCGTATCAGTTACTTCACTGCCATTTAGTAATCCTCTCCCTCATGGTATAGGAAAGTGTCCATCATATGCACACTTGAGAATCCCGCCGGAAGAAGTTGGTCCAGGTACACCTACCTACCTAGAGTACTGCTAATTCGGACATATAGGCCTACTTCCTTTGCCATACTGTTTTTCGCCTACTATATAGGGAAGTATGCAATTTCCCATGCAGCCTTACTGACAAAATAAGTATGTCCGAATTCACAGTAGGCTACTCATAAATTATAGGCAAAAAGTACCCGGATGACCTACTACTACTATCTATCAGTGAGATTCTTCAGTGCGCATACAATGGACATTTTACTATGAGGCCATGGGAGAGGATTTGTGAATGCCATTGAAGCAATGCAACTGACACTGTATAGGTGACATGATAATGAAAGCATGGTGTAGTAAGTCCAGGTTACATTCATACTATAGCTACACACACTCATAGGCTATATATAATATTACTGTTTTAGCGGTTGTTTAGTAATTATTTAAAATAACTACCTACTCAAGAGAGTACGATTCCGGATGAAGTCAGTGAGTTTTTCACTGGAGAACCACTCTCGGACCGAATCAGCCCGATTCATAAATAAAATGTTCAAACCTTTTTGAGAACCGATTCAATTGATTGATTAAAAAGATTCGACTCCAAAGAACGATTCATTCCAATCGGATCGGATGCCGCTGCTGCTACCCAGTGTGCCCGGCCAGTGCGCTTGGATTGCTGTAGGTCTGTTGATGTATCGGCTCATTGCAGTATGGATTACAGCGCTACATAAGTGCGTACTGTAAACATTTAGTTTTGCTTTTGCTAGCATCAGTATCTCACGCATAAGTAGGTTTGAAGGGTGGATCGAACCGTCAGTGACTGTGGTGTCAGTCAGGGACATTCATGCGCGCCTAGTCTTTCACACTCGAAGAATGCTTTGAACTACCAGTTTTGTTGAGATGTTGATAGCCACGGTAAGCTCATAATTTTGTCTCTATGTTTGTATCAACTGTAAAAGGCCGGGTCTAGTTGTCACTCTATTTACTCCAGTGAATATTTCTCTCAGCAAGTTTGTTTTTGAAAGTCAATTTCTGTATAGACATGTACCTCAAAGTCTTGACAAGTAACAAAGCTGCCCAGTGATACAATTATTGAACACGTTGTTGGGACATGTTGCCACACGGTGGGGTAAGTTGTCACACTATATCCTGCTTATTATAGACTTTTTGGTTTTCGCTAAATTAAAACACTAAAATAAGCATGAAACGCAAAACAATTCATGAAACAGCAAACGTAAATAATACAACATTTAAAATGCATTTTACAACTTGCCCCAATAAAATAATGTCACAACAACAGATTTATCAAAACAAATTCTTAAACAAGCACTTGTTAAAAATAGTTAGGCTACTTATAAATATAGAACTAGCCCTGATCTAATCTCTTTGATTGAAATAATATACCCTATATTCCTAATTATAAATGACAGTAATAATATTGGCATATTGGCAATTAAGGTGGTAGCTATAAAATGAAGATCATAAAAAAAAAAAAATTTGTACCATTAGTCTTGTCACAGCTTGCTGAACATCCTGACTTTTTATACACCTTCTTATCACTTTGAAGGCATCACTGTTCTCTTTCTGATCCTGTTTGCTTGTTTTTTTTAAGTTGCATGAGGTTTCAAGAACTTCATACGGAGGGATGTGCTTCAGGATTTGTTGATTTGTTGTAAGGGAGTTGCCTCCCTTACAGTGAATTTTGTAGAGAAGGAAACCATTTCACCAACATTGTTCATCAAGAAAGACCTTTGTGGCTGTGCACTGTGTCAAGATTTGGCTGTGACTTCCATGTTGTGAAATGTCATGTGTTTATGGTTTTCATCTGTGCGCCCTGTTTTCTGGTTGCAGTGAGTGAATGTGAATTTCGAATGCGAAGCTGTAAATTAATATGTTAAGTAATGCTGTACATGAATGGGGTAGAACTTGTTTATTCTATATTGTAAGATATTAAAGTACCTAACAATATATTTGCATGCATGCATCAAAGGTCAAACATTTTTTCCTCAAACTTTTTTCCCCCCTCATAATATTGCACATCACCTAATTTCTCAAAGACGTTTAAAAACGGTTTGTTTGAAGATTCAGTCTCTCTAAAACCCCCTTTTCACCAGCCTACTCTGCTCTGATTGGTCAGATAGCCCAGTTCGTTCATATTGGTCCACTTACCACTTAGTTTATTGGTGTCAGAAACGAAACTCTCATTACCATATCTGAATATCAGCTCCGGATGCTTCCTCATCTCTTATACAGTGATACTAAAGGAATGATATCCTTATTTTTTCTGTGTCAGTTCTAGCGTAAGTCCTCATCCTTTTGTAGTGCTTGCAAAGTGTTGAATGTTATGCTAACGTGTATTGCACTGTCTGCAATTTAAACAGTTATAGCCAAATGTAACACAATTGCTACAGCATAGGCCATTAACACTATGGGATTAAAATAAAGTTGGTTGATTAAGTATTGGACCACTTACGGTGTTATATCTTGGAATGTGTTTCTGACAGAAAAATAGAGGCTGCTGTAGCTGGTTACAGTAGAAAGTAATTAGATTCTTGAAATTGGTTCGACCTCAGAAAGCCATTTAATTACAAAAACACATTTGTCTAAATTACTACTGCATTGGAAAAGTCTAATAGAGTGAATGCCGGTAAAACGGGCCACCTTTGTTTTGACAGTCTGTGTATTCATGTGCATGCTTTTAAGACTATTCACATTCGCCTTTGTGCTTTACACATCACTTGACAAAGCTCCAGCATTAGCCAAGACACTTAATGGTTTATTCTAAGACTGTAGGAAAATCCATTATAACATCTAATCTAACACTAATAGATGGCAATATAATTTTTTTTAGAATTCCACTTATTTTGTCCTCTCTGGGGAATTCAGTTTTTCTCAAAGTAATTAGTGGAGTTTGCTACGGGAAACATCAGTATCATATTGCTCATACATACATTTTTAAGATGGCCATGGATCCACAATGACTTGTCATGATATTCAAATGGATGTGCTGTGTGATGTGGCGTTTTAAAACAGCATCATATACTTGTGATCTCGATAATATAGCCAAGACACGCCAGCAGTCAGTGGTGCTATTTAGAGATGGGAGAACATTTACCTTGTTTGACTAATCTGGACACATGTTGGCAGGCTTTGCTGTCTCATGACACTTCTCCTTCAGCTTCATGGCCTGTGTTTGGAATAGCATACTAACATACTACCTCTACATTATTTGCAGTATATAATAAATATATATAATATACAGCTAATTTTCTGTGTGTATGAAATATGTTCAGTACTCCGTCCCACAATACAATGCACTTGACAGTTCTCTCAATTTGACAATTTTTTGATCAAAAAGTCTAAAGCTTGTACAAGTCTACCCCTTTGTACTTTTTTATTCATTTATTCATTATTCACTACATCCACAATTGCAAAATCCCAGCAACAGAAGCATGTAAGCCATATTCTTTGAAGCAGAAGGGATTAATCCGAGATGCCTCATTCAGATCAACAGCATGCAGCTGTGCTTGTTAAAAGAAGAGAAAATACAGTCAGATGGTCAGTCAGATGCAGTTTCTCTAACATTTATTTTGCCTGAACATATAGTTAAATATTAACAAACTCTCTATCCAACAAGGGCAAAAGTAAAGGACGGATATTACAGAATAGCAAGTGGCATTACTCAGACATCACCGCAGAAATGTGTATTAGGAATATTGATTTCATTGGGACTTAAAGGGGGGGTACAATGGTGTTTCATGTATTCAGAGTTGTTTACAGTGTTAAAGAGATGGATTCTCATGCTAATAATGGCCAAAGTTTGAAAAGTTATTTTGAACGAATAACAGAGAATTTCTGTGCTGAAAATCATACTTCCGGATTGCAACACGTTTCGGCTGGTTTTTTTCTATCGTAGATCTAATGACGTAGACCAGAGTGGAACTCCTTATATGATCATTGCTCTCGGAAAAGCGCGTTCACGCACACGTCGACCAGAGGAGAGAAAGACCGCGCTCATCGACGCATAGACATCATATATCTCTATATAATATCTATGCATCGACGCGCTACTACCGGAAATCATCATCAGCAGCGCTAAATAGGAATGGTTGATGTCAAGAATGTCTCCAAAAAAGTGTGTTTTGGGATGTGAGGGAAAGTTTACCTTGTTCAGCTTCCCAAAGAACCCAGTGTTACTGGAACAGTGGATGCAGTTTGTATTTCCGGGACAGCAAAGGAGTGTGGCAAGTGCGGTTTTGTGTTCTGGTCATTTCAGTGACGAATGTTTTATTAACAAGACCCAGGTCGTCGCTGGATTTGCAAACCAAATACTATATATATATATAGTAATATGGCATACCGCACCACGATCGATAATAAGCAAACCTTCCCGGGCGCTCCCGCTTGACTCTATAGCTCCGCCCACGCCCAGAATCAAGGACCTCGGCTTTTTCCGGTTAGAATCGGAAAGCTGTATTTTTATTTTATAAATATGATGAAACTAAAGACTTTTTGGAGATATTAAGGACGCACTATTACTCTATAGGTACTCAAGATTAACATGAGATTGACTGAAACTAAGTATTTTACCCCCCCTTTAAAGGTTCATTAAGCAACTTTTCATGTTAAAAAATACCCGTTTTCTAACCCATACATGCTTAAACAATTGCCTGATGGGCTGAATGAGCCCTTCTCTGATCACTGAGATTGTCTCCATAATCCTGTAAAGTAAAATAAATAAGAGGGATTAGGGCCGAATTTGAGACTGGGCGTGACGTCATGCAGGTTCACGGCGCGCTCACATATCTATGTCTGGCAGGTTTGTGTATTCGCCGGCATTCTCCGTAGAAGATGGATTGTAAGAGACCTGCTTGTAGTTCATTTCAAACACCAACGCAAACTCCACGTAAGATTAAAAAAAGAAAACTTTTGTCTAGTGCAAGCCACATCTCTGGCTGCAGTTTCGCTTGCCGCCAGAGGTGGCATAGTTCTGCAAAAACTCAGAAAGTTGCTCTATGCACCTTTTAATAAAGACCACATGAAAACAATTGGTAACAAAGTTTGGGCGGGATATATCGAAGGGGCTTTTAGTTTTTCCTTTAAATAGGTTTGATTTACATCAAATATATTCTCATTCTATCTAGAAAACTATGTATTTTTACGTTGTTTTTCAGGACATGTACAAAAGTTTGGAATCATGGAATGAAATAAATTGGTAATTTTCTTCACTAAGGACAGATTCAATTAAAATTAACTAAAATATTAACTAAGAGGGTTGCCAAACATACCGTTGATACCAATACCAGTCGGTACTAAAAAAAAAAGTTGATGGTACCAGCATTTCTGTAGTAACGACAGTACCAAGTACCGGGTCTATTCGGTACCCGCTGACAGATGCTGCATTCAAACACTCTCATGTGTTTGTCTGAGCACTCTTCGAGTGTCAAATGTTTCTATGCAAAGCATGTTTTTACAAGCGTTAAGTACAATCTCAATCATATCTGTTGACTGCGTGAACAACATGACCTGTCAGTAAGTTAGTCAGAAACACCACAAGGAAAACGCACAAGGTTTTGTTCTGTTCAACACGAGCCGCACACTCGCGAATCCTTTCATTATAACCTACAAAGTGTTAACACAATGTAAATAAGAGATTCTTTGTCCTATTAACACTTTCCATGCCAGCATTTTTAATTTTTAATTTTTATTTTTATAAAGTTGCCAGCCACCACCAGCATTTTTTAAAATAATTTTCACGAAAATGTAATTGCCCCCAGAATATTTAGTTGTATGAATATCTGACCATGCAATGTATCAAACTAAAGAACCCTCTTCTTTTATACAACAACAAAACAACAACAACAATTTTTTATTCTAGCTTCATGCATTCTTTTTTTATCAACACTTGAATGTGGGTAAGTTTCATTTAAAAAAGCAACATTTTGTACAAAAAAAATACTTTTTTCAAGAAGACTACAGCGTGCATAAGCAATGCCTTTATTGCTTGTTTCTGCTTTTTTGCACGTGTTTTGATCCGGAGATTCTCTACTTTAAGGTGCGTAATAGCGCCCCCTAACCGTATAACGTATAATACCTAAATTGATACAGAGAACAGCACATTTTTACTGCTATTGATACTGACCACTGAAATGTTCTCATACTAAAAAATACAAAAATAAAAACATTTATAATATGTTTTTTTTAATAGTGGCTGTTAAAACTGTACCATCACAGGTAAAAATGCAATTGTAAAATTATATAAAAATGGACAACAGTTATTTTATAATACATTAATAATATACACATTTTTACTGTATTTTTTTATCAATCAAATGCGGCATTTCTGAGCAAATACTAAGAAATATATGTAATTTAAAGTGATAGTTCACCCAAAAATGAAAATGCTGTCATCATTTACTCACCCTCAAGTTGTTCCAAATCTGTATAAATTTCTTTTTTCAGATGAACAGAAAAGAAGATATTTTGAAGAACGTGGGTAACCAAACAGTTAATGAACCCCATTGACTTCCATACTATGGAAAATAAATACTATGGAAGTAAATGGGGTCCATCAACTGTTCTTCAAAATATCTTCTTTTGTGTTCAGCAGAAGAAGGAAATTCATACAGGTTTGAATGGAACAACTTGAGGGTGAGAAAATGATGACAGAATTTTCATTTTTTGGTGAACTATATCCCTTTAATATCTAATAGATATGGACTAAAAGCCACAAAACGTTTGATAGATTTGTTGAAAATGTCACCTCATAGGTCCCTTACTTGTAAAGTCTGAACCACAGACAATTGAAAGAGACTACTTTTGAACCAAACTAAAGTCATATCAGGATTTGTACATATTTAAAGCTGATAGAATATAACAAAAGTGACACACAAATGTCATAGTGGCAATTCAAATTACATTGTAGGCTGTAGATTTGAGAGAATTGAGAAACATGAAGCAGACGAACATTGCCGCAGTACTTCTTCGCCTGCAAGACATCGTGTGTGAGAGAGATTTGGAAACCGCACTGCTTCGTTTAAATTCAGACTTGCTGAATAAATAAATGATCACCTTGTTATTAGGACCTTCATACTGCATTATACATTTTATTCCACAACACTGCAATCCACCTTTCCATTTTTGATGTAAGAGCAGGTGTGAGTTTCATTAGGAATTTCATTTATTTCAAGATTATTTTAGCTGCACGAAAACTGTCTGTTATTCTGCTTGATGTTGCAAACTGGTACTTATTATCACATTATTTTAATTTATTAACATAATCATAAACAAAGAGCTGAATTAGACTTTCCATTACGGTTTGTTTGCTTTTTTGCTCTTCAGTTCTGAATTAGAGCATTTGGCAACAGAAAACGAGTTTTAATAGAGATGGAGTGTACAGCTCTTTGGGCCACTCAAAGAAAAAACAATTATAATCCACTTATGAAATGATGAATTGCAGTGCTGTTCAGTCATCATCACTTGTGTGCTTATGATGATAGCCCATTCCTGATTAGTATGTACCCCACCAAGCAGTAAGTGTAAAAGTTTTTTACTTCACAGTTTGGAGCAGTTTTATTCGTATTATTTATATATAGCGCTTTATGTAATAAAGTTTATTTCAAAGCAGCTTTACAGTGATAACAGGAAAATTATGCATTTCGGCTGTTGTTCAGCTGAAGTCAGTTCCGTGTTGATTCAGTTCTGTTGTAATATCATCAATTATTAAATTAGATCATTTCATCCATAAAGCAACTAGCCTATGCAAAAAAAAAAAAAAAAAAAAATCGTCATAGTCCATGCTTTGAACTTGGATTCTGGTTGGATTCAGATTGTCTTTCCTTGTATCCTTAGGTATTGTCCAAGCAAATCTACCCAGCTTCTCCACACTGTATGTTGGTTTAACTTAAAAAAACAAGTTGCCTTAAAATTTTGAGTTTGTTGTAATTAAAATGTTTAGTTAATACAAAGAAGAAGAATGGTTTAATAAACAGAAACTCAAAATAGTATCACACTTCACACATTAGTTATCATGATTTTTTTCTTTTTTCATTTTTCTTGTTAAAACTTCAAGAGGTCGTGACATAGATTTTTGTATTATGTTCCTTGAGGTTCACATATAATGTTAATACGGTTTCTTGTAGAAAAAAATCTAAATATAGGCTATACGCATGCAGGAAAATTATTATTTTTAACTTTCATCCTAACCCTCTTTCTGAAATGATCCATTTTGAAGGATGGATCCTTCAAAGTGTCCTAGTGGCTCTTTTAAAGTGTCCCTATTATGCTTTTTTGGATACCTTTCATGTAGTGTGTAATATAGCTGTGAATGTAAAAGGTCTGCAAAGTTGAAAAGATCAAAGAAAGAACCAATTCTGAACGGCCTGAAAGTTGTCAGTAATTTCAGCCTTATTTCCTGCTCGAACTTACCAGTTCAGTTCTTACACGCTTTATGAGCAGCGGCTTCATGTGCGCGCGTCTCTCTGGGAGAACGCGTATATAGAGAAATTCGTTGTATTTCGCTGCTTACTATGCTTCAACGGTTTAAAATCACTTGTTTTTAAACCGCAAAACTTAAAGGAACACGCCGACTTTTAGGGACTTTAGCTTATTCTCCGTATCCCCCAGAGTTAGATAAGTCCATACATACCCTTTTCATCTCCGTGCGTGCCGTAACTCTGTCTGACACACACACTGCTAGCCTAGATTAGCACAAAGACTGGAGGTAAACGGCTCCAGCTAGCATACTGCTCCCAATAAGTGACAAAGTAATGCCAACATTTTCCTATTTACATGTTGTGATTTGTATAGTCACAGCGTGTACAAATAACAAGGTCACATGAGACACAGCCATCTTCTAACCGTACACATACTGGGAACTATATTCTCAGAAGGCGAAGCACTGCTACTTGGGCGGAGGCTGAAAAATTTCTACCAGTTCATTGTGTCTACCTGTATATTGCCCACTCCTAATTCAATTCAATTCAATTCAATTTTTATTTATATAGCGCCATTACAACAACCAGAAAGGTGCACAAGGCGCTTTCCATAAAACACATTTAAAAAAAAAAGACAGCAGTATATAAAAATTACAAGTTAAAACCAATTTAAACAGTAAAAACAAAATAGATAGCACACGACTAAAAATAGAACAAGTGATTACGTGTCGAAAGCTTTCTTGAAAAGAAACGTCTTCAACTGCGATTTAAAAACACCAAGCACAGTTGTGTTACGAAGGGGAGTAGGTAAGGCATTCCACAAAGTAGGTCCCTGAATGGCAAAAGATCGGCCTCCAAACTTTTTACATCTAAACTTGGGGATAATCAAAGAGAGGTGCTGAGAGGAGCGGAGGGTTCTGGCAGGTTGGTATACAGTGACCAGCTCGGAAAGGTATGCCGGGGCCAGACCATTGATGGCCTTAAAAACAAACATCAGAACCTTATACTCCACCCTAAACCGTACCGGGAGCCAGTGAAGTGAGCAGAGGACGGGGGTTATGTGTGAATGTTTATGGGTATTGGTAAGGAGACGCGCTGCTGCGTTTTGAACCATCTGAAGACGGTTTAGAAGTGATTGGTTAAGCCCAGTGTAGAGGGCATTACAGTAATCTAGCCTCGAGCTGATAAAGGCATGAATGGCTTTTTCTAAATCAGCACGGGACAGGAATGATTTCACCTTACTGAGGAGCCTAAGCTGGAAAAAGCTACTCTTAACGACTGCACCAATCTGTTTGTCAAAATGCAATCTATTGTCAAATGCAACACCCAGATTACGAACAGTGGATGCAAACTGGGGCGTAAGAGGGCCAAAACTAAGAGAGCTACAAGGTGAGTCTGGGGTAAATAATATATACTCGGTCTTACCTTCATTCAAATGAAGAAAGTTCTGAGAAAGCCACCGTTTAATATCCTGGGTGCAGTTATGGATGGGGTCTAATGCTGAATGATTGTTCAAAACTACAGGAAGGTAGACTTGAAGGTCATCAGCATAGAAATGAAACTGATACTGTTGGATATGTAATTCTTACTAGTTTTCTATCATTATGAATGTGCTTTGAAAAAGAACAGCTTTGGCTTTTTTGATAACTCCTTTTTGTGTTCCACAGGAAGCAAATACAAGTGCAAATAACTACTTATTTTAACTTAAGGTTTAAAGTAGTAATTAACCACATTGCACATGCTGTGCTTTTTTGTTGTTATTGTTCTGCAAATGGCATTTTCCTCTGATTGTGGTGGCAGTGACCTTAAGTTTTATTAAGCGAGGGAGCAGGAAATTCAAGAAAAGATATTTCGTTCCAGTGTATGATGAAAAATCAATGATCCTGATTTTTGCACTTTCGTCTCAGTGCTCAGTGCCCTCCCCGCTGGCCCTGCTAGTGTTGGAGACCGAATGACTGTGGACCTGTGAATTGATTCAGCAGTGCCTTGTATCGGGCAATTTTCTAGAATCACACATTACTTTATTGCCTTTCTTTTTATAACAAAAAAGATGGACATTCTCGTTCTCTTGCAGTTGTGAAAATTACTAACCAGAATAATATTTAACATTGTAAAATGTTTTTTAACAGACCTTTAGAGTAGCCCTACTAGAAGTATTAATGAAATACTGTGGGTGCAGATTTCGTGTGGGCCTAGTCCTAGCATAATGCTTAACAGATCAGTAGTTTATAAACATTCAAAAATGAATGAAAGTATATAAATAAATATATATAATATGTAAGATGTACTTAATTCAAGAGTTTGGTGTCAGAAAGATTTGTTTAAAATAAATTAATACTAATTATGCAAGGATGCATTATTATATTATGTTAACTATATATATTTTATAAGGCACACATAAAACACCATCATATTTTGTACGAATGGTGCTATGGTGCAAACATGGCTTCATAAACTGTTTTAAGTTGCTTGACTGGATACTGCCGGAAGGTTACAAGGAAACCTTTGCATGACCCAATTTAAATTCACGCATTATACCGAGTGTTTATGCGTTCAGAAACAAGAACACGTCCTGAGCGCCTCCTTTTGCACACTAACCATCCATTAACATTTTGATAGAAGAAAAAGCAGTTGCTGAAACCTAGCCGCTATTTGAATTTTCTTCAATTACAATCAGCGAAATCACATAATAAGATAGTTATTACCATCTGTGCTCTGTTTTATACAAAAGTGAAATTTTTCACTACCTCTGTGCTTTTTAGGGACTCTTTTTGATGTTTTGATGCAGTCTGCAGTTTCACCTTCCTCACTACATTTTCAAGGCGTTTCATCTCCTCTTGCAAAAGATGAAGTCATCCGCCATCCAGTTTCCTCCTGTGCTCTGCTCTGAATCTGTGTGGAATATTGAGAGACGCTTTGACAGAAACTACAACTAATGCTGAAAATCTGGGAAAGTCTGCTGTCTCCATTAAATTTGCAGGATTTGACTTCAAAGTGTGAGGGAGGTTTACTTTCTTAGAATGCTCTTCCTCTTTGAGCCTGCAGAGAGCGTGTGTGTGTGTGTGTGTGTGTGTGTGTGTGTGTGTGTGTGTGTGTGTGTGTGTGTGTGTGTGTGTGTGTGTGTGTGTGTGTGTGTGTGTGTTCAAAACTGCATGTACCCTGAGGTCATGTGTTCCTTAGTCTCACGAGCCCAAACGTTCACTATCAGCATGAAATCCAGTTTTCAGCTTGTTCTGATCAAGTACCGCCTAAAAAAAGTCTGATTGACACAAAAACCACCAATCACAGTTTGTTTTGATGTGTTGTTTAAGGGCGCGTTTGTCTGAAATAGCTTTACAGTTGAATTCAGGATTAAGGAAACTGTTTAATATTGTATGACATTCTGACGTTTTGCTAATATTTCCTTTCCCACCGCAGATGCATGACAGAAATCCATGTTTATCTATAATAAACCGACAATCATCAAAGCTAACATACAAATGTGATAGTTATGACTTTATCTTATTCAGACGACTTTAGCGACAACAGATCTGACAGCACTGAGGAAGGAGGTGGTCAATGGCGTGACACTTCGCTCCATAAATTACAGCATCCCAAAAGGACAACGTGTTTACGCGCAAACATTATGATAATTTATTCTTGAGCTCGAATGTGAAATGAAGGAATGAAAGTACTGCTGTGCAGCACAGAGTGTGTGAGGATCAGCAGGCTTTCATCAGAACACATCAAGTCCGGTTTATCCCGCTCTAATCTCTTAACAGTCTGTGAGGATGTTCCAGCACTGGCGGAGTTTGTGTCCCGCTCTGATCTTGAGGTCATGTAATATAGCACACTGATGGGGTTTAAGCCAGTAAGCCACTTATTAAGCTTTGAATAATTATCTGATATCATCACTCCGGTCACATACATGACACAACCTGACGTTATCCATTTGGTTAAAATCCACTGGATGCTAGATAATAAGGTGTGTGATTGTGCAATTGTTCAGAGAAAAACAGTAGAGATAAATCCTGTTGTCGCTTGCTACTGGAAACAGAACATTTAAAAAATGCAACTACTGTGTAAGGTATATACACAGTCAAGGTATTTTCACAAATTCATCTTTTTGTTGTTTAAATGGAGATGATAAAGGCATCGTTTTCAAAAGTTTGCATATGCAGGCCCCCAAAACGCAGTTGCCTTGGAAAATTCAAGGAAAGATATCAAACTTTTTCATCACCTCTGTACTTTTTAGGGACTCTTTTTGATGTTTTGATGCAGTCTGCAGTTTCACCTTCCTCACTACATTTTCAAAACATTTCATCTCCTCTTGCAAAATATGAAGTTATCCACCATCCAGTTTCCTCCTGTGCTCTGCTCTGAATCTGTGTGGAATGTTTTTTTATAAAGTGCAAGAGAGTAGAGAGATTTAGGATATATTTACACGACAATTGTGTACTAAAAACAGATGACAACTCTGTCAACACGATCCCCGTTCACACAGATCTGCGAAAATTTCTAAAAAGGCTGTATTATGCATGCCAGGCCAGTAGTTGACGATGTCACTTTGTCAATAAACACCCCACGAACAAGTAATACGCTTGCGTGAACAACACGCAACATGCATGCGCATGACGTCACTGTTTTCACAAATTCACGTTTTTGTTGTTTACACGGAGAAGGTAAAGGCATCGTTTTCAAAACCTGGCAGTTTGAAACCCGTTTTCAAAAGCTTGCTTTTTCAGGCCCCCAAAACACAGTTTGTCCAGCCAAAATGCATTAAAAGTTTTTCGTTTTTTTGTGTGTGAGTGACTTTGACAAGGGCCAAATAGCGATGGCTGGACAACTGGGTCAGAGTTCTCCAAAATGCCAAGTCTTGTGGGTTGTTCCTGGTATGCAGTGGTTAGTACCTACCAAAAGTGGTGCAAGGAAGGATAACCGGTGACCCAAGGCTCATTGATGCACATGTGGAGCGAAGGCTAGGCCCAGTAGGCCGTCTGATCCGATCACACAGAATAGCTACTGTAGTTTAATTTAATACTGCCCATGATAGAAAGGTGTCAGAACGTGCAGTGAATCACAGTTTGCTGTGTTTGGGGCTGCGTAGCCGCATATCAGTCAGAGTGCCCGTGTTGACCACTGTCAACCTCTGAGAGGTGGACAAAGTACACAACTTCCTTACTTGAGTAAAAGTACAGATGCTACTGGTCAAATATTACTCCGTTACAAGTAAAAGTTGTGAAGACCGATTTTTTCTTCAGTAAAAGTACAGAAGTACTCGTTTTTAAAATAACTTAAGTATAAAAGTAAATGTCAATGCATTGTTTTATTATTTTTGCATGTAATACTTACAGTACCTTATGCCTCTGAATCTATGCCTGCTACCCTCATATCAGTATCACATTTATTTCCAGAACACAGTTCCAGTTGTGAGATTGAATAAGTGTACTCAATAACATCCACAATGGTTTCGGACACCCAAATGGCTGTTCCCAGTTTTTGGGCTTTTAGTGTGAATATGTTAGCCTTACTGTTATCTATAAGCTAGTGTGCTCCAAAACAATGACAAAATTTGCTTTTAGAAGACCAAACCCAACATTGAAAATTAAAATCATGTTGGTGTCAGAATCCAATGTCAGGTTGACGTTAATCTCCAACGTTGGACAGACTTTCGGGTTCTGACATCAGTCGGGTTCTGACTTCAACCAGACTTTAATATCCAACCAAAATGCAACCAAAATCATCCCTGACGTTACTACTTTCTACTCAAGGACCTTGACAGAAATGTAGTAGAGTAAAAATGACGATATTTGTCTTTCTAATGTAGTAAAGTTAAAGTAAAAAGTTTCCAGAAAAAATAATACTCAAGTAAAGTACAGATACTCAAAAAGTGTACTTAAGTACAGTACTCAAGTAATTGTACTTTGTTACTGTCCACCTCTAGAATGTGTACGTGAGGGGGAACTGAACCATTGAGCAATGGAAGAAGGTTGCCTGTCTGATGAATCATGTATAAATATAGTATATTAAAAGATATCTTTAGGAGTTATATCGGTAACACTTTACAATAAGGTTCGTTAACTACATTAGTTAACATGAACTAATAATGAATTGCACGTATACAGCATTTATTCATCTTTGTTAATGTTAATTTCAACATTTACTAATACTTTATTAAAATCTTGTGCACATTAGTTCATGCACTGTGAACTAACATGAACTAACAATGAACAGCTGTATTTCTATTAACTAACGTTAGCAAAGATTAACAAATACAGTAACAAATGTATTGCTCATGGTTAGTTCATGTTGGTTAATACATTAACTAATGAACCTTATTGTAGAGTGTTACCGTTATATCAATTACAGTGTTATCTTTGCATTTCTATGTCTCTGATTTCAATTTTTTAAAATACTTTCTGATAACTACTTTTTCAAATGGGTATCTTGACTGTAGTTCACCTTTAAATTTAGAGTATGTTAAAGCTTGACAAGCGTTCCCAACAGACCGTTTCTGTATGTAAACACAGATCATACATGCAGAAGTTTCGCTGTTTTCAGTCTGGAGGAATGACCATTGGGAACGTCTAACTGTGTCACCTTTACAGTTGCATGGATGAATAAATCTGGGTTAGAGTCTTGGCACTCAACGTTATCTCGCACACTAGAGACCACAGTTAAGGATTTTCTAGAGAGGGGAAACACACAGGCTCAGGCCCATCTCTTAGATGGATCCAATGCTGTATCGATCTCATATCATTTCCAGCGCCAGCTGCTCATTGATGGATAGTCCTTTCTGGAAGCTGGGTAATTTACCAGCCTGATCAGTTCAGTGCACAGAGTGATGAGTCAGTTCAGTACTCTCTCTTACTGTCGTAGAGTTAAGGCCTTTTCACAACCAGAAAGATAACTATGACGGTAACCATGTTTGTGCCCTCACCAAGGGACGATCATTTTCTATAAATTTGACTTTATTCTATAATTAATTCATATAATTATAAATCCTTCTAAAAATCAAATGAAATCAGTTTTGATTGGTTTATTTTAAAAAAAATAGGCAGTCACACAATATTTGAACTGCAAACGACTACAAGAAATATTTCTCTTGACACTCATCCTCATAATCTCATGTTCAGATCCTGATCCCCCCTAAAGGTGAGGAACATTTAATGTTCCATGAATTTTCATGTGCAAAATGCAGGCGTTTCAATAGGAATCCACACAATTTGCAGTGGTTTCAAGTTGGTAACAAGTATTTGGTGCTTGTTTTGAAAGTGATCTCTGTGTGAGCTGTGCTTTAGACATCACTATTCTATTGATGATAGACCATGGACCCTTTTTGCCCATGAAATTACAATGTGTCCGCACCTCAAAGTTGGCATGAAACAGAAGTTGCGATAGTCTTTTCTTCCCTTAATGTATATCCAAGTGAAATAGTTTCCCAAATGAGAAAAACTGTAGGGAAGGACTTAATTTTGTCCATCGGAAATTAATTGGTTTGTTGGATTGATTGTCCCATCCTCATCAGTGAAGAGAAGAGATGTCATTGCAAGAGAGAGGGGAACTTATTTTGAATGTTAGGGCACATGAATTAAAAAATAATGATGTGTACAGATAAATATTTTATATGAAATATAGTTCAATATTCCATAAATGTTTTTTATTTCATGGTGACTTCAAGACTGAAGTCCCTGCTTTGGATCCTGTGAATGCTGGATGTCGTGAAGCATACGGTACACTTCTTCACATGCAGCCAGCAGGGATCCATTGCTGTTCCTCTTAGCCCTTCTTCCTTTCATGAGCTTGAACTTGATGGCTGGAGTATTTCTGATTTGAGCTGAGGCAAATATTCTGATCTATTTGTTATTCTCGGTTATGTATGTAGGATCTGTAATCAAATCCAATGCATATTTTTTTTTACTATGTACAGTATAAGCCAGGCTGCTAAACCATATTTTGGTTGTTTTGCTCTCTTAAAGTCCACAAAAATAATGTGTATGCTCTTTGAGGCATTGCAGCCAGAGAGAGACATATTTCCCTACTTAATGTCCAGATGCTAACCATGACAACTAGTTTTGAATGTTTTTTTTTCTTCTTTTTTTACAAAATCTCAGTGGTGTTTGTGCAGAACTCTCTAGGTGTGTCCCAATTTGCATTACAAATTCCATAAAGAATAAGCACTTCAAATCCCAGATGATGCACTTAATTAACCGCAAAAAAGGTTTGGAATGTTGGACACTTCATACACTCTCCACTGTTGCAGCTTTCTTTACTTAGTGGAAGGGAGATGGCTATCAGACTCAATACTGGAAGACAAAATAACCTTCTTAAATTCATACACTTGACAGATGAGTTCATAGTGCATAGTACAAGTACTTATTGTATAGTAGGTCATTTGGGACACAACTTCTTTCGCTATTTAGTTGCTAAAAGGTTCTGAGAGGTTTTTAGTCAATTGCTATGAAGTTGATAGGGTGTGGCTAGGTGGTTGCTTAATGGCCCACTCCAAATCTCTATAATATTCTGTTCTCTAGATGGCTCTGGTTGCACTTTCATTGTTTGGTGCCATTCTCACAGAACAAGTTTTTATGGTTAAAACATGAGATGGAGGTCCGTGGACTACAGGTCTAGAGACACACATTTTTTAAAAGTTGAGCTTCTTTTAAAAGGGTTGGTTGATTATGATTTCACTTTTCTAACTGTAGTTAGTGTGTAATGTTGCTGTTTGAGCATAAACGACCTCTGCAAAGTCACGACACTCAAAGTTTTCAGCAAAGGGAGATATTTGCTTTTACAGAAATCACTTTTTAAGGACTACAACAAACGGCTGGTTACACGACATTCCTCCCGGGTTAGTGACATCACTAACCCTAAAATTTACATAAACACCGCCCCCGGGAACGCGATTATAGATTATCAAGTCAGAATATGCTTATAAATGACTAGAAGATAACTACACATAAGCTACATAAATTGATCAACTAACCATTCAGAAATGTTGTCTATACGTTGTCACTACTTCTTGAGTCTCTCCATCATTGTCTGACTCCGGTTTTAACATAAAAGGCTAAACGTTTTTGAAATTTTCAGTGCATGTCTGTGTGAGGTAATTGAAGCTGCTGTTGTAGCTCCGCCCTCTGTGCCGGGAGCAGCAGCTCATTTGCATTTAAAGGGACAGGCACACATTTTTTTGCTCACCCTCAAAAAGTGACAATTTAACATTCTATATAAAAATATCTGTGGGGTATTTTGAGCTAAAACTTCACATACACACTCTGGGGACATCAGATACATATTTTACATCTTGTGAAAAGGGCATTATACCACCCCTTTAACTCAAGCACTGCATGTTAGAACACAGTGTCATGCATGAGACAAAAAGACATGAGCGCAATGGTCAAACACATCCGTCATAGAAGAACAATGGAAAAGTGTTGTGTGAATAGCCCTTTAACCTGCAGGGGCGGTCAGTTCAAGTTTGGTGAACTGTGAATTTGTATCACATGAAGACGTGACCAATAAATTATTGATAGGTCATGGCGTGATCTTTTAGCTAAATTAAAAGAACATGCATTTGAAAGATACGGTCACATTTACCGTTGCTCCAATTGGAATTCACATGAGGGCAAAAAAGTTCACCACGCAGATTATGTTTATGTTCAAGATGGTTATGTAAATTTGCCGCGTTGACCAACAGAAAACTGCTTGGTTTGAAAGTTACTTTGCAGCACATCTTTTTGACACTGACAAAGGACCATTTTTGCATGTGAAATATGGCTAATATGGGCGCACCTTAAAGATGCATGTTTGCTGGGTTTACATTTTTGATTTGTTTATAATTGGAATTTATTATTACATAGAATTTATGTTTTTAAATAGGTAGGGCTGGGCGATATGGGCAGAAATTCATATCTCTGTATTTTTTGGTTAAATGGCGATATACAATATTTATCTCTGTACTTTCTACGTTTTTTTATTTGGATAAAGAAAATCAGTATTTATAATTTAAAAAAAAATTTTTTTACAACCTGCCCAATGATATCCTACAAACAATGTTGATATTGAAGGATATGGAAACAAATATAGTGAATGTAATGCAGGCTATGCAATATATTATGTGCAAAAAGGTGGTTAAAATCACATTACATTCTAACATTGTAACATTACAATCTAAAAACAAAAATAATGCTTTTATTTTTAAATTGACTAAAGGCTAAACTAAAAATGAAAATAAAAACAAAAGCACAAACTAATTATATTAGCCTGAATTGGATGACCCCATTATAATGGTCACTTTCATAGAAATATACTTGTAGGTTTAAAATTCCACATATAGCTCATTTATTGTCTCCAACAAATATTTTAGCAATATCTATATTTTTGTCAGAATTATTGCGATACTATTCTCTTATGCTCCGTCCGTCTGTTTGGCGCGCTAGTTCACGGAAGCTTAAGTTTTAGCGGAGATTCACTTGTAGAAGCTCGTCTTCTACAGTGAAATAAATTTACATATTTGTTTGACTTTCTAACTTTTACAGATGGAGAATATGCCTGTGAAATGTAAGTTAAGCACTGAGGAAAGCACCACATCTCAAACGCATTCAACAGCGCAAGTGTGTAGCAGCTATCTGTCAGTCAGTAACAGCAACGTCATCTGTCAGAGCATCTGCTGCTTTAAACCTGTGAACTATATCTTACCAGTTATTTTGAAGCCCTTAATATAACATGTTTATGACAAATTGTACTATGTACGTTCATTGCACAGCTCACACTGCGTTCTCCGCTGTTTTTCAGATGTGCTCGTATCAAACTATCTATATAAACGGTATTGCCTCATTCCATATCGTTAAAAAAATATATATCGATATATTGTACAAACTCGATATACCGCCCAGGCCTATAAATAGGCACCACAGAGTGTGACATCATATATCATGTATCACTTACCTTCTGTAACAGTTAGCACAAATGCTCTGGATAAGTTACTAGCCAAAGATATGCTTATGTTTATGGGTTTGTGATCGACTGTGCTGAAGTTTCTGGTGCAGTGCATGCATAAAACAGACATTCACTTTGCACCGCTCATTTAGATCCAGAATTGGCAGAGACCTCATGCATTAGTCATCCTTCCGCAGGCTTCAATTATTATTATTATTATGAAATCAGATTTCAGGAAAACCTCAAAGGGTAATGACTTGTGTATTTGACCACTAGTTGCTTTTCAGTAAAACGAAAGCCACGAGATTGATGTTTTGTTTTGTTTGTGTCTTTACCTCCATAGACACTCAAGATTTGCCTTAAGCTGTTTTACTGATCATGACATCAAATCTCCATGTATACCTGCAAAATTGACACAATGGACCAGGATATTGTAGATCCATCAGCATGTCACACGTCTCATGTGCTTGGCAGTAAACCATATCCTGCTGCCTTTGTTTTAGAGAGCTGAAAATGATTCCCGCTCGGCCTATTGATCCGACGGCACATGAGTGATTGCAGTCACATGCCCTCTGCTTTAATGCGGTGTGATTAGCACAGGCTGTTGATCAGTCATGTGGAGCAGTTTCTGCTCAGATAACTGTCCTGCTGTGAGCCCTAGATCCATATGAACTGACCAGCTGTTCTGTGAGCAGCTTATGAATTAATGGCACTTTTGATGCCAAATAGGGAGGATTTCATTCGCTCCTCCCCCATGTGTTGACCATTATAACAATATCATAATATTAGATCATGATTTGAATGCACTGATAATCACACAACCAAATGTGAAAACGACTTCAATCTGTTGTGCATAGGATCCTAAAAACTGAGACTAGTTTCCACTTGTTAAACTTCTCCTTTAGGGGGGTGTTCTTATTTAATGCAATATTTGTCATTACTTATTATAAAGTTTCAGCATCACAATTTCAGTGATTGGTCAAATTAGATTCTAAAGAGTGTCTTGTACTTCAGTGGAGGCAAGAACATCATCGTGTGCTGATCCTCCAAGGCTGCATTTTTTTCGATGAATGATTTTGATGAAAAATACGATTAAATGACAGTAATATTGTGAAGTATTGAAACATATTTAAAATAATTTTTTTTTTTTTTTTTTTTTTTTAAATGCAATACATTATTGTGATGGCAAAGCAGTTTTGATCCCCCGGAATCCTTCAGAAATAATTGAATATGCTGATTTAGTGCTTAAGAAACATTTCTTCTTGTCACTGTTGGAAACGGTTGTGCTTCTTAATATTTTTGTGGAAAGCATGATTACATTTTTTTTTTTGCAGGATGCTTTGATGAATAGAATGTTTAAAAGAACAGAATTGATTTGAAATATAAATCTTTTGTAACATTGCAATGGTAGTGTATATTTCATTTGAATAATTTTAATTAGTTAATTATTTCATTTAATAGTTTACCAAAAAACTTAAAATCAACAACAACAAGATTTTCAGTTTCAGTTTGAGATTCTCTGAAACAAGAGATATTCAGTAGTACCATCATGTACTATTTGTCAAGCTGCTTGCATTTGTCTTTTAAGCAAACCATTTGCACCAGCAGACAGGGCAGATACGTCTTCATTGTTCAGTGCCAAACTGGTGGATTTGGTCTGATGCCAGTGGTCACTGTGGAAATATAGATGCAAAGTCTTAGCCACACATCACAACCGTTGACATGGTCACAAAATAGGGAGACACTGAATTGCTGTCATGGTTGCAGCAGAGCAGATGGTGGTAGAAGTTGAACTGCCTTTAGAAGCAGATTTTGCATTGTCTCAGCATGGCATGAGCTCTTTGTTCTCCTTCAAGGAAAGCGTTTTATTATGGAGAATATTGGAGCTGATTTGTAATTGGTGATTCAACTTTTAACTGCTGCTTTTCATTTCCTTGCTTCGCTGCATGAGACTTGATGTTTTTGTAGTTCAATTAATATGCAGCAGTGTTTCTGACTGCTTAACGTGATTTCACCAAGTGGGAAGTTTTCCTGATCAACATCCTTGTTGGTCTTAGATAGAAATTCCTATTAACCAATCACATTTCAGTGTTTGGATTAGACTCCAACAACATTTTTTTATCAACCCATTATTTCATTCCATTTGTCATCTGATGATTATTGCACACATAAAATGGATAGCAGTTTCTTGATCTGGCAAGCTCATAGGATTTGACAACATCCAGGAGTTAAAGGCTTCATTTATTTGTTTGTTTGTTTATACAGTCCACCGTAGTATGTCATTAACGTTTTGTTTACAACATACATAGTTAATACAGTGAACACTTCTGATGATAATTTTTGGATTTGCCAAAGTAGGTGACATCAAAGGCGGCAAATTTATGAGATAAGATATTCATAAAAAAAATTGAAATAGTGTATTTTAATTAGGCCATGGTAATTTTCACACCTTTAGATTATGCTTCACATAACATTGCACTATTACTGTCTGCAGAAAATGGTTAAAAGTGTAAGTTCACAGATTTTCAACCCGCTTTCCACTCAGCGAATGTTACAATTTCGCTAGTATATGTAAATAAACAATGTTTACGCTTTCTCTGTGTTACCTGGGGCGAGAAATTCCTGTTTATTTGTCAGCAACAACTTTTGACAGCTCCAGGGCTTTCGTGAAAACTACAGATCGTACTTTTTTTGCAATTGTGTATCCCCCGCCCACGGACAGACGGATAAACAGAGGGTTATAAACAGAACAGTTCATCAATGAAAATTGCGTCAAACTTTGTCTGCTCTATAAACAGCATTATGGTAAAAATACTATGGCAGCCTTCTTAAGTGTATGCGACGACAGCATTTTTCTTCAGGGGATTGAGCAGAAGGTGCTCCACGTTCCTTTTCTTCCTAACTAACTGACGGAATTAACTGTTTCATCAGAAGTACTACTTCATTTTCTATTGTAAAGCAGCTCTCCAGTGTGTTCATGTTTTAACTCACGGACGTCTGACCGCGGCCGACTGAACAGGCTTAATGAACCGGAAAAGATTTCAGCGTGAAAGAAGGCGGAGCCTCCGCGCAAACCTACCTATGTAATCGCAATAAACCAATGGTAGTTCTAACGTGTTTAGCAGCCGGAGAAAACTTTTCCGGGAAGTTCTCTTTGGCAAGCTGTTTCGAACTCCCAAAACGAACTTCGTTTTGGCCTGATTTTGTTCAAAATGACATCACGTCAGTTCGTTCTTCGATTTCGCTTGAAGTATATCGGGGCCTTTATCCCTTTAATGACAATTAATTTACAAGAGATATTTGTGTGCATTTTCTGTTTATCATCACAACTGTAGGAATTCACAAAATGATTAAATGTTTGGAGTATTTACTTCTTATTTCTTTTTTTCCTCTGTGTCAGATTTGGATTAGTGGTTCTTTCCATCATGCCGGTGCTGGTGGACAGACTTCAGCTTCAGAGAGTGTGAGCTCCACTGAACTGCGGGGATGAACATGCCATTGCACCAAATCTCTGTCATCCCTCGTGATGTCACTTCCTCCCGGGTGTCCAGCAGCGGGAAGGGAAAGGAAAAGGACAAACAGGTTTGTCTTCCACCTGATAGACATTAGAAAAACAGGCGGCACTATAATAAGTGACCCTTAAACCTCCATCCTCATTGCGGCTGAAAGACAGTATCCTGTTTTCACAGTTCTGAACATTTAGTTTGCTCTCTCAGAACTCGACATGGAAAAGTATGAGACAAACCTTGTACGCACACATATTCCTCTGTCTGGGCTTTAAAAGCTTGTTTGTTCTCCAGTCGTTCTGTGAACTCAACCTCAAGTACTGTTTATATTGTGCTTTCGTGGAACACCCCAAATTTCGCAAACTACTGACACAGATGGTAATAAGGGAAGTAGAGGAAGTCGCACATACACAAGAGTGGGTGCTTGTGTGTGTGTGGAGGGGGGGCTTGTTTCCAGTAAGTGATGCAGATAGGAATTTTATGTGAATGTGTGAAATGTTATTAGTGAGGAGCTTTGTGTTGACTGGTAAAATGGTCATTTTTTAATTTTTTAGGATTTGTTTCATGTATGTTAGTCAAAGGTTTATGCACCAAAACAAGTCATAATTTAGTTAAAATGAACATTTTATGCTTCTCTTAAACCTAGGCAAGAGGTTTATTTTATTATTTGGGATGAAATGCCTTTTGACTTTTTTTTGCGTTTATTTAACATGAGCTCCCAAGTGACTCAAGTGAATGAATCATCAGTGTGCATTATCTTATTACTATTCTTTGTTATCTTTCATTTCGGGATGCAGTTATTAGTTATTCTAGTGTTCAGAACGTGATGTTTTTTAACTTAGTTTCAATAAAAGCTATTGAACTAGGACGCTTTTTTATACATACACTGCCTTTCAAAAATTAGCGGTCGGTACGATTTTTTTAATGTTTCTCGAAGTCTCTTATTATCATTTAGGCAGTATTTATTTGACATTCTTGCAGTATAAACAGTAATATTGTGAAATAACAATTTTATCCCTGTTTTAGTCAATAACTAGCTTTATTCCTGTGACGGCACAGCATCATTACTCTTGTTACATTACTATTGTAACATTATAAATGCATTTGCCTTCTTTACTGTTTTTAAACATTTTAATGCATCATTGCTGCATAAAAGTATTAATAAAAAATAAAAAAATCTTACTGAACACAAACTTTTAAATGATAGTGAAGTATATGGAACTCATATATCTCCATTAACGAGATACATTTTTTTTTATAAAATGAATTTTATTTTCATAAAATGAGAAACATTTGGAATAATTGGACAATTCTATGTTTCTTTTTATGTTTGTTTTGATCATTCATTTGAGTACAATCATACAGTATATTTCAGTTTACATATATTGCTCAATCAATGCAATCACAAAGTGTCTTTACAAATACAGATATGTACAATTACCTAATGTGTTTTAAATATAAATTGTACTCTAGATAACGATTCTATGTTTCAAATGTGGGGAAGCTCATCTCAGCCGTGTAATATAATGAGAGATAAACTGCTCGATAAACTGAAGCCTGGACTGGTGTGATGTTGTCCAACCTTGTGGCTCATGACATTTACGTATCTGAAAGATATTTGGCACTAAGATTTCATCTGAAAACTGAAGACTCATCTTACTGAGAAGTCTGAGTCATAAACACTTGGACCCAAAGAAATCCTAATATTTAGCCTCAGCATTTTTCAGCTTGTGTGCAACTGTGCCAGCTGCAGCTCTTTAGCAGTGCTCGTTCGCCCTCTTCTAGCGCAGCGTTCTGTTTGAGCAAGGCTGGACGGTGACACTAATGAGTGTTGTTTCATTGGTGGGCCTGAGGCCGGTGGCCCATCAGCTGTTTGTTTGTCAGAGCCAGGCAGGAAACAGGAGACAGGCTGTTTTTATTCTCCTTTTTCTTTCTTTGGCTAAATGGCCTCAAGTGACTTAGGAAGCAGGAAGTCTGTTCAATTTGAAATGCCATCGTGTCAATCATCATCATTCCCAGACTACTTTTTAAGAATAACTTCAGCAAAGGCTCTGTATGTGTAAATTTATAGCGTTTGGCAGTTGAGTCTGACCTAGAGGCATTTTGATTGTTTTTGTAATAGTTGCAGTCCTGCGTACTCTTTGTCTGTCCGTCTATATCTCAGTTTGGTTTGTTGCAGTTTCATTTGCCTCACTTTTTTTGTGAGAGGACCCTCACAAGTTTCTGCCTGACTGGCAGTGGCAAAGTACCACAGATTATGGATCTGTAGTCTAAATTATGGCATTATGGATGACTACTTTAAATACTTAATTACTTACAATTTACACATTTCTCCACCAATTCTTATCACCAATATACAGTATAGGTCATAAGAATTGGTGGAGAAATGTTTTTAATTGTCATGAATATAATGTCACCATGCAAAATGTACTTTCCTATCTATTTCTTTTGATTTTGGGCTGAAATATGATGTTCATGTTCCTGACAGGCTTCGTGAGACTCGCCCTATATCAGTCCTGACACTCAGTGTAGTTTATGAGGCTCTTATGATTGATGTTGATTGGTCAGATGCATAGAGACGGGTGATAAGCCATTAAAATTATTCACCAAGACACGATAATCAAACCCCACATGAATTTAATGACCATAATCTTTCAAAGCTCCATCAGTGGATCATGCTGCGTTTATTAGTATGACCCTTTTATGCATAAACACAAAATGTTTTTCACCTGGTTTGAGATTTTTCGTAAAATTTGGTTGCCTAATATAAATGATTATGTTTCCCTTCTTTCATTAATAATTTCCTAGAATTGAGCTTCACACGAAATCTCTTGGAGTCTGGACAATTCTTTGCTCTTAACACCTAGAGTTTGTCTTTCATACCGACTGAAGAGTTGGCACCAGACACAGTATGGTTTACCTCTCGCTCAGCATACAGATCAGCTGAGAGGCGTATCGCCATTAGGCAAAGAAAGCACAGCCCATCTGCCTGTTGCAGACAACTCCTGCTCTGTGTCTCAGTGGAAAGAAACCCTCATTCCCACTGCTTTAGATTCAGCGCCAGCTGCCATTGCGGATGCAGTGCTGTTGAATGATCCGAAATGAACAAATGTCAGAAATATCAGGTACATAAAGCACGCTGTTATTTCTTTGTTTTTGTTTTGCTGGTACAATCTGTTCAACCTCACATCGATGGCATGTTGGTCCTTTGAATAAAACCGTGTCTAAGGCAGTCAGTGACTGGTAAAATCTACCACCATCTTTCTTAAATGGATGTCAGGAGGCATCAGTATATCTCAATGCCTTAAATACACCATTAACAGGCACAGATTTTCCCTTCATTTACTCACCCTCATAGTCATAGCATTCCAAACCTGTATGACTTTCTTTCTTCTACAGAAGACAAAAAAATATATTTTGAAGAATGTTTAAACTGTTTTTGGAGTTAATGGAGGCCCGATTGATTTATATTGTATTGTATCTTAGTATCTCTATTTGTATTCAACAGAAGAAAGAAAGTCATACAGATTTGGAATGATATGAGGGTTAATAATGACTAAAAAAATCTTTGGACTAGATATTTGTTTACCGCCACAACATGTCAAAGCATGTTAGGCCATGTCGCAGAATATAATTTTTTATTTATTTGATGAAGGTACACTACTAGGCAAGGCAAGGCAAGTTTATTTATATAGCACATTTCATACACAATGGTAATTCAAAGTGCTTTACATAGAAGAAATTAAAATAATCAAAAGAAATAAGAATAATTAAAACAGTTTAGAGTAAAAAATAAAATAAAATACAGTGCAAACAGTCGGACGAACAGTGGCACAGTGCTCATTCATTAAATGCAAAGCTAAACAAAAGTTTTGAGTCTGGATTTGAATGTGGCTACTGTAGGAGCACACCTGATCTCTTCTGGAAGCTGGTTCCAGCTGCGGCTGGCATAATAGCTAAAAGCCGACTCTCCTTGCTCTGAGTGAACCCTTGGTATTTCTAGTTGATGTGATCCTAATGATCTGAGTGATCTGTTGGGTTTATATTCAGTGAGCATATCTGCAATGTATTGAGGTTTTAGGCCATTAAATGATTTATATACCAGTAATAATACTTTAAAATCAATCCTAAATGTGACTGGGAGCCAGTGTAAAGACCTGAGGACTGGTGTGATATGTTCATATTTTCTGGTTCTGCTTTCTGATTTTTAGTTGTTTGACCTCTAGAGTGAAGGTATGCATTCACCTTGAGAACTTCATCTTTGTTTCCAAATGCAAAAACTTCAGTTTTGTCTTTGTTTAACTGAAGAAAGTTTTGGCACATCCAACTGTTTACTTCATCAATGCATTGGAACAGGGAGTCAATGGGGCTGTAATCGTTAGGCGATAGGGCTAAGTAGATCTGTGTGTCGTCTGCATAGCTGTGGTAAGAGATTTGGTTCTTTCTCATTATTTGGCTCATTGGGAGCATGTACAGGTTGAATAGGAGTGGCGCAAGAATTGAGCCTTGAGGGACTCCGCATGTCATGGATGTCCACTCAGACTTATGGTCTCCTATACTCGCATAATAACCTCTCGCTTCTAAGTATGACCTGAACCATTTTAGGACTATCCCAGAAAGTCCCACTCAGTTTTTCAGCCTGTCAAGAAGTATGATGTGATCGACAGTGTCAAAAGCAGCACTGAGGTCCAGTAGTACCAGTACTGATGATTTGTCTGTATCAGTATTTAAGCGAATATCGTTTATTATCTTTATGAGCGCTGTCTCTGTGATGCGATCGGAAACCAGATTGAAAATTGTCAAAGTATCCATTCGAGCTTAAGAATTTGTTCAGCTGATTGAAAACAACTTTTTGCCTATGAAAGGAAGATTTGAGATCGGTCTATAGTTGCTTAATATAGTCTTATCCAGATTGCTTTTTTTCAGGAGGGGTTTGACAACTGAAGTTTTCAGGGAGTTTGGAAAACTCCCAGAGAGAAGTGAGGCATTTACCACTTCTAGGAGATCTGCTTCTAAGCTGTTTAACACTATTACTAACACAAACTTATTATTCAAAAGTTTGGTCGGTTTAATGTTTTTGAAGTCTCTAATACTCACCAAGGCTGCATTTATTTGATTAAAAATACAGTAAAAACAGTAATATTGTGAAATACTATCAACATTTTCAATATGATTTCTATAATTCAATGTAATTTTCAAATTAGTAATCTGTCAGAAATCATCCTAATATGCTAATTTGCTGCTCAATAAACATTTTTTATTATCGCAGTTTAAAACCGGTGTGCTGCTTAATATGTAAGGGACAAAATATTGATTTAAAAAGGAATTTATTGATTTAAAAACTATTTATATGGCTTCCGTTAAAGAAAATAGTCTGTTCCGTCTCTACGGTTAGAATCCTGCGTCCATGGCAACACTCTGTTTTTCATGGCAACGGTCTGTTATACTAAGCAGTGGTCTGTTATCAAGAAATAAAACAGACCACATTCTACATTAGAATTCAACCAAGCCATGTAATAGACCAACACTACTTTTGCGTCATCGAAGGGTAACGCCCCTTTTTCGGGGAAGACAAACGGATTCGCCTGAGAACAGAACTCGGTCTAGATCTGCAAAGTTTCTTGATAGCAAAAATGGCACAAAAATTGCTTTTTTTCATGATTTTTTAACAAATAGAAAGTTCAAAAGAACAGTTTTTATTTGAAAGAGAAATCTTGTGTGACATTATAAATGTCTTTACTGTCACTTTTCATCATTTAAAAGCATCCTTGCGAAAAATAAAAGTATAATTTTTTTTAAAAAGTAATTACCCCAAAATTATAAAAATGTTTTTATGAACGTGTTCCATGGTAATACCAGAATATTGTTTGAATCACCTCAGAGTCCAATGTAAATACCATCATATGTGAAAATTATTCAGTTGTATAGTTTATATCAAAGTACCATGATTTTACCATCATACACGGAATGGAACTGTTCTGAGGTTTGTGATCAAACACTTTCCTCTGGACACAACAACTTTTTGGAAGCTGTGTGCTGTACAGCATGACACTTTCATGAGCAGCTGCTGTGCACAGTAATCTCTCATATAATGCTGGGAGAATGAGCCTTGTGCGAACTGACAGACATGAACAGAAGGAGACAGAAATTCAACTGCCAATTTGGCATTAATGCAAACAACTGTATTTATCTGTGAAAAAATGCAAATTTGCCTGTTTTGTAAGTCTCAGTATTTTGAAAAAGCGTTTTGTTACCCGGAGGGCAGGGAAACTGGCCAAACATTAACATGGCCATATTGTCCAAATCTGTCTTCACTAGAATGCTGTGGTTTGGAGGGGTTTTGGATGTTAATAATATGCTAATAAAGATAAGAGCCTCACAGCTCTGTAAAATAACATGAAGCCACCAGGATGCTTCGAGGGAAACGACAGGATTCTGAGGGAGCGACAGGATTTTAATGCCAGCGCTATCTTTGTAGGACGCTTTTAAGCTTCGTCAACACTCTAATCTCCTCGAGAGAGAGACCAAGGTGCCATGTGATTGCTAGAGCAACTTGTTTGTGTCAGTGTTTGACATTTGCTGTGAAATCAGCATAACTCAGAATGTGGTGTTTAGTGCTGCTTCAGAGTAAACTGTCAAATCTGGAATTTCTTTTGAATCAAGCGCACTGCACGCTTGACTGGAATGCGTATTTTCCAACATCCAAAGTCTAAAAAAAGCAGACTTAATGAGATAACTTTAAGACGTACACTGTAAAAAATATATTTTTCGAAGTTGTAAATAAAGATTATTGGTTTAAAGATTATTTCTACTTCAAAAATGTAGTTTAATTCAATGTTACTTGCCATTTATTTGTAATTTAAATAAATTTACTAGCTATTTCCGAATGAAATTAGTTTCTACCTATTTGTTTTGTATGCAGGCTTCCTAACCTCCTGTGCAGGATCCTCTTGGGAATGAGGATCACGTTCTCATTTGAAGGACTGTCAAAGCAAAACTTAACCCAAAAAGTGAAAATCGTTGTCAATTTGTTGTTCCAAACCCATAAGACTTTTACAAAAGAAGACATTTTTAATGAAACCTGAGAGATTTGCAAATGCAAAAAAAACACATTCTTACTGCCTTTACAGACAGGATAAGTTGAGATAGACAGGAAACTATTGGAAAGAGAGACAGGGATTGAATTTGCATTCTGTAAAACGAAGACTCTTTCACACATCATTAATGAGCACAATGCTATGGCTGTGATTAAAAAAAGCTTTTATTTTTGACCGTTTACATTTACTTAGGATGAAACCGAAACATCCATTGATTTTACCACACTTCCCACACTGTACCATTCCAGCCTCCACTTGATTCGACTTGAGAGATTAAGATTATTGTAATCTAAGATGACCCACTTCTCATTTGGCAGCAACAGATTGCGAGCTCCTTCTCGTCATATTGATAAAGCTCTCGTGATCGTGTCTGCGAGCAGAGAAACTGACATCTGAACGCACACTGCTGGAGGGCTCGGTCTTGGCTTAGGGGAAGCCTCTGGCCCTCATAGTTCACATCGTTCAGAAAATTCCCCCACTTTCAGCACAGCCTACGGGGGAAATCTTCAGATGCTACACACATGTTGCCTTAGATAAAACAGGTGGAGGTTGTGCTTTCAGAATTTTTTTTTTAACCTAGGGAGCATTCAAACTGTGTAAACTACCGTGGGAGGATGAAAGCACATTTGGTGTGCTAATTATATTCAGTGATTTAGATGATGGCATGTTTGTTGATTAGAAAATTAAACTAGGCTTCATGGAACTAAATGTGTGCTAAGTGCACAATTAGGCTCTGTTCCAAACCTAGTGAGCTAGCATGAAATAGCATGAAGAAATATTGGGTAAATTGTCCATTTTTCATTAGATTAAACCATGGGGTGCCCAATCCTGTTCCTGGAGATCTACCTTTGCACCCCTGGATTAAACTATTTTAATTTATAAAAAGTGACTGTAATGTTCAAATTTTGGGGTCGGAACAATTTTTCAAATGTTTTTGCTTTTATGCTCACCCAGGCTGCAGTTATTTGATCAAAAACACAGTTAAACAGTAATATTGTGAAATATAATAAAAAATAACGACCATAATGACCATATTTAATTTATTCCTGTTATGGCAAGGCTGAATTTTCAGCATCATTACTCCAGTCTTCAGTGTCACATGATCCTTCAGAAATCATTCTGATATGCTGATTAGAAGCTCAAGAAATCTCAGTTCAATTCACATTTATTTGTATAGCGCTTTTTACAATACACATTGTTTCAAAGCAGCTTTACAGAAAATGCACGTTTTTACATTACAATTAAGGGTAAGTTGTTATCAGATGTGACTGTGTCAAAGTAATGCCCATGATTGCAGAAATATATAGTTCTAAGATTATACAAATGATTTAGTTAACATGTAGTCATTTAGGCAGAAACAATGAGCTCATTCAAGCTATTATTACAAGTGATCTTAATGATTACAGTATATGGGAAATTTGGCGGTTTTGTGAGTTGGGAGTTGGCATCATCTGAAGTCCTCAAGAAACATTTTGTGATGCTTAATATTTTTGTGGAAACTTATACACTTTTTTTTCAGGATTCAATGAATAGAAAGTTGAACAAAAACAGCATTTATTTGAAATAGAAATCTCGTTTGACATAATAATTGTCTGCACTGTCACTTTTGATCAATTTATTTATGCATCCTTGCTGATGATTTTTCTTTAAAAAGACAGAGCACAAACTTTTGAATGGTGGTGTGAATTCAACATTTCTCTTGCTTCATCTGCCATCTTGAATTTTTACTTTGTACTTGTTTTTTCACTGTTTTGGAAAAGAAAATTCCTCACTGATATGTTTGTGCTCTGAATATTGTCATACTCTTTTTGGTAGGTGATTTGTCTCATCCTTGGGGACAATTGGGACAACAACAACAAAAAAAACTAATTATTTTACAGTATAAGTACATAACATTCCCTCATGTTCCCAATATAATCACTTGAGATTTCTGATGTTGAAAAACATAATTAACTTGTAGCGAAGTAAACGCTCTTGGCTCCAAGCCAAAAAACTAAATATTTTTCATCATGTTTGAGAGGCTGAAGAAGGACTGCCAGTCATGCTAAATCAAACTATTCATTTGTTCTGTGTTGTCAGGCCCGATTGAGCTTGATGACATCACTGAGGCAGTCCGACAGCAGGGGTTTCTGAAATAAACCACATGTGCATTGTACCCTGTATTTTGCCCAGGCATCCTAAAGAAAGGAAGTGTGAAAATACCAATGTCGTTGTCAGCATGACTTGTCTGTGTTGTCCATCATTCTGTTGGTGAGTTGCTGCATTGCTGGTGTTTCTTTCTTTCTCACACTCCCTCACTTTTACTCTCTTCCCTCCCTTATTTTCGTGGTGATGTGGCGGTTAAAGATGTGGGCTGAGATGCTAATACCCCCTGATTAACCCCAAAGCATCATTTCCTCTGTCTCCGGCTTTTAACTCGTGTCCAGTGAGATGTGGTGTTGGCTCCTGCAGCACTGCCTCAGTCCTAGTGTCATATACAGGTATTTGGCAAAAAGTAATCGTAGCGGGTTAGGGTTAGGGTTAGGGTTAGGGGGTAGAAAGAAGATATTTTCTGACCAAAAACCAACCACTTAGACAGGAAGAGGCCACTTGACCATCATGTTATGCAGCCAACAATAGTTTGTTTTGTTGTGCCAGAGTTATCTGAAATAGACTATTCAAATTCATTGTACTTACATTAGGAATGCACTAATTATACAAATTCTACTACTAGTCTACATTTAAAATAAATTGCTATCATATGAATGTCTTTGCTTTCAGATTTTTATGTAGTCTTAAATCTTTAGTTATATTGAAATATTTCATTAAAAATTATTAATAATGTTATTTAAATGATACAAGTGAATTTAAGCATCTTAACAATTTTATGCCCAGTATGAAAATGTATGTAAATTTTTAGATTTTCTAAAGAGTATTAACAGTGTTAGTGATTTTAAGGATTAACTTTTACGTGAGGCAATTATATATTAGTATTAATCAGTAATAATTATATAATTATACTATCAAATTAATAAAATATTAATTATAAAATAGAAATGGAAACAAACTACATATAAAAATGATATATGTGTGTGTGCGTGTTTAAATTATATAATTATTATTTTAATTTTATTATCATTACAATACGTTATTATATAATAATTAATTAATATTTATTTATTTTATTTCAATATTGAATTATTTAATCAGTAAAACATATATGTGACCCTGGACCACAAAACCAGTCACAAGGGTCAATTTTCTGAAATTGGGATGTATATATCATCTGAATAAATAAGCTTTCCATTGATGTATGGTTTGTTAGGATAGGACAATATTCGGCCAAGATAAAACTATTTGAAAATCTGGAATCTGAGGGTGCAAAAAAATCGAAACATTTAGAAAATAGCCTTTAAAGTTGTCCATTTATGTTTGCGATTGTACTGCATCCACTCACAAAAATATTGTTTTTATATATTTATGGTAGGAAATTTACAAAATATCTTTACTGAACATGATCTTTACTTAAAATCTGAATGATTTTTGGCATAAAAGAAAAATCTATTATTTTGACCTATACAATGTATTGTTGGCTATTGCCACAAATATACCCGTGCGACTTGTGACTTGTGTTTTGACTTGTGACTTGTGTTTTGACTTGTGACTTATGTTTTGACTTGTGACTTGTGTTTTGTGGTCCAGGGTCACATATCAGTATCGGACGACAACTGATATGAAACCATGCATCCCTAACTTCATTGCCAAGTGAACTGATGAAAAATCCTGTGTCTTTACTCCTGAAAGTTGCATAAAGTCTGTCAATCAGATTTCAATGAACTTTTTGCAGACCTTGTGCTTGCTTTCTCAGGCTGAGGGTAATTCAGTCCTGGCCTAGCTGATGTCAGGATTCTGAGATAAGACAGTCAGTCCTGTCCAATCTCTCGTGAGGAAACACATGCAGCTCAGGCAACCCTCCAGCTCTGGCTCTAAAAAAAAAGTGCATTTTGCGCTTTCTTTTCCACCCTGGCTAAGCAAGCACAGTTTCACGGGCATCTCCGAGTGGCGCCTAATTAACGGTGACACGTTGATTGCCGTTTTTTTAGACTCCCACGACCCAGCTGATTTGCTCACTCGGAACTCAATTGCTGTGTTTCTGAATGCTGTTCAAGAGGGACTCTGCCAAGACAGGGGAAGAAGGAGACGCTTTTAGACGCCCCCTGCCTCTCTGCCATCTTCAAACACTTGCCTCTGAGAGAGTGTGCCTCCGAGGTCCATCATTTTCCCAGCGTATAACTATGATTATTCGATCTAATTGAGAAGATTAGGGTCATTTTAAGAGCCTCGCATACGTAAATGTTGCAGTGTCAAATGTTCACAGATACAGATAGCCCTCCTACTGAACAGTTATATAACTTCACGGCAGAACATACCTATTTTATTCTTCAACTTTTAATCCGACTTCCATAAAAATGAACCTTCGATAATGATTTAATGCCCTTTCTCTCCATTAAGCTTGATCTTACGCCCTGAAGAATGGTTATTTGTCCTTAGCTGCCTATTTATCAGCGTCTCAACATATTAGACATGACTGAACTGAACATAGTTTCTCTGCACTGCCTGTTTTATCAAGAAACAGTTTATTATGTAATTGAATTGAATTTGTTACTTTGAAACTCTTGTGAAATCAGGCTTCCATTGTTTCATCAAGTCTCTGATGGTGAAAGGCTCCACAATGGTTGCTCTTTATATCCTCCGGATGGGATGCTGGGTTAGAAAATTTGTCAAAATTTGATCTGTGCTCAGTTTGTGCCTCAGGAAGAATACTTTTCAGTCTGATTGTAGGTTTGCTGCAGGTCCAGGACTTTTAAGCAAAATAAAATGTCAGCAGGGATGACTATACCAATCTCAATTTAATATGCAAATAAAAGTAGAAAAAAGGAGACTTAAAGGAGAACTCCGGGCAATTTTTAAGTTAATCTTGATCGTTATACCTTTGTGAGTACTGTCTATAGAAAAAAACCCGAACCGGATTGGTGCTTGCAACACGGAGCTGCTACCGCTAATGCCCAGAGCTCCCACTCAGCTAAAACAGCAGTTATGGGGGCATAGTCATAAAGAGTGTTTTTGTGCCACTTAACAGACACAAAATGCAATTAAAATGTCTGTCCAACATGAACAGGGTCCTTACATGACAACAAGATGCGTTTAAATTCACCTAAATAGTGTTATAGACGGCTAGCTGTAGTTCGCGCTGAAGTCCCGTGGGAACTCCCGTTGTAGCCGGAAAAAGGTAAATAGAAGCGTGCAGGTGGAGGAGTGTCGTGTGTGTGTGAAGAGTGTGAGGCTAGTTCTTCGTCTGTATACTCGGGTTCGAATAAATAAGGACGACCATCAAACTCAAAAGCCACTTCCATGTGTTCAAAATCTTCTATATCCTCCATAGTTACGTTACGAACCATTTCTTTCTTCATTTGTGAGCAACTGAAGCAACTGGAGCAACTTGCGTCCACCTGTACGCTTCTATTTACCTTTTTCCGGCCACAACGGGAGTTCCCATGGGACTTCAGCGCGTTTATTTTTTTAAAGAAATGAATACTTTAAATCAGCAAGGACACATCAAATGAATCCAAAGTGAAAGTAAAGACATTTATAATGTATTAAAAGATTTCTATTTCAAATAAATTATGTTCTTTTGAATGTTCTATTCATCAAAGAATACTGGAAAAAGTATTTTCATCATTAATAATAGTAAGAAATGTTCCTTGAGTACCAAATCAGCATATTTAAAGGATTTCTGAAGGATCATATGACACTGAAGACTAAACATTTAGATTTGCCATCACAGGAATAAATTACATTTTCAAATGAAAAACAGTTATTTTAAATTGTAATAACATTTCACAATATTACTGTAAATATTTACTGTGTAAATATGTCGATGAGGGAGTTTTGAATTTGTTTATATTTTGCCATGTCTCCCTCATGCTATATATTCTCATCTGTTATTCAATGATATTGTAGTATCCGCTCTTCAAATCCACATAATCCTGAGTGTGTCTCTTGCTGGATCAGGACAGTTGATTAAAAACTTCTGGGAGGCTGGCGTGTTGTCATGAAGAAAGAGGGAATGGGAAGGTGCGGGAGAGAGATAAAGACAGAAATGAGAAGAAGGCAGAAGGCAGACAGACATTAACAGCTTCAGACACATGGGCTACACTGACTTTGGTGGTTTCCGGAGTAAAAAATGGTGTGAATTTTTACCCCCTTGAAGTCAGCATGAAACGGCACCTTTTTTTTATTAGGATCAAAAGTTTGAATACTAATTTAAAAGTACCCTTTGTGTACCTTTTAAAGTTTTTTTTGTTAAAAATTAACAACATTGATATAGTGAGTCAATACATCATCGATCTTTCTTCTAAAACGTGTTTCCAAAACGTTGGTGGTAAGCCTATATTATAAGTTTATATTTTAGACCGTGTGGAATGGTTTTCACGGGAAATTGCATCACTCTAAAAAATGCTGGGTTGTTTAAACCCAATTTTGGGTAAAATATGGACAAACCCAAATGTTGGGTTAAAAATGTAATGTAAAAATTTAACCCAACGGCTGGGTTTGTCCATATTTTACCCAAATTTGGGTTGAAACAACCCAGCATTTTTTAGAGTGTAGATACGTCAGTCACCCATGCGTGTGTCGTCATATGCGTCAGATACTTGACGTGTGTATTATGTGGGAGTGGCATTGGTTGTCACAACAAACCGTGAAAGGTTGATATGGAGCAGCTAAATCTCGAACCTCCAGACAATCACCCGTTTAAAAAAAGCCAAACAGAGGAGAGTCTGTTGGAAAAAAGAGAAAGCGACAGAGCTCGTAAGAACACAAGATTCAACATGGAGATAGAGAATTGAGGGATTTGAAAAGCGACACTGAGATGGTGTTTTTCAACTCAGCCGGTTATTTTATTGAACATTATAAGTTGGCATATGTAGCTCTCTAACAGAGTTCATTGTAAAGCATTATCTATGAAGACTCATTTCATTATGGTTGTTGTAGCACTGCGCTGGGATTTATTTTCAAGGAAGTACCGTGTCTATTAATGGCCAAAGTTACAGTAACGTCTTCAAATAGTCAGCTTGAGATCATTTCCATCTAAACTGGTTATATCTCTTAAGCCTAGTATGTTTTATGAGCAGTAGGATAATCTCTTGCTCTTTTTTTTAGTTATGAGAATGAAACATACTCATCCACACAGTCACGCAGAGCCGAAGCACAAACAATGTTCTTCCAGAAAAGATTTTAAATGCTAGAGGGCCAAAAGTTACATAGTGTACCTTTAAACAAGGATTGTTCATGCAAATTATGTCACTAGCATAATAATATGACTGAAAGATGAGTTACAGTTGCTTTAGAGAGAAAAAAAGGACATTCAGTTAACCAAATGTAGATTGGTACTTGATTTTAGTAATTGGGAACTGTTTGAATGGAGAAAAGTGGACGTTACATACTGTAGCATAATGGAGTCGGATGGAAAATAGAGGGGTTGATGGCTTTTTTTTTTACAATGTTTTTATAATGTGCACCAATCACACACAATGCTCTGGACTCAGGTGCATTTAGTGAATTCAGTATTTGTGCAAATTTTATAAGGACATTAATAGATGATACTTTTTTTATAGGGTTTATCATAGTTGTTTTTGTTTCATTTAAAATTGATCCCTCATTTTGCACGCTTTGGGAATTGCACCTTGTGCTCATTACTGCTCCTCTGAACCAGTTTGGATACTCGCTGCTTTTCCCCTTAGAAAGAAACTGCCATAGAAATGAAGGGTTTGTGTGTCTGGTAAATTGGGTGAACCGGGCTGTGATGCACATGCTGCAAGGTCTCCACATGAGAAATGACAGCAATCTGGACGTTACAGTCCACTCTGCTCGTAAATGCAGTAATGGACAAAGCTGCTGCCTGGCCTGAGAAGTATGAATGTTTCAAAATATCATTTTAGAAATGGAAATATATCAATTTAGGAGCAAGAGTTATGCATTGCAGTGGAGGACTGAATTACCATGGCAACCACTTCCATATGGAGATTTATCTGTCAGATAAATTCAGAGATGACCACATAAATTCTTTAGAAAATGGTTCACCAGAATAATAAAACTCTACCGTTATCAAGTGGCCAGAAAAATCTGAAATTTATTGTGAAGAAGGTGTTGTACTTGCAAGCTTACTTAAACATTGCACTGGTGTTTGGGTGGATGCCAACGTGTTGCTGTGTGGTTGCTATGGTGTTCTTTCCGGTCGCTAGGTGGTTGCTTATCAAAAGAGCCTTCTGGTCTCTTAATATGCTCTGGGTCCTCTTCTCCAATGTAAATCTATATGATTTTATGAGCAGTTTAATCGGTTTTGTTTACCAGATGAATTTGAAAAATAATATCACACATAATATCATGGCAGTGTTATTTTCAACGCAGGCTCAAGGGAAAAACATGCCCGTTTTGATATTTCGTTGCTTTATGCATGTTTCACGACACTTTAAGAATGAATTACCTCTAGTCTTTATTTTAGCTGGAAAATGTATTCAGTGTGATATATTATAGAATTTTTTGCAAAAATGTAGGTTGTGGGACGTTTTCCAATATTGGTTATTTTACTATTATTTATACATTATAGTATGTATTAAAGGTTTGAACTAGCTTTTGTTTTTTATATTTTCGGTTTTTAATTTTGTTCTGTTTGTCATTTTTATTAGTTTTTTCATTTCTACTTGGCATTAATTTTTTATTTCAGTTTTAATTTGAGTAATTTTTATATTTAAACTTAAACTTATTTCAGTTAGTTTCAGTAAGTTTTTTTTTATTTTGTTTTTCATCTAATCATTATATTTTATTTCATCTTAAAGCTGCAGTCCGGCACTTTTTTGGGTTTAAAAATATCAAAAAAGACATTTTTGGAAAAAAACGTAACCAGCCAGTGTTCAAAACGATCTGCTTGCCTTACCTCGATTCAAAACGGTAAGCTTGTAATAATGATTTTAATTCCAGTGGTACTGGTGGATTTCCGCGGGAATTTCGAGCATGTCTTTGCGTCTTTACGTCACTTCTGTACACATAGAGAAGGAGTCCCCGGCTAGCGTGTGTGGATGATGGTGGAGATTTAGCTTAGCACTTGGTATGGCGGATCCCGAAAGTTTAAAGCGACAATCACCAGGGACAACTGGAGATTCACCAGTTGTAAAACCCAAAGACTTCGGACTTCAGAGTGGCTACAGAAAAAATATATTTTTCACGTTTTGACGTGATATAAGCGATCGTTAGAATTAATCAGCATGATATAGCTACTGCAATGCTTCCCCTCACCCCCCGAATTTGGTCAGAACAAAAGTGAATGTTACTTACTTGTTCAGATGACATTTTCCGATGAAAATTCTAATGTTGACACTTTCAAAAAGTATACTCTGAGATTGCTGATGACAGTAACGTTACAGTATCCACAGCGACGCGGCAGCCTCAGTACATTGTGTTCATCCGCGCTGTTTCATGCCGATTTACTACCCACGCACAGTTAATAATTCCGCGAATAACTGCAATTGCAGATTTCTAACAGAGATGGCGACAAAGAGGAAAAACGACAGACTGCAGCTTTAATTTCAATTACCTCAAAAAATGTTTTATTCGTTTTTATTAACAACACTGCAAATCTTGATCATCCGCTACCGCTACAGGAAACCCGTAAAGTTGATCAGTTAGAAAGTATATAGAAAATGAACCGACGGAAAGATCTAGCACAAGTTACATTTTAAAATACAGGTCTCGGTGTAGGAATTTTGAAAACGCTTACAATAACAGTATGTTGAGTTTGTCTCGCGAGCACGATTACCTTCAGGTTCTTGTTGGAACTATTAGGCTTGAGACTCTGAGCTCTCTTACTTTCTAATTTCCATTCTGAATATGCAGACATATTCTTCTAAAAGGATTTCTGTTAACGTCATAATGCAAAAGTGCAGCACAGTCTGAAAGCTCCGATAAGCAGTGTGGAACAAATGAAACTGAGGCTGACTAAAGAAGAGCTTTCAGAAAGATTTTAGAGCCAATGCATAAAGTAGAATGTATTAGACCCAAGCACAAACTCAAGCACTCAGAGAATAGTGTCCTGGAAAAACTTGCATGCTTTATTTTTTTTCTCTCCCCTCACAATCTCCAATGCACTTTGAAGTAAAACATGTAACTGGGCAGCATCTATCACAGTGTCCTGGGCATCACTTGGACCCTGTTTAAGGACAGCAGACACATTGTAAGGTTTAGTGCATGATGATGACATGACCAATTATTTCAGTGGAAGGCCCTTGAGAATATGCATGAAAAAGATTTAACTTTGAGACTGTATGAATGATAATGCAAACCCTGCAGTGATTTTAAATATTGATGCATTACGCAAGCAACATCTTTAACATTATTTCTTTCAGATTTCTACTGAATCGGTTATGTGATGATTATCAAAGCTATTGTTGACCTGAGAACTGATATCACTGCCTTTTTATCTTTTTTTTTATACCATTCTAAACAATAAACAAATCACTGCGCACGTGAGTTGTTTGCCAACCCTGACATGTACCAGGAGGAGACGCATTCCTGAATAATGAGTTATGAAAGGAAGACATCTTTATTCTAGTCTGTTGTCTGACTGCCTACAGTTCTGTGTCTGCACCAATCGCTATTCAACCGAGACCAGACAATGGAAGTCCTTCACAGCTTGCTTGAACAAGATTAGCAAAAGGACTAACCACTCAGAGGATGCCAGTGCATGTCATTATGAGAATGTCACAATCTGCTCTGGCTCTAGATCGAGATTGTTTAAAAATCGAATAGGAATGCTGAATTAGAAGCTGTTTGTTCTGTGTAGAGTCAGAGAGGAAAAGAATGGGAAGTATAGGTACAGTTATGGATGGGTTGCAACAAGGTGTAGCACTCCTCTAAGGCAAGGGCATTGGACAGGGGGTAAAAGTAAAACAAAGTTACAGTGGCTCTCATGTAGGGAGGGGCCCTGAATGCGACTTCAACCGAGGAGGACCCCCGAAACCAATTATCTTTACACAGAATCACCCACAATCCCTAGCGACGCCCCTGCTCTCAGGCCTGGTAACCTCTAGACTTCTTGACATAATGCTATGGTCTCGATCCAACTGTCCGTGAGCGGTGATACAAAAATGTGGAAGCACAAAAGTTTAGTTGACAAATAAACGGCGAAATATGGGTGCTGGTAACATGGAGAAAGAGTACATATAGTTAATTTACATTTACAACCGACATAATAAAAAGTAGGGATGGGAATCTCTAGGCACCTCACGATTCAATTTGTTTATTTTGATTGCCATTCAGTGGCCTGCAATGCGATGATAAAACGCTTATCGATGCATCTTGATGTATCTTTTTTTTCCTCAATACATGATTTCTTTGTTTTCTCACTGTGTGACTACTTTGTACTTTCAAAGCAAAGTATTTGTAATGATCTATAATGAATTTACTTCCAAAAACTGGTTGAAAAACAGCAAACTTTCAGAGCAATGTTCAATAAATTGCATAAAAGGCAGTTGCAGTGAAGCGCACAACTAAAGGAGTAGATAACAAAAACTCTTTAATGAAAAGTCTTTGATTAGTCCAAAAAAAGGAACACGCAGGATAATCTAAAAAAAAATATTACTCTCAACCAAACATTGATGATACCGGACAAAGGAAGAGAATAAAACTCAGGGCTGAAATACACAGGGAATTTAATCAAGGTGAACAGAAACAGGTGTGTGGAAACTAAAGCATAAAACACATTATTTTACTGTAAAAAGCTGTACTATGGGCAATGCGACATTTCCATTAATTGGTCCAAAACTCACAGTGGCTCTGAGCCATCAGGTCTTCCTTGTTATTGAGGTGTGCATGGCATCAGTCACGTGTCTCGAGACAACAGCACACACCAGGCAGACCAGGAGAGCTGTTTCGTAATTACTGTGAGGCGTAAACCTGTCATTGAAAGACAGTGTGTGTGTGTGCACGTGTTAGAATGGATTGTCCATGGGGGGCCACGATGAACCTCCTGCTGCGATGGAGAACAATTTGTGTTGTTCCATGAAGTCACACGCAAGAATCTCAGCTCAGCCTTTATGGCTAATCAGGCACGTGCACAGATAGACCTCAAGCACCTGCCCTTCTGTGACTATAAGTGATACTAGATAAGTCTTTTTTATGACTAGTTAAGTGCCCTTTTCTAAGTCAAAAGGGCATTTGTTTTTATACTTTAGTTTTTATTTCAATTTGACCCATGGCATCAATTCTCAATTACTTGTTGTGTGCCAAAAACGGCATGAATATCTAATTGTGCGAGACCGCATTTTTCTTTAATATCATGTGATATAGTTAAGCAATATCACATGAGCATAAGTGCCGTTTTCCCCAATATCAGCACGATTGCAAATGTAATTTTAATATTTAGATTTTATAATTTTACCACATGTTATTTGAATAAAAATAAGTTAAATAAACAACATGTCTATATACACCGTAATGTAAATTTTTACTGGTTTGGTTCTAATTCATGAACAAAAATAGTTCAGAGCAAAACAGAACAGTTGCGTCTCTTTGCAACACAGATGAATCAGCCGGTTTGAACGAATCAGTGAATTAATAGTCTTTGAATAACTTATAATGCCGCCACCTACTACAGTTTCATATAAAAGTAAAAAAATAAATAAAAAATCACATTTATTTTCATCTAAATAATAATAGTAATACAAATAATTATTTTCTGTCAGTAATGCACAACATTGATTTTGCTCAATTACCAATTACTGCATAATGCTAGCAAAAGGCATTTATTTATTTAAATAAATGAATATTAAAGTAATTTAAATGTTTTTTACATTAATTATCAGAGGGTGCACTTGAGCAGCTGCCCCCAAAAATGTATGTGCTTGGCCGTGTGGCTAATGTTAAGTTATTGGCTGTTGATATATTAGAGAAGAGCATCTCTGGAGTTGTGTCGCATTAAAACAAGGAAACCATCTTCCTGGAGGGGATCCTTTCAGTAATCAGACATGAACACCGTAAGTCCCAGAGCTCATATCTGCAGGCTAAGCACGCACACACATATTTCCTCGTGTCTAATTGGTTTCAGTTGGGTTCAATGAGAAAATTCATAACTACACAGGGGGTGGTAGTTTCAGGATCAGGGCCAGCAGGGGGCACTGAATCAGTTGAGTTTTAGTCAATCTCCTATTACCGGTAATTAGTCTCCTAATCGGCATTGCACTTTATATTCCTCTTAAAGACCACAAACAGTTGCCACCATCATGCATTACATGAGGATTAATATTACTATTGCTTATGGTGATTTAGATTTGGAGGTAGTTCATCTGGAACAGTTTGTGCTATATACATGAAGGGTACTTCAACATATGATTTTCACCTGTTAGATGATAAATCAGGTGAAAATATCTCTCAATCTTTCAATACATTGAAGGACTAACCCAAAACATACGTAGAGACTTGGACCGGTAAGTAAGCACCCAGTAACCGTCAAGAACATGACTTAATAATGCTATATTTGGAAATAATGAATCATTCTAGAATGTTTGGGGTGGTTCTAATTTTATTTTATTTAATAATTAAAAAAATCTGAAAAAGGACTTCTTACTCTGAAGACTTTTTTTAGTATGAATAATATAATTTTTGATTGTTAATATTATTAATCATATTAAACAAAATATGAAAATAATATTACAATAATACTACTTGACTTTAAAATAAAAATCATTTAATAAAACTTATAACTGTATAGTACAAATAGCACAACTAATATTACAATACTAATCTTTATGCCTTAATTGTTTTCATTTTCAAACATTAAACTATTGAGCTTTTATTTTGGCGGTTTGTCTGCAAAAAAAATGTATGCACTGCAGGTTTAAAGATAAACCTGCCTACTCTCTAAACCTTCAAACTGTGTTTATTTATCAAGCCGCTCTGAGACTCTGAAACACTGTGAGCTGCACGCGTGTAAATGAACACAGTGCTCCTGCTAATATTTTAGCATGTTTATATTAACATTCTGTTCATTAAAGTCACATCAAAGGCATCAAGTTTTCATCCATATTGCAATAATGATTTTGACAGTATCATGCAGACATATTGGCAAATGCAAAGCAACATTTTCGCTAATTCCTAGAGCATCTGAGCATTGCTGTGGTGATTTTTGCTCAAGAAAACGCCATTGTAAAAATCTAGTTTTGATTTCTGAAACTCTAAACAGAATGGTTTCATAAACACGTTTCATTTACACGACTTATCTTCACAGTTTAAACATCTGGGATGTGTTTAGGTGGGACGGTCCTGCACTGAGGTCAGCCGTTTGCTGCGCTCCAATGGGAGTTGAAGGATGAAGACAGCTGCTTGAGTTATGCAAACTATTACAGCATCACACATTCTGCAGTCATATGTCAGGTGGCTGAAATCAGCGCCAAGATAAGTAGATGAAGCCACGCCAGGGTTTACGCCATAAAGAAAAATGAGTTCCAGAGAGTGTGACGTTCGTTCATATCCTGAGAAGTTTGTGTTGTTTCTTCATCTAGGGAGGTTATGGTTTGATAAGAAGATTTGTTGTTGTTGTGAGATTTGTATATACCAGCATTTAGAATGCTAATGCATGTGTTCCTCAGCAGGATATTTGAACATGCTTGGTCTTAATTCACATGTATGCGCTGCAGATGATGTATTTGAGGAATAGTAAATGAGAGTGGACTAGGAGAGAGTTGACATTTTCATTACCACTCTGTTAATTTATGGAGGCTTGGGTCTGGATGGAGTAAAGTACCTGTACAAATCCTGGTGTCTCTCTCTCTCTTGGTTTTCTCTCTCCTGCAAGAGTTTATTCTAATTAGACTTTTTCCTTGATAATTCCACATATTGCACTGCAATCAGTTACATTTACGACATTGGCTTAGTTGGCCTCACTATTCCAATCACTGGTAGCTAAGTTATGGCACCTCATAGATTAACTCATTATTTTCATTAATTGTAGCAAATGAGTCGTCTGACCTTTTTTCAATAATCTTTGCTCCTTTTTATTCACCAGATACTTTAAGTATGTTTCACTAATGTGTGAAAATGAAAGAGGAATGGATTCTTTGTCTGTAATAGGTTCCCTTTTAAAGAGCATTTTATGCACAACAAATGTCTTGTGCTTGATACATTTAAAAAATTATACTTGTGTGAGAGATACATTACTGGTTAATAATTCTTGAATTTTTTAGACAAATGTAAATGGTGCATGTTTTTCTTTAATTGCGAGACAATTCATTTATTATTATTATTATTATTATTATTTTAAAATGTCACCCTAGCTGGAAAGCCGTTTTATTGTTTTTTGTTATTGTTTCGTTTATGTTTTATTTTTGACCCGACAGTGAAAGAAAAGCAGCTGAGCTGCTGGTGATTACACTCTCCCATACTCCCGTAATTCGAGATGGTCCTCACTGCAGAACACGAAATCCAGGGGGAGGAGTTGAATCCAGATCCAGCTCCTCCCACCTTACATATACCTAACCAATTCCCATACTTCCATTTGAGTTGTTTCACAGTCGAGCAGAAAGTAATAATAATTATTGAATGAAAAGGCTTTATCTACGTGTTTGGATTTTAGTGTACTGTAAGTAAACTCAGTGGGAATGAACTGGCTGGTAGAATTGGTAATGGCAGAGACAGATGGAGGCAGCAGTATTGGCGTGTGGGATGCTGGCATTCTTTAGCAGTGTGTGGAGAAGACATCTGCATGAGATGTGTTGTCTTGTCAGCCATTTCATCGAGGTTCACGGCTCTATGAAGCCTTACGCAAAGGATGATTAGGCTTGAAATGACTTGATTTAGTGAACTTCTGAAATGAGAAGGCAAAGCCCCTTTTTACCTTTGAGTTTATTCACATCAATTTGTTCATGTTTCAGCTGCATTTGATGTCTATGGTTTCCTGATTAAAAGCTTATCCAACACCATTTATATTATATTTGGGACTATCAATAAGAAATGAATACTTTAAAATTCTTTCTTGTTTATATTAACATTATATCCACATCAAGTCACATCAAAGGCATCAAGTTTTCATCGCATTAATGAGTGCTCATTAAAAACTCACCAACTCACTATGTGTTGCAAGTCATTTCAGATTCATTTTGATGTGCCTGAAGATGTGGTGTTGGGTTAATTGTTTGCTCTCTAAGTCTGAACCATTTAGCCCAATTTGTGGACCTGTTACACTGTATATACATAGTGGGCATCATCCCACTGACAAGATAATCAGCCAATCACAGTGGCGTGGAGGCACTGCCTCATGTCATGTGACTTTTAACCTGTATTATGCTGCTTTTAGGAGCTCCGTGAGAACACAGTAGACCAATTCCCTCTCAAACTTTATTCACAACTGGAAATATTAATACTTTACTCATCCCTTTTTTTCTCATCCTAATGTTTTTGAGAATTCACCAGCTCCTGCCTTTTTATAGAAAAGGTCTTATTAGATGATTTATTAACATTGCACATTATATTGTGGTTCTTACCATTAAAAAAACAGTAATATAGGAACTGAAAGTCACCGATTTAGTTTTTACAGTAAATGACTGTTTGGTTGATGGGAAGTGAGCCTAGCTATTTCCACTCTTGAGAGACACTGTTCGATTCTCTCTCAAGGCCTTTTCATTTGTGTGGCCTGGAAATGATGAGCAATTCCGTCATATTTAATCAAAGCAGTTTCTCGCCGAATCTCCCTTGTGAGTATCATGACTGATCTTTATTAATGACCCAATCTGGATCCTAAAACGCAACCCTTAGACTATACTGAAGAACACACAGTCCCTACCCAGCTTTCTAGCGTAGTCATTGTAGCTAAGTTAAAGTAATGATATAAGCTCTACACTGTAGGTGCAGATGGCATTGATTTCATGCAGACAGCCTCAGGGTTTCTAGTCTTTGCTAATGCAAGTTGTTTCACTTTCATTTAGCCTGAATCAGTCAGATAGACAAGCTTGCACAACTACAGTATGTGCTATTTCACTTCCTGTTGGAATGTTAGCCTATAGCCCTAGAAAACATTACTGGAAGGACTCAGTTGCAACATTTCAGACACAGCATCATATCACTTGTAGGACAACTTGTAGCCTACAGAACATTTTGACCCATCTTGCCTTAATGCCATCAAAATCAACGTGAATCAAATCTGTGGCTCAAAACTTTGACATGTGTAGACTAACTAAAAAAAGACTTTCAGCAGACTTATGCATTAAAATGGACTCTAAGTAGGCCAAACATATTAGCTCTTTGTCTTGTCTGCTCATCTTGTCCATCTTGAACTAGTAGAGGTTTACCTAATATTGTTTTTAGCGATTCATCGCTAAGTGCTAATAGCATTAACCAGCCTGGGCGCACATGGAAATTCGCACTGATCTGAGCCATAGTTTTCTGTTGTAAGGAAATTTATCTTAAACCTTTTCTGGGAATTTAAAGTTGGCATGAAACGAAAATTACGATAGTCTTTTCTTCCCTATTGTGGCGGATATCCATATCCTTGTCTTTCGGGACGGAATTAATTAGATCATTGGATCATTGTGGTTTCCTATTGCTGTGTCCCGCCCGTGTGACAGTAAACACATCATCAGAGGAGAGAAGAGATGTTAGAGGGAGGGGAACTTAGTTTGATTAAATATTACACGGGTACATTAATTAAAAAGTAAACATAATGATGTGCACAGATTTATCATTTATTATAAATACTGCACTATTATAAACTGTTTTGATTGAATTGTGAATTGAAGGGTTCGAAATGTTTAATCAGTTTCTGTTCAATTTATAAAGAATAGGTTTTATGAAGTAAATACATTTTTGGTAACCTCCTCTTTTTTTAAATGTCATTTTTAGTTTTGCTTTCCCCCCAAAACTGAAACATAGTGAAAATAGCTGAGAATGAGTCATAAACAGAGACAAGCATTTGACATTGAGGAAAGATTCAGGCTCTGCGCAGTAATCGACTGCATGAATAACAGCTCCTGACCTCTTGACCCCTTAGCTTGTATTTGTGGACGTCCTTCAATCTGCCCCCTGTGCGGATTGGCTGCATTCAGCCCGGGCTAGTGAAGATGTCCATCTGTGTGGGTTCAGCATATAGACACAATCTGCCAACCACTAGGCTAGCGCACATCAAGACCAGTGCCACAATCCTCAGCGGAATAAGCCATGTAAGGCCTTAAGTCTGATTACAAAAAGCTTTGTCATACAGTTTCAGTCTGCATTACTGCAGGAATCATCATCATCTGTATGGAATGGAGGGGAATTCCATCCCGAGCCCAAACGCAGTTTCCTGACCGCTCTCATTACTCTGTGCTGGCTGCTCTCAAGGATCACACTATTGAGTCTGTGAACCCAGCCTGCAAGCCATTCCCATCAGCAGGACTTTGAAAACTTTCATTCTCTCCGCCATAAAGGCTTTGGGATAAACACAGCCTACCCTGGGAATAGCGATGGAACGGCTCTTTAAACTTTGTTTATGCTCATCTCACTGAAGTAGGTCATTTAATAGTGTCTAATCTCCTTTAATTACACTTATAGGCTGCCAAGGTTAGACATGCAGACACCACTGCCAAAGGCCCTTATTGATTTCACTTTAAATGAGGGAAATTTCATGCAGTCAGGCCAGTCTGTGACTTAACAGAAATCAGCAGGTAAAGACACTTCAGAGATTTTATCCGTTCTTTGTGATTTCACCTCAAAGATGGCCCAATAATGAGCTGTTCTCAACAATATTGGCTCTGCTTTAGAACCTTGTGAGCTGTCTTGATTTCTGCCTTTATCGTAGGCAGTTTTAACGGGAATATGTAATCTTGTAAGTGAGGGTTTTGGAACATTCTAACTGTGACTTGTTCAAACTGCTGTCCTCATGTAAAGCGCACAGGAAACTTGATGCCCAATCGATTTAAAGTTTGATTTAGCATGTTGCTAAGCTAACAATAATTGGGAATTGGGTAAATAGTAAATGTATAAAAATTTAAATATTTTCTGTATTTAATTCTTTTTACATTTTACATAGTGTATATTTGCTTTTTGCTTTGTCTTCCAGTGTCTTTCGTAATACATTCTGGGATTGATTTGTGAAGGGCGCATGCAAAATAAGTTATCTTAGAAGGAAGTTTTTCGAGCAGAACCGTAGTGCCTCACCTTTTGCTAATTATTTCTCAGATATCTAAAAAACCCTCAGCTAACCCCTGTATTATGGACTTTTATATAGATTGTATAATAGTGAAACTTGATTAAAAAACTTAGTTGAAAAATGTTCAGCTCCTTTTATAGGTAATCTCTGTAATAATCTTTATAATGTGTTAAGCTTTTTCATGATAAATGGCAAAGAGAAGGCAATTACTGAATGTTAAATGTCAGTGTTAATGTCAATGTGGGATAGAAAAGAAAACAAACATCATTGTTCACTTTCCTGTTCTGTTGACGGGAATCTCTTCCCTATTTAGTATGATTGAATAAGCCTCGTTTCACATCACTTCCCATAACATCAGTTTCACTTTAATATGCAGAGTAAAATCAAGCTTTTTGGATGGAAATGATCTCTCAAGAGACCTCACACTGGAGTAATGTATGCATGGAATGAAACTGAATTAGAGTCCAGCAGAGACACCTTATACATCCTTAAACAGCTTATTTATTATATATTTATTATCATTTTAATTTTAGTATTTCAAATTTAGTATTTTAATATGTTATTTTGATAATATTTAATGTTTTAAAAATGTTTTATTATATTTAATGAATATTTTTTATAACAATTTAATATTAATAAACATATTTATACATATTATAATTACAAAATTAATAACATAAATATTGTTTAAAGTTCATGAATTGTTGCTCAAAGAGTATCAGCCAGGGGCAGTTTACACAACACTATTTTCAACTAAAAACGGAAAACTTTTTGAGTATTGGCAGTTCATTTACATGACAGTGGCATTTTGTGGGGCTGAAATGCAAACTTTTGAAAACGGGTTTCAAATACGCTTTTTGAAACCTATACTGTTATCGTCAGTGTAAACTACCAAAATAGTGATGTAATGCGCACGTATATTTTGTTCAGTCTATAGGCGTGTAGTGTTTGTGTACTATAAGTGACATCGTCAACTACTGGCTGTCAGCATAACACAATGTTTTTAGTCGTTTTCGCGGATCCGTGTGAACAGGGATCATCGTTCTGACAATGTTGTCGACTGTACGTGAAAAACACAAAGGAAAAACGTTTTTAGTACATCGTTGACGTGCTGTAAATGTAAATGTAGTGTTCATTTCCTGGTTGAGCTGACTAATCTCTCTGATGTTGACGCTTTTGATGAGAACTGAATGATTGATGGGAATTGAGTGACTGGCATTGATTCTCGGCTCTTAGTAAACCAGTCATCACTGGGGTGTAAGTGGGTGACTTTATGCTTATGCTTTCCGCTCTATCCTGGCCTGCAAAAAATAACATCCCAAAAGCAGATCTTGTATTTTTAAAAGGGGTTTCTTAAAACATTCTATTTATTGAACGGTAATTACTTTCCCTGATTTATGCACCTTTGCGAGTTACTTAAATATTAAAATCCACACACGCTCCCTTCGCATACTCCCAGCCTTACTTTATCAATACACATGTAAATGAGATCCGAGATTAAAATGCAGATTTCAAAGCTGCTGATGTAAGAAGTCCATCCTTTCAGTCAAACGTAAATGAGTTTGGGCTTATATGGCCGTTTTGCTGATGGTATACACAACCTCATCTTCTGTCTCCTTTTCAGTTTCTGTGTGGATTGGCAACCCCTGAACCCTGTGAGAGGGTTTGACTTTCTTTTTGAATATGAGCTGAACGGACTATTACATCGCAATTTCATGCCCCAGGGGTTATCTGATATCCTCTTCACTACATTTAGCTCAAAGTGTCTCAGTCTCCTCACCTACCCCTGATTCACTCAATGCCTCATTTCACTCTCTCTTTGCCACCACCCTTTATTTTTCAACAGTCTACTGAATGACTTGTCTCAGTGCTTTTAGCACCGTGTGTGTGTGTGTGTGTGTGTGTGTGTGTGTGTGTGTGTGTGTCCAATAGCTGAGCACAAAGTCCGAGGTGTACATACCTGCCTGATCTTTATTTCCATGACACTTCAGAGATGTTATCTGTTCTTTGTGATTTCACCTTAAGGACGCCACAATAATTTTCTGTTCTCAAAAATATTGCCTCTGATATAGAAACTAGGGAGCTGTTTTGATTTCTGCCTTTATTGTAGGCAGTCATAACGGAAATGTAATCTTGTAGGTAAACGTTTTGGAACATTCAACATCATTCAGTAGATCATTCCAACTGCATTCCTCATGTGAAGTGCACTGGAAACTTGACGCTCAATTGATGTTAGCGTGTTTCTAAGCTCTGATTGATAAGCCTAAAAATTCATTACACAAATATTGGTTAAATAGTACTTAAAAAATTATTCAATTTAAAAAATAATGATATTTAAAAATACTTGTTTATATTTCACATAATGCACCGGTATATTTGCCTTTGCCACTCCCTAGAAAAATAATATTTTAATATGAATAATATTTAGAGAACAATACCACACCAATTGGGGAAATTTCCTGGTTTTAAATATTTCTTACTGACCATGAAACGGCGTTTTTCATTTTTTAAATATTGTATCATTATAAATGTATTATAATAAATGATATTGATGCTCAAAACTACGGTATGTATTTTTTTTACTGCAAATGTATATTTTAATATAAATATTAGTTAGAAAATTATACCACACCAACTGAGAGAATTTACCCAGCCTTAAATTTATAATAGCTTTGAAAGTGCATTATATTCAATAAAAAAATATGGCAATGTATTATTTAGCGGTTTCCTCCTTATGACAAACAACAGTCATTATATCACTCCCAGCATCACGTGAATGATGAACCACGTCTCGCTGAAACTGCACCTGTCACAAAAGCATTGCGAGAGACTTTGCGAGATTTTGTTCTTCATATTTCAGTTTTGGGGGATTTATGCAAGGAATACTTCACATGTGTCCTCACTTGGAGCTCAGGAGCAAAAAAACAAAAAACAAAAAAACAAACCCATACTGTAGATTATCTTGCTTGTAGACAATCTTGCTTGAAATGTATACTTTCAGTGGTCATTGTGATGATAAACACTTATTTAGTGTATTTTTAGCACTTTAAATAGCATTTCTAGTCATCATAGGAGGTCTCATTTACTTTGTTTGAAATCTTTGATTACGGGTTGTCACATTATATGCAAATTTTGCTTAGCACTGTATGAAACCTGAAAAACAAAGGACGAAGTATTTTATTTTGAACTGTGACTCATCTGAATGTAATTATTTTCATTAAACCCTTCACAGCATTTAAATATCACCGCAGACACAGTGAACGTTTTTCTTTCAATCACTGCTCAAATCTCAATAGCTGTAGTCAAGTATTTGAGAAGTATTTACCAACCTCACAGCACACAAAGAAAACACTGGGTGTTTTTCATTCAGGTGCTTTAATGAGTAATCTTCACTGTGTTGACAGAGCAAAGTCCATAAGCGACTTAAAAAGCGAAAAGCAGAGGTTTTTAAGAGCGTGAGTCATTTAGCTGGGCAAGCGACTGAAAGTGAAAGGTACAGGACGGCCTTAGTTCATTATCCAGCTTAAGGGCTTGCACTTAAATAGTAGACCTCAGGTGAACGCGCGAGACCCAGCCAAGAGCCGCAGCAGCAGCACCCTTACGCCCACTTTCTCACCCTGAACCTCCCTGAGGTATTTTAAGCAGGATTTCCTTAGTACTGTGCGTACAGCTCTTTGTATAGTATATGTCCTTTGTACCTGCTTTACTGGAAAGTGCTTAGTCATTATTAGTCCAGGGGCGGCCGTGACCACAATTTCCTTAGTTCAGTCATTTCCTCCTCTATAACCCTGGAGGGCACGATTTTTCACTTCATGAAAGTTGTATACGCTTATGACTTTACAAACCCCTTTGCGAAATCTGTAAGATTTAAAATACTGTAGGCTATATATGTAGGAGATAATAAAAACGGAGTTTGTCAATTTATTTAGTACTGCCCAGAGCAAGTTGCATAACAGATATTTAAGTATATTTAACTAGACAAAATAATGAATGAAATGTAGGTAAATAAATAAAAAACAATGCACTTTTATGACCCTTATCATTTTTATTTAATTATAATTATTTTTTATTTTACTTCTTTTTATTATTTATATTTAGCTTCACCTGTGCTAAATAAAGCTCAAAATGCATTTTAACCACCCTTATTATTATATTATATTTTATTATATTGCAATATTACCCTTCTTATTTTTATGTTATTTTAGTAGCTTTATCAGTGCTAAATAAAATAAAATAGAATAAAAGAAATTCACTCAAAGTGATCAAAATTGCAGTTTTTATTTAATTGAATTTTTTATCTTCATCAGTGCTAAATAAATAATTGCATCTTTTATTACACTTTTTTTATTTTAAATATAATAAAGATTCTTAATGACATTGAAATGAATTCCTTATGTAAGAAACCTGTTTTTCTGGCACAGTCGTCTCAGCTTCAGCAGAATTATTTCTCTAACACTTTCGATTCTGCAGTGTGTACTCCCTGACGTGGCGCCCTCATGACCCCAACCTCTCTATGGTCTGTCTTTGACTTTGTTTTTTCCCTGTCTATCTCTCTGGTGCTTTGTTGTAAGCGAGCCCTTATAATCAGTGTTTCTGGCTAAATTAGAATAATTGCTGTGGGTGAGCGTCTGAGGTTCTTGACCTTTTCTTCCGGGAGCGTGCAGTCTTATAACTACATTACAGCCAATGAAGTGAATCCGCTGAAGGATGAGAAAGGAAGGCACATTAACCAAGCATAGGGACACATGACAGTTTGGAGGGGGAGGGACTGTGTGTTAGGAGGATGGGGGTGGGGATTTGAAACCCAGACAGCCAAAGAGCACGCTCGGCTCCGCCCCCTCATAAATAATGCACAATGCTTCGGGTTGTCCCTGCTGATTGGAGTCAGCTGGAGGAAGTGGCTGGTTGCTGGGTTTACCGGCTGACTGAGAGAGCAAGTCCTGCCTAGTATTGTCTCATTCGCTCTGTGAGTGTGTGTATGCGCGCGTTTGCCTCTGTCTGTTCCAAAGAAGGAACTTGGATGTAGGACAGTTGGATCTTCATCGCATCTTGTTCCGCACCACTTCCGTGTTTATCAGCTTCACCTGGATTTACACAGGGGACATGTAACCTCTCCAGCAAGGCTTTGTCTGTGTGTGTGTGTGTGTGTGTGAGAGTGTAAAGGAGGGGACCACCTCCTCCTAAAGGATTCACCAATGCATTCCTGTTGGAAAATGAAGATTCAGGTACAAATGCTGCTATGTTTTGGTGTTGTCTTTCCTCTGTTTGTCTTTCAGCCTCTTGCGGCCGAGGCTGTGTGTGTTTGTGTGTGTGTCATTGTGCTCATGTGAAAGGGGAGCTGTGCGATTGCTGTCTCCATGGTTGCTATTGAGAGGCCTGTTGTTGTGTTATGGAGATGAGGGAGCTTCTGTTCACTAGTGCCAGTTTCAGCATCAGCTGTGAGCAGAATGCTTTTTAAAAAAAATAAACAATGCTGACATTTATTGTGCATTTTTGTGCTTTCTATTCCCTGGTTGTGATTCTCTTTCCACTGTCTAATTCTCGCTGTAAATGTGTGCTCCGGTGAGGGCTTTTATATTTGCTAGCAAAACAGCACTACTGTTGAATTAGTTTTTTTTTTAAATCTCATGTTATACTGGCCAACCAGATGCTGAGCTTATGTTTAGCTACACTTATAGAGCACTTCCTTTATTTTCACCTCTGTGCATCAATATAGGAACTGTAATTGCATGTTTTTGGGGGGTTGCAGACATGCAAACAAACTCGGTAATCAATCATAAAGTGGCTGGGAAGATTCATTAGTTTCAGATGCAGATTAGTGTATGGTTTTGGCACTTATGAACTTATAACCAGGCATATAATATATTGAACCTTAAGTGGTGACTGAACGCTGTGCCAAATTTTTCTTAATCATACAAAAATATCCTTAATTTTAAGCATTGACATTTTTCAATATTACTATGAGACCAAAAGCACCAAATACAATTATTAACATTACACAGGCTGAATCTCCTGTTTTTTTTAGGTTCATGTAGGGATGCACCAATATTAATATTCTTGCAGAGACTGATAAGCTGATAATTGATTTCATTGTATGGCTGATAACTGATAAATGACTGATATTAAAATCCTGTGTGACTTTGTATAGCTTTCTTCTGTCAAGCACAAAATAAGATATTGTAACGAATGTTGATAGCTATGGTTTCAGTTCCCATTGGCCTCCATTGTATGGACAAAAAAATACAATGGAAGTCACTGGAAACTGAAACGATAAATGGTTAAATATTGACAGTATGAGTTAATGTATATTCATATATATCTCTAATATCTTCCGATAACTAATATGGTACTGAGTTATCTTGCATTCCTAGTTTAATGCATTTGGTAGCGAATAACTCATCAATCAAAACACACTGGTTGCATCCTAACATCAGGCAATGGCTTCGCAGGCAGCATTTGTGCACACAGGTATCTCACAAAACTAATTTCGGACAGACTTCTGAATAATTATACACAGTACACACACATTTATTATGTAAGCACAAACTTTTATTTTGGATGTGATTAATCGCGATTAATCGTTTAACAGCCCTACTTTGGAGATAACTAAGTGAATATTTAATGACTAACTATAGGAATTCCTCTCTAGAAATTACACCAATAGTGGAAAATGTTGGTCATAAACACACAAATTGACCACCAAATGCAACAAATCTTTATTTTTTTACCTTAACTGTTACAGAAAGGAACGCACAGGATCGTGGGATAGCAAAGTCAGCGAGGGGCACATCTATGCTGCCTTCATATTGATCAGATGACGGTATCTCACGAAACAGGAAGTGAAGATAACATTGGATTTGAACTATGTTTAACAACCTGTCATTATACTACCTGTACATTTATGTCATTTGGCTTCTACCAAGTGACTAAGATGAATTTGCACCAGAATTTTGTAGAGTTTGATTGGATATCAACACTGAAAGATATGGGACAAGTTTTCTTCAGAACAGACGTGTGACCCATTAGCAATCTACTGCTTTATGCATGTTTGCAATGACGGACACATTAGTTCGGTGATTTGTACTTTCTCTCATAGCCATTATGAGTCATTAAATCTCAATGATGGTTTGTTAAATAAGGCCTGTTAATATACTGGCTCATTACACTCAGTAATCTCTGACTTCGATTTTTGAGTTGTTCCGACTGAAACATCCCAGCAATAGAAACACACGTGTCTGTGACAGAGCACGAGCAAATCGCATCACTGATGGCCGGTGGCCGCACAAAATCGTAGGCTTTGTGTGAAATCCCCTCGTTGGAGGGGGCAGACTGAGATTAACGGTCACATGACCAACCCCGCCCCCCAGCTTAAAACCTGTGGGATAGAGGAAATCATGAGCGAACACAGGAAGTGTGCCTGTGTCAACAACAAAAAAATGATCCGGCCATCTTCGTTCGAGACCAGAGAGACAGACACAGGCAGATAGACATTCTCATTAGGGATGACTCAGTGATTTAAGGGAGATGTGACTGAAAAGCCTTAGGGTTCTGCTGTACATTACAGATTATCCCTATTACTGCCATGCGGTTTCTCTTCTACCTCTCTACCATCTGATTCACAGGAGCCCTACGTAGTGCTCAGTTCTCCCTACACACTGAGAAGATGGATCTCTTCACTTAGCAAAATCTGTTCGATTGGGATGACCTGCAACATCATCAAATTTCAACGTCAAGACAGTACTTGAGTTGTGCATGGGCTCAAAAGGCGAATTTGATAACATTAGCTCTCTCTCTCTCTCTCTCTCTCTCTCTCTCTCTCTCTCTCTCTCTCTCTCTCTCTCTCTCTTACTTCTATATATGACCTCTGAAGGGTCATAGGGCTGGAGCCTATCCCAGTACCTTAGGCCGAAGGTAGAGGAAAGCAGTTAAATGTGTATATATATATATATATACACAATTTAAATGTGTATATATATACACATTTAAATTGATATAATGTCATACCCCTGAATTTAGTATTACATTTCTGGTAAGTTTTAATCCAGTTTAGAGGGGAGTATTATCAGTGAATAATGGCTTAAATTTAGCGCACGCAAAGATATTGTATGACTTGGAATATAGCGCACAATTTAAATGTACACTATACTATTCAAAAGTTTGGGGTCGGTAAAATGTTTGAATGTTTTTGAAAGGTCTCTTATGTTAACCAAGGCTGCATTTATTTGATCTAAAATACAGTAAACACATATTGATAAATATTAATACATATTAAAATAGCTATTTTCTATTTTAATATCATGTAGACTGTAATTTATTCCTGTGATGTCAAAGCTCAATTGTTAGCATCATTACTCCAGTCTTCAGTGTCACATGAAACAATTATTATCAATGTTAAAAACAGTAATGCTGCTTAGGAATTTTGGGAAACATTATTTTCAGGATTCTTTTATGAATAGTAAGTTCAAAAGAACAGCATTTTTTGATTAATTTAATGCATCCTTGCTAAATATAAATAACTAATTTCTTAAAAAAAAAAACTTGTAGTGTAGGCTACATCAATATGTATAATATGTGTAAAATATATATCATTATATAATCCATCCTACTCCATTTAGTAATAAATGACTACCGTTTAATCTGAAAATATGTGACTGGAGGGAAATATTATGCAGTAAATAATGACTTACATTTTGCTCATTTAAAGCTATTTTGTCACTTGGATTGATATAGCTCAATTTATATGATCTATTGTTGTTGTCATTTTTGGAGCTTGACAGATGTGTTAACTGAACTTGCAAAAAAGCTCTTTGTGATCAATAGGAATACATAACAGGTTTAGAACGACATGAGGGTGAGTGAATAATGACAGCATTTTATTTTTTGAGTGAATATCCCTTTAAGTTGAGCTGAGGCGCCGCAACTGCACAATGATGTCATTTATGCACTCAAACCTTATTATCATAAATATTTGCATAATAACTTGCTTATATCCCTGTTTATGTTTGCTGCATTTCCAGTGTCATGTGGTTTGAGAGACTGAAGCAGATTGTTTATCATCTATGAATGACCTCGCATTTGCATTTAGACATGAGGGAACCGTCCAGCGGGACACTGGGGAACACAGAGGTCCTAGTGTCAGAAAACGAATTAGTCTTGACTAGCCGGAGTTAATTAGGAGTGTATTTTATTCCAACATCAGAAAATAATAAGTAATCTGAAAGTGAACACCAAAATAGAGTTTTAGTTTCGTTTTTACATAGGAATGTAGTTTCTCTTTGAGATTCGAACAATAACAGGCCTGCAGTTGTGGGCTGTTATATTTGGACGTTGTATTACAGAGGATTTTTAATATTACGTTCTCTTGCGTTCTCTTACTTTCATTTCACTTGCTCATTCTTTCGGAGGTTTAATGTTCAGAATTCCTATTTATTGTATACTAATGTAATATTCCCATTACCGATACGACTGTAGGAGGCAATTAAGCGTGTGGTCACACTAGTACGTCGGTTCGTTTGGTCTGGAGTTCGGACCAAAAAAAACAATTAGTCCTTGTCCGCTTAATGTTCAAATTGGCATTTTTAACACCGAACCTAAAGATGCCAAACCTAAAGGCATAGGGGTAAATTCACAACCTTAGCTTTTATGACGTATTGCCTATTTTGAGACGGAGCTTACCGAACATTCAAAACAACGCTGTGTGCTGGAATAAATGCTCTCGTTGTATAAGCATAGCCTACATATGATGGTATTTTGACAAGCTGAGAACTCGTGAAGAGCTTATATAATGTGTAAAGGAGTCAAAACAGCACCAGGAATCCCTCCGTCACACACACAAACGAAGATCTTCTGCGGGGAGACAAGGTTCTGATACCTGTACCGAACTGTGATGGGCAACATCGCGACTATGACGAGAATAAACATTCTGTCCTTTTTATGGTCTCGTCTTCCTGTTTTTGGTTCGTTTACATCCGTGTTGCGTTCAGATTTCATTCGAACCGCCAAGACCCAACTTTTTCCATAGAACCAAATATGCCAAGTGTGAACACACCCTAAAGCAAACATTGTGACACTTGCATTGAGTACGAGGCAATTTCCAGTTTAGCGGTTTATTTTTATATCTGTTTTGATTACATTGTAATTCAAAGCATTCATTATATAATATAATGACTTAATATATATGTATATGTGTATGTATATGTGTGTATGTGTGTGTGATTATATATGTGTGTGTGTTTTTAACCACAAGTATTTTCTCTTTTAGTTGAACATTTACTTTGTCTTCCATGTCATACACGCTGCTAAATATAATTGCCAGTTATAAATACCACTAGTTAATCCAGATGTATTTAACAAATCCACATTTAAAGCTTAATGCTTTAAGTGTACTTCTTCATTCCTCACTCTGGTGTAAATGTAGTTTGTGGTTGAGTATGGTTAAGTGAAACAGATGTGTGGATGTTAAGTACAACCCTGTTCCCCATTTCAGTTGCTGAGAAATGACTGTTTCCTGTGATTCGGTAGAGACAGTGCTCCGGTCAGCTGAGCTGATTCTAACTGTTCTTTTCGGATCATGTGATCTCGGGTTCATGGGCCTCAGAGGGCTGGCGTTTGTTTGACAGGTCAGATGGGTAAACTGCTGCTCTCAGCTGAAAAGTGACCCATAATTGTTGTCATTGCCCAGTATATGAATCCTTCTCTGCCTGTGTGCTGATTATTTGATATGGAAATTTGAGCTTCCATTGTGTAAAAATTTTGAGCTCAAACAGGAAAATGCTTCCAAGCGCACTTCCTGTAAGATAGGGTTACATTCCCAGTCTCTCAGCATGAAAATCGTTCCATGCTATTTCGATCTTTTCTGCAATCAAATTATCCACTATAAGACATTTTAATGTTATTTGGGTTGTAAATGAATCCTATTTATGCTGACGTGTAATTTTAGAAATCATAGAGCAGATTGTAATGTGTGTGTGATTCAAAGCTTTTGATTAGTTTCAATTATATGTTTGAATGGGGTGCGATACGCTGAATTGCAAATCTAATCACTTGTTGATGTCAAGTTAAATACTGCATGAAATTCAATGCAGAAGTGATCCCAGATCCCAGCATGCTTTGCTTGTGCGTGACATGACAGGATTTGAAAGTTTCTTGTTAAGGCTGGTTTGACTCTCACTACTGCTATTTGTGAAATCGCTCTGATCTGCTAGATAAATAAACAAACTGTGTTTCAGTTTTGATGTGCACTGCATAAACTAAACTAAAACTAGATACAAAAAATAGAAAAAAAGACAAACTTTCATGTCTTGAGAGAGCCTGACCAGAAAGCTTTAAAGGTTGAATTTTGAAGGTTTTCAGTTTGAAGTAGTTTGAAGTTTAATGTAATTTGTAATGTTGCTTAAAGTTTGAAGGTTTTGAAGGCAATAGCATATCAGAAAAACAGATTGTTGCTAGAATGTTTTTAGCATGAATTAGCACATTGCTAAAATGTTGTTAGCATGAATTAGCACATTGCTAAAATGTTGTTAGCATGAATTAGCACATTGCTAGAATGGTGCTAGCATGATTTAACACATTGTTGAATTAATGCATTGCTAGCATGTTTCTAGCATGAATTTGGCCATATCTAATTATTATACAGCATCTATAGTGGTTACGGCCCTGCTGTGATGTAAGCCGAAGGCTATTTAAGCCTATGTGTCTTACTTCAACATTCTGTTTCAGTGGGATTTTCGTCAACACGGGACAGAAAATTGTATTCAACTATTTCATGGTCTTTAATGCTGTTTTGCCCTCTGTCCCTCTGGACTCATTGTTGGCATCATAATCAGAACATCTATTTTTCCTGTGTCTGTTTACTGTGCATGGCTTAATTTTGTTGTGGTGGAGGATGTTGCTGCCTTGCAGGAAGCAATAATATGTAATATGACGTGCGAGTCGCTTGATTATTGTCTCCTGAAAGGAAATATCTGTAACTAAATGCGAAAGCCAAAATTTCATCTGCCTGATATTCAGGCTGCATTTCACCCTTCCTTCAGATCGTGATGTTTGTTCTGTTGATTTAATTCTGCTGCTTCCTTTTCACAGTCTTCATTTTATTTAGCTTTCTCTCTCTCTGTTAATACACACAGACAGTAATAACTCTCTTAATAATAAGTAAGGAATAATTGACAATGTGCTGTTGAATTACTAGAAAATAATACACACCTTTGGTAATGTGGCCATGACGCAAAACAGAGTGTGCATTATTTTCTAATAATTCAACGGACCGGAGTCAATTGTTCTAATACTACGGTTACCACATCTTAAGACAATGTTCAGAATTTGTATTTCAAGACATTTGTCAGGTTTTTGTCCTTAAAATGCTCTTATGTTCAGGAATTAATATGCATCTCATCCCATTCCTCCGTTGTTCATTTCAAAACGTAATTTTAGAGCTAGTAACAGAGGCTTTAGCCAATGATGGCAGACTAATGCAGTCATTAATGAGAGAGCGAGAGAGCGAGAGGTTAAGCATAGTCTCTCAACCGTGTTCGGCAGCAGCAGTGTATCTACTAATAGCTAAACTGTAAGTTTATCTGCTCCAAGAACAGCATCGTTATTACCTCACTAGAGAGAAATGTCATGTAGCTTTTAAGTTGCTAAACTATTTTACTGATAAAATCGCTAGAGCACCATGTTTCTGTGCGAGCGCTTGTCCGTACGTACTGTATGTGTGTGCTTTTGATTGGGAGAAAGAGAGTAGCCTATGTGCTTTTCCGTACATAAAGCTTAATTTTGTGGCAAAAATATGGAAATAATTTTGTCATTTTTATCCTATTGTTTGCTATATTTATTTGCTTGGTCAGTGTCGTTGTGGATTTTGGTTCTTTTGTTGTTAGTCTGTAAGGACCTTTGAAATAATTTGGCGAAGTGATATGGAACTTGCGGTCAAAACCTGCCTGGAATTACTGAAAATAACTGCACTCCTTAGAACGTTTGTCAACCAATCAGATTCAAGCATTCAAGAGACCCATAGTATAAGAACCAATAATCTCAGCACAGATGATTGAGTAAATGCATAGCAGTTTTGCTCTTAAGGAACGATTAGTTACCTTTTATTGTAGTAATTATTAGTTAATTATTAATATAATATTCATAATAATGTTAATAATAATTAACAGCCATGTCCCTGCAGGGTTTCCGCGGAGTCATAAAATGTCAAAAATTTAATAATAAGAATTTTAGGCCATAAAAAGTCATAAAAACGTCCGGATTTTCTGTACAAGGTCATAAATTACATTTAGCCACGTCTTAAATTCATATGCTCGTTCATTCATTGGTTCTACCATTGCATTTCCCCCCCTAAAATGTGCTGGCGGCATAATGTTAAATGCTCCAAAAGCGAAACGAAAAAACTAATTTGACCTCAGTCACGAGATCCAGTGAGAAGCGCTTGAACACAAATGTCTCAGTGATTTAAACCAGTTTAAAGGCAGATGAAACAGCGCTGACGAACAGGAGAAACACTGCGCAACGATACAGTCAGAAGGCTTTTCCGTCTACAAATTCCCATTATTTACCATGGATTTACTGTAACGTTAGCCTATTAATATTAACTGCACCATGTGGGATATACTGAATTGTATTATATTATTATTGTAGACAATGTATTAGGACTAATGAATATAATTACAGTATTTAATAATGTATTTAGGCTACTGTTTTTCATACATTTCAGGAAGATATCAAAGTCAACACAAAGACTTGACCCCCATTAGCACATGCAGAAACTAAGAAATTAGTTTTCCAATAAAGATATTTATTTGTTAATGTCAAATGTTTGAATGTTCTACCTTAGATTTGTGAAATGTTCCCCTGTTTGGCAAGTGTTTGTCATGATATGTTCTGACAATAAAGAGTACCGGTAGTCTAAAACCACAATTAACGCTCTACAACTTTCACTTAGGAGCAAAAATATGCCTTTAAACTTGAAAGAAATAAAGATTAGACATTTATCGTGATAATTATCTATATCGACTAATATAAAAGTTATTTTTCGTAATTCGTGCAATAGGTCATAAATTTAAATCATAATGGTCATAAAAAGGTCTTAAAAAGTCTTAAATTTGACTGACTAAACCCTGCAGAAACCCTGCCCTGTCACATCTGAACGTTTATACTCTGTGAACTGTTACATTTTAAGAATACTTTACAGTAAGATGGGAAAATTATACTATGCAATGTCTTGGAAATTGATCAGGGTTGAGTTTGTTATATATCATTCATTGCACTTACAGTTTCTTAAATTATTACACTTTGTTGTACCTAAATATCTTATCTTTGTACCCAAATATGTTTTCTGGTATACCCATACCTGAGATCCATTGTTACTTTTCAAAGGGTCCACTATCTGAACACCCTAACAACATCATTACAATGCTCTGGCAACCAGCTAGAAGCAATGTTGTAGAAGAGCCACTCACATTTTCTTCAAACAATGCAATCATTTTTTGACTATGATGCTGTCCTGTTAGTCAGAGTCAGTCTTTCTCACCCTTTTTGCACCAGATGGCTTAATATTCGAAGATTCAAGTAATTTGAAAGTTATTAACTGGCCTAAATTTAGTTTATTATATGTTGTATTATCTGTTTGATTTTGAAAAGTGTACAATAATTTACATTGGGCATGTATAGTTATAGTAGAATTTTTTCCTCAAGCCTTTCTTAATTTGTGACGCTGGTATGGATGCTGTTTATTTTTGCTCCTTCATCTCCAAAGCTGAACCATGATCACATCTTTTTACCGTAATGCTTTGAGGAACCATGCGTTTCTTGTTTTGGTTATGATAAACCAGTTCTGGGAATTTCCTAAGAATTTGATTGTGCCATTAAAGGCCATTCAAACATTAACTGGCAGGAAGTGCAGAGTAGAGAGATGAAAATAGAAATACGAGTGATGGTGGTGATGTTGTAGCAGTGCTGTCTCATTTGTGGTCCGTTCCCCCTGACTGCCGAGCTGTCTGCTGAGGCAATGAGACATGGAGATGGGGAATCTTCGAGATGGAGGAAGAGAGCAGCCAGCTGAGGAAGTGTAGATGGCCATCCGTCACAGGTCTCCACTCACTCAGTGCTGATAACAACCTCTGCTCACCCAGTAGGATAATTCAATCTTCTCCTTGAGCCAGTCATGGCCATCACTCTCTCCTCGGAGACGGCCCAGATACCAGAAACTCTCAACAAAGCTTTACCAAAGTGTGACTGTGCAAATCATGAAGTCACATTGCTGAGATATTGATGTGCATTCAACAACTGAGACTTACATATTTTTTTAAAAACCTGGCATGACACAATAAAGCGATTAAAAGCTAGTCATCCAGAGTTTCTGTTGACATATTCTTGCTTTATACTTATATGGCCTTATTCAGAGTGTGTGTGTGTGTGTGTGGTTTTCATTTTGGGGTTTGGGTTATGTCATAAATGTAATGTTCTTTTTATTTAAAGGGATTAAAAAAAGAAAGTATTTAACAGGAATAAAGAAAAGGCAGATGGTAGTAATAAAATCTGTTGTAAAATAATGCATTTGCTTTTTTATTTTAAAATATGCACATTCACTCTTAATCGTATGCCTAACATAGCTCTGTTTGTTTCTTGTCTCTCACATTCAATTGCGAATTACATTACAAAGATAGCATAAATTATATACAGTAGTCTATTTTCATTTTGAAATTTGGCAAAACTGAAATAGTCAATTCATTGAATATTAGTAATTTGGTCTCATTTGAATATTGGGGGGAGACTTGTTACTTTCAAGTCAAGGGGATGATACACGGGGCAAGTTTTTGAGCAATGTTGCTGGGCAATGTTGCCATCAACAGGCAACCAGGTGAGACACAGGGCCCACTACCGATCTAAATTATCCATATAGAAATTTGTTGCCCATTCTCAATGGGAAAGTGCCCAAACAACATCGCTCAGCAACATTGCTCAACAAGTTGCCCCGTGTATCCAGTGGATAGTCTCGCGTAGCCAGACTTTCAGACTGATGACAGAAGGTCGGGACTCCATAGCAGCTTTCATTGGCCAAGGACCGCAAGATTGACATGTAAAGCAACCTATCATTGTTAATTTTGCTCAGCATCATGTTTAGGGGTGTGAAAACGTAAAGTTGTTAAAGTCAATTATAACGTACTCCTACGTTAACAGGAGTACGCATACAATTCATTCAAGAATTTAGTGCAAGTTAACTGCAACAGTGGTGCTGTGAGCTTCACATACTTTTGACAATCCAGCGTTTAGCTGATCCTAATAACTTCTCATTGTCACAGTTATAAACGCGACAGCTTTCTTTTTCCTTAAGGGGTTTGACGTCATGACTGCTTTGTTTCCAGGCGGACCGTAAAAGAGTGCAACACACACGTTTCCCGGAAATCCTGGAGAAATCAACCAATCAGATGACGACTTCGTTGATGATGTCTGAGGCTGAGACTACCCTAAAGTTGATGTCTATGGTAGTTACTGCATAACTGTGAAACTTGAACTTGAAAACTTCTGATTGGCTGTGTATGTGTAGCTCCACAAAGCATATTTGTGTTTGATGTAGACAGACCGATCACATGTTGCTTGAAACTTCTGGGGTGCGTTTCCCGTCCATCGGCATAACTCGCTGCTGAACTGCCATAGTATGATGCATCGTTGAAGAAATCAACTAGCTTGTCACGAAACTTTACTGTCACAAATTTGACGTTTGAGATGTTATTAATGCTAGATTTTTTGCTTTAAATTACGGACATGGCATCTGAGGACTAATTCTCATTTTTGTCAGTTATTTTGCTTTATTTCCAAATTCAATCAATACGTTCTAGAGCACATGCGCACTCTTCAAAAACAGCGCTTTTAAATCTCTTGAAAAACTAAAAGATGTAAATGACATTTGTATACAGTATATTCTAAATAATATATATATAGATGGCACTGAATGCCAGCTTGCTTATTTGTCTCAAGATAAGGATTTATTAAGTCCACTTGTCATGCAAACAAGAAACTATTCTTCTAACCACAGGTCGAGAGCTGTCGTTCCACACAACTTGGTGATGCTGTTTGCGAATGTTCGTGAACTATGTTTGGGGAAACACTGACTCGTTGTACCATGCTGATAACGACGGAACTTGCGACCATAATTGGCTAACGATGGTTTCGGGAAACACACCCCTGGTTAGGACACAATGATAGCAGTGTATAACAACAGAGTCAGGTATATTTCCCAAACAACTATATTCAGGACTGTTATTAGCAGTGTAACCTCCGACAGTACACCCACTAAACGCCCACAGACAGTTCAAGGACCATTTGATGCACACTGCAAGAGTAACCTGAAATCACCCGTTCCAGTAGATCCGAGGTGTTCAAACTTTTTGATGGCAAAGCCCCACATATGATGATATCATTTTGAGGACTCCATTACCTAAAATATAAAGCCACCTACTGTACGTATTTTCATAAAAAGCAGTACGAGAAAAATCTTAATGTTAAGTGTCATATTATTAAAAGTGTTATTATCCTTCATTTATTATCCTAAATTAATTTAATATAATTAATTATACTAAAACCAAAATGAATTAAAATAGTATGCCTATCTTTCAAATAAAAAAAATATTTGTTAGTAATCTCAAAAAATTAAGTTGCACTCGCATTCTTGTCACAAAATGGAAGAAAAGAGCTGTTGCTACTTCCATTTCATCGCAACTTTTATGTAAAGACAAGTATTTTAGACCTTTTTTGTGTGTTTCCTATTCTATTTCAATGAAGTTAGAGCTAGTAGACCTCTGGATTAGCTCAAGTTTCCAAGATTCTTGCCGTTTGAGTCTGAAAAGCTTATTTAAGACTTTAGTTGAGTAATTTATTAGAAAATAAACAAGATATTGACCACACCTGTATATTCTGCTTTGTTAAAAGCTAGTCCCAGACTAAAATGCATTGTGCTGTTTGAGCTGTAAGCAACTTGCACTGACATATCTTAAAATATGTCAGTGCCATTGTTTTGTCTCAAGACGCATACCAGTATTGCTTTTTTCTATGGCACATTTATCAAATCTACTTAAACGTCCTAATTGAACTAAGGCCTCATCCTGGCTTAATATAAGCCGTATCTGTGAAACCAGGTCTACATGTTGGTCAGATGGTCTCTTCCAGTCCAAGTAGGTGGTTGTGAAGCGACCTATGAGAAGCGTTTTCCCAATTATGACAGATAGAGTATACAGTAAACACTGGCACATTTATATCCATGGTAATATCTAGCAGTTCCTCAGGTTTCTGTGGATCATATGCCACAAGAGTGAGACTAAATGGGGCAGGATGCCTAACTAAACCTATATTCAATGTAGTCTGAGACCAGGAAGACGCCTCACACACTGATAGGAGCAGACAGAAGCCACAGAGACCGCTGCCATGTTCACTATACTCTTCTTTAAAAGCTTGACAGTGTTATCAGAGGCTTATGTTAACATGCGCTCACTGAGATGGTGGAGGGGTGCATTATTTGAACACACTGAGTGATTTGTATATACCTCAAACTTCACTATGCTGTTTTCTCCTCTAATCGTCCCTGTCAAATTACATTCAAGCACCAGGCATGCATTTGTCATCTCATTATATTATCCGTGCACTCATGGCAACCTTGGAGTCTGGCTCATTATTCTGGATCTGCCCACACACTTGATGAAGCCTGTGCAGATCCATAACAACAATGTATTAGCACTTGATTTCTGCCGTTGCTGTTTACACAGCCACACACCTGAAGTGCTTGTAAACATCCAGCCACATATTCTGCATTTTATGACCATTTTCTTGTTAGTTTATAGTTGTTGTTTTTTATTTTATTTTTAAAAATGTCCTGTTGTGTATGGGGAAACGGCAAAAGCAGGACGAATCAGTGCAAATCGATTAACCCAAACAGAACGGACAGTGCAGAGCGTGATGAGCACCTCGAGCATGTGTATTCTTGTGTGGCTCAATGGATTGTGCCGCTCGGAACAATCTGAACACCGCTGTGCGAACCAGTTTGCAGTGCTGTGTGACCCATTTCAATTCGGCACGATCTCTGTTATGAAAGCCTATGGGAACCTCAAATTACTTTACTTGTTGAAACCACATCAAGCGTGTTGATGAGGAAAACGGTTCAATTTACACTACCTTCCTTAGGTTTGGGACCAGTACGATTCTTTTTCTTTTTCTGAAATTAATACTTTTATTCAGCTAGGATACATTAAATGTAACCGAAAAGCACAATTTAAAAGCATTTCAATTATTTTATTATAACATTTTAAAATGTTTAACATGTTTAAAAGATTTCCATTTCAAAAACTGTTCTTTTGAACTATCCATTGATAAAATAAAAATTATTATGGTTTGCACAAATAAATTAAGCAGCTACTGTTTTCAACATTGATAATAAGAAATGTTTCTTGAGCACCAAATCAGCATATTATAATGATTTCTAAAGGATCATGTGACACTGGAAAAATTCAGCTTTGCCATCACAGGGATACTTATTATTATTTTTTATTATTTTTTTACAATTATTACTGTTTTTACTGTATTTTTGATGAAATAACTGCAGCCTTGATGAACATAAGAAACTTCTTAAGAAAAACGTAATGGTATAGGGTATGTAGTTCTATTTCGTAAAAAAAAAAAAGCAATTTAGTATATTTAATTTCTAAATGATGTAGGCTATTTTTTTTTTAAATAACAAACACCATGATTTGTTTTATAATCTTACCATGTTTATATAGTTTTATGAAGCATCCTGTCAAATATGGGTTTCTTTGAGACAATTAATATTGCCAATTGCACTTGGGGTATTTATATTAGTAATAATCAGTACTATTATTGGTTTACACGTACATGAGAAGTCATGTTTCTGGTAGTCACAGCATCTGGGAATGACGCGTCCTCTTATGTGTAACTGTAGGGCTCTCGTCTCTCTCCAGTGTTCTGTCTCAACAACTGATACTGATTCATCTCAACATTTCTTATTTATTTTTGAAGAATATCCTGATTGCACATTTATAATAAATGTGGATGGGTGCTATTGAGCTCCTAACTGACACAAAAAGTACTATAAAAGTGGTCCAAATGATTTGTGTGCTTTAGTCCATGTTTTCTGAAGCCAATCAACATTGTTTAATGAACCAGACTGAAGTTGAATTTATACATTCAAGCTCTCAAATCATTAGATGTTCATCAGTTTCACTGGGTTTGACGTCAGTGACATCAAACAACATTAGTTCTCAACCTTCACTGACATTAAAGTATTCCTTTAATATTAACTTCACATCCAGTCATTTTATAATACAATATATCTTGCTTATGATGCATAAAATCCTGTACCCTTTAATTGCAATGGCTTTCAAGTGCGTTTAAAATGCGTAATGCAAAACATTTAAAAAACCTAGTTACACATAATAATCAAGACATGTTTAGTTTGAAATACAAGTTCACAAAAGAGGGAAAACACGAAACTTAAAAATAAACTAGGAAAATCCACACACTGTTTAACTATAAAGAATAAGACATGTTGCGATCAATAAAGCTCTTTGTCATAAAAAGAAAAGAAAACGTTTGTTTCCTGGTTTAAATGGATGATGATAGATGGTTGATGAAATTTCATTGTTTTTTTGTTTTTTTTTGGTCATGTGAAAAATGTTGTATATGGAAAAGATGAAGTGTTTTGATGTCTAGAATGGCTGATATTCTACTTAAGAGAAAGACCGTAACCAGTTGGGATTTAGCACTCGGTCTCTTCCTCTGCCATCTCCATGGTAACAGCACAGGACTGGAGACATGAGTAAAAAACACAGGAATGATTAAAGATAAAGAGCATGTCCTTCTGTTGCTGCACATGCTCTCACACATATTGGGTCCTCACCATTACAGTTCAGTTCAGTTCAGAGGAAAAACAATGAGCTCTCACACACACACACACTCGCTAATCATGGCACATTGTGCCAAAGGGCTCTTTGTTGCAGAGCTTTTCTCTGCCAAGCACTGATATTAACAGCATTTCTGCCTCATAATTCACACAGGACTGGAAATGCTAAACGAGCATGTGCTAGTTTTCTATTGTTCTAAATGTAATGCTGCTGGTTGTTTTGAAGTGGGGTTTTTTGTGCTATAAATGATGCAAGACTAAAAGAAGATTTTGTTTGGTTGACTCATGAACCCTCTCAAAAACATGACTGAATCATATAAGAAATGATATTTGGTATATAGGCCTGTGCGCTACCATTCAAAAGTTTGTGGGCAGTAATTATTAGGAAATAAATTACTATTTTTATTCCAGATGCATTAAATTGATTAAACATATCTAGAGCTTAGTCTATTTTTAACTGGGTATGATTTGAAACAATAAAAGATTAAATAAGACTGAAAACAATGACAATCTGTACATGAATAGATGTCATGTCACTAAAGAGGAAAGGGTGGGTTTGCTCAGGGTTTCTCTGTTGTAGTTAGAGTCTAACCACAATTTAGCCACGAAACACGAAGGTCTACTTAAAAACTTGAGCCCAAATTATGTTTATTTTGGGCTCATAAGAGAAGGTTTACTGATGTATAATAGTGAATACATTAATATATTGATAATTTTCACAATTTCATGGCCCCCAGAATTTTGTTGTATGAACATCTGAAAATGCATTATATCAAAAGAAGAGAGAACTGTTTAAACTAAACTGTTTAAAAAAAAAAAAAAAAAACTTTTTATTCCAGCTTCATGCATTCTTTTTTTATCAACACTTGAATGTGGGTAAGTTTCATTAAAAAAAAGCAACATTTTGAGCAAGAATATTTGAGCAAGCAACATTGAGCAAAAAGCTTAGAATATCGCATACAACGTTACGTGCATAAGCAATGCTTTTATCACTTGTTTCAGCTAGAGGTCGACCGATAGTGGATTTTACCGATAACGATAGCTAGGTTGGGCCATACTTGCCGATAACCGATTAATGAACCGATAGTTATTAAAATTGATACTGGATAAAAACAAACATAACACTCCAAGTAAAACAGTGCTGAACTTTATTATAAAAATAAAAAAAACTGTATTGAACCATGAAAACATGCTAAATGAAATAAATATATAAATGTGAATAAATATTTAAGTCAATAAAAGACATTCATTCAAACTGAAACAAAAAGTAATACTCTAAATAACAAATAAAACCAGTTACATTCAAAATTTAACTATTTAACTGTTCTTTTCAAGCCAACTTAATTAATAAAAAAGTAACAACATTTTTATTAAAGTGAAGATGAAAAAAAATAAAATAACCGAAATCGAATGCTTTTCTGATTCGTTTATGTTTCTGTCGGCTGTATGAACATATCAGTTTGCTTACGTCTCTAGCTTTAAATATGCAACTTCTCTGCATATTTAATGCATAAAAGTGACCAGCTGGATATGAACTAATGCAAATATAGAGGTAACAATTGTGACATTAAACATTCGGGTCGGACTTAGGCTACGTTTATGTTTGTCAGTGTTTTAACCGCTTGAGGTACTACTAATGTTAGCGTCCTCTCAGCCTCGAAGGCAAACAAACACACTGTTGTGCTGTTCTTTCTCTACTAATGCAGCATTTAGTCAACAAATTTATCACTTTATAATGATATGACAATGTACTGTATACATACATTTGAGCTGTCGGTGCTTTAAACGCGCGTCTGATGTCAGCGCTCTCCGCGGACATCAGACGCTCTCTCTCTTCTCAGCCGCTCCAGCAATGGACGCAACCAGGAAAAACTATCGGTATATATTTTTGCCGATAACGATAGTTCCACCAGTCAACAATCGGTGCCGATTAATCGGCAAAACCGATGAATCGGTCGACCTCTAGTTTCAGCTTTTTTGTTTTGTCTGTTTTGGTCCGGAGATTCGGTTCTCTTTCAGAAATTGTTTACCATTCATTGACGAGGCTGTTAAGAAACTGTTGCAGATGAACAACATCACTCTTTCCTTCTTAAAGCACTTAAAGGTGCGGTTAACCGAGCACCACAACACGCTTGTAGCCAATCAGCAGTAGGGGGCGTGTCCACTCATGACGGGAGAGAGTGAGATTTGAAGAGAGACTGTAGAAAGAGAGATGGCTGAAAGACATTACAAAAGAGAAAAGGTCAGAGGAATATCACTGGAAAAAGAAGAGTTTAGATCAGACGAGTTTTAAGATCTGTGCTAATATTAGCGCTGGAGGGACCAGGCCTGAAAACGGACGCTGAGGTTGTGTTGTTTCTGCTCCATAAGTAACATTTGTTTTGCTGTGTTTCACAGAATCCAGATAAGCTGTTGTGGTAGTGTTAGCTATAGTAACAGGACAGTTTTGAATGCTATTGTTTGTCTGGAGCTGCTGGTGACTAACAACCAACTTTTGCTTGTATGTGAACTGTATGTTCATTTTTGTTCTTCCTTGTTATTCGTTTGTCATCGCATAGCAATATTTTCCTTTGGTTCAGCTTTGATAAAGAGACATTCCCTCTTGCATTGCGTGTTTGTGCATTTTGGGGGCAATGCAAATAAGGGAATCATGTGTTTGTTTGGATTGATTTCAAATATCAACAGTGTTTCTCAGAAATCGCTTACTGCACCTTTAATATTCACCATTTCATTCACTATTTCATTATATTGCAGTAGAACAAATCAGTTTCTCAGAGAACATCTGTGGTAATATAGCAACCCTCTTACATTACAGTCACAACTGGCCTATAAATAATATAACACAGCAGGAAAAAGACATCTCTTCTCAATGCTTAAGGGTGGAATTAACCAGCTGAGAAATATTGAGCATAAAGACCATTAATGAATGCAGTCATATAGTTAAATCACACAAAATGTATTTCCTTTCTGTGTAGGTGTATTTCATCCTTTTAAAGATTCTGAAATTTGCAGCGTTATTTAAAAAAACCTTTTTAGCAGTCAGTTCCAGGAGACTTTGTACTTGTTCTCATAGTTTCTTCTGAAAGAAATGCCAAGCACTGTTCTGAAACTTTTTCTTTCTTCCACAGAACGAGAAAACGCTTGGTCATTCTGCAAGCAGGTCCAGCAACATTTCAAAGGTATGAAAATCCATTTCCTTCTCTTCTACTGAGACTGAGCGAGTGGCTTAGCTTTCTAGGGGGTCTGCACCTGCTATCTAAAAATACCTTTTTCATTTCCCTCATACTTTGTTCTGTCGGGATTTCTAAGCATTTCAAACAGAAATATATTTATTTGCTTGATGCAAAGGAGATAGGAAGGACATTTAATCTGACCTAGAAGCAAGAAAAAAGTGCAGCAGACAATAACAAAATCTCAAGAGCTCATTTTATGCTTATGTAGACTTTCACTGTGGTTATTTTTCAGGTCAAGGAAGCTTTGTACTTTATTATCCAATCTTGAATTCCCATTTTCACCTGTTTATCTGTCTGATATTTAATGAATACCATGTGCCTAGGCTTAAAACATTCTCTGCAACTATGCAAATGAGACCTGAATGCTTGCAGGTCCTCATTCCCAGTGTATATTTTATTACGAGTTCTTGCGCTAGTGTTGTTGTAATAAACCTCTGTACTAAATGGGGCAACAGTTGCCCTTAAATGTCTGTGCCACTTAACTGGATGTGTTGTCATGCAGGTAGCCAAGTATAAACATGTTGACAGTTTAACTAACTCCCACTTGATTCTCCTCAAATCTTTGCCTTATTATATGGCAGTAGTTGATCTGAAATGGAAGACTGTTTACTGTAATGCACTACAATGGCCTTTGCACCCATGTTGAGAATATAGTGCGTACTTGCATTGTCACATTTCCGAAAGCGTCATTAGATAGCTAGAAGTGTCCCTGCACTTATATACTTGTGTGTAGTGTTTCCACTCTAATGAAAAAACAATGTCACTTTTAGTCTTATTTCTTAGATTATATATTAATATGTGCCTGTGTTACATGTTCTTTCGTTGCATAATGAACTACATTTGGACACATTTTAAAATGCATTGATGAGTATAATCCAGCTTATATTGCTAGCATTCATGTATTTGTCTTTTTTTATCTAGTTATGTAACAGTGTTCCTTTTTTGGCGTTTATTTCTTTTAATATAAAATGGAGTTGGATTCCACCTATAAACACAAACAGATTTGCTCTCACCCTATTCAAATAAACCCTACCCCATATGGGTATTGATTTGACTATTTTAAAGACAGGGCGCAAGTATGTTAGCGAGTGAGTTCATGTTGGAGTCATATCTGTCAGGCATTTTCACTCTAACATGGTTCTCTTCCTCTTAGTGGAGATTTACTGCACTTCTGCGTAACATTGAGCCTCTTAACAGATAAACCCTTCACATGAACTAATAGATGTCAGGGTCACCTGTCCTGAAAAACGCTCCACTGGTGTAGCTCAAGACATTCAGCTACTGAGGACTAGGAGTTCACGCTCGAGTCTTGAGCGCTTATAGGCTGTTTTCACATTTGGTTTGAATGCATGGTTCAAACTTACGACACCGATATTCTCACTGCAAAGTTCTTTTTCATTCTTCGCTTAGGAGTAAAAAGACGTTTGAAATACATTTTCAGCAGAATAATATAAGTTCGGAAACATCCCGACGCCTCCCACACTGCTTGCACCGGCGTGTAGATTAAATTGTGCTGGGCTTTTTCCTCAGAATAACAAAATAAACGCACAACAAAAATGACAGTGGTGAGAAAACTTTAGTTAAGAAAGCATTCGTTTATAGCGATGTGGACAGGTTTGCACAAGCCACACCAGTCAAGTCACGTCACGTTTACAGTGTTTATATACCACCGCATACAAAATATTTTTTTTAAAGCAAGTATCATTATACATGAAAAAAAGTGTCAGTTTGTATTTTAATTAGAATTAAATCTTCAATATCTACTATAAAGCGACTCTCCACAGTCCAGTGTGTTCATGTTTTCTTGCGTCTGAACTAAGCAAGACTGAACAGAAGAAATGAACCGGTGAAGATTTCCATGTCGAAGGCGGAGCCTCAGAGCCACACCTACCTATTACATAATCGCCATGGATCAATGGTAGTTTGAGGGTGTTTACCAGCCTGAGCGAACTTTTCCGGAAAGTTAGCTTTGGCAAGCTGTTTCAAACTCCCAAAACAAACTTTGTTTTGGCCTGATTTTTGTTCGAAATGACGTCCCACCAGTGAGTTCTTTAATTTTGCTTGAAGCATATCTCCTTTATTTTGCACATTGTAAATATGGAAGACACCAGAATATCAACTCCCTTAGGCCACCTTTTGAAGTGTACGTGAACCATATTCGTTTAATTTAGACGGACTCTGTGCAGTGAATTCCCTAAATGTTTGTTCTCATAATTTAGTGCTTTTAGGAGTTGAGTGAAAAGTTTGTCTTCATTTACTTTTAAAGCCTCATGTACTGTAGCACATGTTCAATTGACTGTTTTGCACCAAGGAGCATCAGGATGATCTGCGTTCATTCCCAACGGAAAGAAACGTTTCATCATTCCAGAGCTCATTTGTTTCCGACAGGATTAATAACATAAGAGGTCCCATTACAGTTGTTATCATTTCAGTGTCCGACACGCACTCATGCTGCATGACAAGGTTTTGACTGCTGAGAAACCCAAAGGGTCCTAATAGGGGTCCATGGGGTGTTCCTGTCAGCTCTGTCATTTCAGCCGCACATTAAGCAATCAAACAAAACAACACACTCAACTGATCCATGTCAGTGTTGTTGTTATACAGAATCTTCCTGGTTGGGTTAATCTCCCCAGCCTTAAAGGGATAGTTCATCCAAATATGAAATACCTTTTTTTATTATTCATGTTGTTCCAATCCCATATGACTGACTTTCTTATGTGAAACATAAAAGATGATGGTGGTGGTTGAGGAGAGACCCCCTGATATGATTGTAAAGCGCTTTGGATGTACAGTAGTACATATGAAAGCGCTATATTAATGCCTCATTCATTCATTCATTCATTCATTCATTCATTCATTCATTCATTCATTCATTCATTCATTCATTCATTCATTCATTCATTCAATGATATTTGTTTTAAATGCATTTTTTTGCAAGTCAATGGGGTTCAATCATGTTACGTAGAAACTAAAGTTAAAATATCTTTTGTGTTTTACAACACAAAATCAAACAAGTTTGGAACAACACGAGGGTGACTAAATGATCATTTTATTTTTTAGTGAAACTAGACCTTAAAGTGATTTTTTTTTCTCTCTCAATGTTAAAATACTTGACACTGTAAAAAAAATGATATGATCAATAAGTTATGACAACATATGTTTTTACATTGATTTAAATTTTAAAATTTTTAAACTTTATAAGTTAAGCAATTTTCAACTTTTTATGTTGTACAACATTCAACTTGAATGTTTGTTTATTTCAACTTAAATTACATTTAAAGTTCATTGTACTTTGAACTTACTGCTCAGCAACACAAGCTCAAACAGTGGTGTGGGTTTGGGGCAGGGATGTCTGTCTGTCTGACATATAGAAGGCAGGAGGACTGTGTAGGTAAAATATACCTAGTTTAAGTATGTTTTTAAAGAAGGGTAGAACATCTGTTGTGATTGCCTCGTCACATCAAGTGTCACATGCAAGTGATTGACAGACCTTTTTTATGCCAGCATCTGTGTTCATTTACATAATCATTCTATGTAGACATACGCCTCAAATTGTGCAGATGATAATGTAAAAACAATTAGCTGCAGAGTTGCTTCCAGAAAACTGGTTTGGGTTGAACAGTCTGGAAACAAATCATTCTGTTTCTGTACGCAACTTTTTCCTAATTTCCTTTTGATTTGCTTTTAATCCAAAAGATCACAAGAAACTCAAATCCACCTCATTATGAAACATTCTTACTAACTGCGTCACACTGGGTTTTTAGCATTTATGCAATAATGCTATCAACAAAAAACCTACAGTGTGTAATCATTTATTTCCTCATTCACATTAACATTCCATGAACTGACCTTTATAGCCAGAGTTACAGATTTATCAAGTTAATAATATAATCTTCCGATTCACAAGTTAACTCACTATTTTATACCAGTAGTTCTCAACCAGGAGGCCTTTATTCTTATCCAGATAATCTGGAACAACTGGAAAAGTAATTGGATTTTCGTGAACAAAGACTGAAGTCTAAAAGGTTGAGAATCACTGTTTTACATCACATGTCTTTTTCAAAAGACTGATAATGATTTGTAGGCATCTACTGTAGGTGGATAATGGGAAACAGTAGTTGCTCAGTATACTGTATGTATAAGTGAGCGATTTAGTGATATCTTACGGCTCAGGGCCAGGAGACCATGAAAATCTTTTTTGAACATTGACATTTTCACATTTGGCAGGTACAATTTAACAGTATGAACATTTAGTTTTTGTTTGTAATTAAACTATTCAGTTTGTGTATTAACCTTAGTTGTCTGGCCCTTTGCTCACTTGTGCTTGTGTTTGTGTTGTGATGTGGGCTGAGGGAAGATTTTGGAGCGTGTAATCTTGGCCCAAGTTGCTAGGTCACTGTGCTCTGTGTGTGTGTGTGTGTGTGTGTGATGAATGGAGCCATGGAGAGAGGACAACTCCCAGAATAACACTCGTCACTGGAAGCTATTTAGCCCTCCAGAGGCGGATGGCACACACCGACTTTACAGTATAGCTTTGTGGAGAGAGAAAGAGATCGGAAGGTCTTATGAAGGATTGCTGAGCAGTTTTGGAGGCATGGGCTTTACTCTCCCTCTCGAATGTATCCCACATGTTCATTCTTTCTCCTATATGTTCTCTGATAACAGAATTGAAGTCACAAAGATTTACTTTGACGTTTATGTCTCAGGTGATCGTCCTTTCAGAAAGCCTTAAAGGTGATTTGTTTTTTTATTTTTTATTTTTGTTTGTTTTTAAATACACTAGTGTTAAAAAGTTTTGGGTCTGTAAGAATTTGTAAATATTTTTATGAGAAGTCTCTTATGTTCATTAAGTCCGTTTTTACTTTTTAATAAAATAAATGCAGTTATATTGTGAAATATTACTACAATTTAAAGTGCTTTCTATTTGAATATATTATAAAATGTAATTTATTCCTGATAGTAAAGCTGAATTTTCAGCATCATTACTCCAGTTTCACATGATCCTTCAGAAATCATTCTAATATGTTTTTTTTTTTTTAGCATCTGACAAACTGACAAAAATTGCTCTTAGCATCTGAAGGCTAGAACACATCATATACCAATAATGTTCTCTCTGCACTTCTGATGTTTTTCCTGTGTTGACCAGAAAAAAACATTCAAGTCTCAAAAATATGTGGTAATGAAGCTGGAGATTTCTTGAATTGCTGCCCATTAAATTGAGCTCTAACATGAGTGACAGTTACTGTTGGCGATGCTGTGTGGGCATGTCTAGAAACTCAACTCAACAAAGTTGAGTGCAACTTTATGCAAATTAGCAGCAATTTGAAGGGGCGGCCGGCTACCAATGGGAATGAAGTCAGTGGAGATTATGTGATTCATCTCCAGTGGGACAATCAAGTGGACTAAAGGGATAAGTAAGACTGAGAAATGAATGTTACTGTAGGTGATTTCACTGTTCGGTTTGTTAAAAATGAAGCAGAGAAAACCATATCAGAAATTCTGTTTTCTCAATGTTTAATTCATGGATTGATAATCGTTCATCTTGTTAATGATATGATGCATTTTGCTCTGCTGCAGTTAACACTTTCCCCTGCATCTTGATGTTTTGAGGAAGGCAAAAACTTGTCAAAATAGAATGACATCCTTATTTTGTATTTTTTTACTGGCAAAACATTTCATTTAAAATATTTAAATCGTATGGCATCCAGCATCAGGAATGCCTGCTATCGACCTGGCAGCTTCCAGTGATAAAATTGCTGTCAGCTGGGCATTCAAACATGCTGTCAACATCTTAACTAAAACCACATGCAGTGATGGGCCTTGTTTATAACATTTCTGTTCTGGTTTCACTTGTCTCGCAGGTCTGAGCTAATGTCAGTTCGATGTTCGCAATAAAGGATAAATGATTTTCCATTATCTCTGAATAACTCCCATAGTGTGACAAGCTGTTGGCCTCCACAAACAAGTATTTTTTGAATGTTCACAAATGTACTCACAGGTAGATTGAATCTACACTTTAAAATGGCTAGAGGCAAATTCCATAACTGCAGGACTATTTTCTATCACTAGCATTTTTGCTCATGTGTCGACATGTGTAAGACTCTGTGCCTCATCTAGCAGTCGCTATGTGGTTTTGTCTAGTTTTTTTTTTTTTTTTTTTTTTTTATTCCCATGATTGTGTGTGTATATCACATCTCAGAAGGAATCTTCTCTTTACAAACACACACTCTGTCAAGCTTGAAAATACACCTTATCTTGCTGACTGGGGCTGCATGGAGCCGGAGTTACTCAGTTAATCACGTTCACACTGTCGTCACAACTTGACTGCAACATAGACAAACACATTTGCCACTTTCCACTATTCTTAAGAAGAACACATCCAATGTGTTTTATTACTAGATATATTAAGTAAATGTGTATACTGTACATACATAATGTTTTAAAATACCAAAACCACAATTTTATAGCTATGCCTGTGTTACATGTGTGTAAAAATGTAACTTTTTATTATTATTATTTTTTAATCTGCAAATCTTTTTAATTGTCTATGTAATATTTAAATATTTTTTAAATTTGGCTTTAAAATGTGCACACATTTTAGATGCATTAAACAGCACATCTGTCAGAGCATCTGACGGGGCAAGCCACTTTAAACTTTACAGGTGAACTATATCTTCCGTGTGGAGCCCTAATGCATGTCTTATATTTAGGGCAAATTGAATTATGCACTTTCCGCGCAGCAGTTCACTTTGTGTCCTCCGCGATTTTTCAGGTGCACTCTGTTACGACCTCTAGGGGTCAGCCGCAACAGGAAAAGGAAGAGAGTCACACTACCAGAGAGATGACGAGTAATATTAATTTTATTGACCAAACTGAGTAATATCAAACTACTGAATATTGATATAAACTATATTGCCTCGATAGCTGTCATTTATTTAATAAAAAGATATCGATGTATCATACAAACACGATATACTGCCCAACCCCAGGCTCTATTGTGTGGAAAGTACCATTAAATGTTTGAAAATGTTACAGCCTTCATAAACAGAAAGGGTGTGTATGTTTGTGTTTGTGAACTATGAAATCGTGGTTAAGTTTTAATAGAAGTGCTAATGTAAAGCGCTGTTTAAAGACATACTTCCACATTTGTCGTGCCTGAACACAATATTATTTCCTAGTTTCTTTGAACATTATTCATCAAAGATGTGAATTTGTGTGACTGTGTGTGTCAGCTTGTGTGTTAGTGTAGAGGGCAGTTCCGGACACTCTATCCTGTATTGATCCCTGTCAGGCTCAGGGCTATAAATTCTCTGTTTGTTACAGATAGAATCGATATGTAATTAGTCTGGGACATAAATGATGGAATCAAGCATTGTGCATGCGATCCATGCTGCTTTGATTCGAACGGCCAGGTAATATTTGTTTGTTTGTGTGTGAGAGAGAAATTTTCAAAAAGTTATTCATCTTTAATGTAAACTTTTTTTTCTTTTTTTTTTCACATCTCCCCAAATCTTCCATTGATGTAATGTTCAACATTTAAAAAATAACTTACATCAATGACATGTCATCTTTCTTCAATCTGTTTTCATTCTGAATCATGATTGGTCTTATCTTCCTTGCATATATTTAACCATATACACATATCACCCAAAATTATTTAAAAATAATTATTTCACGCTTGCCAAGACTGCATTTAGTTGATTAAAAAATAGTGTTTTCTATTTTAATATATTTTAAAATGTAACTTATTTTTGTGATGACAAAGCTGAATTTCCAGAATCATTACTCCAGTCTTCAGTGTCACATGATCCTTCAGAAATCATTCTGATATGCTGATTTGGTGCTGAAGAAACTTTTCTTATTATCACAGTTGAAAACCCTTAATATTTAGTGGAAACCATGATGCAATTCTTTTATGAATAGAAAGTACAAAAGAACAGCCTTTAATTGAAATAGAAATCATATGTTTATAAATTACTGTATAAATGTACTGTAACTTTTGATCAATTTGATGCATCCTTGCTGAATAAAATTAATTTCTTACTAAGAAAAATCTTACTGAACTTTAGCATATATTTAAAAAGATGTGCTATATGTTGTGACAATGGCAAAGTGGCTGTGATGCATTTAATTTACGCCGAACCAAAAAACAAGAAGCTAACTTTACTTCAAACATTTTGATGCCTTGCAAGGACTGGGATTTTCATCAAGAAGTGCTGATTAAGTTAAAGTTTCTAATTTGCTGCTATGGTCTCTGTTTTGCATACAGGCAGGAAGTCCGACCTCTGTGAACGCTCCCTACAGTTTCCCCAGGACTTCAGTGACGCCCTCGAACCAGGATATATGCAGGTAGGTTTGCCCTCCCTCAACCCTGAAGCCTCTTCATGCTCCTGTCTGATCATGTACTGAAAGAGAGAGAAAGATCTAGAGAGATACTGAACTCTCAGAGCATCAGTGGGCAAACATTGCCATCCTTCTTGAATCTGCCATTTTGTTTTCTAACCTTCCTCTTGGTTCCTCCCACCTGTCTTTTTGTAATCTTTCTCCATTTGTTCTCTAATGCATGTTGCATGTATCTTTACGTCCGTTTTCTCTCTTCCCATCTCTGTTTCTGCATCTCTCTCTCTGTCCCATCCCTCTCCTCTCGAATGCAGTTCTAATGACCTCGCTCAGGACCTGGGCTCACAGAGGCCTTTACAGGCCACTGTAGTGCTGTTGAACTCTAATGGTAAAAGCTCAGCATCTCAGTGTGTCACCATGACCACGCTCTGCCTGGACTCTCCCACCAAACCCAAAAATAGGACCTTGTTTGGCACAGAATGGCTCTCTCTACTCAAACCATCAGTCAACTTGAAACCAGAAGAAGGCAATCTCAAGTTCTCAAAGTCTCTGAATGATGTGGGACCAAAGATGGACAGCCTATGCAGCGGCCTTCACTTTATAGACCGCACTTGTTCGGACGGGGAGCTGGGAGTGGAGAAGGAACAACTCATCCAAGACAGCCACATCAAAGCCCTCAATGGTCAAGCCAACTCTCCCCCTCTGTTTGCTTCTCAGCCTCCATCCTTCCTCAACAACTACAAATACATCTCCAACCCAAGGCCAGAGAACTGCCTGGCTCCTCCTGCTCCTCCACAGTCAGACTTTCAAAGAAGCTCCAAATTCCTGCGCGTCATCTTTCCGCTCACCCGCTCTTTCACTGCCGGAAGTCTGCAGGCGTCTGAGATGGGAAGCTACACTTCAAGGCTCCACATCGCCAAATCATCCAGCGCCATGCTAGACGTCGGTATGGAGGAGATGGGGGACGACGAAGTGTTCGAGGACAATTCGTCTCGGTGGAAGCTGAAGACAGAGGGGTTAGAGGCTCCTCTTTGCTCTCTCGAGGAGGACAGCGACTTGGACCAATGCTCCTCTCCGTTGTCGGAAAAAAACGGGCCCCTGTCGCCCTACTCCCTGTCGGGGGACTGCTGCAGGTTGGTGGGGCTTACTCACTCCCGCCCAGCTCCTCTTACCCATGGGCTTCACCTCTAGAGTGATTCATCCTTGTAGTCCCTCTACAGCCCTCATCTGGATATTTATTTCCAACCAGTCCCTGTTTATCCTTCCTGTTAGAGCCAGAGTGCTGTGATCGTTTTGCTAATGGCAATCGATGATAAGGCTCGTATATGGGTGGAGTTGTGAGTGTTAAAGATCCACGGTGTGGAAGAGGAAGTGTCTAGCCTGCTGTGCGGGATACATATTGTGTTCCACAGCACTGTCATGGATAATCCAAGCAGATTTCCTCTGAGAGATCCAATCGATACCTATGGTATTTTCTCGAATGATGAAGTTTAGGTAGAATGGAGATTGAGATCTGATTGCAGTTTTGGCTCTCTGGCTTTGGTATTTGAGGTGATTTTTCTGAGTATTCATCTACAGGGCCTCATGGATGCCTCAGGAAACAATTAGCACGCAACTTGTGAAGGAGTAAATGGCTTTGCCGATGACTAATTACAACAAAAAATACCTTAGAAGTCTAAGTACTTATGAATATGACTTGGTTTTAACAAATACTTTTTGACATCTCAGATTTCAGGAAGTCATTTTCAAGTGAACTCCTCTGTGGCTTATATAGAAAAATAATGTGGCTGCGTCCAAAATTGGTAGGTACTGAATACATTTGCCACGTTGTCATTGTCATGTGTTCTACCAGTGTCAGTTGCATCGCTTCATTACTATTCACAACTCCTCTACTATGGCTTCATGGGATAGAAAAGTGTTTATCATATTCACATCTCTTCAGAAGTAGTATGTCATCCTGACACTTTTCACCTACTGTTTAATAAATACTGTGAATTCAGACATGGTATTCTTTTCACATACTATTTTTCACCTACTAAATAGTAGTGTGAATGTTTGGATTTAGCCTATGGTTGTTTGGAAAGTGGCTACATCCTACAAGGTTTTTGAGAAGATGATCTTATGTAAATGAAAGCTAAAGTTATTGCATGCACTTTACTAGAATTATTATGTTATATCAATTGTGTACATCTTTCTTAAGGGTGAGGTGAGGTTTCTTCCCACATGTATTACCACTCACGCGGTGCTGTGAAAACACATGTGCTCTTAAAATAGCTGACATTTAGAGATCAGCCAGCAAGACTTATTGGTTTAAACCAGAGCTGACATACCCAGGCTAGGAGATCTACCACAAAGTATGCTCAGGTGTCTTGAGGTGTGACCCGTGGCAAGGACACATTTTATGTGGGAGGAACATCCCATGTACCGGTGCATTTGTATATTTTAGCAGCATCTGAATTTTTTTGTTTATGAGGGATCTAGTCATGGAATAATATAGGAATTGTATTTATGTCTGCTCTTTGTTTTGTGTTATGTATGTATATGTGTGTGTATATATACCGGTACATGTGTATATATATACATGTGTATACACACACACACACATATATGTCTTGAGGTATATATATAAAATATATATATATATATATATATATATATATATATATACCTAAAGACATATATATATGTGTGTGTGTGTGTGTGTGTGTGTGTATATATATATATATATATATATATATATATATATATATATATATATATATATATATATATATATATATATATATATATATATATATATATATATTTTATTGTTATATATATATTTAAAAATATAATTCAATAATCGTTTACACCCAAAAACATTCAATGAAGTCATGTGACATTTTTCATGTATTAAAATGATTTAGTGAAAATATACAGTGTGTTGAAAATGTATTAATAATATTGGTGCATATAAATGAAAATAGTTAACACATTTTTCCAAATGTTTATCTAGGGAGAACTACATGGAAAATGTGAGAAAATGTTTTACTTGAATGAAACTTTTCGGCCATGTCACTGCAAATACATATCATGTATACATATCAAATATCATAAAAATGATTTAAAAAATGGATATAGAATGAATTATATAGGATAATATCTGTCAGTGTATCTACTTTAATACAGTGCTATATAGAGTGAATGTTTGTCTAATGAAATAATTTCACTATTCCAGAACATCAGGTCAATGAACTCATGGGCCAAACCTTGTGAAAAAGCCGGATAATGTCTTAAATTTGGTAATTGGATTGATTCTAACTGTTCTAATTTAATCTAATCTAGCGTTGGTTTACTTTTTATACAATCTGATTAAAATAGAAGTGAGAGAGGGAAATTAATCTAGCCTTTATAGTAAAAACCCCCAAAAGAAAACGAGCGATCATAAACAAAAGGAGCATATTAAAGCGATGTGCCTTCAGCCCTCGTGGAAGTTATTACACTACACTGTGCTCAGATGGGCTGTAAAGCCACATAAAAGATGATGGAGATGCGACGGGTTTCGTTTTTCTCTTTGTCTGTGCTGTTTACTAATCTTGTAGAGCCTTGACTGGATCAGGCATGTCTGAAAATAGTTATTATCCTGGTCATTCAGTCTGAAAAGCCTCCTCTGGACGCTGACACGGAAGCAATCTTCCCTCTCATTTGTGCCCGCGGCAGCTAGTTAACATTTATAGGGCCAGTATCGCGAAGGATATGATTGTTACATCCATTACGGTGGCTAAACCGTGTGCTGTGCCCATAATGTCATTTATTGTATGTTGTTCTGTCAGTAAGTATAAACATCAGGGATTAAATTTATGGTTGTCTATATAGTTTTTCCTCGTTCCTCTGGAAAGTACTGCTGCTTGAAATGCTTGTAATGTTTAATGAAATCAGCCAACGCTCTTATGTCTGTAGACTTTATTTAGCAAATTTGGCAGACTGTTTAATTTAAAGTGACTTACAAAATTGAAAGTGTGCATTTTATCACGTTTCCTGGAAGCAAACCCATGACACTGACGTTGTACTTTGAGATCTGCTAGCACAGAAATGTAGTTCCCCCCTTGTGTTTGTTTCAGATCTACCAGCATTCATGTCAATGAACAATTTACAAAATATGACTAAATCTGCTCAAAATATAATCATTTATATATTCAGTCTCATTACATCTCAGTTGCAGCTATCATAAATGAGTTGTGTTAATATTTTATCAAATATATATATATATTTTTTTCATCTGTCCATTTATCTATCCATGTTTTCTCCAAAATTGTATTGTGTGTGTGTGTGTATATATATATATATATATATATATATATATATATATATATATATATATATATATAAAATATTTATAGTGTTGTTAATGCAGGTAAAATTTAGTCTTTTATTTATTTATTTGTTTATTTCCCCATCAGTACTTTTATATTTTAAATTATTCAGTGTTAATAAATTAATATTTAATTGTATTTATTCTTATTTTATTTTTAATTTATTGATCATCTGTCAATTTATCTATCCATGTATTCTCCAAAATTGTATTTTTATTATTAATGTTACCCTTTATATTAGTATTATATATGGAATTGGTCATTAAAATATCAGTTGATCTCTATTTTAAAATGATGTCCTTTCCAGATTACCAGTCATGTGTGGCGTCATCTGAAGAGCCCCAGTGAGATGTGAACTGATTCACTTTGAACTGCCGTTTGCATCAGCGGGAACAATGGCGCTGACATCCTCGAAATATGAATCTTGACATTTGGCACACTATTGTTTGTACATGTTGCTTCCCAGATGACCTCTAAGCTTATTAAACATTGACTGAGTCAGAAACTAAATTCATATGCATAAATGCCCACGAGTGAGCCCAGAGGAGAAAAATGCATCTAATTTGTTTCTCAGCAATGAGATTACATGGAGAATAAATCGAGCCTTCGGCTTAGATCTTGGTCTCCCTCTGGACACTCTCCACAAATCCAGCCTTCCTTCCCCTCAACAAACAGCTTTTGCTTTTCCTTTTACCCCTGCTTATGTGATTTCAAGTTTAACGGTTTTACGCTTCTATAGCCCTTATGTAGCCCCGCCCCTTTTCAGCTCTGCGCTCGTTGTCTTTTCTTCCGGTCTGTATTTTCACAGTGATCTTGCGTATATGAATGAAGATTCAAGATGAGATTTATATACACAGTGTGGCACTGACATGGTAAATATAACACAGAAACAGAGTCTTTCAGTCCCAGCCACTGACCTCTGTTTTAATGGTATGTTTATCCTGCAACAGCTTTGGTCCTAGTGTCTGTCCACTACACAGTCAGTCACTTGAGAACAGAGTTATTGTTTTATTCAAGACTTGAAAGTCTACCCAAATATTAAAATCAGTTGCAGTTGCAGATGCGATACAAGACAACCAGTATTATAGGATTTCTGTGTGTGTGTGTGGTTGCTCATGTTGCTTTGCAGTGGTTTTGGGAGAATGACCGAGTGTTTCTCCTCTCTCTCTCTCTGTAAATAAACTGTAGGATTTGTCACTGTGAGGGGGATGATGAGAGTCCACTGATAACCCCCTGTCACTGCACTGGGAGTTTGCGGTTTGTCCATCAGGGCTGCCTGCAGCAGTGGATCAAGAGCTCAGACACACGCTGCTGCGAGCTCTGCAAGTATGACTTCATCATGGAGACCAAGCTCAAGCCACTCCGCAAGGTAATGTCACAGACATATACATATACAGATGCAAAAATATATGGATTGAGCACCTGCTCATACTGCACATGCACAACATTATAGACTCTACCAAGTGACTTACAGACTCTACCAAGTGACAAACATGCTATGAAAAGCCTTTATATGGGGTTACAATAAGGTCCCTTTAGTTAATCTTAAACCTCCGGGGAATTACCTGTTAAAAAAAAGAAGCTGAACAGAGAAGAGTCAGCTGGCAAAAAGAGAATGCGACAGAGCTTGTGATAAAACGAGAATTAACATTGGCTTGGCTTTTTGAATGGAAAACTGGGGGATTTGAAATGTTGCAAAGGCAATGCGGAGATGGTGTTTTTATTACTCAACAATGGTTCATCTAAACTGGTTATATCTCTTAATCCTAGTAGTGAATGTTTTATGAGCAGTAAAATAATCTCTCTATGCAGAATATCAGTTTAAAAAAATCGCAGCTTTTGACCATATCAGTGTTTCCAGTTAGTCAAACCAACAGCATAAAATATTGCACTTACATGCTCAATGACACCATAGATTTCCATGTATAACAGGTGCGGGTAACAAAATGTATGCAGTTTTGTTTTTAACTGCTAGAGAGTTACCTTTAATGTTTGTTAACATTAGTTAATTAAAAATAGAACTGTTATTTTTTTTAGTTTGGATGGATGGATGGATGGATGGATGGATTGATGGATGGATGGACTATATTTTAGATAGACTAAACTCTCTATTGAAGAATTCAGTTGAATTCCTATGGAGAAAATTATTGGGACAAAAATAATGTGGAAACTGCAGTCACTGTCACGAATTATGCTGTTGCTGCTTGTCAACCGTAAATATCCTGAAGTTAGGCTAATATAGGTGCTTGATGGAAGAAGTGTTCATTCTGGGTATTAAAAGTGTTATCTTTGATTACGTTGTTGCATAAAAACAGTAACATTACTCAAGGCCATGTATAATGAAGTAATGAGCCACAAGAGGCATTGAGTGACTACTTTTTACCACAGGTGTTACAAACCCTATTAGGTCTAGGGGAACTGGATTGCAACATTTGACACAATTAAAACACTGTACATGTACTGGGAGGCAATCAAGCGACAAGAATTGAACTAAGGTATTTTAAGGGTACTCTGCTTTGCGTTATTTTATATGCAGAAACAATAGCTGATCAGTGTAGATGAGAAACAACCTGTCCTTTGAGATGATTGAAAACAAGTTAGTCCGTGAAGCCTGCAGGAGGTTTTTATAATGAATTGTTATAATGAATTGTTTTTGAGTGGCGTGAACTTGATGAAAGTCCAGCCACTTCAGTGTTCAGTCTTTCTCCACTGCTTCCTCTTTTAATTAAATTTCTGATGCTGTGTGTCTCAAATGGGGCTTAAAATAGGACATCTGTAGGACAGCCTTTGTGTCACCATAGAGATTGTGCTTCAGCAGACATACGAGAGAGATTCCCAGGTGTCTTCAAGATACTCCAGATGAACTGAGACAAACACAGCTGACCATTAACCAGCACACTCTGCTGGTTGGATTCATTTCACTGTTTGTTTTTTATCACTGACTGTCAATTGACACTTGAGCCATTGTTCTGTTGAATAGATTATGAATGTGATTATGTTGGCAGGTGTTATTGTTGACAAATGAACATAGCATGTCAACGTCAGCATCCTTCCAGAAGAAATCTCAACTAGAATTAAATGTGAATGATCACAACTATAGACACCGAGGGAGAAACTTCCCCCAAGTATTCAGATTATTCATTTACTGATGTGGGGCTTTTACTATGGTTGATTGTCCAACTTAATCCTCAGTACTTGGTTAAATTGTTGCCCGTGTCCCATTTAGTTGTTCCTGGGTCTGTGCATCAGGTGCAGTGTTGTCTTTTTTTCCTTTTTTTTCAGAACCTATTATTGTGTCCCCATGTGATACATTTTTCAAAACTGAAATAGCTTCGTTTTGACATAGACAAGATAAGAAATGTTGAACATTCCAGTCGTTCTGTTTGAAAAACTCCAAGGTATGTCAACATTGTAAACATGCTGTCTGCTCTTTTAATAGTCTCCTGTTTTGTAACATCATTTTATGAAATATTTTATGGCTGCGTAAACAAAAACTGACATGCTTATATAACCATACAAAAACTGACAAGCTTATATAATCATTTGCCATTGACTATAACATGGCCAAAAGTGTGTGCACAGCAAAGCACCACATCCACATGTGCTTGAAAGAGTTTCATTTCAAAACCATAGATGTTACAAGGGAGTTTGTCCTTCCTTTGCTGCTATAATAGTTTCCAGGTTTCTGGAAAGTTTTTCCACTTGATGTTGAAATAGGTTGGCGGGTGTTTACTCTCATTCAGTTGCAAGAGCATTAGAGAGGGTCACAGTCGACTCTGTTCAGATCTGGGTTTGTGTTTTTTTTCACACCAGTAAATCGTGTCATTGACAGTCACTGAGCTATTTGGTACTTCCCATTCTGCTGAAAATATTTGTCTAATGATTGAATGGTGATATGCTTGAGTTGATACACCTGTTAGCAGTACGTGTTGCTAAAATAGCCACATTAACACAATAATTAGGGATAGACACTTTTTTCGCTCATGTTTTTCCAAGACTTTTTTTCCTTCCTTTCTCCTGACATAGATCGATTTCTTTCATAGATTTTTTTTTTTTTTTTTTTGCCATTACAATAGAAGTAAGTGAAACAAACCAAAACTGTTTGTTACCAACATTCTTCAAAATATCTGCACAGGAGAAAGAAAGTTGGGTTTTAAACAACATGAGGATGAGTAAATGCTGACAGAATTAGTTTTTTGGGTGAACTGTCCCTTTAAAAAGGCTTTTAACCGTGTGATATGTGTATAGGGCTTTAACTAATAGTTCCATTTTTACATTTCATCAGAATTATTGTACTTTCATATAAGCACAAATCAAGAGAACATAGTGACTGTCAATTGTGTCAATCGACTGTCAAACTGTCAAACAACACTCGCATGATTTATTTTACCTTATGTAGTTTCCTGATGTGTTATATTTATCATATACATGACATACTCTTTACATTATATAAACTGGTACAAGCAGTAGCTTCTCTCAAAAGCTGAACCGGTAAAATTCCTAATTAGGACTTCAGCAATTCCAAAGTATGTTATTAACATTCTTCTATTAAAAACAACAACAAAATTAATTTATACTGTGGCACAGATGTATTTTTTTCAGCAACCACAATCACAAACAATACATTCAAGATTTAGGTTATTATTACTACAGTTATTACAGTTCATCGCTGAAGTTTGCTCGCAGATTTAGTCGCAGCAAACAGCGCAAGCGGCCGTGTGGAAGAAATCAGACTGGCTGTATTACAATTGAGCAAAATATTACAATGATCACTAAAATTTCCAGGGTTTTCAGGTTATCCGCACAGCAGAGAGAATCCGTGCACATGGTTGCCAGGTTGGAAAGATAAAGTAAAGCACTGGACAGAAAATGTATCCACTTAAGAGTAAAGCTCGGTTTGATTGATATAAACACTTGACATCTGGCAACCAGGCTTGTTACAAATACAAGATATCACAAATGTCAAATCAAATTGAAACAGGATAAATAACCAGCGGGCAAATATCGCAGACAATTATGCTTAATTGAGAGAAGCAGAAATCGTGCACTATTAAAATATGATTTATCATGCAGTGATAATGATGCATTTATCATCCATATTATATTTGGCTTTTTAATTGGATTAAATGTGTACTACAGTTTAAATAAACACAAATGAATTGATTATTATTTGTTAATATAATGCTATTCTGGTAAATGTGGAAATTTGAAATGGATTCTGGCTCATAGCTTGACATAGAGACCTTCACTGTGTGGCTAAAATGGAGTCCAGAGATCACTCTCACTGACACGCATGACATATTTACTGAGCAGAAAGGCCAGGTCACCCATTTTGTTTGTACTGCACTCTGAAGATTATAGAGCATTTTATTGATTATAGTCATCAAAGTCCTCCTTTTACAACAACAATTAAAGATTAAATGTGTTTTTAATATCTCTGTCTGCAGTGGGAGAAGCTTCAGATGACCGCCAGCGAGAGGAGGAAGATCATGTGCTCGGTCACTTTTCACGTCATCGCCATCACATGTGTCGTCTGGTCGCTCTACGTCCTCATTGACCGCACGGCAGAGGAGATAAAACTAGGTTAGCCACGCCCACCCTTCACCAGCCAATCAAACACTACTGTACCTCCCACTTCCTCATCCAGCCCCGTCTGCCTGCTTCCCCCCTCCGCACCATACAGCTGTCCTTACGCTCCCCCCGGATTGTTCTGTTGCTTATGGAACAATCACATTCCTCTGACTGACAGCTACTTGTTGTGCTCAGTGATGCATATCTTGATGTATTCATTACTTATATGCAGGTTTATCCGTTCTTTGAGATACGGTAACTTAATATGGGTTTTAATAATGTGTGAGCTGGTGCGCTCAGTCTCATTCTCAGATGGCACATTTACAGCTAGAGCACAATTCTTTTACTGATCGTCTAATACATAGTTTTCTGTTTTGAGAAACATATTGACACTGTTTTCAACTATAAATGGAAAACTTTGTATGCGTTTTGGCCGTTCATTTACACGACAACAGCGTTTTGGGGGCCTGAAAATGCAAACGTTTTTGAAAATGATACCGTTATTGTCTCGGTGTAAACTACAAAAATGTGAATTTGTGAAAGCGGTGGCGGCATTCGCATGCGTATTACATTCAGTCTATAGGCGTGTAGTATTTCTTTACAAAGTGAAATCGCCAACTACTGGCCTGGCAGCATAATCTTTCCCTTTTAATCGTTTTCACGTATCCGTGCGAATGGGGATCGTTTTGACAACGTTGTCGCCTGTATGCGAAAAATGCAAAGGAAAAACTTTTCTGTTTTTAGTACATTGATGTCATGAGCGTGGCCTCAGACACAACTGGAAAACTCTAATCTGATTGGCTGATTTTACGAAACTTCCAATCTATACTTCTTCCCCACTATGTAGTATTCTAAGAGCAATACATTAAATACATCTAAGTATGCTATTGGTGAACAATACACGGATAATGTTTACTTTACTATCCAATTTGACCACAGAAAAGTAAAAAATAAAGGTAAAAAATTAAAAGCACAACTTTTTTCAAGATTAAGTGCTAAACGTACCAAGAAAGTTGTTCTTTGTAGTTTGTGTACCGGTACTTATTTAACAAAACTGGTTATACATCGTAGGCTAAAGAACATACAGTAAGGGTCAAAGGACAAAGCCAATATGGTAGATGTAGTTTGTTCAGGTAGAATTTTACACTCAACACGTACATAATAAAAAAACTCACATCATCAGTAGTTCTAATACAGTGTATATTATTTTAGTAGCGGGTAAAAAATTACAATCTGCTTTGTTTTCTACATTCATCTTTTATTTTGATAGTCTCAGATTTAACTGCTGCTAAAGGACCAGACACCAAACCGTAACAAAGGTTTGGTAGACGCCAAAGACGTATCGGTGATTAAAGCCTTAGCTGACTGTGGTGTCGTCTGCGTTTGGGCCAAAAAGTGAACGCATTGCACAGACTACAGCCAATGAGCAACTAGCATGTACGGTATGCGGCTGCGTGAGAGGAAAAGACTCTTCATACCAGCAGTAGTTCGTATTCTGCATTCTAAAGGAGAAACTGGAAGAGCTAGGACTGCGGATATTTAAAATCGAAACAAAACCTGAACAGCCAGTCAACATGCTCAATCAGCCGAAATGCTGCTGATGGGGTCGTTGTTTAATTATAAAGATAACTATAATGAGATATTAGCTTTCACACCAACGGGTACTAATGTTCTGTATTTTATAAGTGTGTGCGGCGGCCATTATGCTGTTTGCCTCTTGAAATGCTTGAGATCTTTAAAGTTTGGCTGTCAATGTTTTTATCATTCTCCAGCTGGAAAAAAAAACGTTCTGAAATTGATTACAGATTTTTTTTCTCTATGTTGTTATCGTTGTGGCATAGACTTACCTATTCTCATAGATTTAGATGGATTATTAAAACTTACATTACATTAATAATTGTCATTCTTGATGCGAACTGGCGTTAAGCTACATGGGAGACTAGTACACTAATAATAGGGTAGATTTACTCCCAGGTCATCTCTAAAACTCCACTGAATCGATACCATTAGGGAGCTGTGGAGCGCAGGGACCGGATGTCTTCGGAGAATATGTTTTATTTCCATATTGCATTTGAGCTGGGATGCAAGTGTGTGCTTGACTAAAACACGCCAATCCTTTTACCGCACTCTGGGTGAGTTTTAGCACTGACCCCGACCCGTCCGCTGATGGGTGTCTGACAGCAGGCACTTTACTGATTTGCTCCTAACATTAAGAGCCCATTCACACGCGCCTCATTGTACAAGAACTGTAGCTTCGAGGGAGATCTCTGATCACTGTTACCATGGTTACATCATTGACTTTTCTTCATCATGCATGGTAAGGCTTGAGCAGAGTCAAGACGCAGTGCATGCACACACCTGAATGTTTCCACGTGTCATTCCTCATCTCTTTTGCCATTCGTAACCAGCAGTTATCTTAAGATATGATTCCCACCCGCCTGCACCCCCGCCCCTCCACCCCCTATCAGTGGCTTCACCTTTTGCCAATAGTGAAATAGTAACACACTCTTTTTAACCATGCAGCGGGGAGAATACCAGGTAAACGCTTTTACATTTACCATTCTTTCCTCTAACTGTAATTATTTCTTTGAAGGTTCCTCTCTCCCTGTACATCCGCCGTCTCTAGCATGAACGCTAGCCGCAGCCTGAATGAAGGCAATAATGCTTCACAGCGAGAACGCAGTGTGCACGGCTGCCCCATACTGTCAGTTGCGAATATGCTGGACAAAGGCAATTTCAGGCTTGATGGCCACTTATCACAGCCTGACCTCTTTTTTTTCTTAAATCTATTTTCTGGATATTCAGGCACAAAGAAGTTTAAAGAGAAAGCAATTGCACATTAGGTAATGCGTGGAACAGAGGCGAGCGCTCCATTTGAATGGACTGTGGCGGGTTTTTATCGAATTCGAAACTGACGTAAATCTGTATCGATCTGCTCTCTGATATTGCTCAGGCAAATGTGTAGTTGTCAGTGTAATGAATGAGATGGACCAATCAAAATGGTCCTTTGTATATAATTAGGTACATTGATTTTAAAAAGGCCACTTCTATGAATAGAAAAGCCAGCAGGTTGGCAAAAATGCTAAAGACTGTCCCGTAAGTGCGACACTAACCTCGTTTTTTCCCCCCTTTGCCTTTGATAATCATGTCAGGTGGACTAAAGCTGCACCCCGGCCTGACTTACGGAGCCTCGGAAAGCAGTACAGTATTCCTTGTCCAAGGCCTTGTGCTTGAACAGACCGTAGCATTTAGAGATGTACTGTAGCACAATTCCCTCACACTTGATCTTTCCTGACATTTCCAAACGCTTAATTCCAGAGAGGAAAGCAACTGTAAACAACTCAAAGGTTGGCGGAATTTATTTCCACTAAAGGTGGACTGAGAAACACCTGAAATGTCTTTGCTCCTGGTCTCACTTTCTCAGACATTTCTAATGGTTTTGGTAAAATGGTCAAGGGTGAACGTGCTGTATTCTGAGTCATAGCCCTGTGTCCAGTTCTGGCTCTTTAGAAGCTTAGGGGGGGTATCAGGACTCCAGCCGCCTGTCTTTTGCATCCCTGCTCCTGTGTTTGCCCCAGTGTTGTGCTTGACGCATATTTTAGATCTTGTGTTGTAATCCAGAATCACTTCATATGCACATAGAGTTTGTACAATATTGCTGTAGGGTAATGTACAGTATTACTGCAATCTTGCGTTAGGATTGCTGCATATGGGTCGATGACATGAGGATCTTTTTTTTTTTGTCCAGGACAGGTATTTTAATTTATTCAGAAATACATTAAAAATGCAATTTATACACACAACCACCTGATACACCTCTTCTATGGTGGGGATTTTTTAAAATGTTAACAATTTCAGGGGGAAATATTAAGATGGAACGTCCTGAAATAATGAAGTAAAAGCCTCATTAAAAGAATTAAAGTCTTGAAAACAAACCTTAAAGTAAAAGAAAAGTAGTTTGACAAAATAACTTTATTCATAGGAAAGAAAAAAAATTCTTATTTAAACTTAAAAAAACCTTTGACAACCAAATCAAAGTCATATGATGTGACAACCATATTATGTGGTGTAATTACAATGCAGAAAAAAAAAAACATAAAACAAAAAATTATATTGTAGACTAGAGGAATGTGTCAAGGTCAGCAAGTTCCTTAAAGGATTAGTTCACTTTTAAAATGAAAATTCTGTCATCATATACTCACCCTTAAGTTGTTTCAAACCTGTATGAATTTCTTTCCTCTGCTGAACACAAAGGAAGATATTTAGAAGAATGTCGGTAACCAGACAGTTTTTGGTTCCCAATGACTGCCATAGTATATTTTTTTCCTACTATGGCAGTCATTGGGAACCAAAAACTGTCTGGTTACTGACATTCTTCTAAATATCTTCCTTTGTGTTCAGCAGAGGAAAGAAATTCATACAGGTTTGAAACAACTTAAGGGTGAGTATATGATGACAGAATTTTCACTTTAAAAGTGAACTAATCCTTTAAAATATCCAATAATATGATATTTTATGACAAACCAATGTTTTAAGAAATATGGTGTGGCTCTTAATGACAAAAAAAAAATGAATATTTATGATTAATTCATAATATTTGTAAAAATATTTTTTTATATTTATTGAAAACATTTAAAAAAAATAAGGTTTAAGATGTAAACATTCAAATGTATTCGATGGATGGATGGGATAGATAGATAGATAGATAGATAGATAGATAGATAGATAGATAGATAGATAGATAGATAGATAGATAGATAGATAGATAGATAGATAGATAGATAGATAGATAGATAGATAGATTTATCACCCCTTTATCATGGACCCTCTTATTTGTCATTGACCCTTATGTTTGATCCTTGTAATGTAAACCGATATTTATGTCACAATGGAAAATAAGCATTGTAATGTGTGTGACATAATTACAGCGATTTACTTTGATTATTTCTCCCTTTCGTTTATCGTACAGGACTATTGGAATGGCCTTTTTGGACCAAGCTGGTGGTGGTGGCCATAGGCTTCACTGGCGGACTGGTGTTCATGTACGTGCAATGCAAGGTCTACATCCAGTTGTGGAAGAGACTCAAGGCCTACAACAGAGTAATATATGTGCAGAACCGCCCAGAGACCTGTAAAAAGAATGTTTTTGAGAAGCCCTCTCTTCTGGAGCCCAACTTGGAGAATAAAGAGGCGCTCGGGCCGGCGCAGTCGGACACAAACTCTTCCCAGTACACAGAGACAGAGGACTACAGTATGGAGATCCTGCACGTGTGATCGCTCTTGGCCCACATATACCCTCCCCCCCCCCCCAACCCCCCTAGAGGACCGGCTGGGGCGCCGCATGCTCCGGGACACACGTGGATGCCACACAGCACTGGGCAAGAGGACTGAGACTGGACTTGTTCTGTCGTTTAGATGTTATTTTCTCTTCGTTCGTTTGTCCGTTCTGTTCCTGTAAGTTGTCGGCTAACCATAATGAATCAGTGTGCGCTAGATCTCGGATCATTCCAACCACTGCCATCGTACTGCTGTCGTACAAGAGTTGAAACCCGCCGCTCGAGCTGTGTATGTGTGGACGTGTCTCCGCTGGTTCTGATGGGAGTCGATGCATAGAAGCACTTTTTATTTCCCTGTCCCGTTTTAATAATATATTCGGTTACTTTCTACCTGGATAAGACATTAAAACAAACTTGAAGTTTTGTGGGCGACATCTCACATTTTATAGGTGCATTTGTATCTCCACAGACCCCCTCGGATGGAACAAAAAAAAAGGAATCTGAAGGAGCAATGAGGGAACATTTATGTACTGTTGTGTATCTTCTTTAGACATTCTGAATTTAGTCATTGTGAAATTTACACGACGTAGGCTTTATTTTATATCAGCTGATAACTAAATAATCTGGATCATCTAATTACGATATTTATCCGATCAAGGGCTAGATTTACTAAAGTGCGATGCTACGGTTCTTAGCATGTGCAAAAATGATACCATACGGTGACTGTTCACTGGCTATGCTGCTGTTTTTTGCATTTGCTGAAGACTTGAGTGCATCAGTGAAAGACTTTAGTAAATCAGGCCTTAAAGTGTATGTCGCAAATGTAAAGAATTCGAGGGAAATGAACTCCATTGTAGCATCATGAATCATGAAAGAGATTTACCTTCATTGGGAGTTTGACTGGCGGGAAACCTGGAAGTTAAATAAATCCAAGTTTTCCCCATTTATTTCATTTCTCTTTTCTTTCACGAAATGGATTATCAAAGATCTGCCCGCTTCTGGCATTCCTGCATCTCTTCAGTTGATTTTTAACTATAACTTGAATAACAGAAATGGTGTTTTAGCAATGACGACATGAACTACTTAGCAGGACTATTAAAACGTTCTGCTTGGTTTGGTTTTAAAAACAATCATAGCAAATTGTCCATAGGTGTAATTTCAGGTTATATTTATTCTGAATATTGTATAGCTTTTCAATGGCTTTAAATGTTGGAAAATAGCCATGTTAGTTTTGGCCTTCATTCTAACATAATGCTTTTTTTAGCGACCTGAACACACAACTTTGATTGACAGTGATCATGTACATGGACTGTGCTTCTTATAAACTCTATTGGGAATTAACAATTTCATGATCTGATATGTTCACAAGGTATAGGATTCTTCTGCCATCTAGAGCTACTGCACAGACAATGCACATTACAATTTTTTTTAACCTCTTCTGACTGGCTTTGTGCCGTTTGACCAATAAAATATGCTCAATGTTCACAGTGCTAATTGCATAGCTTTTGTATTCCTTATCAAGTCTATCTTCTTAAGTTGGGTCTGTCTGTGTGCGACCAAGCATAACGTCACAATGTATGCACTACAACAATGAATTAATGCAACCCTGTCCGCTTTCATTTTGTTGGAGATATGTGAAAATACATGGAATAAAACTACTGTCGTTGGGCTCGGCATTTAAATGGTTTGCCAGGCCTCGTATAAATCCTTACCATCTCGAATGATATCCCCATAGCTGCAGAGATATTTGACATTTCTCAAGATTCAGTGAAAACTTTTGTTTCTTTAATAGCGTATTTGTAAAACAATGGGAGCTGGCTCCTTTTACTAGCTAGTGGTGGAAACACCTTAATAGATACACATTTTCCAGAACCTCTTTTTAGCACCGCACTGCATCATATTTTGATGGACGTGTTTTAAAGCGCAGTCATTTTTGGTTTTGTTTCATGGTTCATCATAGAAGTGTTCAGTGCATCAAACTGCAGTGCATTACTACTGAATTGGCTTGAACATGAGAAACATGACTGTTTATTGCATCTCCTTGTAATTTTTCTCTAGTAGTAAATAGTTTCTCTAAGCATTTTTGAGGATAAAAAACAAAACAAAAAAACAACCAAATAAAGGAAATGTAGAATTTTTCACCAGCCTTGTGTTGTATAAGATGTTTGTTTTTTTTGTTTTGTTTTTTAAATGACTGTGATAACAGTGATTAAAGGTCTGAAAACTGCCTGGATATGTTGACAATTATTTCCCATAGGAAAATTCAATGAGATTCTCAGTTGGTCGTTTATGTGTGTCGTCAAGGCCTTTTATAAACACTGTGTCAAATAGATAACATCAGTGGATATTATCAATTTCACTTTGTGGCTTTCTCAGTGGATAAATACTGGTTTTGTGAAACTGAAAAGGCTGTAATTTACATGTATAGTTTTGTATTTTATGTATGTTTCTCTTTTTTCTCCTCAGTATTACCACCTTTATCCGGATGATTTTAGTCCCGTCGCTGAGATATGAGTGACTACATTTGTGCTGTGTTTTTAAGGGAGACTGAGTGGAGCAATAAAATAAATCTTAAATTAGCCAGTGTCCAACTACACAGTTTATTTGTCACTGACTCGTGAGTTTTGTTTTCTCTGCTGTGAGATCTCAAGTTCTTACCTAATTTTATAATTACATTAACATATGCTAATGTAAGTTAATTGTCATAACGGGGTCAAAGTCCTTTTTTTTTAAACCAGCAATTAAGAAATTGAATATGAAACATTAAATTATCATTCACTGTGCATGAGTCATATACAGAAAGAAACAGAACCTTATTGAGTGGAAATAAGCCCAGGGGTCATAAGGTCATAAGGTTCAATCAGCTTACATATATAATCCTATTAGCTCCATGGCTTTGTCTTTAGCTCCCCCTTTGGCAGGACACCGAAAACCGTAAGTTTAAGTCACATGCACAATGACTAAGACATTTTCAAATAAAGTTTGGTGTGAAATATCTGTATAAACATAATATTACAGTGCCTTACCGTAAAACTTTTCAAATGGTCCTTCAACATTTTCAAAAGCACATGAAGAAAATAAAATTCAATTCATAAAATGGCCACTGGAAACTGACCTTACATCCAACCTCTTGTAGCATTGATCTAAAAGCATCTGAACTCTAATATCATTATTATACACTCAAAATTAAATATTTATTCTTATATCTGAATTGCATATAAAATTTGCACCTATTTGTATTACACATTTTTAACAAACTAATAAACCATTTGTGTGATGCATATTTGTCAGTCATACATTCTGCACTAAAAAAGAAAGAAAAATCATGGCATGCTTTATTATTAATATATATATTTTTTATTTTATTTAAATAATCATATTTTCAGTATGAATTGTTAGCTGTGGAACAAGCCATATTAAATTAGATCAAATGTATGAGATTGAACGAAATAGGATTTCTTGATCATATATATATATATATATATATATAAATCTGGTTACTGTGTATTTGAAACACATTCAGTTTATTATTACAGAAATCTTACCTGCTCCTTACATGTTAAAGGGGTGGTGCCCTTTTCACAAGATGTAAAATAAGTCTTTTATGTCCTGAGTGTGTATGTGAAGTTTTAGCTCAAAATACCCCACAAATATTTTTTATACAGCATCTTAAAGTTGTCAATTTTTGTTGCACAGTTTTTGTGTCTGTCCCTTTAAATGTAAATGAGCTGCTCAGAGGGCGGAGCTTCAAAAGCTTGTGTCCTTTTACCTCACACACATGCACTGAAAATGTAAAAAACATTCAGCCTTTTATGTTCAAACCGGAGTCAGACAAGAAAAAATGTAGGGTGGGATTTGATTGGAATCCTTCGGGAATTGATTGAATTATTGTGGTTTGCTATTGCTGTGATGTCATGTGAGTGACAGTTTGTCCCGCCCTCACGCCGAGTAACGTCATCAGAGAAGAGAAAAGATGTCACTGCATGAAGGAGGGAAAATAATTTTGATTAAAGATTATGAAGGCACATGAATAATAAAAAAATGCACAGATATATCATTTATAATAAATACTGCAATATTACATTTAAAAATATATATATATTTTAACTTTGATTCCATTGTGACTTTAAGATCTCTTTTTTTTTTTAGAAGGAATGGCAAAAATGGGAATAACCACTAGAACACAAAATATATGATCAGAACAGTGGCTTTACACATTTGATTGATTTGATTGATTATGTTACATGTTACAAGATATGAAGGCAATAAACCAATTAGAGCCTAACGAAGGTGTACCATTCATATTTTTTAAAATCTATCTTCATAGATAAAACAATCTGTGGAGAACACCTTCCCCAGAAGCACATGCTGTCATGCGTTGTACTTCTCTAATTGATGCGTTTGACCTCAGCTCAAGAGGACACAGCAGAAACGACAGCTCTCAAGGTCATTGCAGGGATGTGTGTCCTTTCTGCTGTCCCCGGTGTCTTCACAGAATCATCTGCAATTCAAAATGAGCCTGCCAACACCAAACATGTGGAAACAGCGCTATATCAGCACAAAGTGTTATTAATTACTTGTATATGGACAGGATGCTCAATGCTTTTATTTTTAGTCACATTTTTTTGTCCAATCTGCTTCTTCTACATTAGCATAACTAATGCAAAGCTGCGCTATAACAAATAAATTAAAGGTCATTTATTATTTAACGTTGAAGGACCATCTTTCAAATGAAGGTTTACAAAAACACGGTTACATTGATAAATCAGGCAGTCATCGTTAAGGCCAAGCATTCATGAAGACACTTTTTGATGCAATTATTGAAATGTATCTTTTCAAATAATGTGTTTTTTCCCCCTAGCACAGTCCATATGGAATCAAATGGTTTAGTTGGTGTCAAAAGAGACAGCCAAATTCCAAATGAAATCCATCTGTTGTGTGGATTAATGTTAAAATACTTAGATTTAGATGAATTGCATATCATATTTAAATTAGTTATCATTTGCTGGTCAAAATTTTGTAAGGCCCTTTTTTATTTCTATAATAAATACTCGTGGCCTTCTAACCTTAAAAACTTTAATGTGGAATGATTTGTGGAACCAATTTAATAGGTAATTTACAAGTGGAGTAATTGCATTTAATAAGAAAATAAAAAAAAATAAGAAAGAAAGGCCACCTACCCTATTAAATATATTATCAGGGATTAAATACCACATAGAATCTGTTCCAAGCAATCATCTTTCCAAACAATTAATTTTAAATGTGTTGTTGTTAGTATCATCAAAATTCAGAACTTCAAAACAAAGAGTATTGTATTGTATTTATTATGTCTATGATACAGTAACAGTAGCCTATATACAGAATTTACATGATCCGTGATTTACATGATTACTCTTTACTTCCGTTCTCCACTCGTTACACAACACTTTTCAAAATAGTAGTCCCAATTCACGCATGAATACAACAAAATACAATAGCATTTGAGCGCTTTCAGATATTATGTGTAATTCTATTAATAACTAGATGCAGCAAAATCGTGTAAAACATCACAACATAAAGAACAAAGTAGCTGAAAGCAGTGCACCCCCCCCCCTTTTTTTTTTTTTTTTTTTTTTTACATGAACAACCTTAGAGATGCTTTAGCAGCCCCAAGAGGCCGGTGAATGCATTGCTCGTGCTCGTGAGTCATCGAGCTCTACAATCCAACTTACCTGAAAGTGAAATGAAAGACACTCAAACTCTCTGGAAACACAAAGAAACCCCTATGATTTTAGCAGAGTAAATGGCAACATGTTCTATATTCAAAATAGCTAATATGTTAAGCTAAATAGTTAAATAGCAATGTTTATTGCTACATGAATCAGAATTGTAACTCAAGTTCAACAATCATTTCTATGTAAATGAAGCACACTTTCGTTTTTTACCTTCATTGAAATGAAAGCCAGAAAGCAGTGCTATCACTGAATACTATTAAAATATTGAATTAAGTAAATTATTTAAAATAAAGCCAAACAAAATTATAAAGGTTAGATTTTATAAAAAAAATATTATATTTATTTAAACTCAAACAAAATGTCTTAACAATTAGGGTAACATTGGGTGAGATGCCCCCTTAAGATAAGTGTGCATTTACTTTTAAAATGTGTACTCTATTTAGATATACCATTTAGTATTAGATATACTATTTAGGTAGGTTTAGCATATGCCGTATGATGATGAAACATTTGCTATTTTAGCTGTAAAGAGAACAAAATGTAAAACAATTCAAAGAGGCCATCTTACCACTACTGAGGTTTTACCCCATCCACCCTAACTGAAATAAGTTTAAGTAAAAGAACTAGAATTACTATTAAAAAAAATCCTATTAAAAAAATAAATGATATTGTTTCCCTTATGTGATGTTCAGTACATATTCTAATGTATTTTATTCTACTGAATAATAAATAACAACAACAACAAATGTTTAAGGGTCTTTTTTATTTATTTTTTATGTCAAACGAGCAATGCGCAATAAAAAATATATATACCGTGCAAGGCACATCTGTTCTTGGCTGTTGATATTTACCGTCAGGCACCGATGGGACAGCCTGGGGTCCTTTGAGCAGGAGGCTATCGGCACGGCTGTGTTACATTACAGTCTCCTTCATTTCGCCCTCCAACTGGCCAGACCCTCCACATTGGCTCAGCGCTGGGAATAACTTCAGCAGGCGTACTTGAATAACTCCACTCCACTCATTTTGACAGGTAAGTCAGTGTGAGAAGCATGAATCATATATTACGGACATGTCAGCTTCGGAGTTGTTAATTTGCTTGCTTTTTACTTAGTGCTAGCGCATTAGCTCGGGTTAGCCGAATCACTCAGAGCTCGGACTATCGGCCTGTTCTAATGTCCCACAGGCAGAGACACGCAGCAGCACTCAGCCTGAGATCTGCCATAGCGTGACATGAGCTCGAGTCAGCAGCTTTACTGCCTCGGCTACAGTGTAGCTTTAATTGATCAGTGTGAGCTTCCGCAGACTGCCATGAGTGCAGCCTCAGTCACAGCACTAGAGCCGCTTGACCTGTCTCAAACAGATCCTTTTTGGTGATATTTTGTCTATGTTTAACTCTAGTTCGTGCTGTAAGTTACTTTTGTCTGGTTTTGTTCTAAGTGTTACGTTTGAACACCATGCGGGTTTCCTGCGGCTAGTTGAAATGGGGAAGGAGATCCGCAAATAGCCTTGCCCTTACTTTGCCCTTTCTCAAAACCCTGCTGAATTTATGATTAATCGATAAGATTCCTGCACGCACATTTCCCCCCTAGGCTTTCCGTTTTTTACGTTAGGACTAGTATGGAATTGTTTCTATGCTGGAAGAATATTTCATCTGCAGCTGTAATTTACTTCCTGCATAGAAACGCCGGTCATGTCTACAGGACCAGACATTCCTACTACATTACCTGTATGATAAAGGTCACAGTAATGGATTCTATTATGACATGAGAAATATTGAGCTCTTTTTGGAAATATAATTTTAGTCCATTTTCTAATCTGGTTGTCTCAGCATTATTTACAGTGCTTGCCAGCCATAATTGTACTGCTATTCTCCACCATTCTGGTTGGATTCTCCCCCCCCACCACCCCATGCTGATAAAGCCTGGGAGACTGGATTAGACCAGATTGGCCAGTCAGGGGAAATGGACACCATGAAATATATATTTTTAAATGTAATATTGTTTATTTATTATAAATGATTTATTATTATTTTTAAATTCATGTGACCTTGTGATCTTTAAAATAACTTCTCCCTCTTGCAGCGACTTCTCTGATGATGCGTTTACTGGCGTGAGGGCCGGACAACCTGTCACTCGCATGACATCACAGCAATAGCAAACCCCTAGTTTTTTTATTCCTTTTTTGTATGTCAAATATGGCTTTATAGGAACATAGGCTACATTATGGATAATTGGTCAAAAAATAAATCTGTTAAATCTGATTCTGTTGCATAAATTAATACATTCATTTACTTATTATTTTTAAAAAGTTTTAAAGTATTTTCGGTTTCGGTTTTCAGCCAAGTGCATCCTCCAGAAGTTTCGGTTTCGACCCAGAGTTCTCATTTCGGTGCATCCCTACATATTTCTAATGTGAGCACAGCTTTAACAGGGGTAGAAAAAAAAAATCATGTAATCAATGTCTACATCCTTTTGCACGCTGAGTTGTGTGATCTTTTTATTTATTTATTTGACATCTATTTGCATACTGCATTGTAGGTGGTCTCTTAATTGGAATTCCATGATGAAATGAATTGATCTCTTTGCATTTATTCAACCATTTCGACCAGTGGTGTCCAAACCTGCTCCTGAGGGGCCACTGTCCTGAATTTAGCTCCAATTTGCCTCAAACCTCCTTGATTATCTGGTTCAGGTGTGTTTAATTGGGTTTGGGGCTAAACTGTGCCGGACAGTGCCCTTCCAGGAGCAAAATTGGACACCCCTGATTTAGACAGCTTTTATACTGCACAGTTTCTGTGTTGTTCCTCATACACAGCCAATAGAAAACAGGCATTTGAACATTTGTTTTATGCAGTCCTTATACCAAAGACTAAAGCCTGCAGTTTTTCTAAGATGTTTCCACCCCTCACCTCATTCACATAATTGCTTCTCATGCTGACTCGCACACGTTCCACACTTGTAGGTCAGCGTGCAGTGCGTCACTTCCCGATGCAGTGACTCAGTTAGGTGTGGCCTGCTGTCAGTTCAGATTAGCTTGAGCAGAGCAGCTGCATTCAGGCTGGGGCGTTTATCAAACTGATATGACACTACGATTAACCATGGAAAGCTAGAGATACCGTAGACCACCCAAAACGTCCTAAAACTATTGAATGGCTCAGATCAATTGTTACCATTTAAATGTGTTGGTCTGCTGTATTCTGAACAGGTGTATTAATGTTATGATGTTCTCCTGACCCTCTAATTATTCCCATGTGTTTTTTTTTAAATAGTTAAAATGGCTGTTCCCCCAACATATGCTGATCTTGGCAAGTCTGCCAAAGACATCTTCAACAAAGGATATGGTAACGTTTTTAAAACTCCACTGCTTCATGTGACCAAATGACCATTAGTTTTCTCTTTTTCTCTGTAATCGTTTCCTTTGGTTTATTTTCTGAAAGGTTTCGGTATGGTGAAGCTCGATGTCAAGACAAAATCAAGCAGTGGAGTGGTAAGACTTTTATTTTCATTAAATATCTAACCATTACTTGTATCACTTCCTAATTGTTTAATTCAAAACACATTAGTTAATTCCATGTATATCATGTAGCCTATTCCTTATGTTGGCACTTAACGCATTTAACACAAAACCACTATGAGTTATTGGATCAAACAAAACGCCTGCTCCCTGAATATGATCTGAAATATTTCTCTTTCCTGTCTCTATAGGAATTTAAGACCTCTGGTTCCTCCAACACTGACACCAGCAAAGTGGTGGGCAGCCTGGAAACCAAATACAAGAGGTCTGAGTATGGTCTGACCTTCACAGAGAAGTGGAATACTGACAACACCCTGGGCACAGAGATCACCATTGAAGACCAGGTCTGAATGCAGTTTCATTCATTGAATGGTCCCCAATCACTGTGTATTTCTTTTAGTGTGGATGGTAATTTGGTTTGTCACTTTTTCCAGATTGCAAAGGGACTGAAGCTGACCTTTGACACAACCTTCTCACCAAACACAGGGTAAATAATTCCTTTTCTCCACTGGCTCCAAAGCTTCAGATTTGGATTGAAACACTGATTTATCTGTGCACTTGTGTAGTTGAGTCATGGGAGATGCTATATTGTCTCTCACGGTGGACTGTAAATCAATACTGTATTGAGCAATTCAAGTGCCGCCATGTGACAAAGGTAGCTGTTTTGTTGTGCATTGATGCATATCTCAAGGTTACTTTCACACAAGCTGGACCTCGCAGCCCTCATGTTCTGAGAACTGTAAATCGGTCAGGAGAGTGGCACCTGTCTGCTGTCATTAGGGTCTGTGCTCTCAGATGACAGTCGCGCTGACATGGCCTTCGCTGATGTATAGGCTCATGGGCTTTGTATCGTGTAGCAGAGGAGTGAAGAGCAGTGCGCCTGAGCAAGTTGTTGATTTATTCACCGTTATACATTGTTCAAAAGTTTGGGGTTATAAATAATAGACGTATAAATGTCTTTACTGTCATTTGTTATCAATTTAATGCATCCTTGCTGAATAAGTGTAAATAATAATTAAGAACACCACATTTTGAATGGTAGTGTATTTCACCAGCACTGCTGTTTGCTCTGTTTTATTGTGCAGACAATGCAAAATGGGCTGGTTTTTGCTAGCCTCAGTATAAGCTGTGACTTGAGCTTTAAGTTGTTTATAAATGGTGCAGTGAATGAAATGGTATGACCAAGGCATGACTTTATGTCCTTCACTATGGAATCTGGATTTGGATTGTCTTGAAATCAGATGCTTTTTTTTGGATCATGATGGAAGCAAATTATTATTTAACATTGTTGGCCTAAATAGATGATTTATGGTGCAGTCCCAATAAGGGTGTCAATCTCGATCATCGAATTAAAAAATGGAATCGACGATGCTGCCAGCTGCCACGCCCCCATGTCACGTTCGGTCGGCTTGTCAAGCGGAAAAAAACACGCGTGTTGAAATGCTGCGAGTCAACCTCCTCTGGGGGCCGCACACCCGACGAGAAGCACCGCGTCTATGACAACTCGAGGCATCGCACACACCGGACGAGAAGCGCCGCGTCGCGTCTATGACAACTCGAGGTATCGCACACCCGACGAGAAGCGCCGCGTCTATAACAACTCGAGGCATCGCACACACCGGACGAGAAGCGCCGCGTCGCGTCTATGACAACTCGAGGTATCGCACACCGGATGCGTGCACTTTCTCAGTTTATGACCTGCAATATTATGTTTAAGGACATTATGGAATTAAGATCATGTCTATATTATGAGGCTACTCTACAATTAAATACGTTGCTTAGTCTGCAGTCTGAAGCACTTTATCTCAGAGAGCGTCCGTTAACTGAATGTATCCTGAGAATCCGATAACATCAGCAATTTTCATTCAACCAGCTGATTTCTGTAAATTAATGTAAAACATGTAGGCCTATATTGCAGCACAGTGTGAAGTCACGAGACAAATAAATGTATATAAAATTGTGTATAAAATTGGATGTGAAAAGAAGGAAATGTTTTTTTTTTTTTTTCATAACACACTTCACTTTAATGTGTGTGAATTTCCCACACCGGGAGTAATTATTTGTTTGAATGTTCTATATTCTATGCAAAATGTTCTATTAAAGAAAACTTAGACAAAAAACATTTGTGTGTGTTGTAAAGTGGTTTGAAAAAATAAAATCGGAATCGGCTAAAATCGGTATCGGCAGGTCAAACTTGATGAAAAATCGGAAATCGGAATCGGCCTAGAAAATTGAAATCGGTGCATCTCTAAAAAATAGCTTAGAAAGTAGTAGTATATAAAATAAGTTTAAGTACTAAAATTACTAAAAGTTGAACTGAAATAAAAAGCTAAATAGAAAAACAACAAAAAAGATAAAAGCATAAACCTAAAGTTAAAAAATGAAAAATAAATGTAAATGACAGATGTAAACATAAAAGCAAATATAAATACTGTAATAGTATATCAATATTACTAAGAGGTGGTCTAGAATTTAGTTATTTGCAGCTTGATTTGGTATGTTGTCTAAAGCAGTGAAATTGATATTTATATTTTTAGTGTGGTTTTATTATCCAAATGCTTTCCAAGAGAACTGCATGGTTATTTCAAAATTATTTGTTACACAAATGTATCACTTGTTTGAAGGGAGGGAACATTAACAATCTAAACAGTTTATATTTCTGCAGATCAGAATTTTGGTTTGTCTAGTCAAAAGGCAAATAATCCATGTTTAAAAAAACATCTTGTAAACAAATGTAATTCCACTAAAGAGGATGCTAATTTGTTTATTTTCCTTCATGAACAGAAAAAAGAGTGGAAAAGTCAAGACTGCATACAAGCGCGAGTACGTCAACCTGGGCTGTGATGTTGACTTCGACTTTGCCGGCCCGACCATTCACGGCGCTGCAGTGGTGGGCTATGAGGGATGGCTCGCTGGTTACCAGATGTCCTTCGACACTGCTAAGTCCAAGATGACCCAGAACAACTTTGCTGTTGGCTACAAAACGGGAGACTTCCAGCTGCACACCAATGTGTAAGTCCTGAAGCGTCACTACATCATTCTAAGTGCATGTGACTTGGGCCTGGTTTATTTTAGTGGAGGGAAGTGTTGATCTAATGAGAAATTATGTTCACAGAGCTGACATGGAATTTTACTATGTTTTCGCTGGAATAATGCATATTTAGAGTTTCTTTAAATATGCCAGGCTATTGACAACCTGGACATATGAAAGGATTTTATTTTAAAATGTAAAATTATGAAATATTAAGAATTAACATTGAAGTCATGGGAACCTCTACAGTTAGGATACAAATTTTTTTTCATTGTTCTCGTCTCTAAAATATTTTGTCTAGTAATTATTCTTTGTGAGTGCACTCGCTGTAAAATCTGAATGGCAAAAAAAGCTCTTTGTAGAATTATCCTGAGTTAATGTGCATTTATAAATTATTCATTTATTGCAATTTAAAGGTGCAATGTGTAACTTGGCACTTGGTTAAACTAAAATGCATTAATTTTGTCTTCCTCCAGTAACGATGGCGCAGAGTTTGGTGGCTCCATCTACCAGAAAGTGAGTGATAAACTGGAGACAGCGGTGAATCTGGCCTGGACAGCAGGAAACAACAGCACTCGCTTCGGCATTGCTGCCAAGTATCAGCTGGACAAAGACGCCTCCATCTGTGTGAGTAAATCTTATTGCTTTTACAGAAATCACAAGCATTTGAACCCATAAAACAACATTTCTAAGGGGCCGTTTACACTACACCAATTTCAACTTAAAATGCAAAACTTTTTATGCATTTTTGCCATTCATTTACACGGCAACAACGTTTTGGGGGCCTGGAAACGCAAATGTGTTCAGTCTATAGGCACCTTGTTTCTTTACAAAGTGACATCGCCAACTACTGGCCTGGCAGCAGAATACAACATTTTAAGTCGTTTTCGCGGATCCGTGTGCGGGGATCGTTTTGACCGCGCTATCGTCTGTATGAGAAAAGTGCAAAGAAAAAATTCTGTTTTTATTACATCGTTGTTGTGTAAATGTACCCTAAATGTAATTTCTCCATAAATAGAAAAGGGTGTAGGGAGCATCGAAGTGTTTTTCATCATGACCTCTATATTTAGAGGAAATAGGTGTGTTTAAACTGGAATTACAGTAAGAGGACATAATGTATCCCACTTTCAATTGTTGATCAATAGTTCCAATTCACAGCCAAAGATGTGTGCTGATTGACCATGACAAAGTTTAATGCCGCTGTGATGCAAAAAGAAAGCCTCAGAGCCGCCTCTGATTTCCATTGGCCATCAGAGCAGACATATTTTAGTACAACTTTTATATCGATTCTTTACACAGAATTTGGCATCGACCCATTGCCAAAGATCTGTGCCTGTGTGCTGTTGATGACCAGATGGGCAACTCTGTGAACCGAAGTACAATTCATGAGGCGCTACTAAAAGTACCGCTTTTGTGTGAGAGACTGGAACTCAGGCTCCTCATGAATGTGTTTGTGATTTGAATGTTACATTTGGCTTTGCATGTTCATACTATGTCTTCAGAAATGAGTCAAAGTTTTCTCTCATTTCAACAGGCTAAAGTGAATAACACCAGCCTCGTCGGGGTTGGTTATACTCAGACTCTGAGACCAGGTACAGTCTTGCATTTCCTCTTTTATTCACACATGAGAATTTCTGTTAAAGGCATTGTTTTTTTTTATTCCTCACAATAGTTTATAGTTGGTATCTGTTCACTACAAAATATGCTTGATTCAGCTTTGGAGACATGAAACATTTGAATAATTTAGTGTTTATGTGGACTTCTGCATTTATGTAGTTGGGATGCTGTAAAACAGGGTTCCTCAAATCCTACAGAGTTTAGCTCTAACCCTGATCAAACTCACTTGCCTGTGATCTCAGTAACTGAAAACCGATTGGCTTGTCCAGGTGTGTTCGATTAGGGCTGGAACTAAACTCTGCAGATCAGGAACCCTGCTTTAAAGGTCCAGTGATTAAATCTGTGGTGGTTTTTCAGGCATCAAGTTGACCCTGTCGGCCCTGGTTGATGGAAAGAGCATCAATTCCGGTGGCCACAAGCTGGGCTTGGGCCTGGAGCTGGAGGCCTAAACCTGCTCCTGCTTAACATCAGGGACAAGGGAATATCAGAGAAATCTGGCCTTAAATCTAACTCCAACAGCAACCAGCAGGGGGGTTCAGGATGGGATGGGATGTGTGCAAAGGCTCATCAAAAGCGATCATGTCATGGTGTTTCTTTTTGTCCCCTTCTGGTCCAAATGCCCTTGTTTGTATCTGTTTGTAGTTGTTCTCTTATAGACATTCAGCTACAAATCAAGTTCTTCATCCGTCTCCAGCACTGCCGCAGTAATTCAATACTCTCTGGGACTGGGGGCATCTGTGGCTTCCTGTTGTTCTTTTCTCAGTTAGACGGTGGTGGGTTTGTGACAAAACTGTCCCTGATTTCATCATTTGTATTGTATCTGATATTCCTTAGTCGTCTGAATGCGATTTATGCAACTACTTAACTCTATATTAAAGGTTACCTGCTATTATTTAAATACTGTTATACCGTTTTCTTCTTTCCATGCACGCAAGGGCGAGCTTAAGCAGTTTACTTTTCCTTCGGCAGCCATCCAGAGTAACGGTTGTACATGAAGTCTGCCCTTGAACTGAGCAGTTTTTGGGTAGGCTAATGGGGAGATGAACGCTGGTGCTCCTGGTCTGGCATGGCTGGTCTTCTGTTTTCATTTGCAGCACAGACGACTCTCCGCAGCTCACCGTGAAGGTGGAACGGGTGGTTTGAGTTCAGTACCTTTTGCTCCCGGTGTTGCATTGACCCTGGTTCCCTGAGGCCAAGCTTTCACAATACCTCAGAGGTCCTTATATGTATGTTCAAACTTTTCAATAAACTATTTAAACACATGTTTGACACAGTTCTTCATGATTACAAAGCAAATGTGTTTTCCTAATATAAACTCTAGCTCAGGAATGTGTTAGCCGCCCAAAAATGGGCCTGCAAGTGTGTGTTCTAACAGGATTGTGGACCTGCAGCAGAGGAAAAAAATGCTAAATGTTCACAACCGGTTTGGAAGCAATTTTAACAGGCTTATTCACTTTTGAAAGGTAGAATAAAAGCTTCTTGTATCTTTTGAAGTTCAGTCCAAAATATTCAGTATTTGGGCAGATATTGTCACTTGGTAAAAACATTGTACACTGCTTGTTTTCACATCTGATATTCTTCACCTATTTCTATTGAACATAACTTGAATAAAATGGATGTTTTATATTCCTGTGTAATTAGGCGAATAAGGACAGGTTTAGTAGTTAAAAAAACATCCCACACTAAACTTAATGTGAGTTTATGATTACTGGGGCATACGATGCTATTGTGCATTTGAAACATTTTCAGTTTTCCTTCTCATTTTATGTAATCTACATAAGTGTCTGTCTTGAGTCTATACAATTCATGATAATAGTAATTTTATTATTTTGTAGGAGGTTTTTGAAAGTTATACGGTCTTTGCTCACCATCTTACACTGTTCAAATTTTTGGGGTCATAACGATTTTATTTAATGTTTTGTCTGTTATGCTCACCAAGGCTGCATTTATTTGCTTAAAAACAAAATGTATGAAATTGTATTAGTTTAAAATTGCTGTTTTCTCTTTTGATATTTTTTAAAGTGACATTTGTTCCTGTGATGGTAAAGCTAAATTTTGGCATCATTACTTCAGCCTTCAGTGTCACACGATCCTTCAGAAATCATTCTCATATTCTGATTTGCTGCCTAAGATTGGAGCATTTCTTACCGATATTGAAAACAGCTGTGCGGCTTAATTTTTGTGGAATCATACATTTTTTTATCAGAATTATTTTATGAATAGAAAGTTTGAAAGAACATTGTTTGAAATGGAAATATTTTGTAACATTACAAATATTACTGTCTTGACTGTCACTTTTGATCAATTTAATACATCCTTACTGACCCCAAACGTTTGAACAGTGTTTATATGGGACTTTGGAACCTGAAGCAAAACCATTTGAGAGCCACTGCTCCATAAACCTAATGTCAAACTCCTAGTTTCCAGCACTGAGACAGGCTTTGGTGATCTGGATGTCATTTTGTAGCCCTTTAGATTAAGATGATATATTTAAGCCTCAACAAAGTAGAGACATCTTAAAATATTAAGCAGTCTTATAGGGTTTGTCTGTGTAAGTCTGGGTAAGTGAGTTCTTAGGTAAACATACAATAATTAAATGCCTTATGATCCTTTATAGATCAATAGCTGCTATATGTTTTAGAGAATATGTAAGTGCTGGTTGGCAAGTGTTGGAACCAAGGATAAGAAGTGGAGCATCAGACAGTTTACAAAACTCAGAAGGCCTACAGTTCCTCTGTTGGAAAATCGCTTGAATTAATACACTAGGAAACACTGATATGCTGGAATATTTATTAAGTTAATATATAGCACTATTTTAATACATACATATGGCTGATCAGATGTAGCAAAATAAAATCTTATACATTCCTCAAGATTCACACATTCATCATGTACACGTAGATCACAGTGTACGCATGCATCTGCATCGCAAACATCAGACTTCCAGAAAGCAATTTCTACATTTCATGCTCAACTGAGATCATCTGTCACGCGGCTGTGAGTAATTTATATTGCATTCATCAAGGAAGCTTATTTAAACAGTTTTCTCATTCTCTTTTCTCAAGGCATTTTTTCTTAGGGGTTTGATTTTTTTGACCACTGTTTTCTGCTGTTATTCTACACTACATTAGTGGGTTTAGTTGTTTCTTCTGGACCTTTGGTGTCCATGCTGTCCTTCTTGCTGCTCTCTTTGACCTGCTCTGTCTTCTCCAGAGCTTTAGCTTCTGTTTTGGTCGATGCCTTCACTTCATGTTCACCATTGTCTGATTCTTTGTCTTTTGGGACAGTTTCTTCACTTTTAACATCTTTGCTGGTTCCACTGCCGTTGGTCATCACACTATTCTCTTCTTCAGCTTTCTCAGATGTCTTCACTTTGTTTTCTTTAGTATCCTTTTGCTCAGGCTTTGCATCAGATTTAGTTTCCTTGGCTTTGGGGGATTGATTACTCAGTGTGTCATCAACCTGTTTCTCTGTGACTTTAACTTCTCCTCCGCTTGTCACACTTTCCACACTGCTGTCGCTTATGCTGTCCTCCTGTTTCTTTGACTTTTCAGGTTGTGATTTTTCTTCTGTAACTTTTGAAAGGTCCTCTTGTGTCTCTTCTGTTTCTTTAGGTTTAGCAACTTCAACCTTTTCTGTTTTGACGCTGTCTACACTGTCGCTTTTGCGGTCCTCCTGTATCTGTGACTTTTCAGGTTGTGATTTTTCTTCCACAACTTTTTTCGAAAGGTCCTCTTGTGTCTTTTCTGTTTCTTTAGGCTTAGCAAGTTCAACCTTTTCTGGTTTGACACCGTCTACACTGTCGCTTTTGCTGTCCTCCTGTATCTGTGACTTTTCAGGTTGTGATTTTTCTTGTTTCGAAGCGTCCTCTTGTGTCTTTTCTGTTTCTTTAGGCTTAGCAATTTCAACCTTTTCTGTTTTGACGCTGTCTACAGTGTCGCTTTTGCGGTCCTCCTGTATATGTGACTTTTCAGGTTGTGATTTTTCTTCCACAACTTTTTTCGAAAGGTCCTCTTGTGTCTTTTCTGTTTCTTTAGGCTTAGCAAGTTCAACCTTTTCTGGTTTGACACCGTCTACACTGTCGCTTTTGCTGTCCTCCTGTATCTGTGACTTTTCAGGTTGTGATTTTTCTTTTTTCGAAGCGTCCTCTTGTGTCTTTTCTGTTTCTTTAGGCTTAGCAAGTTCAACCTTTTCTGTTTTGACGCTGTCTACAGTGTCGCTTTTGCGGTCCTCCTGTATCTGTGACTTTTCAGGTTGTGATTTTTCTTCCACAACTTTTTTTGAAAGGTCCTCTTGTGTCTTTTCTGTTTCTTTAGGCTTAGCAAGTTCAACCTTTTCTGGTTTGACGGTGTCTACACTGTCGCTTTTGCGGTCCTCCTGTATCTGTGACTGTTCAGGTTGTGATTTGTCTTCCGTAACATTTTTAGAAATGTCCTCTGGTGTCTCATTTGTTTCTTTAGGCTTAGCAAGTTCAACCTCTTCTGGTTTGACGGTGTCTACACTGTCGCTTTTTCTGTCCTCCTTTATCTGTGACTGTTCAGGTTGTGATTTTTCTTTTTTCGAAGCGTCCTCTTGTGTCTCTTCTGTTTCTTTAGGCTTAACGAGGTCAACCTTTTCTGTTTCTTTAGGCTTAACAAGTTCAACCTCTTTTGTTATGACACCGTCTACACTGTCGCTTTTGCGGTCCTCCTGTATCTGTGACTTTTCAGGTGATTTTTCTTCCGTAACTTTTTTCGAAATGTCCGTCTCTTCTGTTTCTTTAGGCTTAGCCAGGTCAACCTTTTCTGGTTTGACGGTGTCTACACTGTTGCTTTTTCTGTCTTCCTGTATCTGTGACTGTTCAGGTTGTGATTTTTCTTCCGTAACTTTTGAAAGGTCCTCTTGTGTCTCTTCTGTTTCTTTAGGCTTAGCAAGTTCAACCTTTTCTGTTTTGACGATGTCTACACTGTCACTTTTGCTGTCCTGTTCCTTTGACTTTTCAGGTTGTGGTTTTTCTTCTGCAGCTTTGGAAAGTTTTTCTTGTGTCTTTTCTGTTTCTTTTTGCTTGCCATTTTTACCCTCTTCCATCATCACACTCTCTAGACTGCTATCGCTTTTGCTGTCCTCCTGTTCCTTTGACTTTTCAGGATGTGATTGTTTTTCTACAACCTCTGAAAGCTCTTTTTGTGTCTTTTCTGTTTCTTTAGGCTTGATACTTTCACCTTTTTCAGTTTTCACATTGTCTACCAGTTCAGCAACTTTGCTATCTTTAACAGACTCCTCAGGTTTTTGTTCCTTTTCATCTTTCTTTGATTGAGCCTCTTGCTTCTTCTCCACAGGTTTCTCTGTTAGTTTGTTGCTATCCTCTTGGTCTTTTTCCAAAGGCTCTGATTTTTTTGTTTCTTCTTTTACAGTATCAGAATAGTCTTTTTTGACAGAGGTCTCCTCCTCTGTGTCCTCTCCAGGAGTCTGTTTTCCACTCTCAGCATGTTCAGCAGCTGCTGGTTTATCTGGTTTGGGAGAATGTTCCTCTACAGGTTGAACTGGAGTTGTTTCTTTCTCCTTCTCTGCTGATTTTTTAGTTGTGGATTCTTGAGGTGCGGTTTTAGCATCTTTGTGTTTATCATCTTCAGTTATTGGAGAAGTTATCTCCACAGTTTGTCCACTGGGCTTAGCGTTTACTTCAGTTGTTGCTTCAGGACTTTGTGGCTTCTGAGATGGTTTGTCTTTTGGTCCAGTTTCTGATTTCTCTGGCATTTGTTGCTTTTCTAACATATCTGGTTTGGGGACATCTTTCTCTGTCTCTTTACCTGGTTTATCTGTCTTTTTCACACATTCTTCTTCAGGCCCATCAACTTTTCCATTCATGTCATCCTTCAGGTCTTTCTGCTCTGTGTCTTTTGTGTCTGTTTCCTCACATTTATCTTGTTCATCAATGGCATTTTCTATAGAGCCTTGAGTTGGTTCAGAGTCAGCATCTTTTTGTACCTCAGAATCAACTGGAGTAATTTCAACTGGTTCATCTTCTTTTTCATCACTTGGTTTGACTTCATTTTCTTCTGTCTCTATCTCAGGACTGTGTTCACCGCTGTTCTCCACAGCTGGTTCTTCAATGTCTTCAGCTTCTTGAGGAGTTTCATCTTTCTCACTGCTCTCCTCATCTGGTTTATCACCCTCTCTCCCCTCCCCACTCTTCTCAGAGCCAGAGTCCGATATCTCCACGTCTTCTCTGGTTGTCTCTGTTATAATCTCTTCAACAAATTTGTACTGAGGCTCTGCTTTTCGAGTTGCTCCCCCCTGCCTTTTGACACAAGGGAGAGTATAGATGGGTGACTGTCTGTAAATGTATGGTACTGAAATATGTGCATCTGAGATTGTAGAGTACCTTGACTCTTCACCCTCCAAAAGTTTCCTGTAAAAAAAAAGAGAGAAACAAAACAATTCAGAATAATATTTAGATGAATTATGCTCAAACTATAAACCGGACATGTTTTTGACAGCATTCATTACAGTGCCGTCGCAGACCCTGATTTCACCAAGTACAAAATGTTCCTGGATCAACATCTTTGTTGATTCTGGAACAACATTCCAATAACCAATTAGATTTGAGGGACATGTTTAGAGTTTGTGTCAAGTTTAGGTTTATAATCAGTCATCTCTCAGTATCTCGTCTGTCATGGGATCAGTGACATGGATGTGGAGACGCTTGACATGTCAACCCTGAAGCCCTGCCAGTACGTATCGGACATTTCTAGTAATACTATAATTTGTTTCTGATGGCACTGTAATGAATTTTGTCAAAAATGTGTCCTATTTATTGTTTCTTAATGCAGAGGCTAACTCTCACAAGCATAAAAAGACATGGAAGCCGCCAACAAAATCATGAAATGACACCTAACTCTGTTGAAACTTAAACTCACTGTAATCAAACAACAAATGAATAATTTTATTGTAATCATTGTAATCAAATGATTACAATACAATTATTGTAATCAAACAATAAAATGAATAAAAAGCACTTAGTAATGATTATTTGAAATACAAATTAGCATTCCTGTTTAATAAACATTTCCATATCTCGCTTTGTTCACTCTCTCATTCTGTATGTCACATAATAAGTGATTGTGCTGCAAGAAGGCTTCTGCAATGACATATCAAGACTAAACCTACCAGGTACAAATAAAAAAAATAGTAATTTGCACTGTAAAGGGATTGAAAAGAAATACATTTTAATTGGATAAACATTTGTAACGCTACGGACAGAATCAGGAATGGAAAGCGACTAAAAATACATGAGCAAATAGTGATAAATGAATTTTGTATCATTTTTTTTCAGACCTGTTATGAAGACTTTGTTGGTCCTGAGAGTTTGCTATGAGGTCAACAGTAAAACGGGTTATACTGTATAATCAAAATACTGTAATCAAAGACGTACCTGTAGGAATAAATTTCAGCATCCAGTGCCACTTTGACATTGAGAAGGTCCTGGTACTCCCTCACATGACTGCTCATGTCATATTTAGCATTTTTCAGCTCGTATTCCAACTCTCTGATTGTGTCCTGCACCATGGACAAAAGAAGTAAACACAATGGAAGTGCATTAGAGAGAGAAAAAAAAGCCACATGACATGGTACTGAATTTTAGATTATGTAGAATTGGTGTATAGTGCTCAGTGTTGGGGTAACGCATTACAAGTAGCACGAGTTACGTCATCAGATACATTTTTTTAAGTAACTAGTAAAGTAACATTACTTTTAAATTTAGCTCCTTTATCAAATAAGTAAAGCAAGTTGTGTGCTTTGTGCAAACATGATTGTTATTGTAGTTCTAGACTACATATGAGTATGCATTTACTCATTTCACTTGCACAAAAACAGATTCAGTATTCCTCAAAATGAATAAAAACAGTGAAATGTAAGCTCAGAATATTACGCAAAGGTGAGAAAAAGTAACGAAAATGTAACATACCACATTTCTTTCCATAAAAAGTAACTAAGTAATGCATTACTTACTTTTTTTTAGGGAGCAACACAATATTGTAATGCTTTACTTTTAAAAGTAACTTCCGCCAACACTGATAGTGCTCAATTTACGGTTTCTTGATTTAAACAGAATTGCTCTTATTTCAGATTTCCGCACACTGAATGATTAAAATAATCTAGGCTGAACAGTGCATCACATTATATATCCATACCTGGAAGTGATGGATTTCAGCATTGTGCCGTTGCTCCAGGTCATACAGCTGCCTCTCCAGTGTTTCCCTCACACCTTTCACAGAGTCCAGCTCGCTGTTCTTGGACTGCAGCTGTCTCCGGTGTTCATTAATCTCTGCTTTAGTGGCCATGAGAGCTTCTCTGTTGACCTCAGCAGCTTTGGTCAGTTTGGCGAGCTGTGCTCGAAAGCGTTCCTCAGCATATCGGATGTCAGAGTCGGTGTGACCTTCAAGTTGCATCCTGATGTCCCTCAGAGCTGCAGTGACATCGCTTCTACTAAAATCACTTATTTCTGCTGTCACATGACCCTCTTGGACTTGGGCCATCATTTCTGCTACCTCGCTTTCGTGGTTTTTCTTCAAGAATCCGATCTCCTCTTCGAGAACTTTGGCTTTTCTGTCCATGTCTTGCTTGGTTAGGTATGCATCATTAATGCATTTCTTCAGTACTGAAATGCTGTCTTCAGCATCAACTCGACCACTAGTTTCTCTTTCATACTTATCTTTCAAAGTGTCAAACTCGTCCTCCAGATTCTGACGGTTTATCTCAATCTGATGCTTTTGAAGGCCAATCTCATGAACTTGCTGCCTCAGACCGTTGAGTTCTGATTCATACTCTTTGGACAGAGAGGAAGATGATTTTGCTCTGAGTCGAATAGCCTCAATCTCTTTCTCTAGCTCTTTGTTTTGATTTTCCAGGTGATGAACCTTCTCGATGAATCCCGCGAAGCGATCATTGAGCCCCTGCAGTAATTCTTTCTCACTTATTTTCCTCGGATTCATTCCACTTGCATATTTGTTTGAAAAATCTAAGATATCGGCCGGTTTTGCGGCGAATTCGGTAAGGGTTTCATTACCTCTCAGTGGTGCTGTGGACCCAAGGCTAAAGGCAGACCTTGAGACGAGTTTCGATGAAGGACGCGGCGTTTGGTACCGGTACTCTTCCCGCGTCCGGCCAGGTGAATGAAGAAAACGTTCCATTGTGAGGCTGGTGCGTTTTCCTTCGCAGTGTTTAGTGAAAATGCTTCCCCTTTTATACTGCAATAGATGCTAGGTTAGCGGAATAGAGCTGTCCATAGTACAGGTTAAATGCTCAGAATCAGCTGTTCAGTTCAGCATCCTGCGCATTCACTCAATCCTCCACTGATCCTCAGGGAGCTGATGTGACGTCACACGAACCCCACTCGTCCGCAGATTCACAACTCATATTATTTCCAATATTTTGTTTAAGTTACCAAAGCTGGAATAGATATACAATATGTTGTAAAATGTAGCCTGCAGCCTCAATGTCATATTTCAAAATCAGAAATTCTGGAAAAAATAAGTCTATTATTTTTGTCTGAGAAACATGACTGTTACGAGGATAACAGGCTCATTCCAAGAAAATGTACCTTTTGTGCAGCGTGCGAATTATGGGGGTGGTCTTAAAGTGGGCTATATTTTATATATAATATAGATAAGATGCATGCAGATACAGGCAACACACATTTTAACAGCGTTTTCGAAGATTCCAGTAAACACATATTAGTGAGAGTAGGCTACGCTAAAGAAAAAAAATAGATGCTCTCGAATTTATAAAGAATTGCATATAATCGGTAGGCTATAAAAGTCCTATAATTATGAAATGTTTAATTATTATTACTTTATATGATAGAGTAAAATTATGTAACTATTATTTGTTGTTCATTTACTCTTTTCACAAGCAAATGTTTGCTCCATAGAGTAAACTTTCCCTTATATTAGAAATTATGTAGGCTTCAATTACATAACAATGTCATAATGGCATAGTCATCCTTTCAGGACTTTGGCTCTTCAAGCAAGTAACTGCCTTATGTATTTATTAATTAATTAATTAATTAATTAATCAATCACATTATCAGTATAGATTGATCTGTAAGTCAACCCTGTTACCATCATGCCTATAAATATCAGCATTACATTGTCCTTATTATTAAAGACTTTGAAGTGTCATGACCTTTAGCACAAGGTTAGTAATAATGGCTATAAACTGCAAAACCCTGTTGCTTTTAAAAAGGCATGTCATCTTAATGGCTATGCTATTTTTATGATTTCATATAAAAACATTCTCAAATTCCTACATTCAGCACACACTCTTTGATTTTCAGCAGAAAAATCATTTTTATTATGTTGGTGTTATTTAACATTTCCTCTTATTGTAAGATTTGCATATATTTTACTGCAGTAACAACATTCTTCAAGCTATAAAGTACATGTTTGTGCAGCAGAAAAGCACAAGTCAGCTCTCCACTTTCAGTCATGCTGAGCGGTCACTGTGAGCTGGACTGAATCCAACAGCGCAACTTCCAATAATAAACACACCCGTCTGCCTTCTCATCTGAATACATGTGACTTTCACTTTTAACACTTTATTTTTATTGTCTGATATCGATTGATTTCACTTCATTGTCCTTTAAAGGCGATTCTTTATGTAGACTTTATCTTATGTACAGCAGTAGTATACAGCAACACAACACACACACATTTATAATAAATCATTTAAAAACTTCATTGTCCTTAAAGGCCATTCTTAATGTAGACTTAGACAGCAGCAGTATATAGCAACACAACACACACACATTTGTAATACATCATTTAAAAACCTAATTGCAGCAGGTATAAAGGAATTCTAATATCTATTTGCACAAGGGGAGTTTAAATCTCACTCAAATCAGTTGAAGTTCAGTACACAATGGGCGAGTGACATCAGAAAGGACTGACTGGCCCTTCTTAGTCACTCTTTGCTCATACATTTGTGTGATAGAAACATACCAGTCAGATCTCTAGTGTTTGTTTCTATTTAGCATATTTGTCATTTTGGTATGTCACCCATTTGCTTTATGACAGCAGTATAAACTGGAATAGAAACAGAAAGAAGGCCCTGCTCAATGATGGGGAAAACATCCTAACAATATAGTGACCCCTTCTTTTCTATAGGGAAAATTAAGAGAAATATTCAATAGTTTTGGATTTTAAAGTAAAGCAAAGCACCTTAAAAAGTTTTTTATTTTTATTTTTAATTTCGGATAAAGCAAAATTCCTGTTAGCCTATTGAATAAAAGATGACTATTGTGAAGACAAGCAATTCAGCAACTATATAATCTAAATGTCTGTAGACTTTACATATTTTAAATAAAGATTTGAAGTTGTGTTTTCATGTTTTTATATTATAGTGATAGCTCATTGCATGAATGAAGCCTATGAGTTGAACTTGTTCTCTCTCAATGATCTTTGTTCTCCGTTCCAAAGGAAGCAAAGAACATCCGGATCTCGTATGTGTCCCGTCTGTCCCGCTGAAGGACTTTTCTCATTCTGTTTCTGCAACTGATCCATTCGGTGGACACTCGTCCCAGCATCATGCCTTGCTTGTAATGCTCGACCGCAGCTCTCTCTGACCCCAGCCTGTATAGTTTGAAATCCCCGTACATGCGATGCCAGGCTTGACGGTCAGCTGGCTTTAGGTTGGGAAGGGCAAACAGCTCAGTGAACTTCTGCTCTGCTTTAGCCGTCTGCTTTAGTTCTGAATACCTCAGTGCCAGCTCCAGCTGTGGGTATATGTGACCTGGGTTTAAACTGGCACCCTTCTCTAAATGGTGAACGCAAAGGCCCAGCAACTCCGGATTGTGTATGTCTTCAATCTGCATGGCTTTCCAGCGGTAATTGTTAGCAGTCTCGTGATGTAAGCGTGACGAGTCTGGCGCTTTCTTCAGCATTTTAAGCAACACCTCCAGGGCCGAGTCATAACGCTGCTCTTTCTTCATGAACTTGGCAACGCGCAAAACAACGCTGAGGTTTTCAGGAGCCATTGTGATGGCTTGAGTCATGTACTGCCATGCCTCTGCATTCTTTTCATTCTTGTAGCACTTGAACCCCAGATAAACGTGAATCATCGCATTGTTCGGGTCCAGTTTCAGAGCTTTCTTTAACTGGAGCACAGCTGGAGACTCTTCAAAACGCACACGCTTGTGCTGGCCAATCGTCAGTCCCTCCAGACGGAACAGAGAAAAGGCAAAGCCGGTGTTCCACTCCTTGTCATCCGGCTCTTTCTGTAGAGCTTCAAGGAAACTCTCCTGTGCCCTGACGTAGGTCTTTCTAGAAAACTTGAGAAGCGACCAGGCTTTTTCACTCTGAACTTCTCTGTGAAGCTCTGTTGGAGATGAGGTGGGGAAGGCCTTACGGATTCCATTTACTTTCTCTACGTACTTCTCAGCCTCAGTCGCATTGCCCATGAGACTGTGAACCCAGGCCAGGTTTCCATACAACACTATCACATTCCTGTCATCGTCCGGATGTTCCTCCTTTGCTAGTTGCAGGTACTTAAGCGCCTCGTCGTTAAAACCTTGCAAATGTTTAATGAAGGCCAAAAAATTGAAATCTCTTTGTTTCAGGTTTCCTACATACTCGCCTTTTACTGAAAGCTTTTCACGGACTTTCACTTCGAGAAAGTTCAGATCAGCATCCTCCTTTAGCAAGCCCCATGTAAAGTGGCAGGACAACAGTTTAAGATCGTCCTCCGACATTTCCTTGTTGTTTACAACACAAAATAGATGCCAATGTTTACACTCTTGCAGTTTTCATTCCTCAGTTTCCTTTGTACCTACTTTGTTTACAGTAGCCTATCTGACTGACCACTTGTTTTCAATTGGATCTAGAAAAACAAAATTAAATGATCAGTCAAATAAATATAATTTGCATAAAATGCTATCTTAAATATTAATTTTAAATTAAATCTTAGTTAAAAGTTTTTTTTTTTTTAGATCAAAAGTAACCACTGATAGAATTGCACTTTTACATCAAAAGTTTTAGCAAAATAGTTTATATTATTGATGTAAAGCAGCTTATTTTATTTGTAGAATACTTAATGGACATTATGACAACAGATACAAAGTCTTACCTTCTACAAAACTGTGAGCTTCTCTGGTGTTCATCGAAACAACGTTCTTGGCTTTATATGGTATCAACTGCCTATCATTGCAATAACGAGTTAAGTTTCACTTTCCACTTATTGCTCTGATTAAGGATAAACGAAACTTTAAGGGTATGAGTCCGACGTCAACAACAACTTGAACAGTAGCATTCGTTTATTCATGCTAACGAACATTTCTTGAAGAGAAATAATTGCTATAAGCAACAAAAATAAATGTTTAAAATGTCTACCATAGATCAAGATTCAGATATTCGTTTATTTAATGTGGATTACATCAGTTGTCACTTTAAATATAAATTAAAGATAGTACAGTACAAAAAATAATTACGTTGCACACATAATTAAATTAGTATAGGCTACTATTGTTTTTCTCAAAGGAGAGGCTAACTTGAATGGGAAGAGTAATAACGCCATCTAGTGGCCAAACCTTATGACGCAGTAAGGCTTAGCAAAAAATGGTTTCAGCTTTATAAAATATATTACTCATTTTTTATGGTTACAGGCCATAGTTTTCATGAACACCTGGCAATACGGTTGACAATGTGATTATTTATTTAGTAAAAAATTATTTAAAATAAAATAACAATAATAATGAATTTTCAACGTGCTAACCAGGGGTGCCCAATCCGATTCCTGGAGATACTGGAGCGGGTCAGTAGAACCAGTTACATACTTACCTGCAAAATTGAGCTTCAACCCTGATAAAACACTCCTGAATCTGCAGCACTATAACTACAGACAGTTGTGTTGAGCAGAAATGGAGCTAAACTCAGTAGGAATGTCTTTCAATAGACTACTTTATTTATTTATTTATTTATTGTTGAACAATCTGGGTTATCTTTTGATAGCCAGAGTCAGGCCATCTCCAACAGTGAGCATACTGAGATCAATCCGCTCATCTTTGTGTAACTTCTTGTTGAGTTTGTCTATGGTCTGTGAAGGAAGGTCATGTTCAGCTGGGTTGATGACACTACCACCCCAGAGAACCTGAAGAGCAGAAAGACACCAGCTTACTCACAACTGAAGAGCAAAGGTAGGACAATATTTGCTTTATTTATCTTCATATTTTTATGACTACCGGTACTTATCTAAATTAATCTGTCAAATGTAGCATGCTGTATGCATTTACGTATGGGCTTGTTTCAAAACTAAATAGCGTGTACTGCATACTTACATTATCGATAGCTACAATGCCACCCTTTCGAACGAGCTGGAGTGACTTTTCATAGTATGTGTCATAATTCTTCTTGTCAGCGTCAATGAACACAAAGTCATACGTTCCAGCTTCACCAGCACTTAGGAGTTCATCTGTAAAGACACAAGGATGTTTTTTTCTATATCTTGAAAACTTATAGAAAATAATAATAATAATAATATATTTAATCTTTACCCAAGGTTTCAACTGCAGGTTTAATGCGAATATCTATTTTATCTTCCACTCCAGCCTAAAACAAAGATTGTTTGCAGTTATTTGTTCTAATTTTGCTTTGTAAATCCATAATGAATAATAAAACATTTCTTATTCCGTTATCTTTGCTTTTCCAAGACATGTAAGTTTGCTTTATGATTGGGTGTTATTTGTATGCCATTCTTATAGAATACAAATAGAAAATTGTAAATAAAGCACTTTGCTGATTGGCTTTGTGCAGATATCAGCACTTAGATGTACAATCACATCGGTCTCAATCAGCATTCAGTGTAAAGTCTGATGGACATTTCTGCATCTCTGGCTTCAATCGTTACGGGTCAGCTGGACTTTATACTGATGACTGTGTTCTTGCATTGGCAGGCAGTAATCGGTATTGAAATTGATATGTGTAGGTGTATGTAGAGGGGCAACTTCATAGATACGGTTGTCTAAAGCAGTGATGTGTCCTACTAAAACAAATGACTTCAGCTGAATAGCCTGCGTTCAAATGTACTATTCAGGGCTGCGTTTCCCAAAAGCATTGTGAGATAAGTTGATCGTAGAGAACATGGCTGGTAATGGTCTCCACGATCAACTTGTTCTTACAGTGCTTTTGGGAAACACAGCCCTGAATAGTTTTGCAAACTTGGTGGATTGTGTTTCGCTTTGGTTTACCTCTATAAAAAATGGTTTGGCTATTTTCACATATTCCTCATTAATTTCGCAGGCCACCACGGTTCCATTCTCAGGAATTACCAGAGCCAGACTTAAGGTGTTGTATCCTGTGTACATACCTAAGACAGATGCAGAATGTGTGTTTTAGGTAAGCAGTAAATTACATAATTTTCATGAATTATATTGCTTGTACTCACCAATCTCTATAGTTTTATTGGATTCTATTAATTTAGCAAGATTAGCCATAAGCTGAGCCTGTTCAGATGCCACCATCATCAGGTTCCTGGAGTCCTCCATAGTTCTCTTAAATCAGAAATACACAGATGAAAAAATGCAGACATTTTTCTTTCTACTGACCTCTAGTGTTAGTGTGTGATACTACAGATGAAGACTCCTATTAAAATATACATTAGAGTTTAAAAGTCACATGAAATTTAAATGTCATTGTAAATTAACTGAATTTTAGATTTTTGAAAAAAGGACATTTATTATATATAAATATCTACATTTTTAAGATTAAAATCTAACAGATTTGTATCACTGCATTTGTGAACTCCTTTGTACAAATTGTCAGATGTTCTTGCTTCCATTGAAGCACAAGATGGAGCTCGCGCCAGCTCAAGTGTTTCTAAAGCAAAAGATTGACTACTAAAGTCAATCCATTTTTGCCTGGTACACATTGTACAATTTTGGGCTGTCCCAGACGAAAGGTGACCAATAGTGGTGATTTATGTGGTTGTAGCTCTTAAACGGTGGTTGTACAGAGAGGTTTAAAGACGGCCGTTGGCACGGTCTTGCAACCGAAGATAGCCTGCGATCATTTTCTGACAGTGTCAGAAATTTAGCATGATCATCTCACAGTATGTTTGCTGATACGACGTCTACTGACTAGCCAATGAAAATGCAACATTAAATGGTGAATAGGTCAACGCAACATGGTGCTAAAACTACTTACCTCAAGGTTCATTAGCAAAATTGCCATGCAAAGTTGGCCTCTGTCCCCTAGCCATGATAGTTTATCAAAGTTTTGCTTACAAGTACTTTTTTTCAATGAACAAAAGTACATTGTTCTCCTCTTTAGCTTCCTCCTCTTTTTTTAGTGCATGTTAACACCACAATTATTTACAATTAACACCATAATTAAACTGAGCATCAGAATGGGGAAGAAAGGTGATTTAAGTGACTTTGAAAATAGCATGGTTGTTGGTGCCAGATGGGCTGGTGAGTATCTCAGAAACTGCTGATCTACTGGGATTTTCATGCACAACCATCTAGGGTTTACAGAGAATGGTCTAAAAAAGGAGAAAATATCCAGTGAGCGGCAGTTCTGTGAGTGAAAATGCTTTGTTGATGTCAGAGGTCAGAGGAGAATGGCCAGACTGGTTCGAGCTGACAGAAAGTTACAACCGAGGTCTGCAGAAGAGCATCTCTGCACACACAACACGCTGAACCTTGAAGCAAATGAGCAACGGCAGCAGAAGGCACACCTGTGCCACTCTAAGAACAGGAAACCGAGGCTACAGTTGTCATGGACTCACCAAAATTAGACAGTAGAAAATTGGAAAAATGTTGGCTGTTCTCATGAGTCTCGAATTCTGCTGCGTTTCTGCTGCCACATTCAGATAGGGTGAGATTTCGGAATATACAACACGAACACATGGATCCATCCTGCCTTGTATCAACGGTTCAGGCTGCTGGTGGTGTAATGGTGTGGTGGGTATTTTCTTGGCACACTTTGTGCCCCTTTAAACTTTATTCATGATTCATGGATGTGTTGCTGACAAATCTACAGCAACTGCGTGATGCTATCAGGTCAATATGGATCAAAATCTCTGAGGTATGTTTCTTGCGCTTTTTACTGCACTGTTGAATCTATACAGCCTATATATATATAATATATAATTAAAAGAGAATGCAAAACATAAGCATTTTCACAACTGGTTTCTAAGACTTTTATATACTTAAAGGATTAGTTCACTTCAAAATGTAAATTCTGTCTTTATTTACTTAAACCTGTATTCATTTCTTTCTTCCGCTGAAACCAAAGGAAGATATTTTAAAGAATGTCGGTAACCAAACAGTTGACGTACCCCATTGACTTCCATAGTATTTATTTTCTTCTTTGGAAGTCAATGGGGTCCATCAACTGTCAGGTTACCGACATTCTTCAGAATATCTTCCGTTGTGTTCAGCAGAAGAAAGAAATTCATACAGGTTTGAAACAACAAGAAGGCGAGTAAATAAAGACAGAATTTTAATTTTGAAGTGAACTATTCCTTTAAGTTCTTTTTTTATTTCACGTGATGAATTTGCTTATTTTGCGGCACATGCTTTTCTACCCACCAGTCGTAGTTTGGTCAGCACCGGGTGTTCTCTCAGAGAGTTATTCACCACGTACTGCAGCAGAGGATCATCTCCTTTGTGACTCTTGCTGATAAGAGCAGACCGGTATAGTCCTACACAGAAAGTGAACTAACATTAGTTAAATAGAATGAACCATTGCTGGGGAAATTAATGCACATAATTTCAGGATAGGAGAGCCAACAGTATTATGAAACAGCATTAGTAGAGTTGGTTTATTAGGTTGGCATTTACCTGCTGCAAAATTTCAGCTTATTAAAATGCTCATTACCATAACACGCACTAGGTGGCCTATAAAAATATGTCTTTATACAACTTCTAGGCACCCAAATTAACTTTAATCAATGAGAAGCAGTGTTACCTTCAGGCCGAAGCACTCCAAAATGTCAAGTAACTGCATTTATCAAGCAAAATATTTCAATGTATTGTCAAATTTCCCATGTGAGCGTAAATAGTCATAATGTAAGCGGACATAAACGTACCTGTTAATGCCAAGAGGAGGATAATAGTACAACGCATCTTAATGTCAGGTGCCAGACTTAATCAACAGAAACAAAAGAGAAAAATGAAATTGTGACTTGTGCAAGTGAGGCACAAATGTAGACTAGCTGAGGTGGAAAGTCCAGGTTTTGTTTGTTTGGCCTCCTCAGATAAATAAGATACCGCTGTTTGCATATTGATTTGATCAAAGTTTTGCTTACAAATACTTTTGTTCAATGGCTGTTGGGTATAGAATGAAAATAACCTGAATAGAAAGCTTGATACAAGCTAGGAAATTGGGGAGTATGGCATATAATTTGCAAGAGCTGTGATTTTGAGACATTTCAAAAGGCTTTCAGGCTGGTTTAAATTAATTTCCAATGTCATCACAGATTGGATGGTGAAATGACACAATATCTCTATGTTTGCCAAGAAGCCATTGATTATCATGAATTAATGATTTGTCGTCAAGTTAATGAATATTTCATCAGAGTGGACATTCCAGCATGAGGACATTGCTTTACCACACATCTTAAGATGTCATAAAACCAGTAATCAATTTATGAGTAATAGGTTATGTTGACAGTATGACAAAACAGACATTAATGTAGCTCTGGATATCACTCAACATCTGTATTGTAAGTTATTATACTTAGTTATTATATTATATTATATTATATTATATTATATTATATTATATTATATTTATTATAAACCAGGACCCAAAAGGGATTGTGTTTAGAATAAAAGCAGTGTTATTTTAGTTTCGTTGAGATACAGTTTGTATAGGCCCTACTGGTTCAGGTCTTTTGTATTTGCTTTGTTAAATAGAGCTGTTTTACTCAAGATGCCTTCAAAGGAGATACTAAAGATGAGTCCATCACATATGCAGATTGATATCTAAAATGGTAACAATAAAAACAACTATTTAGGTCATAGATGCTGCTGTCAGTTCATACTGCAGATGCGATGAGATTTCCTTGTACGAATTTTACATATTCTATAATTAATTAGAGGGGGGAAAAAGAGGAAAAAGCAGACCTGTTTTCTTGTCTGTTCGTGTGACGTTCGACATATTATATATAGGCCTATGTATTTTAATTTGAAAGTTGTAGCACTCTTGTACTTGGTTCTCCTCTTTTCATTGGTCTGATCGATACGGTCCTCCCAGGGAACTGTAAGTTCTAAGAGGACAATCTGTTGGTATGCTTCTGAGATCAGAACCATATTTGGCCGACAGTTTCTGGAAACTTCAGTTGCTTCTCCCGGTCAACTTTCGGCTCCCAGTCCTGTGCTGTTGTTAGCAGGCCAGATGAGGTGGCAGCTGGTGTTACCTCTCTCCAGCCCTGACAAAACGGTGTCTTCTTCACAGGGCGTTCGGTGCTTGCAGTGGGTGATCCTGCTGGAGATGCTGTCTGGTCTTCAGGACTTTGTCACGATGATAACGCCCCTCACCCAGGCCTCTTGGACAACTGCTTTCCTCCAACAGAACAAGTTGTATGCTTGGTAGCACATTGTAGACAGCCTGGATTAAGTTTATTTGATGGGGCTTGGATTTTCCAGAGCTCAGTCCAGATGATGAAATAACAACCATCCTGCTGGCTCACACTTCCTCGAGCGATCTACATCATCCTGGAGCTGAGATCATGTCCTTCCTCTTTCCTATGCTATAGAGAGATGATGTTGCTAGCTAGGCAACTAAATGAGAAATGTTTCCTTGGCTGAAATGAAATAAATTTCATTTTGAAAAAATATTTTATATTATTTTAAATAATGAATATGTTTTTTTAATGGCTGAATAAACGTGTTTTAGTACACATAGTGGATGACAGAACATCTATGCAAACCGTCAACAAAGTGAGAGCATGAGAGGGCGTCTCTGGCTTGTTTTTGCCTGTGTAGTTCAGAGCGTGTTCATTTCAATATTGCCCAACTTAATGAAATGCGTTTTAATTGTCAGTCTTTGTAGAAATGTGCGCGCACGTTGCCCGTGGAACATTGCCTCCCACACACAGTAATGAACTGAAAGTGTAAGTGTGTCATATGGTAAAATTGTTTACTTCATCTCATTACAGGCATTTCGAACGGTGCATTTGCCTGTGTGTGTTTCACAATGAGAGAACCAAAGCACAATGCTAAGAAGAACACATTCCCAGTATCAGAGACTGGGTGGTGGGGCGTTCTCAAAGGAGAGGCCTACTTCCTCTGTCGATTCGTTAATTAGGTATTCACGGATGCAAACAAATCTCCCTGCCCACACATAAGTCATCAGCAGTGAAATATGGGGCATGACTACCGCTGTCTTTGAGTCTTGCTCTTGCTGTGTTTAATGACAAGAAGAGATGCCTGTAAATAACAGTTCAAGTCCGCCCGCAGAAAACAAGATGCCGTGTTCTCGCATCCTATCTCCACCATTGCTCCGGGAATCTTACGTGACGCTAATTGTTCCTGCTACTTGTGCCAAGTACCCACTGTTCTTCGACACAATCTACAGACAGGGCCCGGTCCCTCGGCTGCTCTCGTGTCTGTTTAAGGACTGAAAGGATGCGTCTTGCCATCTGTAGAGAGTGCTTCTCTTCCGTTTCCCGGCCCTGATTGTATTTGCTCTTCCTTTGACTGTCAGTGCACCATCTTGATATATGCTCACAAACCCTCTCGGAGGCTTTGAGTAAGGAATACATGAAAAAAAGCCCTCCGCTACTGAAAGAAGAAAGGAAAATACATACACAACTGTTAATATGAAACAAAATAATTCAAGAGGTTGCGCCTTTGGTTTCTTCAAATGTAACAAATAAATAGAGTTGTATTTTTTAAAAATGCATTACTATTACACAGAAGCTGTAGCAACACTTTTCATATTTGCAATTAGAGCTGGATGCCTAATATAGACAAAAATACACATTTCTAAACAGTTGCAGTAAAGCTTTTGTTTCTGTATTTAGAACATATTTTAGTTGTGTGTGTATTTATGTATATACCGGTATGTACTGTATATATATACACACACACATACCTACACACACACATATATAGATTGCTTAATGTATAGATACACTTTTCTGGAAGCCTAAAATGCGGTACTTGCTGTCTTGCAGCAAGTGGCAGTGTTGTCTACATAATGCCACAGAAAGAAACCACATAAAATAATAACTAATATAGTGATCACAAAGACAGATAACACTAACAGAGAGTTTATGAAAGCACAAAACGTGTTCCTGAATAATTGGATATCAAGAATTAGATTATTATACAATGTATGTTTTTTAATTTAATAAATAATAATAATAATAATCACCGTCATCATCATTATTATTATTATTATTTCGTTTTTTGTTCTGAAATATTTGTTTAGAACCCCAAAGGCACAGCAACATTACAAGGTCATGATTTTACTTTTGTATTTCCTTTTAATTATGCTCTTATAAAATAAATGTAATAGTGTTTTTGTTTACAAAAAGGTAACTAGAATAGAAGTAATGATATTAAGCAAGTAAGCGAACAGTACAAATTAATACCAGTGTTAGATGAGGGCTTGTATATATCAGAAATAAGCTGGTACAGTTATTGTATTCTACCTTTGTATCTCTTCTGCATTGTAACAAAGTGCTGAACCTGTTCTGCATAAAATTACGGGTGAGTGGCAGGTGCAGTTGTTTGACTTTCAAATCACTTAGGCATCTTTTTTTTATTAACCTTGCATGTAAATAAATACAGATTTCAATTTCTATGGAGTTGCACGTGGAAATGACAGTCCTCAAAACATCAAACAAACTGCTTCAGGGCAATCGCACCATCGCAAGCCCTCTAATGTGAAAGGCACTGACACCTGAAGCAAGGTGCAAAAAAGACAAATGTCATTTTTTCAGAAACAATTAGTGAGAGAGCCTTCGGATTTGAGGACGGCTTGTCTTTCCAGGCTGTCGGCTCTTCTGTATGGCAGTGCAAGGATGCTGTGGAGCTCAGGCTTATATCACTCGCTGCTGACATCTCCCTGTCTGAGCAAGGCAGGCCTCTATAGTGCTACATGCACACACACACACACACACACACACACACACACACACACACACACACACACACACACACACACACACACACACACACACACACACACACACACACACACACACACACACACGGCATCAAAACCTTCCTCACCTGAATATTAAACAGTGCTGAGATCGCTGTTGCTTTTAAAATGGTGTTTCTATGTTTTCTGCTTTAAAGGCAGCGGTATTCAGGACTATTGCAAGAGACGTTGCATCTCTTGTTATTACTGACCTTTTCAGAACAACATCATGAGTCCATTCAGATTTAAATGCTTCAAAAATATATATTTTGATATCCATTTAAATGTTGACTCCATGCATCCATGTACAGAACATGACCAGTTACAACTAATCAGTTATATTGCAAAATGGATCTAGCATTCAGTTAGTGTATGTAGATAGCATCATTTGAACATAATAACATCACCATTCGAAAGTTTAGAATATTGATCATGCATACAGTAAAAACACTAATATTGTGAAATGTTCTTAAAATGTGTGTGTATATAGAATATATATTCTAATATGCTGATTTGGTGCTTAACATTTCTTATTATCATACATTTCTTGTGAAAAATATAATTTTTTCCAGGATTCTTTGATGAATAGATAGTTCAAAAGAAAATCATATACCAATATTTCTTCACTATCACTTTTAAAAGCAGCCTTGCTGAATAAAAGTATTAATTTCTTAAAAAAAAAAAAAAAAAACTTACTGGCCCCAAACCATTGAATGGTAATATCATATATAACTTTAACAGTCATAACAAGTAGATAAATTAGAAAATCCAAATTGAAAACCCCAGATGTAAAGTATATTTTTGCTATAAATTGTCCCACCCACTTCCTTGCAAAAAGCCGCTAACATATGTGATAGGAAGCTTCAATTTCTTTATCTCCATACTGCTGACACCAGGGCTATTTACACCACCCAGTGCGTCTGAAATGGATGTCCTTTTGTACAAAGTCACTTCATTTTCCTTCCCCATTATTCTTGGTTCTGCCTGTGAATGTCCTGTAATTGCCATAGTTGAAGTGCTAATGATAATGTTATAACTTGGATCAATTTGCTGTGGCAATTGGACCTTTTTAATTGAGTCGATTATCAAGCCTGTGTGTGTTGAAGCTTACAGAGCCAGTGCCAGAGAGAGCGCACCCCAGGTCAAGCGTATGTGTGTGTAATGCGGGGTTTAAGTGCCCTGGGCCGCAGATAAGTGTTTGGGGCAGAGATGGAGGAGAAGACGAGGAGACGAGGGCAGATCATAGAGCCTCCGCTGTAATATTCACTGACACTCACCACATATGAATTTAATCCAATCATGAAGAGATGCCTTACTTTCATCAGCCTCAGACACACTAGCATGAGGTCAAGAGCAACTTGTATTAGCACAATGATGTCAGAGAGAAATGGTGTAGATAATTGACTTTCAGTTCCTTTCAGAAGAAAGCCTGACAGCCAGTCGGCCTTATGCAAAACAAAAACGATTGCCAACGTCCAAACTCATGGGATGTCGGCTCCTATTCCTCAGTTGTTCTCCGTCTAGAGCAACGGATAGCCTTGTTGAGTTATCTCAAACGGAGCAGGAATGCCAACATGTCGCTGTGGTGAAGTATGTCTGAAGACTCGAAGAAGACTCAGAGGAAGCATGACTGCAGGTCTTTGTCATGTCACGCTTGCACTTGTCTGACGAGTTCCTGCTTCGGAGAGATTGCCTGATGATTTGATCTACTTGATTACCAGCTAGAAACGACAATTCACGATCATATCCATCAGATTCATGTGCTTCTGTTAAAGCTGAAGTGTATGATTTTTTTAAAGGGTTAGTTCACCCAAAAATAAACATTTTCAAACCCGTAAGACTTTCGTTCATCTTTGGAACACAAATAAAGATATATTTGATTAAATCAGAGCGCTTTCTGTCTCCCCATTGGCAGACTACGCAACTACCACTTTTAAGCCTCAGAAAGGTAGTAAAGACGTCATTAAAATAATCCATGTGACTCCAGCGGTTTAACCTCAATTTTATGAAGCAACACTAGCAACTGAATAAAGAGTTAGTTCCCTCGTTTTATCATGACCACGTTTTGGTAATTCAATTCAAGATTTAACTAATTTAAAATAAGGGGACCAATTAATACATAGCCAAGATGGAAATAAAACGAAGATACAAATGAATGAAATGTCACCACAAGTTAATAAAGGTGTGGTCACACTAGCAACATTTTTCACAGGCAAAAATGGTCCACTATTGTCAACAGTGTGACTGCCCGTGCGTTTGATATTGTGGCTAGGAATCACAAATTTGTTCCTAAACTTGTTTACTTTTTTAGTAACGTTTACTGTGACTCTGAAGCAGGTATATAGCTGGAGAAATCTTCTTTTAGCATAAATGCTAATCATCCATGTGAAACAGTAAAACCTTGAAAAAACAGCATAACTGTGTAAATGGTGTAAATTTGAGGCGCAACTGTCTGTTTGTTCTACCAATGGCAGACTGAGGAGAACGTTTTTTTGGAAAAAGTCACTGTCTTACAGTTGTGTTTAGTGATGCTAGTGCTAGTATAATTTCTTCCCTATTTGAATGATGATATTAATGTAAACAAAACTAGAAACCATGAGAAAAGGCATTCAATGACTCATGGCACAAATGTTATGATTTACAAGTGGATTAATATGTTACATTTGTTATACAGTAATGCAGGACTTGTGAAAGGCAGTGCTCTGAAATAAATGTTTTATGGCCTATTTAGAGCACATGAGTGAAAATATTCTTCAAAGGGACACTTTCATGATTTTTTTTCCTATTCCGCCATTCACATCCCCAGCAAAGAGGCCTTTGTAAGGATACCGGATTCCGCCTAATGTTCCATGAAGACCATGGTGAATTTATATTGATGGGACTGTTGACTCCGAACTCCATCGGCATGATTTTTTCATAAGCCACGGGGAACAAGAAGTCAGTCAGCTGACAGGTGTTAACACCGAGAATAGCGCTGTGAATAAGAAATGGGACACGCATAAGAACGCGGCTGGATTTTCTCTCTCTGAACGCCCCTCAGAACTTGTGTTTTTCTGCACGCACTGTTAAGAGTATAGCTAGAGGTTTAACTGGGACTTTGTAAACACCACAATGCATGTCAAATGGGATGAGTCTTGATAGCTGTAAAACACAGGACCGTTCCTGGCTTATTATCTTTTAGTCAAGCTCCGGAGCGACGCGCGTATGCGTTCCTGCACAGCCGAGCCCGCTTGGGAGAGCATTGATTATTTTGCCATGAGCCGAGGAGAGAGAGAGAGAGAGAGAGAGAGAGAGAGAGAGAGGTGTGATTTTTCTTTTGTACTCCTTGAAAGAATCAAGAAAAATAAATATTTGTGCTCGCATGTCAGAGGGGGGCAAATACAGTATGTGTTTATGAGGGTTAGTGTCACAGCAGCGCTCCTCTGAGGAACAGTCTGCCAACCCCAGGCTGAGCCGCATTCTCACTAGTCAACTTTACTGCCTTCATTTGGGCTGACGAATGGCTGGCTGACTTATCAGCTCCTCGGCCTGCCGGCTGTAGTGAGTCCCAGGAGCTCCGAAGGACCCGCCGCCTCTGGCCCGATACATCCGCCTCGCACTTGGTTTTCTCTGGCTGCAGCGACAGGAAAGGGGGAGGCCGGCGACTTCAAGAGCCGGGCTTCCTGCAGCTGTTCTGTCATTCAGCGCCTACCCATGGGCTCTTGCTTTCTCAGCAAACATACATCAGACAGATATTAGAGTAATCCAAAGGTAATACATTACCCGGCGTGCCAGGGGGACGCTCTGCCGGTAATGGATGCCTGTGCCGCACATCCCCTCTGTCAGCCGCTCCACGACTCCACCAAATTCCACCGCTAAACCTTTTTGCTTATGTCATTACCTGAATTTATTTGGAAGTAATGCAGCCGGTATTTTATTCTTAATCACACTGCCCAAAGGATTGAGACATATTTTCGAGAGGAAAATAAAGCTTGCATGCTCTTATGAAAGCAATATATTACCTGAGCACTTAACAACCCAGAGAGAGGAAATAAAACTAGCCGCACGATTCTTGTAGTATGTTTATAAGACTATATTACTATCTTGCCGCAGCCCCCTGTGTGCCCGAGGCTGTGCGTTATGGCAAGTACTCCATCTGCAGTTGCATATTTTACCCTCAGGTTATTACAATTCAGATTTGTTTGCACCAATTTACCGTTTATTGTGTTTTATGGTTCACTCTCTGTAAAACGCTCTTAAACATGCTCTGAGGACTAGTTCGTCTCTCGCTCAGAGAGGTGTTATCAGATGAAAGTTGCAAATTGGGTTGCGTGCGTGCGAGAGGCTAGCGCTGTTTTCTGCACGGCAGGCAAATAAGGGGACAGCAAACTTGGAGTCGGGATTCGTAGTCAGCTGCAGACTCCAAAAGGAAGATGATTGCTCTGAAAGGCCCCCATGACATCTCCACATATGGGGGGCCATATGTTTCCTAGATAGACAAGCAAGGGCGAGCGCAGCTCTGCAAAGCACAAACAAGATCTTGGCACTTGGAGCACTCCGCCTATGAACAAAAGGAAACACAACAACAACAGATTCGCAAGTATGCTTAGCATAAAGCTTAAGGGTGTGTTCATATCCGCAGCCAAAGTCTAGATCAAAATAGACAGCTGAGAAAACGATACGCTTATTAAAGAGACATGCACACTGTGTGTGTCTCATTAGGAATCATAGGTATTTTTAAGTCAAATGTGCTTCTGAAAATGTTTTATATAATAACTGAAACAAGATGCAGCAGGGTTTAGGATAGGGGTGGGTTAGGGGCTCAACACATAATACAGTATAAAATAGAAATGCATTTAAAATATAAAAAGTAGATTTTTTTTAATTAAAAGTAACACATTAAATTTATTAAAAGTGACATTTATAATGTTCTAAAAGATTTCAGTTTCAAATAAATGCTGTTCTTTTTGAACACTCATTTAAAGATTCCTGAAAAGATCACTGCATTTTCCACAAAAACATTAAGCAGCACAACTGTTTCAACCTTGATAAAATAAATGTTTCTTGAACATCAAATCAGGATATTAGAATGATTTCTGAAGGATCATGTGACACTGAAGACTGGAGTAATGATGCTGAAATTTCAGCATTACCATCACAGGAAAATAAATACATTTTGAAATATTAAAATAGAAAACAGTAATTTAAAAAGGTAATAATATTTCACAATATTACTATTTTACTGCATTTATGATAAAATACATGCTGCTTTGGTGTGCATAAGAGACTTCTTTTGAATAAATTCTCGACCCAAATCTTTTGAATGGTAGTGTAAATTAAAATTATTCATAAATATTTTTGAATTTTAGATGCTGACATTATGTCCATATACATTTGAGAGTCATTTTTTTAAATGCTAAAACAAAAAGAACAACAAAACTGGATTATTTCAAACATGATAACTATGCCACTTGCTGAAATAAACTTGCATACAAAGTTTGACAAATATACAGGAAAAAAACTGTTATTCAGAAAACTGAGCTCCATTGATTTTAAATTAATTGATTGAATTCAAGTAAAATAATATTATTCAGCATCAATGAATCCACCTAAATACAAAAACTTTAGGTAACCAATACAAATAAAAGTAATGGTTATCAGGTAAAACAGCTCCTTAAAGTAACAGTGGCAAGTTACCACTTTTTACCTTGCAGCTTATGTGTTTAAGTGTAGATGTCCATGTGTGACACTTCTCATGGTCCTGTTGTCCAAAAACAAAAACTGGGTCGAAAATAGACAGTGTGTAAATAGACAGCTGGATCACTAACATCTATCCAAAACCTCAACACTTGTACAGGCTGTATGGAGCCAGTCTGTTGTTTCCTGCTCCATGTGGGGGGTGGGGGGGATGCGTTAGTTTCCTCTGTTAGTTCTCCTCAGAGCTGAGGAGAGTCTGCGAGACTGACAGCCCTGCTGATGAGACGATGGCATCAGAAAGCATCGTCTGACAGCTTCTGCTTGACAGGCTTCCTGTCTGAATTTGTGGTGGCTCCCAGTTCTCCTTCTCTCAGCCCTCTAGAAGGAAGAGACATCCCTGGACGAGGGGCAAGGTGAGCCTGTCACTACCTGACAAGTGTTTGGTCATGATGAGCTGAAAATCATAATTGTTCACAGCATTATTGATGGCACAAATGCATTTAAAGGTATTGTTTGCTGCATATTAAGTTAGGTCAACTTGAAGCACTGTGTCGATAACCTAAATAAATTATGTCCAGTTTTCTATCAAATGTAGAAAATGATGAAAGAGACAACCTAAATCATTTCCTGGTGATTTTATAAAAGCATAGGTGCGCCATGTGTACTGAGACTGGATGTTTGTTTTGAATTCGTTTTGAGTGAGAACTGTCAATTGGCATCTCAGTGCCATATGTTAAAATGACAGGCCCGGAGAGAACAAATACATCAATCACAACGCTGTCAGGACAGAAACACACTCCAAAGCAAATACTTGCTTTATACATGTTGCAGCAACACATACAATCCAAGAGTCTACAAAAAAGCTTTAAAATGTCCATATTTCCAGGGTCCAGATGCAGGTTAGCTCATGCCACAGCAGAGAGCTTGGGTTGTGCCTTTAAATCCCAAAGCATCACCCCTGTTGATATCTTAGTCCACCAAAGACCTCATAAACCATTAACTGGCTTTCCTTTTAATCAATTCATAAACAAATATTTTAGAAGGAATTGAGAATTTATACCCATACAATTATGGCACTATACATACATATACCGTATATATATATATATATTTTCACACTGAGGATAATTGACACAACTATTAAAAAATCTCTGATGCTTAAGAAGGCCAAACAATGCATTACGAGCCAGGGGGTGAAAACTTTTAAATGTAACAATCAGGGTAAATTGTACTTCTGTCTTCTGGGAAACTGAAGGTCAGTACTAAATGAAAAATGTGATCTTAAAAAAAGAAAAATGTTCACCCCCCAGCTCTTAATGCTTTCATGCACAAGAAGGCAACACACTGAATTAAAAGCCGGGGGGCTGTACATTTTTCTTGTTTTGCAAGAAGTATCCAAGCAAGAGATATTTTTTTCCAAAAGACATACAGTATATAATATGAACTATGCACTGTTACTATTCACTATGTACTCTAGTCTAGTATATGATTTTTATAAGGTTATTTTTGTAACCCTTATGCTATGAAAAGCTGGCAACATTTAAGTGCATGAAGTGTCCAACATTGCTTAGTTTTTTCAGTTAAATCATTTTACATTTCGTTATTTTAAATGTATTTCTTCTTGTTGCTTCTAACGCTTCTTTAGCGTTAACATCAATACTTTAAAATTGCATAGAATGGTGCATAAATAATTAGGATGGACTTTTTGTTTTACAGCTAAACAACGTGTTTATTCTTGCGATTAATGTTAGCTAAAAATAGTGTGCTTAAATAATTCAGCATCTGTTTTTCACTTCCTAAGGCTACAATATGATTTTCTTTCCTGTGATTATCGTTACGCTCATGCCATTTGCGTGCTGCAATAGCTGGGACATTCAATATGGCGGCTCTAGCTAATTAAGTCCCACCTTCTAAAATAAAAAGGCAATCGCCAGTCTGCCATGGTCTATGTGAAACTTGAGCTCAGCATCTGAACAAGACCGTACATGTGTAACAGACGTAGACCAGTGTGAGTAAACCTCACTCCCCTGGCTTCAAGAGGTCTGCTAGCGACTGATGCTAGAGGCTGCGGTCTTTAGCGTCGTTGTTAGCGCGCCCACCTCCCTCACCGGAGACGCCGGTTCGAATCCGCTCGGAGCAGGTGTAGTAGGACTGGTTTCATTTGGTGCTGTGACCTGGATGGGAGTGAGGTTTAGGAGGGTGAGTGTAGCGCTATAAAAGCTGTGTGTGTAAACCTCACTCGCCTGGCCTCAAAAGGCTCCCAGAGACCCTATATTTGGAATCCCTCTGAGGGTCGAGTAGGACCGGTTACACAAGTACACATGTTCATTGGCTGGATCAACCGGAACTATGCAGTATGTCGTGTTATTTGAGCGTAGTGTGCCCTTCAAGTGGAGTCGGAAATATTGTAATTACGAGTTATCAGCACATGACCAAGCAAAGTCGTGATTACAAGTGGGAAACTCAGACTTCTAGATAATATATGAGTTATAATATTTGAAAGAGTGTGATGATTTAAAAATGGCGGAAACACTGTTCTGTTATATAGCTAACATAATCTATAATCTATATAGAGATCAGTGAGTAAAGCAAGTGTGTCGCAAACTGTGTAAAGTTAGTCACTCAACTTTCATGTAACAAAACTTTTAGATGCCATGACACGTTTATGACACCATTTCAGATTTTATTGCTAATATAAAATGTTAAAGAAATGTGACTAAAATGTTACTAAAGTAGTTTTTGAAATTTAGGTAGGCCAATTTAATTTACCCATTCAATTGTACAGAAACTGTATTTGTATAACAGACAATAGCTGTCCGAGTGCGTTACCAAGATGGTCACCAAATGAAAGGATTTAACTTAAAATACAAAATAAGCTTTGAAGTAAACAATTTTTTTTTACCTTATTTAAACAGGAGAGCAGATGACAGAGACAGGGAAACCATATGGAGTTATTTCTCGTGAATAAAGGCAAAGCTAAATGAGGCATTAATTATTATGGGTTTATGGAATTATTGTTGTGCGTTATTTGAAATGAAAAGCGTGCTTGTAATTTTTAATTATAAACAATAACAGTCTGATCATTTGCAGTTTGCTTACTACTTAAAATGATTCCAATATGCTGCTATAATTAGTATTTTTTATCCTCAAGATTAAAAACAATTACTTAACAAATGCATTGGCAATTAAAGTATTGATAAAAAAATGCCATTAAACAAACATTTTAAATATACTTTATGTTGGTACATTAATTTGGGGATCCAATAAATATTTCAGTAAAATTGATTACAAATGGTATTATGTGAGGCAACTTGTGATTAATCAGCATGATTAATAATTTTTTTATGAATACTGTATGAATCATCAAAAATTAACACAATTCTAACGTATAGCATCTTTTATGGTTTATAGCTTCTTCATTTCAGGGGAGAAATATGCTTTTAATAAAAACATTTATATGCCTCTAAATGAACCTTGTTGATGAGGATCGTAAACATTTCATTAACTACTTTGCTCTAATAAAATCAGTCTAATAAATAACTGATAAATGTACTCACGTGTGACAATAGGAGGTGCTGGTATTTTCAGACAGCCGAAGCCATGCTTTGTTCACTCTGTTGATCTTAGACTCGCTAATCTTCAAGGCAATTTATAGCAGAGATTGCAGCTATGCATCATTTTACAGTTGTGCATTATACATAGAATTATTCAAATACATGAGAGCATGTCATTATTCACCATCTTTGGGGAGTTCTGCCATGGGGAGGAGGCTCAGAATTGAAAACATGTAACCTGGCCCAGACCTGCTTATATATTCTAATACAGAGCGCTGCATTTCTCTGATTGTTGTGAGGTTTCATCATCTACGTTCTGGAAAAACCTTCTCAACACCCCGCCTCCCCCCGTCACATCACTTAGCACAGTTCTCACATTTCATATCAAATCTTAAGAATCGTTAAATATGGTCTTTCCATTTTTGCCCTTCTCATCACATTAATTAAAGCTACAGACAAGTGTTGTGTGTATAACCCTAGGCCTATTTGCAGAAAAAAAGGACCATGTCAGCTCACATAGCGTTTGAGGTTGGACTTATATTGTGTCTTTCACTTCCAAAAGAGAAAAATCACTTTCATTACTCATCACCACATCCGCCAAGTTGACAACCTTCCCGAGACGGCAACATTCAAGGGAATTACGCCAAGGCTAAATTTGTTTATAATTTGGGCTCTCATATAAAGACTATTTATGCTTTAAGATATATAGTGTTGTTAATGTCTTTCATCAAGCTGCCAAAGCTGGATTTAAACCTTCAAACAATTAATACCAAATTTTCGAATCACTCATTGAGTCAATGTATCGATTTACTCGGATTGTGTTAGTCATCTGAGAGCCACATGCAGCTATCACCCAAGAGTTATTGCAGGCAGCTGAAGCCTCAGATACACTGTAGCACCTTCCCGTCCGCTTCTTTCAGCGAAGCTCTCAGTGAGGTTTGAAGAGCGCATCGGTCCCCCAACTCAACGCAAGTGCTCATTTCATCTGGAATGACAATTCTCACTGTACAAAGTCCAACACAGAGTGACGACAGGATGCTGGAGAGTGTTGGAGACACAAGGGAAATATCACATTTCTCTTTACCCTCCGGAGCGATGGTCTCTTAATACAGCTAATGAGAAAAGGGTGCTATGAGTCCTCACGAAACAGTAATTGTCAGGCCTTCTCTTTAGAAGAACAGCTGTGAGTGTGTGTGTGTGTGTGTGTGTTTGGGATATTAAAGTAACGTAACCTTCTGCCTTCCTGCCCTCTGGGTTGACACTTTTACTTGATTACTGAGGAATCATTAGGCCCGTCTGGTTTTAAGTGCAGCAAAATGGCGTGAAAACTATCCCAGGTTTGCAAGTTAAGTTATAGTCTCGAGAGCAGCAAAACAATGATGGTTTGTTTAATTCGTCTCCTAAAGTTAAGTTCATGGAATTAAGAATATGCTGTTTTAAGAAGCACTGTGTGTTTTTTCATCTAGGGTTTCATCATAACATGTTGACAAATGGTCCATTAGATTAAGGGAGTGATGATGACTAATATTTATGACCTATTGAGGAAATACAATATCCAGGATATTACTATAAATGATCCAAAAACTTCTTCACGAGAAATCAAATATTACTTGATCTTTTGAGATAAAAGAGTTCATTGTACTGTGAAAACATACTGTAGTATTTCTGGAACTCCAAACTTCCTCTCCAGTGAAGAAAAGGGATCATTCATTGAAACTAATGGCTATTTTATGTCACGCGCACAAAGCCCATGTCAGCGTACAGTTACTACATTACAACATTTCTACATGATTTATAAAATGGCTATTTGGAATGTGCCATTGATAATTATTACAAATTTCTTTGTCTATTTACACGAGGAACAAAATCACATTTACATTCCAAACTGCAAAAATGTAAAAGAGATGGCAGAGAATGTGGGGGGAAATAAAAGAAAGGCTTATTACTGCAAAAAAAAAAAAAAAAAACCTTCATTGACAGCCGATCTTAAAAAAGTACAAATAAAAATAAATAGAAAACTATGGGAAGTGTGAAAGGGCTTCTACCTCATTGCTTGTGTCTGATGTGAGAGACATATGAGCCGACAGTGATACAATGAAGGACAGAATATCTTTCTTTTTAGACTGATCTGATGACAATGTTTAAAAGTTTGCGGAGACAAATGGAATAAAAATAAAGTCACTTCATTATCACTCTCATGGAAGTATGAAACAGCTAGATAGTAAATGCAACCGAGTCAAATTTTAGTATGTAATAATTCATTGTTATTTCGCATATTTTAAAGCGTGTCTGCACACATTTTTAATCGTCTGTAATCTGCACTGCAGATCAAATTTAGATTTTCTCTCTCCTTTCTGAAGATAATTTAGAGCTTCACGGGTACATCTTTTGGAGAGATCGGTTTTATTGCCCAGAGTCCTTACATAAAAAACAAAAGCTCTCAAGGCTTCATTTACTAATGATTAAAACACAATTAGATTTGTTTTATCACCATTAGCAATGTGACTCAAAATCAGTTTGTGTTAGGTCAGTAACTCCTCCCAAATTGGAGAAAACATTAATTTAAATCCTTATGATGTGCCCAGATTCTATTTTCCAATTTAGCTAATAAAGTGCATAAATGATTCATGGCAGACACATACATAATTCATAATTAGATTACCACTTGATGGAGTGGAAGTTATTAATTGTGAAGATACACGTGCGGCCGCTAATTCTTGAATTCATTTGTGTGGTTTTCTTTATTGGCACGATGCTCGTGAGCTGTGCTGCACTGCTGCTTCTGATTACCGGGCAGCATTAACACATTGTTACAGCAAATTATCTCTTTCCTGGGACAGGCCAGACATTAGTGATGGCTGCAATATGCATTTGCCTTTAAAACTTAAGGGGGTGATTTAATTTATCGAAAGTGTCAGATGGCTCCAGTAAGTAATTATTTCAAACACCCTGAAGATGGCAGCTAATATATTCCAGCACTGTAGGGAACGCATTGTGACTAAGCTGTCCTCTCCTCTGTCCATCCGAATAAAGTGTCCTCATACAATCTGAGCTCTGCAAACCCAACCCGATCACACTAAATGCGTCTCTATAGCACGCAGTGTGTTTATCGTGTAATTTATACGCGGAAATTCGTTTTTACGTGCATAGGATACGCATGGGTTGGTTAGGGTAGGTTTAGTAGTGGTGTGGGGTGCGTGTGTATTATACGTTTGGGTAGAATTAGTGGTGTGGGGTGCGTGTGTATTACACGCAATGAAGTGCGTATCAAATTTTCGCGAAAACTGCGTATCATATGCACGTAAAAACTAATTTTCGCGTATAAATTGCACACATTTACGTGTTATAGAGACGCAGAACAGGCTTTACGTGAGAACAGGCTGTCCCAATAGAGCACAAAATGTACTTTATGTGTTTTATGGTCCTTATGAGCATAACAGATGTGATCACAACGATCTGTCGTTGGAAAAGATCAGCGTGGCGATTCTTCAAAAACTCATCTGTGTTCCACTGAAAAATGAACAACATACAGGTTGGGATGGGAATGACAACAACATTTTCATTTTGGTGTGAACTATTTCTTCGACAGTTTCAGTGTTTAAGAGGATTTCACTGAAATGCGTTTGTGCTTTCATGAATTTGTGTTTTGGTTTATCCCTGCAGGCATTTTCATTGCACACTGTCACCTTTATTTCTGCACTTATGACACAATACGATTCTGTCAGTCTTGTTGCAGGCTAAACTTCATCTGGACAGCTGGAGACCATAACTCATGCGTCATCTCCATCTAACTCCAACAGATCTTTAATTAATCCATGCTGTCTGACAGTTAAGTCACCCTGCTTTGCTTCACACATGACATGAAATAGCCCTTCCTCACCTGTCAATAACATTAAAGTGTCTATTTCCGCTTGGCAAGCCTTGCTTGGAGAAGATAAACAGGGTTGGCTCTTTTAATGGGCCCAATAATAATGGCCCCTTTAACATTCATGAGAATCTCCTATTATCTATTGATTCAGTCGCACCCAGCATCTTGCTGACTTACGCCTCTCCCTAATTCCCATTACCGGGAACACTGTAGCCTTATCAAGCCAAACAATACGGCAGTTGTCAGTGAGAGCAGAAAATATGAGGAAGCATCTGCTCGGTCCAGGAACTCATGACACTCCATTGAAAAAAAAAAAAAAAAACACAAGAGAGAGAGAGCCGCTTCTGCCTCCTCCTGTGGAAGTCCTCTCATTGACCTCCGGCTCCATGTGTGTGTGAACACTAAAGTAAATATGATGGTCGAGCAGATAAATCAGAAGACTGAATCCACCTCATCTCATGTGGGATGGGATGGGGTTTCGAAGGTTGAGGGGACAAGGGAGGCCCAAAATAGTGGCTGGCTCCTTGCCTATAAACCTGTCTGTGAGATATGTCTCTCACCATGATGGCATCCGATTCTTTCCCCCCTATACTTCAATACCGACTGCTATCTCCTTCCTCCCGCTATGTCTTTGTGCTCTTTAAGACAAAGGGTAATAAAGCTATAAATTGTGTGTCCTGCAGAAGGTATAGACATTCTGTCTCAGTACTGCTGTTAGAACTGCCATAAAGCACCCTCAAAGTCATAGATAAAGATTTAGAGTTATTTAACATCCTCCTCCAGCACTAAATCAGAGTGATAAGAGAATTAAGTGATGGCCATAGGTTCTTTGTCCTTAGTCTATTGATTTTTTTTTTACCTCCAGAAGGATCCAGTATGTTATAATTATTGAGCTTTGGATTTGATTCAGGTGTACAGAGCGGAGAGGGTGACTACTTCGATTTGAACTGGGCTAAATGAAAAAGCACCTAATTTTTCCAATTGCAAATGTGCTTTAAGTGATCCTTCGGGTTTAGATGTGTAATATTATTATTTTTACTATAACAAGTGGCTTGTTAGCAGCTCTGCTGTGAGAATAGCTTCATCCTATCTCAAACTAATTTGAAGATGCAATTGTCCACAAAATATGGAGATTGTGTTGCCCAAAAGTTTTCAATTCTCAAAGTCATTAAAGTAAAATGGAATTGGAATATATATATCCTATATATATATATATATATATATATATATATATATATATATATATATATATATATATATATATATATATATATATATATATATATATATATATATAAATAAACACTGTTCTTTTGAACTTTCTATGCATCAAAGAATCCATTAAAGAATCAAATATATATATATTTTTTTAAATAATTGGTTACCCCCAAGCAGCACAGCTGTTTCTAACATTGATGATAATAATAATAATAATAATAATAATAATAAAATCTTAATCAGCAAATCAGCATATTAGAATCATTTCTGAAGGATCATGTGACACTGAAGACTGGAGTAATGATGCTGAAAATTCAGCCTTTGCCATCATGGGAATAAATTACATTTTAAAATATATTAAAATAGAAACAGTTACATTTAAATTGCAATAATATCTCACAATATTACTTTTTTATATAGGCTATTTAATCCTTAAACGCATACCTTCATTCACTACACTCCTCCTTATTCTTTTTAAAGTTAGACATCCCATCTTAGTATTCCTCAATCAATTTATTATAAACAATATTTAGAAAATGTTATAAAATTAAAAAATAATGTTTTCCCATTCATTAAAAAAAGATTTGTGTAGGGTCGCTAATGACCTGAGGTGTGTAACAGTGTAAGTATATTTTTTTTCTGCACAGCATTAAAGGATAATTCCGGTATTTAACACCTTGAGTCTATATTGTAGTTTGTTTTGGATGAACAAGAGTGGTGGACAACATTTTTTTGACAATGGTTCCTCTCTCGAGTTTTTGACTATAAAAGAATTGGCCATGGACCCATTTAACATTGGAGTCAATGGGCATGTCCGAAAATGTCATTAAACAGCCCGGTCTCACCCCAAAACGTCATATACTGACGGGTCTTGAGTCTCTTGACCATACGTCAACATACGACGAAAAGGGTACCCCTATAACGTCAATATGAGACGCAGACATAAGCGCACCAGCAGCGCCTCCTAGCGGTACCCTAACGCATACCTAAACCCAACCATACCTGAATCGTCACATATGGACGTTAAAGGGTACCCTTTTCGTCGTATGTTGCCGTATGGTCAAGACCCGTCAGTATGTGACGTTTTGGGGTGAGACTGTGTTACATTAAAACAACCTTTAACATTAGTTTTCAAAACCTGTGCAACTCACCGAGTGATTAGTGATGTTAGTTGATGTTCCAGAAACAAAAAGTGTTGCGAATATACAATTTCTGTCGTGTTTTATTCGTCATTTTGTAAAATCCCATTGAATTCTGTTGAAGGACTGAGTGCTCGTTAATATAAATGCGCTACCGGAAACGGAAAGGGGGCTGTTTACATTTGGTCGATGTAGTCTTTTTGCTCGCTTTCGTTTCTCATAAGGCTAGCGAGCAGAGCAACTGTGCTCCGGGAGAGTAAGCGAAATAAACAAACAAAACCTTGAAAATATTGAAAGACGTGACCACTGACCAGTGCAATATGAAGTTGAACTCGACTGTGACCGTGAGTGTCCCGCGAGACATAAACATCGGTTATCGCCATCAAGTGGTCCGGGAGTGTGCTGACGCTTCAGATTCAAATATTGAGCGGAAGTTACACGGTTGTGAAGTGTCTGAAAAAATTGTTCCACTATAGCAAAATAAACGGATTGGAATCATATATTGCGACGATATATTGTTTATAATTATCAACGAACACCACTAACCACTCGGTGAGTTTAACAGTTTTGTAAACGAACATTATTGGCTGTTTTAATGACATTTTTGGACATGCCCATTGACTCCAATGTTAAATGGGTCCATGGCCAATTCTATTATAGTCAAAAACTCGAGAGAGGAACCATTGTCAAAAAACCAGAGTCAAACATTCGTGTAAAAGCATAAATAGAATGGAAACTCTACTTTTAAGTTTGACCATATTTTTGGTCAAAATGCCTTTTGAATGGGAGTGAATGGGGCACTACAATGAGAGCACCCAAATCGCTATTTTTAAAACACTAATGAGGCTCGAAACAACATGAAACTGTGCTTGAAGTATCACCAGGGGCTCTACATATACTCGAGCATTGACAACATTGTTTGTGTACACATAGTTTACCAAAATAAAGATTTTGAACAACTCACTGTGTTTCCGTCCGCCGGCATTTTGTCAGTCAAAAGTAGTCGATCTCCGAATGCAACGTAATGAACTGACTCCATATGAATGTCATGAACTTGTAATTCCAATGAAAAGCATGATAACTTAGACATGATAACTTAGACACTTAGCTCATGGCAATATTTCAACTTTGGAAAGATAGAAACAACTTTCCATCTTTACTCTCCTCATGTTACGTTGCATTTGGAGACACATTATAGACTTCTATAATTAGGCTGCATAGTTTAGAACAGCCGGGACCGGGAACACTTCCCGTAAATCCTGATGTACTTGGTACATCATAAGAAGGATGGCGTCTACGCTAATATTAGTCTCTCTGTCTATCCCGAGGTTTACCGCTGTCCACCGGAACCAGGCCGTATCCAGATCTGATGAAGGACCAGCGCCAGGACACGACGACGCCGCTGACCTGAAGTGTCAACCAGTCTCTCCTCCTCTCCACTCCGACTACAACCAACTGGAACTGGACAAAAACTCTGATTCATTCTGAACTTCATACACTGTTCACTCATTGGCCAGAGGAGAACTGGCCCCCGACTGAGCCTGGGTTCTCCCAAGGTTTTTTTCTCCATTCTGTCCCTGATGGAGTTTTGGTTCCTTGCCGCTGTTGCCTTACCTTCTGGCTTGCTTAGTTGGGGACATTTAATATTCAACAATATTATAGATCTGCCTTAAAGGTGGACGATGATGAAATTGTTTTTTGTATTATTTTCATGTAATCACTGTGAAGCTGCTTTGATACAATCTGTATTGTAAAAGGCGTTATATAAATAAAGGTGACTTGACTTGACTTGGAGATCGATTACTTTTGACTGAAAAAATTCCAGCCACCGGAAACACTAACTGATAAAGTGAGTCATACAAAACCTTTCTTTTTAGCAAACTTTGTGTACACAAACAATGTTGTCAATGCTCGAGTTCAAGTGTAGGGCCTCTGGTAATACTTCAAGCACAGTTTCATGTTGTTTCGAGCCTCCTTAGTGTTTTAAAAATAGTGATTTTGATGCTCTCATTGTAGTGCCCCTTTCACTCCCATTCAAAAGGCATTTTGACCGAAAACGAAAATACAGTCAAACTTAAAAGTGGAGTTTCTATTCTAATTATGCGTTTACAATGAATGTTTGACTCGGGTAGATTAACAAAAATAGCCTAGGTAAAATTTTGGCTGGAGAATAAGTGCAAGTCACCTTTTTTTCCACAAGGTGGCAATGTCTTATACACAATGCAGGCAGAACTTCGCAGAAAATAAAAGAAAGAATGAAGTATAATCAGCAAAACTTGAAATGTCTCAGCGATTTACTGCAGAGCAATTACTGAACGCAATCAAATAGTGTCTCTGTCACATGATGGTGTATCTGGCGAAGAAGCTGTCAGCGAAACTTTTGATTTTGAAGATGATGAAAATTATAGTTTTGAGAATATGTTTGAGATCGTGAATATACCAGATGCTGAATGTAATTGGGAAATTAGCTCTGACGAGGACGGTGATGATGGTATAAAAACACCTGTTCAAACTGAACCCTTCCAAGCTCCAAAAGGTAACAAAATTTGCTTTGTTTCATTCTTCTGTAAGGTTTACTCTAAAACCAGATGAGTAAATATTATCGCGACAGAGATCCGTCCATCCATGTTAGATATAGATTCGGGTCGCTAAAGACCCGAAGATGTAATAGCCAATGATTGGCGAAACATTCATGTGCCTGTGCATAAGACATTACTTTAAAAAATATTACAAATTCTTACAAAGCTCATGTATAAAATTAAATATGTATATATATATTAATATTGTCATATATTATAAATATTGTTTTTTAGTTCTAGTCCATCAATGACATCTAAACTTTATCATAAATTAATCTGAAAACGCAGTCATGTGCTTAAATGTCACATACAGTATAAAAGAAAGATAACTTTGTAAAACACACACAAACACACACACAAACACACAAGCACACACACACACACACACACACACACACACACACACACACACACACACACACACACACACACACACACACACACACACACACACACACACACACACACACACACACACAGGAGTTGAGTGCAGGCATTCAGAGGTTCAACATGTTGGGCATGTCTCAATGAGCACATACAGTAGGAGTGATTAAATATACCGGAGGCCCTGCATTTCACATGCCTTTAATCTCCATAAACAAGCCCATTATATGTGATGGCTCATCAATACCAGTAGCACTGAAATAAATCGACACTGAAGAGTGATGTCATAAACGGAAGCCCATGCAGACGCTCATTGACGGATTGAGGATAGCAGTCACCACGACGATGACCTCAATCAGAATTAGTGCGCTGACAAACGGAGTGATCAGCAGCGGTCATAAACGCGCGACAGTAAATCACGCGTCACTTCAACTCCACGTCTCCCACACAGCTAGTTTATTGTGTCTACTGTCAAGTGGAGCTCATTGTCTTCGGGCAACAGGGTGCCCGTGTGTTTTCCTGGCTGCAGAATAAAGAGAAAGAGAGCTCTGTTGTCTGGCATTTGGAACTGTCAGCGATGTGCCACTCACAAGAGTGTGTTCACCAGGGAGAGACTGCTATCCAACTGTCTTCATGTACCTGCTAATTCCTGTTTCTCCTGCTCGGCTGAGCAGGACTCCCATCACCGGCGGCCCCGGGCAGCTCTGATGCTCAACCCCCACTTAATGCTTGACAGTTGGCTTCTTAACAAAGATGCCAGGAATATAATTAAATCATATTTACCTTTGATTCCGAGCCAGCTTTGTAATTAATTAATTCACCCAGGGTGTGTTTGAATTACATCGCTATGACAAGCCCGCCATACTTTGGGGGGGGAAATTCAACTTCTGTTTTGTTTTCTGTTCAGAGGATGAATCGGTGGAGCAATAATGACCTCTGTGTGCGGCTCGGGTTGAGTGGCTCTAGCTTAGAGGCTAATGTCTATAGACAGCGGTTTCTTACACATTCATGTAGCCTTTAATTTTCTCTGACCTTTTGCTGTGAAGTGGGAAGAGTATTCCAGTTGACGCTGTCATCGCGACGGTCCAAAAATAGCAGGAGAGATCCACAACATCTGCATGATGAGTCCAGACGCAGGCCGAGGAGCTGGCCAGACCACCCGCGCCAAGCCCGCTTTCAGTCATTTTCAGAAATGCAGACAGTCCTGGTCAGGAGAAAGATCGGATGCTAATTCGCTATACTCACTCAATATATTTGTGTGTGGTTTTATCTGCTCTGGATATGGGATTTGAACGTAAACTGTACGTACATGTCCATTTAGCTTTTTTAGATGATAGTAATCTCCTTTCAAACACATTAGCCATGATGACTTTACACAGTATTTGGATTGATGCTTCATTCTGCTCTGACATTGAAACAAGGCTGAATCTAGGCATAGGCCCAGCCAATCAGACTTTAGGCAAAGATAGCATTGATCTTTTTTATGATTTGTGCATTGATTTAAAGCAATCTGAAGTGGGCTGTGTGTTGAGAAGTTTGAGGAAGAGCTGAAAGCAATCGCAACAGCTTCAGTAGTGGGAAAGCAGTATATCTGCCAGCCCACTCTTCTAGAACCGGCCCTGCATTGAAAGCAAAAAATATAGTTAATTATCAGCATGAAGTGAATGATCATTAATCAATGATCATGATGCACGTGTGGAATCGCAGCAGTTGGCTTATTGAAGGCTGACTACACTAGGAACTGTCCTGCAATGAACAATCTTTTGTGTATAGAATTAAAAAAATTTCATTTAAAATTTGCTTGTAAATTTGTAATTGACTGAAATTGTATTTTCTTGTAAAATGTACTCCAATAACTTTGTTTTATTTACAACTTCCAAATGTATTTATTGTATTTATATGTTTTGGTTGACCAGTGTGCTTATATATCACTCAGTGCACTCCATGAACACTGATCTTTTCAATGCATGAACTGGCAAAAATATAACTTGAATGCAATAAGTCGCTTTCTCGCTTTAGATAACTATTTTCCTTGACAGTTCATAGCAACCATGACTGCCAAGCTCTATAAAAAACACTATAAAGCTCGTCCATTTTCATTTACTGTATTTCACAAAGCCATCATATGGCGTTAGAAGACTTACGGAATACAGCATATCACAAAAGCCATACGGCCTTCATGTATTTATCCTCACCAAAGCTGCATTTATTTAATAATTACTACAGTAAATTTGTAAAATATTACAATTTCAAAATAACTGTAATTGTTTAAAATGCAATTTATTCCTGTGATCAAAGCTGAATTTTCAGCATCATTACTCCAGTCTTCAGTGTCACATGATCCTTCAGAAATCATTCTGATATGAGGATTTGGTGCTCAAGAAACAAATTTAGTGGGACTGCTTAAAAACAGTTGTGCTCAATATTTTGTGGACACTTTGGTGGATATTTTTTTAAAATATCTTAGCATTTATTAGAATATAATTCTTTAGCACAATGTCTTTACTTTACTGTAATTTTTGATCAATTGAATCTGTCCGAATCTGTAGTAATTACTGAGCTTTTGAACGATAGTGTATTTATTTATTTATTTTTGTCCTTTCTGAAGCTTGACAGTGAATAGATAGAGCTCATGTCACCATAATGTAGTTCTGCAAGGTCAGTAATGTGTAATTCAATCATAATTTAAAATCTTCTATCTTGTATTTTTACAAAACGTTCGTATCATTTGACTTCAGTAACATTTCCACACATTATCTGATTAAAGCGGAGACATATTCGGCAGCCCACTCATTAGAAACCGTCCTGTTGGTCGGTTTAAGTACCTCTGGCATCAACACAATAACAAAGACTTCTCTGTAATGGTTAGTGATATTTGTATCAAATGCACACAACAATTAGTCAAGGGTAGAAAGAAGATTCTGCCTTGACTGCCTGCCCTTATCCCGAGGATGTGGCTCCCACCCCCAACGTCTGAGCTCTTGTCTGTGGGCGCTGTGGAAGTGATTTATCTCAGCGTGAAAAGACTTGTGATAATGCCCCAGTAGGATGAGGCCCAAAGCCCTGCGTATTGAATGCTTCAATGCTGTTTGCATGAAGTTCATGGCCCTGAAGCAATGATAAATGTCAAGTGCAACAAATGTCCTGTAAATAAGGGCCTCCAGCACTAAGCCATGGCCCTGCGACTGTCAGAACGAGGGAGATGTGTGTGTCCAGACAGACGCTTATCTTCCCGAGGAAAACAGTAATCCACTCCCTCTCGTACACAACGGATATATTCACTGTGTTATGAAGGCTTTGTCAGAAGAAATCTTGAAGAGTATGTGTGTCAGTGATGGAGGAGAAGTTGCCATCACCTTATATCAGCGATGCTGTGGTTACCAGCAGATAGTATGTGTACTCCAGGGGGTACTTGGAAAGATTTGGCTTTATTAAACCTATTAAACATAAATTGTGACAAAAATAGCATTGTCGAAAAGGTTAAAATAATTCACTGGAAATGATTGGAAAACAGTGTTGTAGTGAATCTATCGAAATTGTATAATATAAAGGTAACACTTTATTTCAATAGTCCAATTTAGACATTCCAACTATATATTTGCTACTACATGTCGACTAGTTGTCATTTGAGTGTTAGTGGACTGTCTGCTTAATATCGGCTAACACTATAGTTTTAATGGATCCCCAACAGAGATTCTATACTGATTATATAACTTTGCAAGCACATCAACTTATTCTACTAACCTGAACCCGAAACCTAACAGTCTACTAATAAACCAATGCGAGTTAGTTGCAAAGTTACTTAGTTAGCAGAATGTCTAAAGGGGACCATCAAAATAATTGTTCAAACGTTTGGGGTTGGTGCAATATTTTTAATGTTTTTGAATGAAGTCTCTTATGCTCACCATGCAAGGCTGCATTTGATCAAAAATACAGTAAAACAGCAGTATTGTAAAATATATATTTTTTTACAATTTAAAATGTTTTCTTTTTGAATATATTTTAAAATGTAATTTATCCCCATCAAAGCTGAATTTTCAGCATCATTGCTCCAGTCGTCAGTGTCACATGATCCTTCAGAAATCATTCTAATATGCTGATTTCATGCTCAATAAACATTTCTATTATTATCATGGTTGAATTCTTTTTTTTTTTGTGGAAACCACAATATATATTTTTCAGGATTATTTGATGAATTGAAAGTTCAAAAGAAGAACATTTATTTTAAATATCTATATCTATATATTTAACATCATAAATGTCTTTACTTTAACTTTATGGAATTTAAATGTATGGGGTTTAAATATAAATATACATTATATTGCAATTTATTTTTTTCAGTCTAAGACACAGATCCTAATGCTGCCATCTGATGGTTGATATGTGAATGGCACAGGCTCTGTCCTGTCACTAATCACAGTATATTGGCATTCAGTGCAGAATTACATGTTGTGCATTCATATCATGCACTGACAGTCTTATTGAGCAGATCTGCATGTAATCCGTTTTCATAAATAAATTAAATGAAACAAAGTCAGCAATAACAAATAATTTTAAGCAGAACCGATAACCTATCAATCATCTACTTCTAATTACTACACAGCATGCCCACATCTAGCCATCCTGGGATTGTGTTGTTACTGGAAGCAACCCAGGCCACTACTATCAGAAGCAATGAGTATAACTTGCAGTAGTTTGTTGTTTTAAAGCTATGATCCCACAGAGTAAGAATGTATTTGTAGGCCTGTTAAAGCGAGTAGACAGAGACAGTTTGTGCGTGAGTCAGAACAGTTGGGATGTGAACATGCCTAACCCATTTGCTCACTTTGCACAGGCTATAAGGGAACAACTTCAGCTGCCACGTGTCCTGAGAAGACAGATAGTGAATTCTTTCATTAATACCCACATCAAGATATCGCTCCGGTTTAAACAGCTCAAAACTAATTTCCAAAAGAAAAATAGCCCTATTTGCCACAGATTACCCCGGCCCACCCTTTCCTTCCCCCTTGAGGCGCCTTTATCTAATTTTGAGATGTTATCTAAGGACCTAAGTCGTTTTGGGATTCAAGTGCGCTCACTTCAAAGTATCATTTCATTTATCGATTGGCTCCCTGCTGGCCTTCTGCTCTCGGCTGTTAGAGCTGCTCACGGCTCTTTGCTATTAGCCATTATCTGCAGATGAACAATGTCATAGGTTTACAAACAAGCTCTGGTGTCGACAAAATCAACTAGAGGTTCACAAAACCTGTCAAGAATATGTGAGTCATATTTGAGTCCAAAATCAAAAGAAAGGAATTATAGTTTACTCGAATATGAAAATAATGTCTATTTTTAGGAGCTTGAACAAAGGCACTGATAAATAAACTTTACAAAAGCTTTTCTTTATAAAATCTTATTTTACTTTTTGCTGCTTTTCTAAACTTTTACTTACTATTCTAACTTGTGTACTATAACTTGCTCTTATTGCAGTTCTTGAGTATTTTGATTATTTTTAATGATAAACTGCTTTTTTGCACTAACCATTATTTTCATGGCCAATTTCTCATAATCATAATGTGAATAGTATCATTCTAAATACTGGTAAAATATACAATATATGAAAAATACTGTTTATGAGATATTGTTTGAAGTAGTATTTATTGTATCTCTTTATGATAATTTATAATAATAATACTTTGAACAAACAGACACGATAACACACTTTAAATAAAATAAATAAAATAATTTACATTCTTAAATTAACATTTTAAAAATAATACAGTACTTTTAATTAATACAGAAAAAAATATTTTGTATGTATATATACACTGCATACAGTACAATACAATAATGAGAATCTAAATTGAATAAACATTGAGAATAAGGGAAATTAGAGTGAAAAGCGACCTATTGATTTTATGTTTATGGATGTTCTGTAATGTATTTATATATTTGTTAGAAAATCAGACACTGGCTAAAAGAAACACATATCTATGAAGGAGGAGTACGTATGACAAACGGACATGGTGTGCGGTATGCAAACATACGCATGCACTCACTTTGTTGGATTAAAATGGTAGCATAAATTATTGCAGAATATTCTGTAGACTACCGTCAATCACATGACTTTGCTTTACAAACCGCCCTGACAGTATTGCCTCTCTTTGGCCGTATAGACTCAGCCGTATATTCATTTCCTCAGACCCGCTGGTGACTGCGCTCAGCCGACGCAGGCAGGATTTATGGGCCACTGGCTGCTAGCTGATTAGGATACTGCTTGTAAAACGTATTTTGGCATGTACAGAGGTTTTACTGGAGCTCTTCCTGTCAAGCAACTGCAATACATCAGTGGCAGGAGAGGTAGAACGAGAGGCGCAGAAACATCCAACCCGACGCCATGTTTAAACTGCTGCCACTGTTTGTCCCTCCCGGGGCAATACCGCAGACTTCTGATAGTACCCTCTCAGTGTAATATACCCAGCGTTACTGTGCAACTGTCCAATATATCAGTCTCTTCTGTATTAAGCCTTTGTGCGTTATTCATTGGTGTATATGCACTTAACTGCTGTCTCGGTGGCTACATGAGACCTGTTTTTCCCAGAGAGCTTCTCATTCCCATCATCTCCTGTTTCATAGCTAGTGTGAAAAGCAGTTTGGCAAAGAAACATGACGGTGTCCACACCATGCGCAGGAAATGAGGCTGACGTCTGCTACCTGTCAGCCCACCTCCACTGTGATTTGTACCATAGTCATTTGGACTAGTGCAATCAGGATCTCACAGCACCAGAAGGATAAAGATGTCACAGTTGCTCTCAGCATGCGAGATCTTTAATTAGACTTAATCGAAATCTCACATACATGCGTCTCCCACATGAAAAAAAAAAAAACAGTTTTCTGCTTGGGTATGGAGAAGGGTGTGGAAACTGATAAGCTTGACCAGAAAACCTGTTTGGAAATAATTAGATAAGGACAGGGAGACCAGGTCAGAAGCTCAGAAGGCCCAGAGAACCACCACTATCAGTCACTACCTCTGCTGGGTAGGACTTAAGACACTTCACTAGATACATTGTAATGGAGTAGATGGGCTACTTGTGAGTTAATGATGTGTACAGTGTATACAATGACTTGCGTTAATCTCTTTTTTGATGAGCATTGAAATAACACTTTATTTCGATAGTCCACTTTAGACAATCAACTGACTATAAGTAAATTTACCAACTAGCAGTCATTAGAGTATTAGTAGACGGTCTGCTTACACTCTAAAACATTCTGGGTTGTTTCAACCCAAATTTGGGTCAAATATGGACAAACCCAACCGTCGGGTTAACATTTTTAGTTAAAAAATTAACCCAACGACTGGGTTTGTCCATATTTGACCCAAATTTGGGTTGAAACAACCCAGCATTTTTTAGAGTAACACTTTATTTTGATGGACCGCCAACAGACATTCTACTAACTTTCTAAGTAACTTTGCAAGTACATGTCAACTTATTCTACTAACCCTAAAAATTCCTGGGTTGTTTCCACCAATGTTTTGGGTCAAATATGGACGAACCCAACAGTTGGGTTTGTTCATATTTGACACAAATATGGATTTAAACAACCCAGCATTTTCTACTAATACTCTAATGAGAGTTAAATGACATATGGTTGCAAATGAATGAGAGTTAGTTGATATGTAGTAGCAAACTTTTTACCTTTTAATAAAATTATTATTATTTTTTTTAAAGAATGATTGTTTTTTTGTGCTATTTCAAGGTGGCGTAGTTACACGTTACTACACTGTAGTATTTACTCATTATAGTATTAAAAGTAACTAGTAACTAACCCTAAAACCAAACCTTAACTATATTAAGAACATGTAGTTAATTAATATAACTCAGTACTTATTTGAGTAAGACCAATGTAACTACATCACCTTAAAATAAAGTGTAACCTTTTTTTTAAATAATGGTATCAAAGTAGCTCCAAAACCATGTCAAAGCAACATACATTAATGTCATTGATGCGTTATATGAATTGGTAAAATTGCAATGCTCAGTATTGCAACTGTAGGAATGTAAATTTCGATATGCATGCATATTAGCACTGACCAGCCTGAAAAATACTGTTTCTTTACATTATTCAAGCGAAAGAAGCACAAATACACAACAGGAGCACAACAGTTTTGGACACAAAGAGCTAAACGCAAATCTTTACCAAAATGGCTGCCGGGTGATCTGACTTGCCTTCAAGGGAGTTTGACGGCGCTCTCAATCCTGCAGTGCAGAGAAGTCGAGCAGAACCTCGGATCAGACCTCCATCCACTACAGCCAAAGCAATCCTTTAAAACAAGGCTTGCTGGTTGTTCATCAAGAATATTGTCAAGCATGTCCGCTAGGAAGTGGATAAACAATTACTCTCAGCAATCCGCCGAGGTGCATTAAGATTATTTATGGCCAGCATGTAAATATATAAATTGGGCCACACACCAAATCAAGCCCTCTCCTGGGTGCCGTGCAAGCCATGCTGTCTCACATTAAATCACTGATGCAGTTAACAACGGGCAGAGTGGGCATATGATAATGCCCTCACTGTAAAAAATGCCTCCTACTTAGCAGCCTATGAGTGCGTGAGGTGACATACGCTGAGAGGTACAAGCGCTCCTGCAGGATCAATAAACTCCACCAGGTTTTGGGATTTACGATGACGTGCCATCGATCAATTATGAACAGAACCACTTTAAGTGCTCGGAAAATACCAATGGGTATTATAACCAAATCAGAAGTCAACTATTTCAGACAAATATTTCAGAGGTACGGAGCGGAACTGCAATCCACCAGAGTGAAATGACTACAGTTTGTTACCACATAACTAGCAAGGCCTCTGAGAAAGAGAGAGATGGAGGGACACTGATGGCTGTTCGGCGCTAGAGAACGAATGGAAAGCTGCTGGTGTGGTTGCAGGAGATGAGATCCATAACTCTATGAACAATCTGCAGGACAGTGCGCCGACGCTGCTCGGTGCCGGAGACTACAGTCGTGATACAAACGAGCTTAGTTTGCCTTCCCACCGGGGAGATGGAGTCATTTGCTAGATCACTCTCCCTTCGCTTATCACTCAAAAGAAGTAGCTTTCAGTGTGCCGCAGATAATCATACATATTCTATGTGCTGGCAGGCCATAAATCTCAGTCGCTATTTCGTCTTCCAGTCATTCATCTATCACCCTGGGAGCTGGATAGAGCACAGGCTGCTTCACAATATATCAAATTAGTACCTGGGATGTTTACCAAGATAATGCAAGACACCAGGAACGGGTGAAATATAGCACTGCCGCATTCCTCAAATTAAAAGGCTTCCTGGTCCTGCGTGTGGGAAGATAGTTTAGAGCTGTTAGCCTGTTGTTAGCTTGTGTGCTTTATCCCGAGCTGGTTGTGTTGACACCACTTACACAGGGACATCGTTTGACACAATGCTTGGGATCGTTCCTTTTATGTAAAAGAAAGAAATATGTGATGAGAAAATGAAATTATATTGGAATTTTTGCAATATGTACAGGGCTCAATAATGCAAACGCTCCACGTTTTCTGTGCATATTATCCAGAATTAAATTTGGTCTAAAGCTGGGGTCGGGGAAGAACTGCTGTGTCTGTTGAACAGACTTAAAATCAATAGCAAAATCCAATATCTAATTTTGTTACAGTCTGGCAATAAATAATATGAAATACTAAATTCAGTTTAGCTAAAGCAGCAGCATTATAAAAAATGTCCTTACTTCATATACATCTCATTTTATCTTCAACTGTGATGTATGAGGTTGCAGGCTTTGTTTGTTTTTGCAGGATTTGTGTCATGGTTTACAGTGTTTAGCAGTTTGCACTATTTAATATATATATATATATATATATATAAAATAGTTTATTATATTTATATATTAAATATATATTAAAAAATGATAATCATATCATATTATCATGATGACTAATATTATATTTTTTTGAATATGATGGTTTTATAATAATTATGATTATTTCTAAGGTGGACACCAAATTAACAAATTATTCGGACTATTTTAATCTATCAATGTCATATCAAGAGATGTAAAAGTCAGCCAGCTACTTTCACGTTGAATATTGTGCCCCAACAATAGCGGCATTGTTTATTCTAAATACCACTGTAACATATTCAGTTATTGAAAAAATTATTATTTAATTACCTTGAAGAAAACTGAAAATTATTAACAAGACTCAAAACGTATTGCATTGCTGCTGGAATCGCGCCAAGGATCAGCCAAATTTCCACGAGCATAGAGAACCTCCTACTTGAATGGGCTAGACACAAATCACCAAAATTTGGATTTTAATTCAATTCAGTTCACATTTATGTGTATAGGGCTTTTAACAATACATATTATTTCAAAGCAGCCTTACAGGTTTCTATATTACATTTTAGAGTAATCTGTTATCGGAGGTGATTGTGTCAGTAGTATTAGATAGTATTAGAAAATTTAGTAGTATATAGAATACATACTAAAACATTTAATGATACATTTGCATTTGAGCCCTCTTTTTTGTTAGTGAAGAAATAGCGTAGCATTTAGCCATTTTTATAAGCAGCTTGTATAGCTACATTTTCATCAGCTTGACTGTAGTTTAACCGAATTTGACAAGCTACAGTTTTTAAAATAGCTTCCTCGATGCTGGTGGTTTGTGTACAACAATTAAATGGCAAATTGCCCTGTCACATTAGAGAAAAAGACAAAGCGACGCTGTTATGCTGACTCATGACAGCCCTGTAAGTAATGACAGCTATGAGAAGATCAAATGGTTGTCTTGTAATTAGCGAGGCAGATAATCAGGGCAGTGAAATATGGTGGCTAATTGAAAGATTGCCATTTAATACAGTTATCTAGCTGATCAATACGTCCTCTCATCACCACAGACATCTTTGTCTTCATATCCACATTTCATCAGACACTGAGTACATTTACTGAATAGCAAAGGTGCGCTATCGTTCCTGGCTTCCTTATGTCGCCATGCTTCACTTTTGGATTAAATGGATGCTTTCACTGGCACTGTAATCCATTCTGACCTGGCTGAATTCATTAGGGGCGGTTAGCCAGCAATAATTTTTGCAGATTACTGTGCATAAATCACTGCGCAGTTCTGCAGTTGATGCTGACACACATTTTTTACCACCACCAACCCCCTTTACTGACATTGGGATGTTTTTTTGATGTATTACACGGAGGATATTTATGGTGAGGGTTTGTGGAGGACCTTGTGCTGAACTGAATCTCTCCTACACCCTTCCTAATGCACTCAAAGTATTCTGCTCTCTCTGGAGGCCGTTCTGTTCGCTTTAATAGTGTTAGAAACCAGAACCGAAGATGAATAGCTGAGAACAGAAGAAAGGATTCCCAAAAGAGTGAGCACGACATACTTTGAATTTAAAGGCCAAATTGACTGTTTGTTATCACTTACCATAAAAGCTGGGCTTCGCCTCTTTTTAAGAACATAATAACATGTTAGAATGTTTGGATCTACTGTAAATGTGTGTTTCTCAAACCTGAAAAAAAGAATGCAGACCTAAAATCTGAAGGTGAAATTTTTGTCTGTTTAAATAATTTCATTTGTCTTAGCTTAATATGCAGAGACATTTACCTGACACAGCAACATTGCCAACATTATCCAATGGTGTGAGTTTGAGGACTATCTGTTTCCTGACCAATGGTGGATGAGGAGGGTGTTCAGGAAACCTGTTTAAAAATCATTAGTTTTGCAATACCGTTTGCCAACACTAGTGGCAGAAATGACACGTTTAGCTTTAATAAGTGGCCTGTTGCTAGTAAGAAATTTCCCTCAGTCAATAAAGGCCCTGCTTTTCCATAACTCTCTCATGAACCTGCACTCGTACCTCTGCTATGACACTTACAGAGTGAGTGCTGTTCAATCTGAACTAGCTGTTGCACAAGTCAATGAAAGTCACATAACACTGTGTCTTCCTTCACATTAACGACACTTATACTATAGGATTCCAATAGATACCCTCCGGGCGCATATTATTTGCAAAATCATTAGCAGCCAACAGCAGAACTTCTTAACACACTCCCCTCAGCAAACTGAAAAAGTTAGGATTTAAATGTTAATAGTAACACATAATTTGCATGCACATTTCATAGAATAGCTTTCCTGTCATCATTTTTTTTTTCATCTTGAGAACTCTCATCTGTAAACCACCAATTTGCAGTGTAAAGTGCAGATGCAGATTTTTGCTTACAGGTTTTGTTAATATTATGTTCAGTCCAGTTCATTTTTCAGCTATAGCTCCTATGCAGCCTGCACGGACTGTATCCCTATGTATTGCTTTTCAGATTAAAAATCTAATTTAGGGAGATTAATGTATTTTATTTGAGCTTGCTGTGATCAGAAATTGCTGTGCTTGAGAGTGGAATCGCCTCTTGATTATTGAATTTTTATGGCCGTGTAATTAATTACAGATTCCCTGTTTTGTTCTATTTCTTTCTCTCTGACATTTTAATTTCGACAAAAAGCCACGCTCCCCATGCAGCCTTTCTCCAGAGATCCCTAATGGCCTATAAAACACAATGACTTATAGATATGGGGCAGACATCAGTTCGCCAATGATTGTTTGAAACCTTGCTGATCACATGAAATTTAGCCCACTCCTCCGTAACCCCCTGGATTCATTCCTCGTCAATTAAATTGTGGCAACAGCGTCCTTTCAGATGGATGGAATCTATCATTGTGTCATCGACCAGGAATTCATTATTGGAGGCAACCTGGAAACTTTTCAAAAGCGTCATCGAGGCCATTATTTCTTAAAGACGATTGTCATTACCTGAGAAAGGGAGTGTCCTTGGTTCTCCTTGCATAGGCTGCATTTAAGAGCCGTGAAAATCAATCCTGCTGTCAGCCGAGCCATGCTACATCTTTGAGTCGACAGGTTTGAAAGCTTATATCAAACTAGGAGCCTTAGCTGCCATCAGAGGCAGCAGTTACCATGCCATTTGGTGAACGGGTGATATAAATCAGACATCGCCTGCTGCAGTCACCTCCTCCAGATGAAAGCAACTGTGATTGGTCGCTTTAGGTTGCTATTCATCTCTTTGGTTTTGATGCACAGAAGACAGCCTTTGTGAAAGCTTTATTGACTGATTGGATTGTTGGAAATGTGTCATGTAAATCAGAATAAGGAACTAATACACCTTCATACCTTTGTTTCATAAATATCTGAGGATTTTGATTTATCCCAGTGAATCAAGTCTTTTAAATCTGTTTAAAATCGATTTTTCACCGATTCGTTCAGGTTTCATCACGGCATCATCAGTTCATTGAAAAACGATTCAGTCACTTGAAAGATTTGTTCAAAAACCCTGATTCATTCACTAAGAATACACCACTACTCTGCCGGCCCTCAGTGTCATAGTGCCAGGTTTAGTATTGCTTTGAAAACAGTGACTTTATCTGGCAAAGCCACTGAAACAGACCATACATCACATTTATTAACCCAGTCACTTCAAAAGTACTTCCAGCCAAATATTCCTCATAGTTCATTGTGGCATCGCTGGTTGGTTGCCCTAAAGAATAGGTTTTGTCGAGTCACGCATTGATTTCCCAGTGCCCACTTCATCTGCGAGACACTGATCTTTTCTGTTGTATTTGCGAGCGGCGCAATACATTTCCTCAGGAGACAGATCCATCTAAGAGTATTTATTTATTATCCTGCGGCTGTGTCGTACTATCCCTCGTCATTGCGCTCCTTTTCTGCTGTGTAAGCACAAATCAACAAACCACACATCTCTTCTGAAAACTACTCCTTACCTCCAACTTCTCGCTCCCTCTTTGTACCCCTTTTGGTACACAATAATAGCTGCGGCACTTACCATATTTCAGGCCTAATTGGATGATGGTTGAAAAGCCAATTTAGGGCACACACTTTAGAGGGAAGAGTTCCTCTGTGACATTGTTAGGCATCGGGATGCCACCTTCCATCTCGAAGAATAAAGTATAATTGCTGTTGAATGAAAAGAGCAAATCTGTTGATGTATGCAATGCAGAGTGGCCTGGGATAGTGAGTGGATAGTTTGTCCAGGTTGCTGTGCATCTCACTAAGGCCTTGGCAGAGTCAGCAAAAAACTGCTCATTGTAAAAGCACAAAAACCCCACTGACAGAGAGTGTTGTTCATGCTAGTGAATGTGATATTAGCACCATATGCACAATGCTTGCATGACAGAATAACCTGGCAATATTTACACAGGCTAAACAATAAACACCAGGGGTACAACTGAATGGGCATTCCCATAGTGGTGAAAATGCACTTGTTATCTGAAATTGCTATCGGGTCAATGCCATAATGCTATTTTTTCCCCAGCTGGATCAAATAGTTAAGTTAAAGATGCAATTTATATACAATTACTTGAATACCTCTTCTATGATGAACAATCTTTTTTATTTATTTATTAATAAATTTAATTTGGAGTTTTTTGACAAGTAAAAAAAAAGAGGCTTGATTAGAAGTATGAAATTATAGTTAGGCATGATCTTTTGTCGATGATCTATTATCATGATCTATTATCATTGTTGTATAGAAAAAAATTGATTGGTGCATCCATTATGCAGAATAAAAAACATAAGAGGAAATTATATCATAGAGAGGGCAGCTGAAGACCCTTGTCAAGATCAGTAACTCTCTTAAAATATCAAATAGTTTTATCTTTATTACAAGGCAATGTTATTTCATGTGGTCAACTCCCCTAACTTATTGGTGTCTATGAATTAATAATGCATGATGTTTGTCAACAAAACCTTTTGACAATACATATTAGGATGTGTACACAAGGTATTCAAAGTGTAAGAAAAATACTTTTTACTTTGCTTTAAAAGTCTTACCTCAATGGCAGACATTTTTTCTTGTTTTAGGCATCACTTAATTCACTTTTCCAGAAAATCACTTTTTTTCCAGAAAACAAGACTTATGTCATTTTGCTTCTCAAGTAAATGTATCTTGATTTAAGATGATTAGATTTGTACTGGAAAACAAGACAAAAACACTGAGGAAGAAAATCATTTTTGCAGTATATGGGAGTTAGACTTGAGGCATTTAATTTAAACCTTTGGTGAACATGGTAAAAAAGTTTTTCCAAACCAACATGTACGTTACTAAGAACTTTTCACATGTGCTTTAAAAGATTTTTCGTTTCTGGACGGCGGACGCTCTTATACGTCACTGATCCCTATGCCATGCAGTAAAGAACTTGAATTTCTGATGAATTTCTCTTCATTTGGTCGTGGATCAAAGCTGAATTTATTATTCTTATATCCTCTTTATCAGAGACGTGAATATCAGGCAGGATTCATAAGTCAAGGCGGTAAATTGGATCCGGTCTTTTACTCTAGCACCCCTCCTCAAAAGGGAGATCTATGGGCCGATTTCCCAGCCACCCAGTCATGAAGAACCAGGAGATGTAAATGTCAGTCTGGCTCTCCTTTACACTCAATAAAGGCTGGAATTGGGCTTTGCTCTCCCCCAGTCGATTGCCCATCTAATGAGGAAAGGCTTAACCATAACTCTAAAAGATTCACTACTGTTTATGTTGCTGTGGGAGGGCCTTGTGGAGTAATAATTCCAAGTGGATAAATGCTTTCCCGATAACAAGCTGAAATAACCTGTCTGGACGAACTTAAAGTACACAAGAGAAATCGCACAATTAGCGATTACGGAGGTTATACCTTAAGACAGAGGCGAAAAGGTGCTTCTGACTCTTCTCAAATATCCTGCTGACCAAAAAGAATTTTCCTTTGTGTTTTTCAGACAGGCCAGACATTAGTCATCGGCAGACCTCTACCTCAGCCGTGGCCCCTGGCCTGTCCTTAACTGTGTTTTAACACTAACATTAAGCTTGTTAATGTAATTGAAGTCACATGGAGGCCCCGGTGATAGATGGCACTTTTGGAATGGCAGAGAGGGGTAATCTCAGTTTATCTTCCCTACGACTGAGTGCTCTTTGGCCTGAGAGTGTAGTGTGGGCCACAGGAGATCTGGGAAGCAGATACTAATGCAATGGATTCAGCAGATGAGACCACCAATCACTATAAGCATGCAGACACTCAATGAGGCCATTTTCTCCACCCTATCCGTTCCTACGGAGATGCTGCGAGAATGTGAATCCGAGCAGGACGGTGGCTGTTTGCACCAAGCAGTGCATACTATTGTGTATTTTTCCCCCTTCATGCAATCGTAAGGGAGAAAAACTATGTTCTGTAAATGTGCTCAATACTAATATAGACAAACATTCTTAGATGCTTTATTTTACAGTACAGGACAGTTTTTGATTTAGATTTTGTGTTTTTTCCCACATACGGTCTATATACACTCACCAAAATAGGCATGCACGGATGCAGTGGCATCACTATTCAGTTATATGGTGAATGATCTTGTTTTGGCAAGATCTTCCCAACACATTTTCCTCAGTGCAAATGCATCATTTAAGCCATTACCAGCCGCAAGCTCTTTCATTAGAATGAACTATATCATCCTTTCCCCAAGAGGCCTTGGGAGCGTTCAGCTCGGAGAATATATCTAGCTAAGAGAATGTATCAAAGGCAGCAACATGCCTAGGTAAAGTATTACTTAATTTATACTGCTAATGCATAACATTGATTCTCTGCGGAGAAAATAAAGAACAACATATTTTTGGAGCCTACATCATTACGTTTAATAATTTAAACCCAGTTTGTGGTAATAAATATACTAAAAGAGCTTTAGTTGGGTTCGTAATGGATGTGCGTAGGAAACCTGGCACTTATATAAAAGAATAATATGAATGCGTGTTGGAATTAATTAAAGTCGGGTCTACGCTGTTTCTTTCAAGGAACAAGGCGGAAAAAGCTCTACCCAAGAACTGAGAGGTAACAAACCAATGGGAAAGTACAAAGCCCTTGTTTTATCACCCAAAATCCACAATGATGCCAGCACCAGACCTTGTTTTTTTTCCATCCAGAGCCCACACATTAATGGACACACATACCGATAAGCCCCATTTCATTATATCGGCTGTTTGGATGCATTACCCCTATATATTGGCTTTGGTGTTCTCAGCGACTCATTAACAGGGACATAATGGGGAAAATAAAAGCGCTGAGGAAGATGGAAGGTCTTTGATGTATCAGCTCTTCTGGGCCAACACAGCGCTCTGCTGGTTTTATTCACTAATTTCTAGTCACGACACCTTGAGGACAGAAACTGCCTGAGGGGTTACATAGTCATTCTGGCTGCCTTAGTTGTATATTGTAGATTGGAAGACTTATTAACATATTTATTACATCTTGCGTCCATTTTTGCCAAAGAAGAATATATTTTGCTGAAGGATGATGGTTTAATTGTATCAGTGAACAAGGTTTTCAAAAGCTCACTGACCTCCAAACAGCCTTCAGTGTCATGCTGCCCCTCCCTCAACAGAGCCGTTTCATTTGTGCACTGTAAATCACAAAAGTTTATTAGTACCATAAGTCAGGCCAACAGCTTAACCTAGGCATCTCAGTCCTGCATGTGTAACGCACTTGTGTGCTGCTGCATATGAGAGAGAGAGAGAGAGAGAGAGAGAGAGAGAGAGAGAGAGTAATCTCACTACAAGCCTGACCTCATACTTGACTGATTCTTGTGTGCTTTGTGGATTTGTTAATATTTAAAGCAAAGACCTTGTACCTGTAAACCGTACAGAGGGTACAGTCTCTTAAAGAGCTTCCCGGAGCAGGATTTAACATCCTGCCAAAAGATTAATCGCATAACCTTGAAAATTGAAAATCAAACGGGGTGTCAGAAAAGTTGGATTAACTACAAGAGCCTGATATCGGGTTGTACAGACGGTTTTATTATGTCATTTTCTTTTTATAGACGGAAGGCATTGAATGCAATATACATCAGATACTCAGGTTGGTGTAGTCTGCTGCATATGACATAAATCTGCTCCAGTGATTTCCAGAATCTTCTACATGGACAAGGAACTCTCCTTTGAAAAGTGATAAGTACGTCTCTAAACATTTATTGCTGTCATTGGGTCTACGTGCCCCCTGGTTTTAGCATCATGTAACACTTCTACGTGTGAGTGAATGCACAAATGTGTCGGAGATCCTGCTGAGTAAGTTTACGCTGGCTGTAAATCACACTCTGAACCAGCTGACCATCCGTTCTGGGCAGGTGGAGCTGTCATAATGGCAGCTCAAGTCATGCAGATGGGCAACCAGATCCAGGAAGAGGCATGCAGTGGGGTCTTTCAATTCTCACGTCAACTGGTGCTTACAGATTGCTATTTTGACTGATACTTTAGATAAGAGATTAGTGTGTTTAACCTTTGGAGGCGCAAAAAATAAACCCCAATAAATGAAAACATAAATATAAAAGAAGATGTTAGAATTTTATAGCTCTGTTTACATCCATGCTGTCTGGATAAGGACCCATCATATATTTCCCCCTTGACAAACGGATTGTGTTTCACTCAAAGCATCTCACCTTGCAGAAACACTTGACAGGGACGAGAATTCAGAGGAGAATTTAGAGAGCCAATAAAAAGACTCAAGCAATATATCAATATGTTCAACAAATAAGCCTTTAAAAAGCTTTAATGGCAAGATACAGGAGTAATAAACTGACTGAATGGTAATGGTTGATTTATCTTAGTATTATATTTGAAAACAGCACTATTGTTCTGGAAACTATGACATGTGCCTCTGTTGACTATTAGAAATTAAATATTACACAATTTATATTTTTACTCTCCCAATTTGACAAAATTAGAGCTTGAAATGATGCACAATACAATTACAATGAAAATGACATGCCTTGACTTTTCATGAAATTTCATCACACATCATATCTTTTTTATTTTTATATACATTAGGTACAAAAGTTTGGTATATATATATATATATATATATATATATATATAAAGATTGAAAGTCAAGATTTCTCTCTAGGTTAAACAATAAAATTACAACTTAATGTCACCTTCGTGTAACAAGAAAAAATAACTGATATCTGTTATCTGTTAGTTCAAATAAAAATGAACCCTTGCCGCATTAAAGTGCCTTTAGTTGTTCCTATATGAACCTTATAAATGAAGATAAGACTTTAAATGCTTAACCAGGTTTCTTCAATGATTTAAAATCCACTCTACTCATAAAAAAACTTTGCTAGCAACAGCGATGTCACTTCCACTGAAAGACCTGCAAGCAAGTTCAACATTTCATATCTCATCCAGACCCTCTTCATTCAGATTTATCCCATACATGCAAACACTTAAGTACTCTCAAAACAACATAATGTGTTTTTCCAGTGTGATACATGACTGTATCACACAAGCTCTGTGCATTATAAAGCCACTCTGACAGCTCATCATCTGCACCTCTGAGATCTGACAAGCGTCCAGTGAAAGAGAGGAATACCAGAGCCTTGGATCAACACCCTCACTGAGGCTAAAGGTGCTCCTGTTGGGTTAAAGTTTGGCCGGAACATTGGGGAAAAAATGGACATGGTCTTTTCTGAGCTTTTTGGAAACCCAGGACTAAAAGGCATCACTTTACATATCCATCATTATTTGCTACAGTAAATATTTGATGATCACTGATGTCGACAAACTCTGCCCAAGACTGGCCTCCTCACCAAGTCCATTTGATATATATTCTTCTCTCTCTCCCTTTTTTTTTTTTTTTGAGGAGACAAGAGGCTTATAAAGTGTGTCACCAGGCTTATGCCAACAGCATTGCTTATATTTTCCCCAGATCATCTGTTCACTTGATGAAAGCATATTCTCCTCGGTAACCTCCTGGATTTAGTTTGAATGAATGTTAAAGGGAGCCCTAAACACAGCAAGCGAGTGAAAGTCGAAAATTCATGCAGGTGCACAACTCACTTTCACAGACACATATTTTGCTGCTTTAACAGTCAACATTACAACCTATGTGTTTGTGTTTCCTACCACAGACTGGCTGGTTGTTTGGCATGTTGAGGTGAAGAGTGCTAGGAGATGTAAATATAGTAGTTGGGCCTTCATGCTCTCATGCCAAACAAGTTCTCAACAGCAGCAGACAGATCTGAGGGCCAAAGGGGGATTGGGTGTCGCACCACTGCGAGACTGCAGAATCTGATTAATTATTAGTGAGTGGTGATCCTGCCATCACAATAGATCTGTCTCAAGCCTGCACACAGCCAGAGCAGTGAGATGAAATGTAAGAACCAGGGCTCGAACAAGCTACGGCGCCCTCTCCCACAGTCTCCTTCCCTGGTTATCTCTGTCATAAAGTCTCGTTCCAAAGCTAATTATTGAAAATCTGTATATTTCTGATATCACTGAAAAATACTGGGCATCATATTTCATACCGTGTCACCTTCTGAAAGTCTGAGGCAGTTTATTTACTGCACGAAAACAAACCAGGATGATCTTTCTCTGGTTTCAGAGGTCAATCAAACTGTCAGGCTGAGTTGTGCCCTGGTCTTCTCCTGTATCCCTGTATTTGGAAACTGTAATTTTTCCCAAGAAGCTATCTGTCGTCTTCACTGCACCTCTTTCATCAGTTTGACAGCCAGCTTGTCTTAGACCCTAGATCTGTTTCTACATGTGCAATGATTCCTCTTATAAAAAGCCGACGTGACGTTAATTGGCAAATCAGATGTGGCGGTGACATCTTATTTTGGGACTCTTCTAATGAGTTTTGTAGAGTGAGACTCAACAGGGTATTGCGTTTAAAGTTTAAAGAGCTGAAAGTCACTCAACACTACAGGGCTGTTGTTCAAATCCAATATGGCTGCTATCATGTGTTTAGCTACTGCAACGCTGAGGTGAGGCAGAGAGGGCGCCGTTTCCCACGTCAAGAGGGGTGTCATGGTGGCAGCGGAAATTACAGTCATATGTTGGTACTATTTTTGGCTCGCAGGCCTCTGTTTTCTCCCCCGTTTAATGGCACATTCCTTTCGGCAGGAGTTATGAAAACATCAGTGACAACATGTTCTATCTCCTTTAAAGAAGTGCATGACTGGCTGGCTGTGCAATAAAGCAGTCAGTTATTAATAGTTGGCATGGGAACATGTGTAAATTATTGTCCCCTTGCTTAAAATGACATCCTGATTCTCTGCTTATCAGTCCTGTGACACATAAGAACAACTTGAACTGTCATGTGTGAACGTGATTGATTTGTGCTCCGATTTGGCAGCTCTCTTGAGGGCAGCGTCTTTGTCTTTCAGGAAAACATCCCTTTACGTGCACGCGCTTGGAAAGAGGACAATTTCTTCTGAGCAGTAGTTGTCAGATCGTGTTATTTAAACTGTCACTAAATGTCTAGCAGGGTCATTTTGATCCTGGGTGACCTCGGGGCCTGGCACAGAGACGGAGAAACGCGCCGCGTGAGGGTGCCATGCATGAGTTTGGGCGCTGCTCTCCCCGAGGCTCGTCTGAATGCGTTTTTCCAATGCAACATTACGCCTCTGAGTAGTCTTTTGAGTAATGCAATTCTGTCACATAACTGCTTTTGCAATCTGTGATTCTCATCATTTACGTTTTATTGAGAGAGAATTCGCCCGGCTGTATGAAAGGTTGAATATATAAATATTGCCCAAGGAATGCAATTACCCCCACTAGCACTGCTCTATCCAGTCTGTAGGAGCCAACTGTGTGTTTTAAGGGGTATGGATGACCCCCATGAGGCTCCTTTTATTGAAAATATGATTTACAAAGAAAACAGAGTGAACACACAATTGTCCTCTGATCTGAGTTCAGAAGCCACGGGCAAACGGGGGAACGGGTCATAAAGCCGAGGCTGGAGTCCCTGCTGATCTCAGAACATCTGCTCAGCCATTTACCAGTCTAATAGATTAGCCCAGAGAATAGGTGCAGGTGTTTTCTGCGCTAGCCAAAACACATCAAAACCAGATTACTGTCCAACTCATGCAGCCGAGCCAAAATGAGTCATGGCCCCTCACAGATAATAAAACAAGCATAAAGTTTGCTTAAGATACAGGTGGGGGTGTTTTACACACTTCTGGAGAGAAACAAATAGGAAGTGTGTTCGGGGATACAGTAATTGAATGCAGATGGGAGGAGGTAAATGAACAAATATCTCAGTGGAATACCTAATAAGAATGGGACAGAAAGGGAAATTAAAAATTATTGGAAGCAGATGGACTGTTCTTTGAGTTTTTCAGGGAAATTTATTAGGGCCATGAAAGAAATGTGTCTGTTTATTTTGCATTGCCATGAAATTAATGGCCTGCTGAGTTGTGTTGGTGTTAGTTTATGACTGCTATGCCATTAGTCATAATTTAGCTGGTATTTCTTATTGATTTGTGATTTAGCTTGATTTATTGTGGGCTGTCGGCTTTGATTTTGAACTCCACCACTTTCATTTCAACAGCGAGAACAGATTTCGGCAAACAGAGAATAATATGTTCAACAAAGTTTTGATATATGGAGAGTGGTCTTTTTTTGTTGTTTCGTTACTTTCACCCCACTTGTGCCTCTTGTTTGCTGAATAAATGAATTGCCTGCAGTGGATTCTGGATTCATTATACTAATGTCGCTTTAATTTAGTTACATTTTAATTGCAATTTCATTTTTACCAAATTAAAGTAAAATGTAGTATAATGTCAGATATTATATTATATTAGACTATATTATGTTATCAGTGATGAAAAAATTGTCTGTATTTTATTTGTTAAATGGATAATTTTATACATATCGCACAAAATTGCTGTTGGGGTCAGTCGTTAACTCTCTGTGCAAGCATTTTGTGTCTCCTTTTGTCAATTAAGCATGAATAAAGCTGCTTTTATTGGTTCGTTAAGCATCGCACTGGCACTGTAGTGGTTTCCGATGCAGAAAACAGAGGAGGCTACATGCTGACTGCAGCGCAGCAGCTGCCCCACTGTAAATACAGGCTCCAGAGCCGGGACTCATGGGTATTAATCAGAGTGATGGGTAGTGAGCAAAGAAAATGGAGTCTGATTATTATTCCAGAGGGATCCGGTGAGTGTACTAACATGGTCTAAGAAGTACCGCACTTCCTGTTTCCTCTGATCAATTGCAGGAAGTAGCATGGAAACACGATGGGTGAAGTGCGTACGCAATCCAGGTTTTCTGTCTGCAGAGAGCCAGATGGGTTTTTAAACACCTCTGCAGCAAAGCTTAGACTCCTCCTGCGAACAACAACACACACACTTTTATTTCTCTCCCTCTGTGAGACACAGCTCAGCTAATGTTTGGCCTCAAAGCTGAAAGACAAAAGATGTTGTGTGAATTGTGAGAACAAAAACAATTCTCACCTTGAGGGAGACGCAGCAACACTAGGGTCTGTTCAGCTGGGCTACACTTATAGTTTCATCTTTGCTCTAGTCATCTGATGCGCTTAGTTTATGTTGTTTGTATTTAATGGGGAAAAAACGCATTAAACAAAGCATGATTTGATCAGATTTTATTTTATTATTTTATCTAGAGCAGATTTGAATAAAATAAAATAAAATAATCCTCAATAAATAAAACAAATAGTTAGATTTTTCTTAAGACATTTTGGGTATTTCTATATTTCATTTTATTTACTAATAATTTCTAGCATAAACATATGAAATATTATTGTTGAATACGTAATTCAAATGTACTATAAGGTCCCATTACTTTACATTGGTTAACTCCATTAGTTAACATGAACTAACAATGAAAAATACTTTTAAAGCATTTACCAATATTAGTTCATGCTACTTTAAGCATTTACTAATATAATTGTTTTAATTAAAAGTTATATCTGTTCATATTTGATATACCTGAGCTAACATGAACTGAGAATGAAGAGTTGCATTTTTATTCACTAACATTAACAAAGATTAATAATAACTGAACCAAATGTATTGCTCATTGTTAGCTAATGTTATTTAATACATTAACTAATGTTGACGAATGGGACCTTTTTGTAAAATGTTGCCAGTACATAAATCATAGGCTGTATATGTAAATGCTTCTTGTTCTCTTCACCTGGAGCACCACATTGTATGTATGCTGTATTGTATCGTATATGGTATCATATATTGTATGTTGTAAACTGAGTTATAAATTTGGTTACACTTTATTTCGATAGTCCACTTTAGACATTCTATTAACTATAAGTAACTTTTCAACTACATGTCAACTAACTCTCATTAGATTTGACTGTCATTAGACTGTTAGGTTAGGGTTAGGTGTTATGGTGCGTTCACACCGGACGCGAATAGCGCGTCAGGCGCGAGTGATTTCAATGTTAAGTCAATGCAAAGACGCGTTACACGCATTTTACGCGCGTAACGCGTCTTTGCATTGACTTAACATTGAAATCACTCGCGCCTGACGCGCTATTCGCGTCCGGTGTGAACGCACCATTAGGGTTCGGGTTAGGAGAGTAAGTTGACTTGTAGTTGCCAAGTTACTTGAATGTCTGTTGGGGAACCATCAAAATAAGGTTTTAGCAGATATTAAGCAGACAGTCTACTAATCCTCTTATAGTTAGTTGACATGTAGCTGCAAAGTTAGTTATAGTTAGTAGAATGTCAAAAGTGGACTATCGAAATAAATGTATACATTGTATGTAATGTCACATCATAAAGAACTGATTGATGTGAACAGATATCGGAATGACTCACCAAACCAAATTCCTTGTAAGTGTAACAATAAATGAATTCTGATTCATATAATTGCACTCATGGAACTCTTCTAATCAAATTAGAGGACTGGAACTAACTGTTGTGTATCATGTAGGCCTACGTTATCAGGATGAACAGCAAGACATAGGGCTGATTTTCTTCAACAAAGAACTTCTTGAAACCTATTATCCCTGACAGCATTGTGGTTGACTCATGTTGTTCATTCTATTTCAGCAAGTTAGGTAGCGAAAGAAAACAAAAACTGTTTCATCAGGAGTATGTAGCGACACACTTGAAAAGGAAACAGTTGTTTCATTAGTAATAGGTTCAGAGATCCTCACTGCCATGCTGAGCAGTATTAATGGGCTTTGGATTCCTGCTTGGACAGAACTGAATTATGTTAATGGCTGACAAAATAGCTCAATGATGTGGTGAATCTGAAATCTTTATGGTTTCTTGGCACTAAATTAGGGTTTTGACCCTCTCTTCATAAAGAGAGAACCATAATATTTCATTTACTGATTAAGTCCAAAGAAGAATTATTTTGTCTGATGAGATGAAATCTGGATAACATCTTCACATCCACACACCCTGACTCCGGGACCAGTGTGCAACAGTGGCAGTCCTGTCTTAATGCATGCCAATTATGACTTGACCAAAGAAAAAATAAACCTAATAACTTATTATCTGTTGTATTAGGTGATACATGCAGAGACATATTGAAATCATTGATTGTTTTACTGCTCACCAACATCAGTTGATCTTCAGGTATATTCTTTTTTTTATTTAACAATTGTGCAACATAATTATCAAAGATATAGATGCATATTTTGGAAGTTACATGGCTCAATAATCTGAGGGGACACGTTTCCCCTTGGTATGAATGGCCGTGACGCTTCTGTCCTTCTTTCAGCCTGAACGAGAATGTTTCAGTCCAAATGTGCTGGCTGTCTTGTATTATCCAGGGCTAAACATGACAGATCTTCCACCAGCGTGCTGCACTTCCTCTATATTAATGTGCGAGCCTGTGTCGAGCTCCCCCCGTGCCTTTCCCTCAGGCCCCTCTTACCCACACAGCCCTGCTCTCAGGGAGTCACAAGAGATGTTCGGTACCTGTCCAGAAACACCTGCATCTCCACACCGTGCAGCCTCTGCTGGGAATGTGGGTTTTCAAGCAATGCTTGTTAATGCTGTCATACCCCAGAGAGACACTCCTGGAAATGGAAGCGAGATGAGAAAAGAGACAGTGAAGCAAGAGTGAAAATCCAGAGAAAGAAAGCAGTTTTATCATTGTCAAAAAAAGACCCCTCGAATCGGCCTTGGAGAGTTGAATAATTTGGTGGCGAGGAGAGCCCGGTTTTTGCGGAGAAAGTCAATTTGTTTTGATCATACTCCACCTATAGGCCGATAATGCAGGGCTCGGCTATGAAATATGGCAGCAACAAGTCATTCCCCATCACAAAAGCTCAGCCACAGTTGTCTTGCTGTACTCACGGATAAGTAACTGCTTTTATTTAAGTCGACCAAGCATCAAAAGGAGCTGGTAAGCTTAGGAGAGGAAGTACAATGTCAAGAGGTTTTGTTGAAATCCTAGCAGGAATTTTTTTGCCTTGGATACTGGGCCTGAAGAAAGGCGCACAGTGTAGGGGTCTACAAGTCCCCCTCCCTTCGGCCTGACAAGCACAGAGCTGCTTAAATTGAATTGACATGTCAGCAGGAGAGTAGCGCTTTGTCCCTGCTCTGGATGCCAGCATACTTAACCTTACCATTTAAAGCATTAGCCACTACCGTTGGCACTCCTGACAAAGAAAGCCCTGGAAGCACTCTTCATACCTCTTACCTTTATGATTTTTTTCCTCATCTTGGCAGTTTTATCTGTCACGTGATCAACTGCTTTTATTTTACATTGTAATCCGGCCCTTCCCTTCTGGGTTTCATTTACAGTTAAGTGCAGGACACGGGAAAAGAGCGGAGGGCGGAGGGCGACAGAGAAAGAAAGGGATGGAGTGAAGGAGAAAGAAAAAAATGGGTTTTGAATGAGTCCAGCAGTGAGATAAAGAGAGAAGCAAAGAGGGAGGTGAGCGAAAAGAGGTCTTTCATTGAGGATCGAAGTGAGAGCGAGAGAGAAACAACTATGTTTGAAGTGGGGGCCTAATGTAGTGGAGATGGAATCTGTCACTCAGCTTATTGCATGTTGATGACTCAGGGCTGTTTGAGCTGTAAGCAGCCTATGATTTATGGACAGCAAGTGAACTCCTGCGGGCGAAAAAGCAAGTCGGGGATCAGAGCGGCAACAGGGCCCTTTTTGGGCTGGAGCCCGGCCCTGCATTTTTTTCATTCATGCCAAACTGCTTTGCACGGCAATTAGCTCTGTCCTCATTTAGTCTCCCCAGTCCCAAAGGGTAATGAAAGTCATATATCATCTTCAAGGCTGCTAATTATCCAGCATGGTTGCAGGTAGGCTTTGTAACAGTGAGAAGGGCCTGTCGCCCTGATATTTATTGCTCCTCCAATAAGCAAGTAAAAAATACTCTCTTGAAAGGTTGCCCACAGCCCTTGCCTCACATCCTTGACATACCTTTTTGCAAATGTGCTAGTCAAAGGGGAAATGTCTTCATTCCACATAACTCATTTTTCATGCTGTAACGAAGCGTTCTGCGAGAGCCTCCGCGCAAGTGCCGGAAACTTAAGACGAGACAAGTAGCGGGGGTCAGCGTGTCTCCGCTGATTTACACGTGGGTTAGTTAGTGCCAGGACGAGATAGGAAGATCAGGAGAGAGAGAGAGAATGTGCAGTAACCGGAACGCTAGCCTCTCAGTTGTCATTTCCAAAAAAATTGTTGGAATAACTACTTGCCATGTTGTTATGTGTCCAAGTATCCAGTATGCAGAACTTTGTTCCATTTTTACATTTAATTTTATTGCATTTTTTACTAAATGGTAATTATGCTACAACAATAAATAGAAGTGTTCATAAAATTATAATAATTATTATTTTTGTTGTTGTTGCCATCGTTGCCGTCGTCATTGCATTCAAAACTATAATGTGTAAAATAACACAATAAACAATGTATATTTTAAATATTTATTAATGTTATTATTTTAAATGTATCTATTATATTTATTCAAAGATACTGTTTCTGGGTGGTATTTTTTAGAAACCTACCAAATTGTGGCAGTTTTGTAATATATTGATGAACTGATAAATTATTAAGTAAAGAATAAGTGAATATTGGTAAAAAAAAAATATGCGTTTATATATATATATCTTTTTTTTTCTTTTCTTTTTTTTTTTACTCTTTAAAAAGCTCTAAAGTGAATACTCTAAAATAATAATAAGTGCCTTTGACTTTTTAAATACAAATATGACAGAGACGTACGCTGCTAGCAGTGTATACATTACATTCAGCCCCAAAATGTGATCTCTAGAAATGCATGCATTGATCATTCAGTGGAGTCTTAACTTTGGTAGGAACATACCCCTACTGTCCATACCCAAAACTACACCCATGTTCACACCACGTCTTCTTCCATGATTTATGAGAGGAACATGGAAAATTCAGCTGTGCACTTTCAACAAACACTTCTCAAGCCAAACTTCCTGGGACTTAATATATTCAAGTTTTTCCCTCTACCCTTATTCTGACTATAAATTCATCATGGTTGTGACTATAACATACATGAAAGATGTTTGTTGGGGCTTTTGACATGTCGTGTTAGCCTCATCTCAATAAAGAATGACTGCATTTTCCCGAACCTCCCTTCTGATTGAAAACATGTGATTTAATGGCAGATTAAGAGGAGCTATTGGGCTGAGACTGTAATTCATGTAGTCTTGTTAAGCAGCGTTATGAGGCCCCTTGACAAATTATGTTTTGCAGCATGGGCTGCTCCCTCTTTCCCTATTTTTTCTTTCTCTGAGTCACTAGAACACAAACGTGAGGGGCGTCTCAAATGGAAATATTTATATGGTTCCAAAACGCCTGAAGGGCATCATTAATGCCCATATTCAGAGATCTATAATGTATGCAGGGTACTGCAATGATTTTTGGAGCTCAAACATCCACATATTTTCTCAGGCTAATGACTTTATATTTGTCTCATTCCTTATTGCTTGGAGACACAGGAGAAAAGGAAACAAGCCTGAAAAACTCAAGGGGGTATGGGGGGTGGATAAGGATAAATGTACAGCTTATGGAGATCAGATTTTTAATTACACTCAAGGCTATGATGACAATCCCATGCAGCTTAAAGCTTTGTACAGTAAACGAATGCCCAGCCAAACGCCCACTACAACACCACCACCCTTATGTCTAAGTGAGGAAAAAAACAAAAGGAGACAAAATGGAGTCCTGATCTCATCTGGTCTGATGATGATGATGATGATATTATTATATGTAAAGATTAACACAAATGTATGTTCACCTTTGTTTTGGTCTATGTCCAAGTGATAAGCATTTTTTTATTTATTGTGTATACTGTATAGTCTGTACCCACCAAAATTATCAGTAAAGGCGATAATAAAGAATTAATTATTAAAGAAGTCCTATGCCCTTTTCACAAAATGTAAAATAAGTCTCTGATGTCCCCAGAGTGTGTATGTGAAGTTTTAGATCAAAATACCCCACAGATATTTTTTATAGCATGTTAAAAATGTCACCTTTTGAGGGTGGACAAAAACACGCCGTTTTTGTGTGTGTCCCTTTAAATGCAAATGAGGCACAGAGGGCGGAGCTTCAAGAGCTCATGTGTTAGCATCTTCCATTACACACACTGAAAATTTCAAAAACTTTTAGCCTTTTATGTTTAAACTGGTGTCGGACAAAGATGGAGAGACTCAAGAAGAAGTGGCAACATGCAGAATGCAACAGGACATTTCTGAATGGTTAGTTGATGTAGCTGATGTGGAGTTAACTATCTTCTAGTCATTGGGGGCGGGGTTTATGTACATTTTAGGGTTAGGGATGTCACTATCATTAACCATAGTCCCTACCAGCCGTTTGTTGTAGTCCTTAAAAGGCGATTTCTGTAAAAGAGCATTGTAACTTAACTTTGCGTATGTTGTTTATGCTCAAACAGCAACATTACACACTACTAAAGTTAAAAAAGTGAATTCAAAATAGTTATTAGTTGCAAATATCAGTGCAAATTTCAGTCAGAGAGATAATCTGTCTTTCTTTATTCTAAAATGAATAAAGTACGTAAGTACGTGACTTTTCCAAAACATGCTTGAAGCGGTTGACCAATCACAACACACCTTTCAAGCCGACCTACAGTATCAGAGCACATTTGACTTTTCGGAAGGAAGTGCTTCATATATAAAGACAAGATCTCTGTTTTAGAAAGTTGATCTAAATAAGTAAATAATAATTTGTCCACTACGTACTGTACATATAGTGCAACATCCAGGAGAAAAAACAAAAGGAGAAAAAATAGAGACCCGATCTCATCTGATACACCTTAGATGAGCAGGATCATACCGGGCAAGCACACGGGTTAGGCCTAGTATCAGAGAAGAGACTAATTGTCAAGGTTATGCCTCTGCAGATGATTGATGTCAGCTCGGGCTTTTCTGTCAGCCTGTCAGGAGGCAGGAATGTTTAATGTTCTCATTATTGGTTGCGCTGTTGTGTATATTTCTCTGTCAGCGGCGTGGACCCATCTGAACTGCCAAAGCACTTCAAAGGCCTGCAGGTCATTTATCTTCCCCTGACGCGGTGAGTGTTCAGCCTCAGCTGAGTGCTAGTGATTTGTTATGACTTGAGAGCAAGCTGACAGACAGCTCTTCTGGTACAGAAAAAAAGGATTCCTTTTTGTCACACCGTGAAAACATCAATGTCCCTGTAATGGGCTACAACTGTCAATGGAGGCCAGCACCTGACAGTTGTGTGGTCGCACTAATTTGCAGCCCCAGTGGCTCTCTTCCCCAACTTTAGATTTGGTTATGGTGTCACAAACAAACAGGCCACCATCTGCCGCGAGGTGCCACGGGGCCCGGCGGAGGGAAGGGGAGAGGTGGCTCGGCTAATTGAAGTCACGTCGCAATTTCATATTAATCGGCCGCGCTACGTACGTAGCTCTTCGGCTTTGATGTGGAGCCAGAAGAAAAAATCCCGACGCGACGAGGCGAAGATGGGCCGCGCACCGCGGGCCGGAGTCAGGAGGGAAAAATCAGATCTTTGTTTCCTTTCCCAGGCCATGACATGATTAATCGTTCTCTTCTGATCTAATTTTGGAACATGAAAAACAGCACATTTGTCTTGAAGAAAAATGATGTGCTGTACTGTGCAGATGGAAATTTCCAGCCCTGAAAAAGATTAAAGTGAAATTCCACTCCTTAGACCTAATCATGAGTTGTAGATTATTCTGTCGTTTTAAGCAGATGGTGGGTTTGATTCAGAGGCCCTCTCCTTATATTAATGAATACTAGACTGGTATATTTGACTTAGGTAAGTGAAATGTCTATCACGCCTAATGGACTGCCGGTCGACGGTGCGCGTGCCCTACCGCCGCGTGCCCTTGCTACATATTTCATGGTTTGTACTTATGCAGAGCATTTTGTTTCCTTCGATTTTTCACACTTGTCAACAGTTTGCTAAATATTTTCACACAGGAATGGAGAAAAGAACAAACTTGTGTCCACAGCTAATTTCCATCCATAGGTCACTGCTATAACTCTGCAACTAAAACTGTCACCATGGGCGAGAAGAGAGCAGAATTCAATAGTAACTTGATTAAGTTCCCAGTCAACATGACTGCATACACAGCAGTATGTTAACCAACCTAATTATAGGAGCGGCGAGGAGGGGTGATAAAACCGGTTGAAAGGAGGTGCCTTCTGAGGCTGATCATGTGACCTTCAATACTGACTTGCCCTCAGGGAGCGGTTGGAGCTCCTGTCACACCTCTCCTCTCCTCTCGTTCTATCTGTGCGTATTTGATTCGGAAACTCGTGCCATTCTTCACTTAGTCTAAATTAGGTTATGTGATTAAATCCCCAAGGCACACTTACCACACCCACACACAGCTAGTAAAAATAGTGGAAGAAATGTTTCAGATTATTGTTACTTTTTCAGTGCTTTATCCAATTTGGACTGTCCTAGAATCTCACATGTTCTATATGAATATTCATTGCAAGAACGTTCAAGAATTAGTAATGCTGATTAGCAGTTTGCCTCCCACTATTAAAACAAAGCCATCCTGAAATATGTGTAATGCAATATTTAAGCAATAAATTGTGCAATAAATAAAATGCTAAATTGTGAATTTAGTCATGACTGAAGGGAACAACGTATCGTTTAAGCTGTAATCACAATATAACACAAGTATGAGTGAGTATGAGTACAAGTACACGACTATAACATAATAATTTACATGATAATTCAAAATATGAATAACAATATTCTAATTAAAATAATCATATATTTGAAAGAAAATAATAATGCATTAATTATTAATAATATATTATTTACTATTTACTGTTATTAATTTAATTATATTAAATATATTATATACTTTTATTTTAGTTGTCCTTAACTGTTATGTACATATGTCAGTTAATTGTTACAATGTAGCCTACTTATTGTATTCATGTTGTATTGCAAAAAAAAAAAAAAAAAAAACTTTATTTTAGTGTCCTTGTTACATGCTAATGTCACCATTATGTTCAAATTAGCTTTAGTTTCATTTTCATGGACTTTTAGTTTGTGTCTCTTCAGTTACCGGTTTCCTTTGTTCTAGTTTCCCGCCACTAATCAGTTGTCGTGGACATTAATTTAACAAGCACAACTGTTTAGAAAATAGAAAATAACCAAAACAATCCAAGGTTTTTATTTAACACTGTGGCTAGATTAACAAATAAACAGACATCACCTGAACAAAATATTCCGTTACATCTTAATAGTAATGATTTCATGAATTTCTTCACTGAGAAAATAGAAAGCATCAGAAACACAATTGTAAATGTACAATCTTTGACAGCGTCTTATGATTCAGCCTCAATTATCGCCCCTCAAGAACAACTACAGCGCTTTACAACTATAGGACAGGAAGAGCTAAATAAACTTATCACTGCATCTAAACCAACAACATGTTTATTAGATCCAATACCCACTAAACTACTGAAAGAAGTGTTACCTGTAGTGGAAGAGCCTCTTCTCAATATTATTAACTCGTCTTTATCTTTAGGACATGTTCCAAAAACATTCAAGCTAGCAGTTATAAAACCTCTTATTAAGAAACCACAATTAGATCCAAATAACCTAGCAAATTACAGACCCATTTCAAATCTTCCATTTATGTCTAAAATACTTGAAAAAGTTGTGTCCGCTCAATTGTGCTCTTTCTTGCAAGAAAACGATATCTATGAAAAGTTTCAGTCTGGATTCAGGCCACATCATAGCACAGAAACTGCGCTGGTTAAAATTACAAATGATTTACTTTTAGCTTCTGACCAAGGCTGTATCTCAATACTAGTTTTACTCGATCTTAGCGCTGCGTTTGACACTATAGATCATAAAATACTCTTAGATCGACTTCAAAATTACACTGGTGTTCAGGGACAGGCATTAAGCTGGTTTAGATCGTACCTATCAGACCGTTACCATTTTGTCCATTTAAATGGGGAAAAATCAAAGATAACGTCAGTAAATTATGGAGTGCCGCAAGGATCTGTATTAGGCCCCCTGCTATTCTCAATTTATATGCTGCCACTTGGTAATATTATAAGAAAACATGGAATAAGTTTCCACTGTTATGCTGATGACACTCAATTATATATTTCATCTAGACCAGATGATAACACTAAATTATCTAAAATGACAGAGTGTGTTAAAGATATAAAATATTGGATGACGTGTAATTTTCTTCTATTAAATTCAGATAAAACGGAGGTATTACTGATTGGTCCAAAAAACTGCCCACAAAACCTCTTACAATACAACCTTAATCTAGATGGACGTCCTGTTACTTTATCCTCTACAGTAAAAGACCTGGGTGTTATACTAGACCGCAACTTGTCTTTTGAAAATCATATTTCAAATGTCACAAGAACAGCCTTTTTCCACCTTAGAAACATTGCTAAGCTACGTAACATGCTATCAGTTTCTGATGCAGAAAAGTTAGTTCATGCATTCATGACCTCGAGACTAGATTACTGTAATGCTCTATTAGCTGGTTGTCCTGCATCCTCAATAAACAAGCTACAGTTAGTCCAAAATGCAGCCGCTAGAGTTCTTACTAGGTCAAGAAAATATGATCATATAACACCAATTTTATCATCTCTACACTGGTTACCTATTAAGTTCCGTATCAATTACAAAGTATTGTTACTGACCTATAAAGCCCTAAATGGTTTAGCTCCTGTGTATTTAAGAGATCTTCTATCGCCATATAATCCATCGCGCTCTTTAAGATCACTAAATTCGAGGCTTCTGGTCGTACCTAGGATATCTAAGTCCACTAAAGGAGGGAGGGCGTTTTCACATCTAGCTCCTAAACTCTGGAATAGCCTTCCTGATATTGTCCGAGGCTCAGACTCGCTCTACCAGTTTAAAACTAGATTAAAGACGCATCTCTTTAGCCAAGCATTCACATGATGCATCTCATACCTTTTATACTACAGTTAAATCAGATCAAATGCATTCATATTATGAACAGCAGCTACGCTAATTATTTCCCATCTGCCTTTTTTGTTGTTATCTCGGGACGCCTGTCCCGAGATAACTCAAATAGAGTCCGTCAGCTCCAGTTATGTATCCAGCCTCTCATGGAGACTTCAGATGCCCCAACGCCTGTGATGAGACGACTCGACGCCTGTGAAGAGACGACCCAACGCCGGCGATATGTTATGCCCTAAATTTCATGATTAACTAACTGTATTTTTGTATGTATATTTTTGAAATGCATTTTCTGTAAAGCTGCTTTGAAACAATGTGTATTGTGAAAAGCGCTATACAAATAAAATTGAATTGAATTGAATTGAACTGTTTGTATTTAATTCAATATATTTAAGTTCCTCCTTGCATTCAGTTCTGGGTCCTGTATTGTTTGTGTTTGTGCTTGCATGCTGTCTTGCATGATTGTGGATTACCTGAGTTCTACTTTGTGTTCATAAATACGCTTCTATTTGGATCTTATTTATCATCATTGGCTTGTAATGTGACTTTCTATTCATAGTACTTTCTATGTATGGTATTCACTATAAATTGTGCATAATTACATGCAACTAACCATAAACCATAAACCACACCCTAATCCTAACCCCAGTAAGTACATGAAGTTAATTATTATTACTCAGTACATAAATGTATAATTACACTGCAAACACACTTTTGCTGCCATTGAGGTGGAATACGGGTAAGGTTTGGGACAGGTTTTGTGGTGTAGTTAGGTTTAAGGGTGTGTTAAGGTGTAATGAAAGGGTCAACAGTGTAGGCTAGTTATAGATGTAACCAAGAAAACAATTACAAGTGTAATTACATGCAGTTTTTTTTAAGTGCAATGTAAAACAAGTACAGTGTATTCACAAAAAGTGCATTGTATCAAGTAATTAATTTAGTTTTAAGTACACAATAGACACTTAATATAAAGTGGATCCAAGGTTATTAAGCAAATTCATTAAGTGCATTCCTTATACAAGAACATCTGCCTAAAAATGTGTCTGTTTTGATAAGGTTGTAGACACCAGGAGGAAAAAAACGGTGCTAAATCCAAATAATAAAATGCAACTGACCATATAATTGTATACATAATCATATTATATGAATAGAAATAGAATTTCGAGAACATTTATAGAAAATGCTTCTCACATGTCTCAAAGCTTTCCACAACATGTTGGGTGAATTATTGGCTGCTGAAAGCATGAAACCTTCAAAACTGAATTGAAGACAGTTAACAATTTTTAACCGCATCAAAATTATTCTATTAATTAACTTTAAATAATTAACTTACTATTTAACAAACTATCTATTTAACTTTACTATTTAACAAACTTTTCACAATCAACATGAAGGACCACGACTACCCATTTTAAAATGACCATTTGAACTCTGTGCTCATTAATGCCATGTTTACATTCTATCGATCAAGAATATGACGAATGATTACGCCAAAGACACCCCAAGGGATCAAATTATATATTCAGCACTGTTACTTGACGTCTAAGCATGGCATTGGATTGATGCTGGCAGTATATTAGTCTCTGCCCCATCAGTTTGAGTTAGCAAAATAGCCTCTTCCTGGGGCTCCTAGACAGGAGTCTGGATTCCTGTGAGTCCTTTGGACATTTGGACCTGATGAATGCTCCTCGGTCATGCCTTGGCACTAACTAGCAATGCATGATAACATTTATATTTAGAAACATACTGTCCTGGCACTGTCAAAATGTGCCTTGTGCTCATGTTGGATGCATTTTTAGTCTTGGAGTGATAGAGGTTGACTGAGGTTCTGCGGCCGAATGCTACTGGATGTGCAGAAGGATAAAATGGAAATGTCTGCTTCCAAAAGAACAATCGACAAGGAAATAATCTTAAGAGTTGCGATTGCCAACGTGTAAGAGTACTCATGAATATGGCAAGTATAAATTTAAAACAACAGTGCCGAAACGTAACTTGTAAACCGCAAGAACACAAGTGGAGTGAAAGCAGGAACGCTGTGCCAATATGTCATATACTAAATAGTTCTAAATTAGAGTCTGTATACGCCTGTTGGAGACGCCATTCATCATACTCAACTTTGGTCTGTTTCTTACAATTTTGGCAGTAAGCGCTTCCACATGCCAAGTTTGTGCAAGAGAAAGAGAGGAGGGGGGAAAGCGCCAAGGAAAAAGAGGGAGAAAATGCAGGTTATCAGCAAAGTTTACATGTCTTTAATCAGTCTGCAGTTAATTAGCGGCTTCCACACAATGTGGCTGCGAGTCATTAATCATACTAGCGTGGAGCAGTCAGCCCGGTCCAAGACATTTGGAAACAAAAGTTTTGTTTTCCATGAAGGGTTTGAGCGCGGCCTGGCGTTGGCTTTCTTGGCCATTAGGCTGGAAATGAAAGGCCTTGTCATGGAGCTGACAGACAAGGGCCCACTGTTCAGCTCCCTGTTGGTCTTTCCCTAAACCTCGCTCAACAAAAGATGACTTCACCCCTTAAACAAAGCTTACACACATGCACACACTCGCACACATTTGGGCACATTTGTCTGCGTGGAGCTCCATGTGAAATGTCACGTCACACAGCCGGCCAAAGCTCTGTGATACTGTGCAGCGATCCTGCCAGGTCCCGAGTCTTTCCTCAGCCTTTCCTGCTCTTGTGCCCAACTTTTTCCTGCTCTTGCGCTGCATATATTTAGGGAAGGGGACGGGGTGGAAATGTAATCCGACTGATAGCTTTAATTCGTCATCCAGCCCAGCATGCATCATTCACCGGAGCTGACCCGAAGGTCCGAGGCTCTCCTTGTTTATAATAGCGCAAAGATGTAGTCTGATCCATTCCCCGAACTCCTGACATGCACATTTTTAATCTTGGCTCAAGATGGGTAAAACTGTCCATCTACCTGTCTGCGGCAGATAAATTCATTGGCTGAAAATTTTCCGCAGTTACTTCCAGGACGAGTTGTAAATCTATTAAGAGGCGAGCCTTCCCAGGCCTGTCACGCTGAATGTTCCGACAGCTCCATTTACCATTCCTGATCATTCTATGACAGGAATATTTCCTGCCACTGACTCTGTTTCCCCTCTCAGCTGAGACGGGAGGCCAAAATGTATGTTTCATTGTCAAGAAACGAGTAAAAAGTCTGAGCAGGCTTGGCAACTGCAAAAAGAGCCTTTCAACTGCTTTTCATGCTTGTGCATAAATGTAGACTTTGGCAATTTAGTGAGTGACTGAGGGGACAGAAACGGGAAAAAACGCTCCTGCGGGTACACTAAGAATGTAATTGCCAATCAGAGGCGAAATGCACAAGTAATGTCATTCGGGGGTTAAGGTGTATATCAAGTACTGTTAAAACACGTCAAGCGACTATGTGCCAGCCGGCCTTTTTGGCGTGCCGTGTTTGCATGTTAGAGCACTTCAAAGCTCCACAAAAGGTACAAGTGACATCAAATGAAAGATTGTTTAAAGTCAGAGCTGCCGAAGTTCTCCGGCAATCATTTATCTTGTTACCGATAAATCAAGCTCACTTCATAGTGCAGTCATAAAAATGTATGAGAATGTAAATGCTTGAGTGACCCATTAATCTTGTTTAAAGTGGCAAATGTAACATGTTCTTCACTCGTGGTGATAAAGTTATACTTCGCACCCTTATGAAGGATTGTTGATGGCAGAATGTTCTGCGTATCAGTATAATAAGCTGGAGAGGAATATGTAAAGAAGGGCTGCCTTGAGGAAATCACTCAAGATCTCATTGGTGTGAAATTTCAAACTCTGTGTCGAAGGCATTCTGGGGCAGGTGTCACTTAGTAAAGGATCAGACAATTTCGTCTTGTCATTTTAATATGCGTTTCGACTTATTTTAACAACACAGTGAGGAGTTTCAACGTGGATATGCGGCCCCACACACACACCTCTTGTAAAAGCAAACAGTAGGTCTGGCCGCTCTGCCTCCCGTTTCATATGTTTCTCTCAAACATCATTCATCATTTGTCTACTGGGAGAAACGTCCAAGTGACACAAGCCCCGTAGCGAGCGCGGACCTCCCTGCATTAGAATATTTCCGTTGGCAATGAAGAAATGCCTTTAAAAAGTGAGAATGAACGAGACTGTGACCCATGTCAGGAGAATGTAACAAGGCTAGTGCTCTCTGAGTGAGGGGTAAAGTGAATGAAAGTTTTTTTGGGTGTGATTAAGCACACATTCAGCCCTGGCACACTAAAGAATTTATTCACCTTGTCTCACTGGGGAAGTGATGAAGTAATGATTAATATGAAGGATGTTTGGAAATGTAAATCCCTGCTGCAACACAAACAAACCAAGGGGCTTTCTCGGGATGATTAAATGCACATTTCACAGTTGATTGAGCATGCAAGAAGTCATCCATTTCCCCTGAACTCTGTAAACAGTGATGCAGGTCCTCTTTCCACTCAAGTATATGACCGTCGTCGTGGGTTTATATGCACATACAGGCCATTGAAGACGAACGACTGCCGCAATTTATATAACCGCCGGGATCTCTTGATTAGGTAATTTATATGGAGGACAGGTTTATAACCACTAACTTACCGTCTTGTCCCAGAACAATTATTTCAGAAATCTGGCTGTAAAAGCAGACGATAAATTCTCGCTTTTTCTTTCGCTGTCATCGAATGTCCAATAACCTGGGATCCAATTCTCAGTAAATCGTCCTCTTTGAAAGCGAGAGCAATTAAATCATGAAAGTGATTTTCCTGAACTGTTTTTGGTGAACAACAGGGTTTACATTCATGGACTGTGGGGAGCCAAACGTCTGGGTCAGATGGTTGTGCAAATATCATTCCCTGGTCAGAGGCCGAGAGGCATGTGCACAAAAATGTAAATATTCCAGGAATTAGGGCATTAACGCTATATTCCACCAATGTAACTTTCTAGAGACTTAAATCTGAAACATAAAATGACATACAGCACGCAAAGATGCCAGCAAACAATGCCCTGGATTTATGAGTGTTTTGCTGTTAGTGCAAAGCGTTTAGCGGGACACATGAAAGACATGCATCATTGCCATAGTTTGCATATCATTAAACATGTATTACCCCCCTTGGCTACAGTCTTAGAATGACATTGTGTAATGTAAGTATACCTCATTCCTAGTTGCGCCGTGACCCAGTGATAAACGAGTGAATAGATTTGTTTTTGATAACTTCATCAAGGATAGTCACATTATTAAGTCTGACTAAATGTGCTACATGAGAAAACACTGGTAACTCGTTAAATGAAAGTATGTAGCCGTAATTCATGGATGGAGTTAATATATTCTAGCATGCGGTGACACTGTTATACATCACAGTATACAATGGAATATTTAGAAGCAGCACCAGCTTCATACCAGAGAAATGCCAGCACCACACAGAACAGAGATCAAAGCTAAAACCAAAAAAGGTGGGTACAAATATTTTACAATTATTTATTATTTATGTTTTTTTGGCATAGCATTACACTTCACATTAGTTTATATATAAATATACATTTTTGTAATTAAAAATACTATAATGAGAGACTAAGTTTAGATTTATGGATGTATGTATATGATGTATGGAAGGATAATTTTAATTAAAACAAAATTAATTAATTCAAACTAAATCCATAAAATGATCCCATGATGGGACCCCCTAAAAGGTTCTACATATGAAGCACCTTGATGGAACCCTTATATAGAACCTTTCCTTCTAAGAGTGTAAATCAACTTGCTTTCAATTAAAATGACTAATCCATTCATGTGTGATGGTATCCCCCCAAAAAACATCAACTAAGTTTTAAACTTGAGTGCATTTTTCAAATATAGACTGATGAGTAACTATAGAATCTTTCACATTATGAGCTGATGTCTGTCTCAGTAGTATTTCATGGTGCTGAGCATCTGGTGCCATGTGGACAGGGCAGATTAACAAGTCCGCAGTTTGCAGCCTTCTCCCAGCATGACTGCTTGTAAATGGTACTCTCATTGCAAAAAAAAAAAAACCTTATTTGCTCCATTCTCTTTGAAAGAGAGCTAACACTAACGATCTCCAGCACTCGTGACAAATTAATTAATTGTGCGATAAGATTTTGCCTTTTCAGGTTTTAGCAGTGAACAGTGGTGCTGGTCAATAGCTCAGCTGGTCGAGTGCGCAGGAATGCTGAAGGAGTGTTATCCACTGAGGTTTATATAAGAGATATATAACAAATCACGGTGTGTTTATGTCTTGACAACATTGGTTAGGATCCCTTTGAAAGATACTGCTCACTGACTGTAAGTTACTGTTTACAAGCTAAAAGTATTTAGAAAATGTTGACCGCAAACCTGCAGTGGATGAGAAAAACATTTTACTCATATCTGCGATGTAAGATGAAATGCTGACTTCTACAGACTTGCACTAAATATTTTATTCTGATAGATAAAAAGCAACACATTTGATTCACTTCTTAAACGGTTAATAAAAAATAGCATTTTCTTTGTGTCGCCTATATTCTGAATAGCAGTATTCTGTTAAGAGTGTAACAAGTGTTAGCCAGTAAGGAGTGTGAGTTGAAAACATTAACACAATCAGAGTATTCATGATTTCACTCAGTAGGGGCCATTCAGAATTATAAATGTATCTGGACACAGTTTGAGCAACACTGGTGGAGCAAAATGACATTTAAAAACATTGAAATATGCCCTTTTTTAAATGCACAGAATCCGCTGGGTGTGTAAATGCTCAGACTAAGATAACTTAAAACAGACATAGTCTCCCCCCATTCGTTTTATACTCTATCTACAATTGAAGTATGCCGTCACTGAAAGGAAACCTGCTTATGACAATGTGATGAGAAAAAAACATGAAAGGCGGCCAGTGGGTCAACCTACAGAACAGTCCAGCAGGTGTGCCTTTCCACTGACTAATGTGTTTATGATCACCTGGTGATTCACTTTGCCTGTTACCACAAGCCATCCCTCATACCACCACTCCTACCAAGTGAGGTTAAACATTAGCCGAGAATATATGCCATTAGACACAACAACAGCTTTTGACTGACATGTCTATGAAGTACAGTATAAATGAAAAATATAAAATGGCTTTATTTACCAAGCAAACAGCAGAGTCCTACTGTGAAGTGGCCATATTTTTCTTTGAACCGGCATTAGACTGACAAAAACAAACATTCACAGAAAACAACCCCATTAATATTTTATCACGGCTCCCTTGTGAACACTGAAGGTAAATCATGCATCAAATATTAAAAGAGATATTTTTATGCGTGTGCTCACATCAGATATATCTTTGGTTCTCCGCACGAAAAGTTAACACACATCTTTGGTTTTTCATCTTTGTAATTAGCGATACGTACTGTGTTTATGAGGTACGGGACACGTTATTAATCACATCTGAAGTCCACCTCTTCACCCTGGCCCTGCCTCTAGGACAATTTAGCACCTAATACACTCAACAGAAAACGGTCATGCTTCTGCAAAAGCACATACTAGTAAATTATTTAGTAGAATGTTGCAAATTAGAGAGCTTGTCCCATCCATTACTTATATTTAGTGAAACATGTATACAGGGCAAGCGTGCACACTGTTAACATTGAGTGCATTACATGCTAAAAGCCAGAGGCCAGCTAAAACCTCTCTGTATTTTACTGTTCTGTCACAAGTAATTCGTCAAAACTAATTATGAATGATCTTCCTTGGAGTGTTACGTGTGCTCTCCATGAAGTCTTATTCTGCTAAGGTTATTGGCATGCTTCATTGTGCCTCGGCCCGCATTACAAGGTACAAATGTCGTTGTACTTTTTGGCTTGGTGAGAATGACACTTGAAAGGGTCCTGTGTGCACCTTTAAGGAAAAATCTGTTCGGCTCAAAGCGGATGAAGACTAAAGCAGAGACAGAGTATATGTGACATTAACACAGGAGAGGCCTCATTAAATTTGCATTAAATTAAATATTAAATTATAAGCAGCAGAACCAAACATTACACTTCACGAATATTATTCTCTCTTATCGCGAGTGTTCAAATATTACATTTATAATTTGCTCTGATTTATTCCCGTACCATGTCAACGCCTCAACATGACAACCTGTCATCATCCGCTCCATTTGAGTGACAGCCCATCAATCTTTTCCACCCACCCATAGGGGGAAATGTGATGCTTGTCAAAATAGAATTTGTCTTTGGACATTTTTCAAATCTGTGCCACTGCAAATGCAAAATAATAACTCTAGACTTATGATGTAAGATTGACGTGGTTTTAAATTGAAAAAAAAAAAGTGCATGACTGTGTAACTAGATTAAAATGATTCATGAGACTTGAATTAACAAATATATGTTTCTTCTTTCGCTTCTTTTATTAGATTGCCTAAACGCTTATGTGCTCTGGGAACATCTTAAAAACAACAACAAAAATCGCACTTTGCCTATAGGAGGAGCTATTATGCCCCCACATCTTCAGTATGACACACACCTTATTTACTTTTTCTCCATTAAAACGAGAATTCTAGCAATAAGATGCAATATAAACCTCAAACTACACATATACTCCCATAATGCATTCTTTTCATTACTTCAAGGTTTTATATGCCCATATATGCCCACTTGAGCAGCAATAGAAGCTTCCAGATCCAGCTCCATATGGCATGCAGCTGCAGATGACTGCTCGGAGTGCCTATGAATTGTGGCTGTACTCTTCAGAGAGGCGGCAGCTATCTGTGGGAGGTCATGGTACAGAGACATCCTCTGAGTTCCATGCTGAAGTACGAGGGGTGATCGGGGTCAAGGATACCATAGCAGGTGGAGGCTCTATCACCTCCCCCTGTGAGGGAGACATGTGGATGATGCATGGCAGATACCATGCACTCCCTTCAGGTCATTTTTCAAGCATACAAAGCTGAACAATTTACTTTAGAAATAGTTCATTAATTAATAATCTGACTGACTGAAAGAGATTTCCCGAACACGTGTCTACTACACTACAGCTCAAAAATTTTGCGCTGGTAAGATTTTAAAATGTTTTCAAAAGAAGTATTTTATGCTCACCAAGGCTGCATTTATTTGATCAAAAAACAATAAAACGGTAACACTTTACAATAAGGTTTCATTCATTAACATTAGTTAATGTATTAATTAACATGAACTAACAATGAGCAATACATTTATTACTGTATTTATTCATATTTGTTAATGTTAGTTAAAAAAATACAACTGGTCATTGTTTGTTCATGTTAGTTCACAAAGCATTAACTAATGTTAACTATTTTTATTTTATTTTTATAATGTAAATGTTGAAATTAACATGAACTAAGATTAATGAATGCTGAAGTATTGTTCAATCTTACTTTATGTTAACTAAAGTAGATAACTAATGTTAACTAATGAAACCTTATTGCAAAGTGTTACCAATAAAACAGTAGTATTATGAAATATTATTACATAATTATTTTTATTTTTTATATGATATGTTTATTCATGTAATGGCAAAGCTGAATTTTACTTCAGTCCTTCGTGTCACTCCAACTCGACCCGCCCCGAGTGGGATTCGAACTGTGGTCGATCTGGGAGGCGGGCGCTCTAACAAGGACGCTAAATACTTCAGCCGCTAGCGAGCCTCTTGAGGCCAGGGGAGTGAGGTTTAAACGCACAGCTCTTACTGGCTTATGTCTGTTACACTCACCCCCTAAACCCCACTCCCACCCTGGTCAACAGCACCAAATGTAACCGTCCTACTCCACCTGCTCCGAGCGGGATTAGAACCGTGGTCTCCGGCGTGGGAAGTGGGCTTACTAACAAGAATGCTACAGACTGCAGTCGATAATGTAAGGCGAAACCGCTCTTACTGGCCTAAGTCCATTATACAAACTAGTGAAATATTTCTTATTAGTAAAACAGTTGAAAATCTTGTAATACTTCTGTGGAAACTGTGATACATTTCCAGGATGCTTTCATGAATAAAACATAAAAAAAAACAATAACAACACTTATTTTTATTTTTATAGAGAAATCTTTTAACAGTCATGTCTTCATTCTTTTGGGCTCATCTTGTACTCTGATGTATTGAGCATATGACCTTTTAGTATATATGTATGCGTGTGAGAGTATGGCTGAGGGCTGATGGATGTGCACATGGAGACACTGCTGGAGTTGTGATCTCCCACCAGATGTGTCCGAGCCGAAGGGAGAAGCTCCACACGGCCTGTCAGAAGCAGACTTCTTTAAGAGGAGACACAGGTGTTTGCCCCCAGAAATCCAAGAGAAATAAACTGTCAGGAAGATGGTCAGAGGCAAAAAGCATAGTAGGAGGAAAGGATCCGATTGCCAGATGATTCCTTGAAATGGACTAAATTATTTAGTAATTATTATATGATGTGATGATAATTCACTCTATTGGTATTGGTGAATTGACACAAGCAGGATTTTAGTGATATTATAAAATAGCTTGCTTTAAAGTTTGACAAAGCCATACACTATGATTTCATTTTCATGACACTTTTGATGGATAGACCTTTAGCTTTTGATGAATTACCACTCATGTTGCTCAAAGTACGGTTATGTATCAAGTGTCAATTTCTTATTCCCTACAAAACACAACTCATACACTAATATTCTCAAGCAAATTCGACCTTTTGAATAGGCATAATACTTTGCCCCAGGAAGCATTGTAACTGCTTTTCATTGCATTGTTGGAAGAATGCATTAACATTTTCTTCCCGGTTGCACACACAGAGCTCTGCCAATTATATTACAAGAGATGAGATAAGTAATAACATATCTAAGTCTTCCTGTACTCATACAATGCCTTTTCACAAAGGTAATTGCTTTATTTTCATGCAAAACACCCGTGTGGCCTGCGTGTTATTTTCATCAAGTTGCGTCTTTGTCTGTAGGGCACAAGCAAAGCAGGACTGAGAGTAATTTTGAGCTCCTACTTTGCAGTTAACACTAAAATGCATTAAAGCAATAAAAATGATGTGAAGGTCCATATTTCCTCGGGCTGTGTTGCTGCGTGTCTGGACCCATTTGTCTCTTGGTCAGATCCATTAGTTTGGCTGTGCAGCGATCAACACGGCCAGCATCTTCAAATATTTCTTTGCCATGTGTGATGTGTAAAGGCATCATAACCAGCCCCATGAAAACAACTTTAAAATATTGTCTAAACTGTTTCCTTTGAATAGATGCACTGTTAGCATACAAAATCCATGTCTCGTAAGTGAGGTCAAGAGTCAGGATTCTGAACTGCCAGAGAAATGCTGTTTGTTATAGTTTAATGTCTCACATGGTCTTGCCAGATAAAGCTGTCAGAAATCACTTTAGTCTTTTGAAATTTTAATTCTGCATATATCTGAGCAGATCAGAAAGATCATTCCTCACAACATCTCTGATATTAGCATCACCAGCGAGGCCTGTTGACAGTCCATCATTAGGTCTGTCATGGCATCCGTCCTGAATGGAAATTTGGTTGCTAATATTATTCAGTGTCTGCTCAAGAAAATGAACTTTCATCGCTTTGTGCACATGTTTTAACAACCTCACAAAGAGCATGGCATGTAATTTTATTAAAATCAGAAGTGTGCTTAAAAAAAGTGCTCCCAAGAATGACAATGTGCATGAGTGCAAAGAACAGATTCAATGAGCTGTTACATTCCTGTTTGAGTGCCTCTACAGTTCACAGGATCATTCTGAAACAAAGATTAATTTCTACACTGCACCGTCCAAAGAGTGAGCAATAACATATACTTAGTATGCGTATAGCTGTCAGTGTTTATGAAGCCTATTATCCTGCTTATTACATGGCTACTCGACAATATACTTAGACATAGAATATTGATTTGAGTCATTAATCTAAAAAATAGTTCACTAGAATTTACGAAACAAGTGACGTTGCAACAATACGAACACTGCAACAATATTACAGAAACATTAATACCAAAGTATCTATCCTGAGGTAGTTTTGTGTCTGAATTAAACAAGGGATAGTGAGTCCACGCTGTGACATAAGTGCTGCTTCTTAGCATTGTGTCTTTGCTCTTACGGACTCGCTTAAAGTCACCATGAATTCATACTTTTTATGGAATATTGCAGTATTTATTATAAATGATTGATCTCTGATGACGTGTTTACTGGTGCGTTCACACAATGAACACAATAGCAAAGTTTAATAAAAAATGTAAAAAACACAATACAGTAGCAAACCACAACGATCCAATGAATTCCTGATGGACAAAATCAAGTCCCGCCCTATTTTTCTTGTTCAAAAAGAAGTAACACTTAGATATATGTCACAATAGGGAAGAATAGTCTATTGCAACTTCCATTTAATGCCCAGTTTAAGTCATCATCTACCTCTGAAGTTCAATTCCAGCACATTGATGTGACGGTCACACATCCATAAATTCTTTCATCCAGTCACTGCAAATTCATTCTTTCAAGGTAGCTACGAAATACAAGTGCATTCTTGCGTTAAAACATCCATGAAAGTAGCTCCGCCCGGTTTCGGTTAATACAGAGTTGCAATGTCAATGGTGGAATGCGGTGACTGACCAATAATAATCAAGGATTCCTTAAGTAAATTGTTCTAGCTCAAACAGTAGATGGTGCAAGCAACACGGTTGAAAAGTAGATTGTCTGGATAAAACTGGCCACCAATTTCATAAATATACGTAGCCTACGTTTGTAGATATTGTGTAGATATTCAACGTCTAAATGAGACACAATCTAAAAATTGCTGGGTCGTTTCAACACAAATTTGGGTTAAATATGGACAAACCCAGCCGTTGGGTTAAATTTTTACATTAAAAATGTTAACCCAACGGTTGGGTTCATCCATATTTGACCCAAAATTGGGTTAAAACAACCCAGCATTTTTTAGAGATGGTACATTTGATTTCAGATTATGACATCAAACTATCAATACATTGAAATTAAATGGATACGTCTAACAGCGTTATATTACATAGCCCACAGCATCACTGAAAGACATAACATGACGATGTGGAATATTCTTGACCTTCAATAATCAGCGAGACCTTGCAGAAGTTTGGTCAAGCAAAATAAAGATATGGAGACTCAGATAATTGCAAACACAAGCACATGGTCTCACTACTACAAGCTCATCTTAGAAATCGCAGCTATTTATCATCGACAGACATCCGAGCCATCACTGGGCTCTTTACGAAAAAAACCCATTAAGTATTCTCAGAGAATGGTCTCATTTCCATAAAATATTCTTTGTCAAAACCCCAAAATGTGCAAATGAAACAGGCATTGAGATATGATAGCAGAGCCCCGAGAGCTGCCGTAAATGACCTCAATTAGGCACTTAAAGCACAAGAAGGTGCCTCGAATCGCAGGCCCTTTGAATGACAAGCCGTCACGGAAGCCATTTTTCTTTGGGCCTTACTCACCTTGATGAGCACTTTGAATTTGTAAATCAATGAGGAGAGAGAGCGCGTGTAAGCGCCAAGAGATACTAGGAGCCCGCCGTGTTCAATGAGTGAATTGTTTGCCTGGGTCTCCATTACCACTCTCTCTGGGAGCCGTGGCCGGGATTAATCTGTCAAAAGGGGGCGATTTGGCATTGATGAATATGACATGTGACCATTGATGATGTTGATTTTATCTCTGGAGATTAGCAAGATTTACTTCAGATGGGTAATAACGTCATTGGCTTGATGCAGTGGATCTGTTTATGAGCTGATTAAATCGTGGAGCTCCTGCTTCATTTCATGCCATTTGGTTTATGGCTTCATTACTGCAATCACAAAAGCTGTGGTCATTTCCACCTCCTGTGTCAACATAAATCACTCTTGAAGATAGCTGCTATTTGTCGGAGCGGAGCACCTTTGGGTGAAGACGATTATCTGAGCTATACGAAATAAGTTTTGTACTTTACAAGGTTAAGTTAAAGCTGTTTTAAATGGACTAAACAACTAGAAGGCCTGTTGCCAGACTGTTTAAACAAAGCTTTCTCATTTGAAAGATTGCAATGATAATCGCAGCTAAAAAGGATTTTGTCTCAATCACATAATCCTATAAATCAAGCCACTCTCGTGAGAGAAAGATATAATTGTCTGTGACTTATGTCTAGAAGTTTAGCATTTGCGTGGCACTCACATATTGACACAGCTGTTGCTCAAAGCATTGCTATGTCAGACTACAGCGTGTCTGTTTATTTTATCGCACGCCTAGTAATTACATTGGTGTCAGTAGTAATTTTGTGCTATTTAATAAAAGAGTGAAGTGTAAATCAGTGGTGGCAATCCAGGTGTCCTCTAAAGTCCAGCTTTGAGTGGTAAGTGGGTTTATAGCAGCTCCAGTAAAAGGGTAAATTCAGAGCAGGAAGGCCTTGTGTGTCAGCATACCTTGGCACAGCCTCCTCAGCGTGGTCCATAAATCAGCCATGCATCTCTACCAATGCAATTAGTTTTTTTAGCACCTCTGGCATGAAACCTGAGGTGTGGCTATGCCCTGTACACATGATAATTATTAACCATACTTATGTTTGAAGTCCCAGACCCCAGTACTGTGTGTGAAATAATAATAGTATAGTTTTTTTTTTTGCCCTTCCAATTATTTAATACGATCCTCTGACTTAATCAAATCCCAGACATATAGTTTTAAAGACATTGCTCTGTTTTACAACAAAGCTGTTATTCAGAAAACACTTTTGTAGATAAATACAATAACGCAAATCAAAGCAAATGTCTGGAAATTCCTTTTAAATTGATACTTTTAAATGTTTTAGCTGGGGTGTTTGAGGCCCCAAATGAAACATTTATCATGGAAAATACATGTTAAACTTTATTCAGCTTATTATCAGTTCTAAGATTGAAAAAAAAAAAAAAAAAAAAACCTTTGAATAGGCCTACTTTTAATGTTTTGGAGCTAGCAAAAGAGCCTTGGTGTCTTGTAGACCCCTAACAAAACATGAGGGTGAACACTTTCAATTTTAGTTTAAACACTTTCACTTTCAAAAAGTCATGTGGTATGTTGTCTTGTTGATCTATGAAATGTTTCCCCTCTCAAATAAAGCAACGGACTCAAATTCATCTCCTATAACAAGCCGTTGTTGTCACAGGTTAATAAGGCATTCCAGTCCTCCTCTTTTCCATATTGTGGTTGCCTGGCACCTTACACGAGACCACTGTGGAAGGTATTCACTTTATTTATCGCCCTTATAAACATGCTCATTGCAGGGCTGATCAGTGGTGTAAGTCATGCTTTACTACCAGGCAGTGGAGTTCTGTTCCTCTTTATACTCCTTAGCCACAGTGAACAGCAGTGGAAGAAGGCATGCGGGGTAATTTATGCACACATGTGCCTGCTAGCTCCTCTGATGACAGGCCCGGGAGGAGGGGCACATGATGAATGGCTTTCCATCGGGGACCTCCTCACAGCCACCATGATGTGGGTAAAAATGGAAATTGCTCTCTTTCACCGTCATTACATCAGTTTAAAGCTTGTGTGGGCCTCCTAACATAGTCTAGTTGCTCCGCGTCTATGACATTTCTGGGCGGGTTGAAGTTTTCCATCTTTAATGAACTGCTTTAGGAGTGTAAATACAATCATTAATTAATCTGGTGTCATTAGTTATAACTTTAGTTAATACAACTCATGTAGGCCTAGTTCGTAAATGTTTATAGGCCTAGCTTATTATTTTAAGTTCATATCCTGGGTTAATTGTCATCTCTCCCAAAATTAAAATAAAAACATAAATAAAAACAAAATTAATAAATAAAATATTGGACATTCAACTTAAATATTGTTAAAACGATAGGCTATAAGGCGAGTTTAGTTGACTCATGTGCAGTTTGTTTCGCGAAACAGTTAACAATGGAAAAAAATACCCCTAAAATGTCGTGAGACAATTTGTACTTTATATTTGATATTGCTATATTAAATTATATGTGTATCCTAATGTAGGCTGCTTTGTGAATTTATGTAGTTAAGACACGCAGTTAAGTAAATGCCTATTGCATTTTTCGTTACCTGCGCATATTTTAGTTTTCCATGAGTAAAAAAATCAAACAAGCAATATAAAAGCACTTTTACAAGAGTAGATATCAATTTTTTTTTATTCGCCTCGCAAGCAAAAATATCAGTAGCCTATATTTTTTTCTGTTCTTATGCGTTATCCTTGTTCTTTTATTAAATTAAATGGAGCATTCGATAATAATTTATCTTATTTTTATTTTTTATTACACGTTTTTAAAATAATTACAATCGTGTTGATAAATTATATTTTCCTATATATTTTTCAGTTTAAATATAGTCTACGGAAATAAATTGTTGAGGAAATAATTTGGTGATCAAACTAGATGGGCCTATATAGAAAACACAAACCCTGCTTTTTTTTCTAAGCTGGACGCCGTAGTGTTTCATTAAATGACAGATATGATTTACAACTCTAGTCGAATGACAATGTTTGTGTTTGCTCACTGAATGAAAATATTGCTGACCGTTTTAGGCTTCTCTGGTAGGCTATTTGACAAATAGTGTGTACTTCTACTCCTTGTGTGTAGCTATCTGTAAAAATCTCGTAAAAAATGTTTCGTTAATTCACATAAAACAGACTTAAAACTGATATTGTATAATCTATAACAAATAAGATGTCCTACAATTATAATAAATAAAAAATGTATGATCAATCGTTTTTTTTTTTAAATAGCCTAGGCCTACAGTCTGTTTCCTATATTTAAAAACAAAGCACTCGCAATATTGTCTCTTTAGCGTTTCCTCAAACATAACTCATTGAGTCATTGTCCACATAAGCCATTGACGGCTGTAGTTATAACATATCCTACTGCAAACGAGTCTAGCATTACAAAATAAAATCTTGTTCAACAAAACCACAACAAATGCACGTTCAGAATTCAGCATAGCCGTTTATATTCTGAAATGATTATTCGATATATGGTGAGATGATGGACTGACAACATGATAGAGAATAAGATATTGAAAAAGAAAGTGAACACCGGTCATGTCATTCACCTAAAAGTTGTCCTGAAAACATTTTCTCTTGTAAAAATATGAAAAAAGATGGTACAACCCCTTGACTAATTTATCGTCGCCCAGTAAGAAGAAATAAATGGCCATTTCTTTTTGTATTTAGAAATAAACTATTTTTTATTTATAAACTTCAATGCATAAGTAATAAAATTAACCTGAAATTATTTCAAACGTGTTCTGGCGTCATTTCTTAAAAGCGTTATATCAAACTTTCCATTCTGATTGCTAGGTCAGTCATTAGAAAAATAATAATAATAAAATTTCCTAGACACCGACGAATGCACTTTTTTTTTTTTTTTTTAAATCTTATTCGAAGTTAAATCGTTTAGTAGAACTGTAAAACCTGAAAAAGGCTGCAACCATTTAAATTAGGCTATATGATTTGGATTTAAAACGGAAAAAATCAATATAGGCTAGCCTACTCAAATGACAGAATTTAGTTTGAGTTGAGTTTTGGTGATGTTTGGTTAATAAATACTGAAGACAGAAATATGGAACAGAATTGTTTCTTATTTTCCAGAATACATACAAAAAATACCAATTCTCTCTCCGTGGTGAACACCTGAAAAATAACGGCAATTTCAAATCATGTGGACAATTTGGGATTTAAGAAACAAACATGCATGTAAATTATCTTCTTTTCAATGAGACATTAAATAATAACGAACATACAATCATAGCAATTCCAAATCAACATCCAACTGAAGACCCCTATTTTATTAGTACTCTAACATGTGTTTCACGTTATCTACAGAGTTCATGTAATGCACTTTTGAGTTTCTCAAATATTTTCATTTGTATTATTGTCCGCTTTAAGCCGACATAAATAAATACAGTGAGTCCACGGATCCAGTCCTTCAGTGGCGCGAAGATATAAAAGTCTTTATATTTCAATCTTTATAATCTATAAATTTGGACAGAGTCTGTTTTTTGTTTTGTTTTTTACTGGTATCCAAGCGCTGCTGCTGTGGTGAGTCTTTGACCGTACAGTGCATAGGGAGAATAATAAGGACCGGTCGCGGCAGGTACTGGAACCGGTGCGCCGGGATTAGGCAACGGACTCTTTGAATACGGGTGATAGCGGCTGCTTAGTCCTAACGCATGATGCGGGCTCCTAAGTGCCAGTGTCCCGGGGCTCCCAGGGGGTCCTGAGGGCGGCATGTGCATATGGCATGCCATTGCTGCGGCGGCAGCATTAGCTAAAGATGATGAACTGGGATAACCCGATATAAACTTTTCAGTCCCGGTGAACGCGGTGTGCGTCCGCAGGTGGTTAAGAAGTTCTTCGGAGGATGAGAAACGCTTGTCACAAGGTCCGTTAGCTGACACCCAGTTACACACATGCGGAAGAGGGTCGTTGGGCAGCATGAACCCATAGGGATACAAAGGGTGTCCACCAAAAGATGGCGGCGAGGAGTGAACCCCGTGCAAAGGGTGTGTCGGGTACATGAGTTGATATCCGGACTTCAAAGCAGCCGCAGCGGCCGAGTCGTGTGTGCAGGAAGCTCCGGCTGCACCGGCCAAGTGGCTGGCACAGTGGTAACTCAAGCAGTAAGGGTCTCTACAAAGGCTGGCTGACATTATGGATGGAGGGGATGCCCCGGCTAGGGGGCTTGAGCCAGCTTTACTGCAGCCCAGCGAGCTGGCGAGCTGTGCATTGACCAGACTTCCACCGTGGGGCAGGAAGTGTTGGGGATAGCCGGCGTAGGCCCCTGCTAAACTGCCTGGGTACGTCATGCCAGCCGGGGGTAGAGGGAAAACAGTCTGGCCGGGTTTGTACGGAGAAACGGGGGCTACAAGTCCTGACCCGAGGACGGAGGCTGAGGATGAAGAGGTGACACACGAGGACTCCGACGTCGCTGCTTTGGATCCTGATGTGGTCTCCTGGTGCTGGTTGACCTCCACGTTAATTCCCGCACAGCTCACGCTTATCCTGCTATGGCTGATGCTGGTCGGTGCAGATCCGTCCGAGCTGCAGTTTTTATTACAATCAGACTCTTTCTTTTCGTCTCTCTCTCCCTTTCCATCTGACGGCATCGGGGAAGCCGAAGTGCTGGAATTCGGGCTGCCAGTCCTTGGAGTGAATGGCTGGCAGGTGGCGCTAGGCACACGGAAACCAGATTTCTCTCCGTTCGACACCCCAGAAGACGAGTCCTTCTTATCCGATGGCTTGGAATACGGCTTGAAGCTGGATTTGTCTTCCACACCGATGTCACTCAGTTTTAAAGGGCCAGATTTCGACTCTTTATCGTTAGATCCGTTTGATGTCACCGATGAGAGTTTGGAGGAGGGTGGAGGGTCCGGTTTACCGATCTGAGAGCACGTTTGCGCAAGAAGAGCCAGAGGACTTTTCTTGGCATCGAGCTGCGAGGACAGATAAAAAACAAAGGACGTAAACACCACAAATATGTAAAAGCACAATCATTACAAGGTATTTGTCTAAATAAACAACAAATAAACTTCCCTAAACGACTCGTCGCTTCTATTTGAGCGTTTTAAGCGAGTCGATAACGTGCGCATCGCGCGAAACGGGCTGGGAGCCCGTGCCAAAAGCGCATTTACAATGTTAGCTGGGTTAAAGAGAAAATTGGTCAAATGAAAATACAATGTTGGCTATTGGATAGTATTTGTTTTATCCACCCAGCTTAGCTACGTCTAACCAAAGATTCTCGTAATGCGCCGTCATTTCTCCGACAAAATATAATGCGGACTTGTCAAATAGCCTACATGAACAGCTTATGAAAGACAGAATACGCATCTTACCTCAATAGGACTAATCGGGGTGGATGGCAATGGCTGAAGATATTCAGGGTGTAAAATGTGTCCTGTGCGTGCAGTAAGCATTTTCAAAATCTTTATGGGAATTCGGTTCGCTTGCCGTAAAGGGTCCGAAGGAGGGACGGAATGGAGAAAAGGCTTGCTGACGACCGCGGAGTTGTTATTCCGAGAGCTTCTGCTGGTGCTTTCCCAGACTAGATCAGTATCACTATTTCTTGAAGCAGAAGGCGATGTGATCATGACCCAATTCTCATGTATTTTGTTGGTATTTCATTTATCAGATTAATAAATAAAAAAACTCTATGCCGTAATCTTCATTCAAATAGTAGAAATAAAGATAAATTGTATAATCCGCATGGAGCAAAGCGCGAGGCTATTGCAGATCCGGAACCGCGTGTGACACCAAAGGCATAGCGCGCGCTCTGTCTCTTCCCGTAGGTCCGCGCGCTTGTCCTCCCAAACCAAGAACTGGTAGAAATTTTCACTTCAAAAGCAGCTGAATTAGTCCGAGATTAAAGCCCTTGCCGCCTTCCAATCAAATGGGACCCCGAGGTGATTGGAGGGTCAAGGGGATGTGACGTTCCTCCTCCTGCAAGCGCCTCTATTTTGACAACTTGGGGGAGGAGATTTTGCTTAATATGTAGGTTGTCGTACACGCCGATGTCTCTGTCAAAAATGAGATTTAAAATGCTCGCTATTCGTTTTCACGAGCATAACTTTGCCATTTTTTAAAAGAGAAACATAGTTATCTCATACATTTACGCTTCGTCTCTTTTGTAGGCCTTAATAGAATTAAGCCCCATATTTACTGATGATGATGAACACCATCAACAAAAACAGAATTAAAACATTAAAGTGTGGGAGATTCCTTTTTTATTATTTTTATTACACCTAGCCCTTTGTAGGCTATAATACCTACATTTTAGTAACAATTTTTCCTTTTGATGTACTTATTTGTTGTATGAATTTAAATTTAGTCTTATTTTTCTAAGATGCTTTTTTTTTACCCTTAGCCTACCTTATGTGAACGGGCTAAAACATCAGACCATAAACACAAGATCAACTTGTAGTGTTTGAATTCCCCAATCAGACAAGCGTTGACAAGAGCAGACCAATGCAGTGATAGAGGGATGTGAATGTCACATGTTTTCAATATAATATAGACCGCCCTTCTATTTCTATCCCCACCCCTCCGTCAACTGTCAATTCTGCTCGACCACAATCAATCAGTTATTTGTCAGTTGCTGTCAATCCTTTTCTTACTTCACGTCAGCTTTTGAAGCTGATTATGTGCCGCGAGTGACAGAGAAAAGGGCAAAAGAAGCATCCCGGAGAACAGTCACTTAATTTGAGGGGCAGTTTCTCTGTTTGATTCAGTTTGGAAAGGGTTTTGTTTAAAACGTGGTAAGACAAGAACATTTTCCCGTGTTTCTTTTTTCTTTCATCTTTTTCTTCAATTGAAGTAAAAAAAAAAAAAAAAAAAAATCAACAACTGGCCATTAATCATATAGTTTATTACAAATACAGCTACTTAGAGTTAAAAAAATAAACGTAAAAATATTCGAATATTTTGAAGTAGCTAGGCTACTTTTTGAGAGTGTCATAATTATTGTTTAGGCCTAAAAAAAAGTTATAAAATAAAAACACGAGGCAATGTAAATATTGTGCTTACTTTATATAGCCTAGGTTAGCCTATACAATGTGTGTAAGCTGATTTTATTTTACATTAACAAAACAATTTCATGCCTAACCTGTTGTCATTTTTATGTCCATTACCATTTTTATAATTATTTAAACTTTCTTTATTATTATTTTACGGATTTATTTTTTACAGTGTAGCCTATATATAAATATAGCCTAGGCCTATATATATTTGTGTAACTTATTTTCCTCTAAAAGTAGCCGAATTAAAAAGAAAGAAAAGTCGATGTGTTGTGAAAAACAGTTTTAAACATGCCGAGGCTAAGTTTCAGACAGGTGTACATGATAGCTACTTCAAATTATATTTTCCTTGTCTCACATGCAGTTTCAGGTCTTTCCGGACACTACATGTTTTGCACAAATGTAAACTTCACTTGTAGGTTATTGCGTTGCCTCAAGCAAAATCCAACAAAACTTCAACTCTGAATGTTAAAAGACACAACAATACAATAATAATAAAAAAATAGTCCAGACAGTTTTTCCCATTCATGTCAACTAAATTTTATTTACACACAATAAAATTATTCATTTTATTTGACAATACCAAAATACATAAAAGAAAGAGAAATGGTCTGTCAGACCTTTGAGAAAAGAAGTTTAAAAAGCCTTGAACTATTCACCGCTGAGACGGCTAATCAGTATTGAGGCTCCGGGGCAATCGGGCAGCTTTTCAATGCGCTTTGCCTTTCATCTCTCACTGGATGGAGGCGCTCAATTAAAAGCCTATCAGTTTGTAAGTAAATCAACGCCTATCAAAGTTGTCACATCAAACAAAACGATTATTATTGCAACCCGCCTCCACCATTAATCTCTTTCTGCGGTAATCCGCTTGACAGGTCATCTTGGAGAGCAAGAAAACCTGGAGTGGACAGTCATCAGCGTGAAAGAAATGTATATTTTGCTGGAGTATCTCAGACACATGAAACAGATAACCCTCGTCCGTGACAAACAATACACTTTGCTGGTTTGCTAACGCAGTTTTATTTAATAACTTAAATAAAATAACAGCCTCACCCCCTCCATTAAAAAAAATCACATTAATTAAATTAACCAAGTAGCTACATCATATTTTTAAAATAAAATATAAATAATTTTATTGAAAAAGTCTATAAACCAATAAGAACGTGTAAGGTAGCCTAATTATTCAACCTATAGGCTATCTCGCTCTCTCTTACACACACACTCTCTCTCTCTCCAGGAATCAATATTTAGGCTACTGATTGCATTTGCCTTTTTAAGCTTACGTGTTGTAGCCTAATATTTAGAAAAGTTTGAATTATTTAGACACAATAAGTAGGCCTTGCTCAAATAGCCTACATGCCCATACACAAATGCGATTCTGAAAACCATAGTCGATTTGAAAAACGTAGGAAAACCCCTTTTCATTATTGATTTACTACATTAACAATAGGCTATTTGTAGGTTTAAGTTTTTGAAAGTGAAAATAGTGGGAAGATTTTGCTGTAGGCTATTATTCCCTTTTCTAATACAACACAGACACTAGTGTTGATACCGGCCATTTTTAACAAGCTGAACGCAGAATCTTTCTTAAGCATGGCAAGATGTGATTGTTTTCTGCTGAGGCTGTCAGCGCGTGACACACTGCGTGAGAAATTAGGGCAGAGAAGGGTAACCATAAATTTCAACATCGGGCAAAATTTTTCTCTTTATTGTCTGCATGACGAATGAGCTTCTGAACCAGACACCAAACACTCGGAATTACCCTTAAATGGGAACATATTTTGGGGGGGGTCATAATTTATATTATTTAAATGCATAAGTATTAAATATATTTCAAATCGTCATGTTTATGCATGACTACGTCTACCTCTATAGTCATAGAGTTGCCTAAAGCGGCCGAAACCCCCGCGTTTGTTCAAAAGATTTTCTGTAGGCTAGTTCAATTTGAGACCCGCACATTTACGATTTATTAAAATAAACAATAACACTAGGGTACATTTTTCACAGTGTGTTTTACCCCTCAAGTTACAAATACATTTGAAAGGGTTGCTGACTGAGGGTAAAGCATGCAGTTTAGTCAAAGCAACACAAAATCAGTTCAAATAAAAACACAGTAGGCTATTAAATATGCTTTTAGTGCTTAGAAAAACTCTCACATCAGTACATTACGGAAATTCAGACAACTCAAATAGTTTTTAAAAAAAACAGCGTCATAGTCCGCTTCCTTTCATTCAAAGCGTAGGTTATATCATCTACGATATAAATAACAACAACAACATAATAATTATAATAAAACAGAAACCCGGTCATTCTTTTACATATGTTAAACATGCATTACAAAGTATTTTCTATCATTAAGTTTGGCAAAAGAGACCACAACGAACCACTTTACCTTACATTACACACGCGCTCCGATGTGATACGGAACATTTACAGACACAATCCCTTTATTTTCTATAAAGATGATAATATGAAAAGATTTCCAGTGGCGTCTAATGAAGCACATTTAAGTAGCCAAACTAAGTCGCTACATTATTCTAGTATTCGTGCGCAACCGCCAGCACAAGATCAGAAACCCTACTCGTCTCCACTGTCTTTCTTGCGCGACCAAAACTTCCGTCTATGGGAGGATCCGTCGTGACGTCATGCTCTCGAGCCCAGTCCTGTCATACAACGATAACAATAAAGCTTTAATGTGTTATTTTAACATAAACTATTAAATGAACACACGAATGTGACGAAACACAGCAAAATATGATTAGTGAATTTATAATACAGTGAAATATGACTTTTGAATTGTAATAATACGTCGTATACCATGTTAAACATATTCTTTGGAGATTCTAAATTCCAGTGATTTAAACGGCTGCTTTTTTCAACAGAAGGCTGTCCGCATTGCTAGTAATAATGCTACTCATCATTATTTTTATGGCAAAACATCCTTAGAAATGCCGTATATAACAAGCTAAAACTGATTTGAGAAATTGAACAGTGGCGCGTGCTTCCGTCTAAGATCAGCTGACACGAGCACGCGGAAGAAGTAAAGCTTCATTCGGAGCGTAGATTAAAAGTTTATTTTGGAAACATAAAGGAAACTTTCCAGTCTTATGAGCATACAAACCTTTGTGTTGGTCCTCGTTAGAAGCTTCTTTCTTTCTGAACTGTCATTTGACTGCAATGGCATACAACGAGTCAATGGTTGTAGTGAATGGAAGTCAGGTAAGTGAAATATTGCAAACACGTTATCCTGTGACCTAAATTATGGATTCAACCAGTAGACACCAAACGCCTAGAAGTGTGCGTTTGTTTTTGTCTTTTTTGTTTGTTATTGTAAGTCATGAAGTAACATGAAGTTTGATATTTATAAAATAAAAATGCATTTCTGTAGCCTGTAGCGAGACAATATAAAATATGAATACAAAAATGTATTATAAACTGATTAAATAGTTGTTGATTAACATAATAACAGTGGTTTAATTCACACAATAGCTGTATATGAAGTATTTGCCTTCACATGTTTATGCACAGCTGAACAGCTTCATAACAAACATACATTATAACCCCACCAGATTTCTTGAAAGAACATTCATTCAAAGTGCCAACTGTGTAATAAAACTGACATCTCTTCCTGGTAACACTTGATTTTACAGTGTCTTTGTTACACATTACATGTACTTACAATAGTAATAACAGTACATTGCATTTGAATTACAAGCAACTAACCCTAAACCAAACCCTATTCCTAACATTATAGTAAGTACCGTAGTAGGCTACATGTTGTTAATTGAGATGACTCTGTACTTAAATGTATAATTTTACTGTAACTAAGACACCTAAAATATGTAACACTCTTCCTCTCTCTGATGCATTGATGTAGGTGTCCTGCATTGGGCTTGATTGGGAAGACATTCCAGATTTTCCTGGGGCAAAATATGGAGAGTTGGCAAGAAGATTAGACCTCAGCTTCAACCAACTGAGGTAAGTTACTGTTTTTGTCTGAGTGTACAGTAACTCTTAACAGGCCACGATAATAGGAGGTCCATGATGCTGGAAGACAGCAATGACATGCATGACACCTATTATGCACATACTGGATTCCCGTACGGATCTGAGGTGGGTGAGACATCATGTTTTTCTCCTAAGTTTTGCAACAGGATTATGGTCGACTTTATCCTCTCTGTAAAGATGGAAAATAACCATTATAGGTAGTTTTCACATCAGTTGTGTTTTTGATTTTGTACTTCCGTTTTGGTGTACTTCTGTTTTTAGTACACCTCTGTTAGGCCCTTTAAGATGCTGCTTGACCACAGATGCTGGCAGTGCACATTTAGGAATTCATATCATATATGGCTATTAAATATGTAATATAAAACTCCTTTTGCCTAGAGAAAAAAGCTTGAATTGGTTGAGAAAGTTCTTGTGTGAAGGATATTTCTATCATGTGAAACATTCTAGAACATTGGCATAAATGACAGGATCCCAACCGCATTCAACATCTCTGATTCAATCTACCTGTCGCGTGGACAGTCACACCTTTGCATTAAGTGCAATTTAATACATGCGTTATGTGCATTACACCGTCAGCCGTGTCATCGAGACATCAGAGAGCGGTGGGTACAGTAGCGGCGTGCCATGCTGTGGCCAGATAAAAAGCCTGATCAATAAATGTGACATGTTAATGCTGAGCAAATAGAATAAAAGATTCCTTTGACAGGACATGAAGAAGCACCTTGTGGCAGCTGGGGAGGGGGATGCCATTTCACCAGCAGGACTAGCAAAGCTGATCTGACAACTAAAAGAGAGGAGATGATGGTTATAAGGTGCCTTTGTTTCAGACTTCTTTTCTTGACCTGTCAGGCCTTGAAGGACTCTGAATGGGCCTCTTTTTGTCATGTGAAAATTGTCGTCTTGAGGCAGTTATCTGTGCTGAAAATGTGGATTCTTCCATTTAATTGATTCGCTTTGCACTGGAGTCTGTCACATTAATAATTGCCAAATCCTGCACTGCTTCAATGTGTCGCACATAAATGTACGCTTATCGGCGCATTAATATTCCTAATGAGCATTTGTGACTGGCGACCCGGCATAGGTTGAACACTGTAGAACCCAGAATTATCTATGTTTATTGTTTTGATATAAAATTGTATGTATTTTTGCATCATATACTGAATTTGGTCAGCCGGCGTCACATGCATCAATTATATAAAATGCTATACAAACAGATATCTGATCATGACTGAAGGAATCGGTACAACTACTCCATCCATGGATTAATAAAGTTAGTGGATCAGAGTTTTTTTTATGTTTGTTCTTTGATGCAATGCTCTTTATTGCATCAGTTTCATCCGTAATGCTTCCTGATAGTTTCACCATACACATAGTAGCATTGCTAAACTGCTTGCACTGTGGTTTATTGCCTTTTTTGAACCATTATGCTATCATCAAATCATTTATAACTTTTTATGTGTAAGATAATTACCAGAATAGCTGGGAACATCAATAGCCAATTAATGGGAATTCTTAGAACAATGTCAGGTTCATTGTTTTTCCATTAAAACCCTGCAGGATTTACATTACCGATGCAGTGTCGTACACACAGAAGAGTGAGGTTTCACCACTTATGGTTTGGACTAACCCCAGTCTTGTTCACTTGGAATCACACTTCCAATAAAGATGATATTTGGGAACAAGGCTTGTCAGCAGACAGCCCCCCTCTTTGACATCTGTACGTACGTATCAAATGCAGAATGTTAAAGCTGGCTCTGAAATAATTTTTTTACCACTTCACAGAGACTTTGAGCACAGAAGATTCTGTTACTTGAGCTGTTTTGGTCATATGCTTTGTTGGGGTTAGGGTTACATTCAGTGTGAAATCTAATTTATAAAGAAGCATGTGATCAGAATAAAGTGAGGATGTGGCCTACAGTCAGGATTTCACTGCCTCTTCTGCCATGTTCACACAAAGACCCCACAGTAAGAAGTTAATAGACAGACATCCTGCCCTCTAGCATGAGGACTTAAATATGTGAACATGACAAAGTGATGGAAAGATTCTTTCATGGTCCTCAGGGCTGCCACAAGACAATTTAGGTCATCAAGAAATGAGCGTTTATTCGGGATGGGTTACGATAGTTAACTAATCGTCCGTTTTAGATTCATAGTTTTTATTTAATTTTTTTTTCATTTGCTTTTTAGTGACAGTTTTCAAGGTATATCGCTTTGTGAGAAGTCTTTTAAAGAGATACTCCACCTAAAAATTCTGTCATCATTTACTCATTTACATGTTCTTCTTTGGAAATAACAGAGAATTGTATCTTTTTTTATAAAATAAAAAAATCAATGGGCTCCAGTGTTGTTTGGTTTCCAATATTTTTTATGTTCCATAGAAGAATGTCATACAGGTTTAAAACCACATGAGGGTGAATAAATGACAGACTTTTAATGGGTGGGGTATCCCTTTAGTTCATCCTTTTAATGCCCTGCTGCTGCAGCCATACACGCGTTGCCATGAATGTTGCATTTTAGTGCTTGTCAACTTAAAAAGTATGTCTTAAGACCTCTACGTCTTGTTCCTTCTGTCCTGTTCCTTCCATATGGTTCATATTGTCTTTTTTCCCAGAAAAAGCCTTATTCACTTTTGTAAAGAGATAGTTAACTCAAAAATGAAAGTTCTGCCATCATTTGACAGAATCTAACAATTCTCAGACTGCCAAGTTCAGTGTAAATGTATCATAATGTATATTGTTTTACATTCAGGATTACATAATGATATTTTATGTTCTACCTGTCAAGAGCAATTGATAAAATCTAAAGTTTAGTCACCATAAGTTTATTTGAGCCATTATTTTGAGAGTTCGCAAAATGATGTTCAGTAAGCAGACAAAGTCGTCACAGTGACTCTGCGCAAAATCATTGTGTGCACTCACAGGCTATGTTACCTGATGTGAGAGGTGTCAGAGAGAATCTCTGCAAACACGCATGTAACATCACATTCAGTTTATCAGACTTTTCGCTAGGTGCCTTTTGTGTGGTTTTAACGTTGAGTTGGTGTGAAGGTGAAATGATACCTTTCTCAAGACTGGCCATGAAGTGGTATTAGATCATAGACAGGAGGAGTAATCCCAGGTTGGGGACTGCTGTCAAAGTGTCCCCTCCAGTGTCCTAGACATGCATGTCTTTGTGAAAAGTGGATGGTGAAAGCAAAGGGAATGTTATTGTCTTGTCTGGTCCTGTCTAGATGAGGGGTAAATATGATGGCCTTCAGTCATGCAGAGGTACAAAGCGTCCGTGAATTCCTCTCTCCGGTGTCACTTTCTGTCTATGAAGTCCGACAGTCTGTCTGTCATCAGATTCAGTTTATTACGCCACCTTACATATGAGCCAACAGCCAAATCAAGGAGAATATATTTCAAAGGGAAACTGTTATAAGTTGTATAAACCTTCAATGTAACAGCCAAACATCCAAGAGAATTTAAAATGATGCTCATAACTACACAGCTGGACTGAAGTTATCGTGAAATCGGAGATTAGCTGTAGTTAACACCCAGTGCATAGGAGTTTCCACATTAACTCAAACAAAAACCAGTGCTCACCTGCGTATATGTCTTGAAGGCAAATCAAATATGCTAACTTGCATTTTAAAATGGAGCCACTTTAAATGTAGACAGCCTGTCACATTGAGATGCAAGTAGTCTGATGAAAATGGAACAAAGAAGACAAAGTATGGTGGCTGGGTACACCGAGAAATGAAATATAACCTTGTATGGACTGTCAGCAATGTCGTTTTATATTCATATCTAAAGCACATTATAGTATTACACTCCAGCTCATGCTTCACTCATCTGTCTCTCTTCATTCGTCACTGGCGAGACTTTGTCTTTCAAGCCCCCGCGCACCATCACCAGAAGGCTCCTGTTAATTGACAAATGAGAGCCTGCGACATGAAGTGCTCCCTCAACATCAGAGCAAGGTGGAGTCTCCTTTTTGATGGGGCTATTATTGGCATAAGCCAGTAAAACGCATCACTCTCCACCGAAATGAGAAGTGACAACGGTAGAAGGGCCTGTCATTGTCTTCCGGGTGTGTTCAATCTGCGGCTGTGCCAGTATGTAGATAAAATGTCAGTTAAGAGTACGAGGGAGAAACTGTCGAAATGAAGTCGTCAAATCACTTAGCCCGCCGAGGGTATGGAAATTGATGCTTTCGTAGAAATGAGAATTTTCCATATCTGATCTATCAGGCTTATTTAGCACTAATATTTGGGAACAGCCCGGACTGTTTGCCTTGCATTAGAAGAGGATGTTGCCTTCCTTTAGCCCTGTCTGGTTTGTTAGACGGGCGCAAGTGGCAGAAATGGAATTTATGCATTTCCATTCAGGGCGTCGCTCTTATAAATCAACTATGAAGCAATAAAATCTCATTTAATTTCTCTGAGCAAATTTGTACCTCTGTGATTGCTTCAAGAGGGGATGAGCTGACAGGCAAAATTGTGAGAATACAGAGAAACCCTTTTGGATGCATTATAGTTGACATGTTTTTTTACTTGCTGCTTTTCTAATGGATAATTTACATAAGTGTAGTCTGCGGTTGTTGTGCATCTTTGTTCCACTGTGAAGATATGACCCAGTTGTGCTAAAGCAAGTTATTTTGAGGTCAAAGCAAACATGACATTTAGGGTGTGTTCACACTTGGGATGTTTGGTTCGATTAAAACGAATTCTGGTGTGATTGCTCTGTTACTGCGGTTCAAGTGTGAACGCTGCCATCCGAACCCTGGTGCGTACCAAACAAGCGGACCGAGACCGCTGAAATGATGGGTCTCGGTCCGCTTTCAAATAAACTGTTGCGGTTCGAATGAAATATGAATGCAACATGGACCAAAGAAATGTACATGAACCAAAAATGATGTCACATGATGTCACAAGATGCAACCGTAAAATGGACAGTATGCTCATATCAGAACCTCGTATCAGGTTCTGATAACCTCGTCTCCTTGCAGAAGATCTTTGTGTGTGTGTGTGGCGGAGGGATTCCTGGTGCTGTTTTGACTGCTGTTAAGCTCTTCATGAGTTCTCAGCAAAATACCATACACTCACATACAACGAGTGCATTTAGCCCAGCACACAGCGTTGTTTTAGATGTTCGGTCAGTTTCGTCGTTGAAATCTACGTAAAAAAAGCCGACCCATCAGGTTGTGAACATAATCTTTAAGTTCGGTGTTAAAATGGGAATATGAATGCTAAGCGGACGTGTACTAAATATTTTTTTTGGTCCGGACCAAACTCTAGCTTAATTACGCAAAACCCACTGTAGCTCAATTGTAACTCACTGACATACCTCTATGTATACCTCCAACCTTTTTTGTGTTATTTAATTCCAATTGTCATTCATGATTCATGTCTTGGTATTTCCAGCCGTTTCTAACAGGCAGTTTTTCCTGCTCTATGTATAAACAGATCTGTACTTGATTGCCCCGGGAAGAATAAAATCCAGTTGATGTGCAATATCTATGCACCGCCACAACAGGCACTGTCATCTGACCGGCCGGCCAACGAAAGGGGAACATCATCAAGTCCTTCCAAATTAGTTTTGAAAAGTTCTTGCGGGCAAATCATGCTTTCTGTATTTTGCTAAGATGACAATCTTTTATCTGATAAAAAACATTTTTCTTCCACACGTTACTGCCAAACCGCAGCAATATGGTGTTCATTTAGAGGTCTGTCCTTCTGTCCCGTCTGGCTGGCAGAAGTTAAAGCACAGGTATGAACGCACAGACTGACGCTAGTGTTTGGACTTGAACCACAGGCGTATGAACCCACTAAATAAAAAAGCTTTCAAGATGCTTTCTGGTACATGTTGTTATAATAAGATGTCTCTAAATCTCATTTCTAATTCAACTTTCCAGGAACATTCTGTGTTTGAGTGGTGGAAAGGTCTCCGCTTTGTCAAACGATCACTAATCACCCTGTGTTTATCTCACAAACCACCTAGATTGTAAATGTCATTTCTGACTGCTGACTTGTGTACTTTGGTTTTGAAATAATGCTCTCAAGACTGCTTCTCTGACATCTTAAATAAATGAATGGCTTCATTGTTGTAGATGTTTATTCCAAAAATAAATCCAGTTAAGTACGAAATGATTTTATGTGACTTTCCAATTTCGTCTTTACCTATCGGTAATGCCAATAAATATTCTGCAGCCTGATGCCAAAAAATCTTTCTATTCCACGAGTCCAGGCTCAACCTTAGCATATATCACAGTTCCGGAGCAACAAAAGAGACCTGATGGCAAAAGAATTATCTTTAAACCATTATCAACATTTCCATCAGCCAAATATCTTTTCAAACACTCTGTATGTACGGCCCCTCCAGGCAGATCTCAAACCGTTGGTCTTGAATTGAAGGGAACATCTTTATGTTCTCTTTTTGTTCAAATTAAATATATATTGGGCACGGGCGTCATTCTCTCTATAACTGCATCCCTGTTTTATTGTATACCCGAAGACGGATGGTGTGCCTGTGACATAGTGATTTACAGGCCCTCAGTTTTCTGTGGCAGGGCTTTAGAGAGGATAGCTGACATCCAGCCAGCACTTTGGAGGGGTAGAATAAAAGCTGACGTTTTATTGGCTTTAAGGAAGAGAGAATAGGAAGGCCGGTCACACAGGGGAGAATAATAGTTTCTGTACTTTATTTTTCTCAGGCCCTGCCAGCTGTCACAGAGCCCCCCAAAAACGGAGGGGAAATTTATAGGGTATTATTTAGAGACATGTCAGTGTTAATGACTACAGCTATGATTTCAATTATCACCCACTAAATGTAGCTTAATTCACTGTGTTGTTGAACTTAATGAGTGAGGCTGACATAATTTTTCAAAAACTCGATACTGTGCTATTTTAATATTTTATGTTGACCGTTGGTTTAATTTTCCTCCCTCACGTTTGGCATCCAGGAAGGGTCGGTCCCTCATGGGCTGTTGTACTGTCAGCGTTATGTAGTTCAAAGTCTTCCCAGGGATATATTTTTCCATTGACAGAAATCCAATTAGTTTTAGTACACAGTCTGGCTGAATAAAAAGGCCCTTAAAATCTACAATATGTTTCCTTAGCGCTTTAGCAGAGCACAAACCCGGTGATGGATTTTTATAGCCTGACCTGATGGGGCCCTGCATGGCAGACATGTCTGACTCCCTTCCTCTGTTTTGACAAGTTTAGAAACAAACGAGTTAGACATCATTCTCTCTTCGCTTTCGAAAGCGGTCCGTCAATATCACTGCACGTTTAGGTTCTCATTCATGTTGATTGATTATCGTAAAACTTAATCCAGAAATGGCTTTAACATCATGCTAATGAAGAAGGATGTTTAATTCATCGCTGACATGTTTAGTGAAACGGTATTTTCGTTGTGCTGATGCATGGTTGACCTGTGACGGGAGCGCTGGAGTATGAGCAACGACTGGCATCTGGGCTGCTGGTATGATGTGGGCTAACCTAGCTACAGGTCTGACGTTAAATCTGTGTTAGTCCGTGGTTCGCTGCCAGTTTATGTCCTTTATCACGCAAAGCCATCTCCCTGATTAATGATGTAAGCAACTCGGAGGCATGGAACTTATTAGTGCTTTGAAGCAAAAAAGAGCCTGCCATACTTTAACTTCCCCCTGGACGTTTCCCAAAGGGAGAGAGAGAGGGGGGGAAAAGAAGGTTAGCAGTTTGGAAATGGAACAAAGGATTCCCTCTCGGTACTATCCTCTCAATGTGCTTGCTCCATGACACTTTGTCTCCCACAGTGTCTCCTAGCAAGCCTGTTCTGAAAAGCGAAGACAGATACGCTGGCTTTATCTTGCCAAGATTTGAAAAGAAGATTGTAGCGCCTTCTTCTGTTTTGAAGTTTAGGGGCAGTTCCTCCACCAGGCGCTGTGATAAATGTTAACACTGTGTGAATTTGTCCAGCCACCATAAAACACACTATGAACCCTGTCATTAGGAATCTACTCTTCCAAGTACTCATCGTTATTAGAAAATATTTGCCATAACAGTTTGCGGATAGATGCGCCCAGAATAATAAGTCAGCCTCAGTGTTATGATTTCTGTTAAACAGTGGTGTGCCACCTGGAGAGTGATGAACTAGAGGGTACTATCCAAATCGCTTGCTTTGCAAACTTGTACCATCACAGGTTTTTTTTCTCTTGGCCAGCATACCAAAACCATACAGGGGTTTAAACAGCTGCTGCAGATTTTGAACACAGCTGCAACACATTTCCCCCACACATTTCAGAGTCACTTAGAGCTTTTTCACAGCTAAAGCACGTAACAACTCTGTCCTTAAAAAAAGGCAGCTTTGTGCTGCACAATAGATTGTATGGAAAATAATATGCATTTTTAATAATTGGTGTATCATAAGGGTCTTTTTTTTTTACAGTTTCAGTTTTGTGATCTTATCAGTTAGCAGCTCAGATTTTTCATATTCATATTATTAACCTCTGCTGGAATATATTTTTGTTAATTAAATTGATTACAATCTCAGCTATTAATCAGATCAGAATGCTGAATGAATTTGACATGGATGATGTTAACAAAAATTGTTTTGGACATATTATTATTATTTTTTTCTTGACAACACTGAAAGTTTTTATTACAGGAGAAATAAACACTATTGCTCTTCATATTTAAATTAACAAATTAATTATAATTTAAAGGATTATTTTGACTATTTCCAACTTATCTTATTATGAATTTCATTTTTATAATGTTAATTAATTGTGTGTTCTCACACATAAGTTTTTAAACTACAGTTCATGTTGTTTCTTTGTAGTTATATCTAAAATCCTGTCAACATACTATGATGTGATTAAGTTATAATACATTATGACATGCAAAAGTTTTAGTTTTTAAATGCCCAATAAATACAAAACGTATGCCACTAAAAAGTATTAATCATGAACATGAATTTTTAATGACTTAAATTTAATAAACTTTACTGGATTAACAATACAAATATACATTGTTGGATACTGTGCTACCTTTATACAACATCATGTAAAAAAAAGTCACATCAATCACCTATGAGGCAAATGGATATTGTTTACATGCAGGCTGGAGTCTGCTATTATCTGGATATTTGGTGATGTTTAAGGCATTTTCCCCCTCGGCTCTGAGACTGCTTTGGTCTTGAGTAAAGAGTTGTCTTTTTGTGTCTGGGTCTGTTGGTCTTCAGAGTATGTTTCAGAACTGAGAGAGCGTGAGGCTTCAAAATGCCTAACATAGGAGGAGAGGGAGGAGGCGGGATATCCTCATGAGTCTACTTTCTCAGACAGACAGCCTAGACTGCCCCTACACCGGCATTATGCGTCTGATCTGAGGAGAGTTTGTGTGTCAATAAGATAAAGGGGTTCAGGTGAAATCCCTTTACCGGACCTTTCTGCAAGAGCCCTTGCTGGCACTGAAGGGAAGGAAGGGTTTTCACAGACCTGTGACATGGACCATCTGTTCCTGTCAGCTCTTGGTTTAGAAAGAATTGCATATTCATAGTTTCACAACATTGTGAGCTGCTTACTACCCTATATAGTCATCTGTCTTCTAAGGCAGCATCCTAATCATCATCATCACAAAACAAAACAGTATTATACTTTCTGGTTTTGCTTCAGAACCCAGATTTTACTTAGGAACCAACACGGTGCCACAATAGGGAGCTCAAGAAAAATGGACTGCTCCATCTTGAGACACATAAAAAAAAAACTATTTAAAATACACGGCACATTAAACGTGAACTCCTATCAAGCCTGTTGCAACGAAAATTGTGTGCCTGCTTATTAGGATTATTACGGTAGTCTGCAGGGAGCGCCTTTTGGGATGTTTTTTGAGTTGATCAGCAAGTGTCAATCAGACAACCATAAGCTGTAATTTTCCTCTTTAGAAAAACAAATATGTTCTTAATATATTTTAGAACATAAGTTTTCAAGAATTCCACATGTAAATGTTCTTATGAACAAACTTCTCAAGAAGATTTTCATGAATTTGGCCCCTGGGTCATATTTTCTTTTACTTTGAGAGCTACTTTTCTAGAACTTATTCAGTAGACGTAACACCCATCAAACAGAGGTCTAGGCCTAAAAAAGCTCTACCTCATTGTGTTTGAACTGCACTGCGGTGCTCTCAGCCCTCGATAAGACCATGCTGAGGACATTATGGCTTCAAAGCTTGTCACCCGGTGTACAGAATTGGGTGCTTTGAGCTGTTTGGGGTACGACATTGTGTGTCAGTGTGTTAGAAAGTTCAATACATGTTGTTCTGTTTTTCTTTAATCGTTTGTAGAGTTTAACTTCTAAAAAAAGAAGTTACGCATCATGACCAAACATCTTTGTCCAGTGTGCTAGAGATATAAATGCCATGTTCCCTCTATAGAATTGTAGTCACAACCGGTTGGTGGTGTGTTGCAAATGTGGATCCTTCGACAGGCCAGGCAGGCAGTTTAAATTAATTATTAGCTTTATAGCAGCCCCTCAGGCCGTGCTGAGGCAGCTGAGCCCTAAAGGGGGCTAATCCGGCCCTGCTTTACAGAAAATCAATGCTGGCCTTTGGTGTTGGCATGCCATCCGGGTAGGGGGACACATGTCAGATAACTCCTGATTTTTTCATGAGGTGTGTTTTGAAGTTGTAAAACCAATGGGAGGTAGCTGGAGGTGCTAAAAATGAAAAGAATGTCCGGAAGCTACGAAACGACGGCCAGATTTCTTATGAAGGCGTGACAAGTATTAATGAAACATGCAGAATTTATAAAATAAAAATGGAATTTTGCTTGAACTACGGGTGATTGGAATTGGCATGGTATCCGATGACCGTATATTGAGTTTCTTTTATATTCCACTTCAATTTGCTCATAAATTCATTTCTTACAACCTCTTATTTTTTGTTTAGAATCTTTGAACTTCTGTTGCTAAATCATTTATTAAGAAGGAGAGGATCTTTCTCCTCACTTGGAGGTTACTGTTGGATGACTTGTTAGTGCCATTTTACAGTTGCTAAAGTAACTGTCTGAAATGATAATGCATTTCATAATGTGCTGCATTGCATTACCGCTTTCTCTGTGGAAGAGAGTGCTTTCACTGTTTCATCAGACTAAACTTCTGCTGGCATAATCTCTGGATCAAACGTACATGGAAAGACTATTACATCAAACATTTAGTCAGGAGTGATTTGCGATTCATGTGAAAGTCAAACAAGAGACCATGAAAGTGTCTTATTTGCTAAGAGTTTCATTTTTAAAGGGACACCCCAACCCCCCCCGCAAAAAAAAATATCTGTCCGTTTCCTTTCTTCTGTGGAATACAAAATTAATTATTTACTGCAGATGTCAAAGCTGCTCTTTTCCATACAATAAAAAAGTATCTGCCTTTTAAAATGACTTACATTTCTGATATTTTTCTCAATCAGAGCCTATTATTTGGCTTTAGAAGACTTGGAATATAGTAGTTGAGTCGTATGTACTGCTTTTCTGATGCTTTTTGTCCTATGTGGAGCTTGACAGTCACTGGTCCCCATCCACTTTCAATGAATGCGACAGAGTAGCGTGGACATTCTGCTAAATGTCTTTTTTTTGTGTTCCACAGCAGAAAGTAAGTCTGGGTAACAACATGAGGGTGATTACATTATACTCCCAACCCTTTCAAAAGACCAGAGTATAACAAGAGACAGTTACAACTGTATTCATATGTATCACTTTATTCATGAGTCCTCTTATCCAACTGTCCACTTCAGGTAAACAGACCCTCAATTTGAGTTTTGAGCTTTGAGCCCCCACCCTCAAATCTGACTTGTGTTCATTGAGAGGTGTTATTTCTCATCCTGCCCTTCTCTCACCATGCTGAAATCTTTCTGGCTGTAGCTCCTGTGGAGGTGCTGTTATCCTTTGGACACATGCAGTGGATGTTTCTCCCAGCGGCTCAGCAAGAGGCCTCTCGTTATCTCAGGGGAAGCCCTCCAGCTCATCTGAGGGGGAGCATCCTCTCAAATCCCAAACGAGGGTTCACTACATCCCCTCCTCAACCCCACCTCTCTTCACACTCACTACCCCCACTGCCCTGGACACCTCCTGCATCTCTAATCCCTACACACACTGTTTGGTTTTCCCCAGTGTGTCTTTGCCCATCAGTAGCAAAAATGAACAGAGGGAAATGTGTGTTCATTCTTTCTCCCTTTCTCTTGAGGTGAAAGGTGACATGTTGAACGTGCGGTTACAAGGCAGGTTGTGCACTATTCCGAATTGCCATTTTATTTAATTGCTGACAGAGGCATGTTTACAACTGTGTAACATCACCTTTCTAGAAACCACTCTGTTTTAGCCTGTGCAGAATGAGGCCTGGCATTGTTTTGCTTCCCAGGAAAGATGTCATCTTGAATGGCAATATACAGTGAATAGTCAGTTTTTACCCCCAAAACAAGCTGAAACGTGGATTCATCTGACCACAGCACTCATTTCCACTGTCTTTTAGACCATCTGAGATGAGCTCGGGGCCGGAGAACTCAGCAGCATCTCTGCATTGAACAGATGAATAGTTTTCTCCTTGTGTAACAGAGATTCAAGTTGCATTTATTGATACAGCAGACAGACAAGTGACGACAGTTTTTCAAAGTACTTCCGAGCCCATGTGGCTATATTTAACACCGTAGCATAGTTTCTCATGTAGTGTGATCTGAGGTCTCGAAGGTCACGCACATTCAACGGAGGTCTCCTGCCTTGGCCTACACGGACTGAGTTTCTCTGGATTTCCTGAATCTTTTCACAATAGTATGTGGGGTAAATGGTGAAAGATCTAAATACTTCGCAATCTTGCATTGAGAAATGTTATTTTTTAATTGTTTGACCATTCTCTCTTGAAAATTGGCACAAAGTGGCAAAGTCTTTGGTGGATGCTCCTTTTATACACAAACATGATCCCCTCACCTATTACCACCTGCTAATGTGGACTGTTTCAAAACAGTTTAACTTGCATATTCTATCATCTTTTTATATCTTTTACATTTTTTACTTTTTTGGAGTGTGTTGCAGCCATCAAAAGCAACATTTTTATATTTACAAAATACAATTAATTTGGCCATTAAAAATGTTTAATAAAATAAATGTATTTGTACTTTTGTCAGTTAAATAAAGGTTAAAGAGAATTAACAAATCACAGATTCTTGATTTTATTATATTTTACAAAATGTCCCAACTTTTTTTCTGGAATTGGGGTTGTATCTTAATATAAATATTAAATATAAATACTTTTTAAAATAAAGTAATGTGTTGAATATCATTGTAGATTTAGCTGTAGTGTCAGAATTGGAAATTGTATTTATATGATCAGGTACAGTATATACAGTATATCAACTAATTACGTTTTGGAATCCTGACAACGACAGTTAAACGCAAAGAAAAATCTCAAACTATGCAGTTTCTAAGCCTTGGCTGTCTTGAGCCATTTGCCCACAGTGATGGTTTTGGTTCAATACAGTAGGTTATTCTATTTATTCACATTAAGCACATCTAAATAATGTTCCTTTGTTTCAACATGAAGACAAATATCATCGCCTGCCCTTGTTCATACACATTATTATGTGCTAGTCCCTTTAGAGTGGAAAGCTGGAACTGATGCATTATCCTAGTGAATCCATCTTTCACCCAACACAATGAATAATGGAGAAATGTGACAAACGGCCAAAAAAGCGAAGGGTAAAAGCTCATGAATGGAATTAAGGGGAATGATGCAACAAGGCTCTCCATCAAGAGCACTGCGGCCCATAGATCATTTTATATTTAACTGAAAATAGAAGAGCTTTGGATATTAAACAGGACTTTGAGTTTGTTCAGCTGGGCCTCTTCCTCCACATTCAACTGTGGGCAAAAATATGCGCTCGTCCCCTTTGTGCAGAAATATGCCAGAAGAGTGATGTCATAATTATTTTAATATGGTCCAAAGATGTGATGCTTAATGTTTGGTGACTGGAGTCCATTGAGTGAGTGTGAAGGGTGTCTCCAGGCCTCGGTCGGTAACAGAAAGGACAACATTGTTCGCCAGGGACGAGGATAGACACAATAACATATTTCATGACTGCATGTGAAGTGCTCCCTCACAAAAGGAGATTTTCACCAGATTACAAGTAAGATGAACTGGGCATCTTTTGTGCAGCAGTGCAGTATTGATGAGTTGCCTGGAGCGACTGCTTTGCACTGGGATGGAGAGCGAAGAGAAGGAATGGGCCTCACTATTTATAGAAAGCTTTTGGAAGAGGCGTAGCTCATTGGCTTTTGGATTAATATCTTGTTTTCCAAAGCAGATGTGTGAGATTTAGATGTGTAATCAGATTATTTTAATGGCTGTACTTCATCTGCTCTTTATTTTAATGTTGAAGTGGATAATTTATGCCCTGCTAGAGGCACCAAATAAAATTGCATGAATGATGCCAGTTGAAGTTTCAAACTCTCACCAAGTTGCCATTGTTCAGAAAAGCAAGTACTGGTAATCCCACCTAAACTCATGACATTGGTTGAGATGATTCTGGCCCAATCAGGTCGCTGAAACAAACAGATGTGACAATTAAAAGTACAAACAAACAAACCTGAATAAAAAGAAAAATATAAATCATCAATATAGTTTTGTATTATTACTATAAAATAGCCTAAGTTTTAATATCTGTGTTAGTGCATTTGTCCATTGCTCTGGATCTCTGATTAAATGCTGTAAGGGAGAATTGTTCAGTGTATTTATAGTGTATTTGCCAGTTTGGCAACAGCCGTAGCATTTAAACATCCATTTACAAGCTTTTAACTGTCAAGATCCATTGCATTACGGATATTTACTTTGCTCACAGTTCTGCAAACCACCAAAATGACTTTTAATGGTGCAAGTGGTAATATTAATGTTTTCTTATGAGCACCATTATTAGCAAATCAGTCCGGTGCCTGAAGAGTTGGCTATTGACTTTTGATGAGGAGTGCACGTTAAAGGAGATCCAGTAGTTCATAACTCTCCGCTTTACTCGCTGTCATTTTTTTAAATGCAGCAGTAGATGAATCCAGGAGAGATTTTGCATCTCTGTAAATCTGACGCTATCGGCCTGTCACTGAAAGTGTTGACTTATAACACCTGGTGCATTTCTCAAAGGCTAAAGCGGCTTGTGCTGTTGACTGGGAAGTCATTTAAGAGGGAGAGGGAGACTTGTTCGAGATGTGCATTTTAATCCTGGTCTGTTTAATGTTTGCCCCTGACAGTCTGAGCCAGACATCATTTTAATGGCATGTACAGTGATAAAGCCAATAAAACGTCAAGATGATTGATAATATGAGCATTATACCAATATGACTTTCCTGTCCGCCTCTCTGCAGCTAGATGATGGTTTCCAAATTGAATTTGGTGTGTGTGCGAAAAACAGGCAGGGAGTTGTGTATGTATGTGTGTGCTTATGTGTTTGTGTATGAATATGGAGATGTTTTTCTTTCGTAAGCCTGTATGTTTCTAATATGGAGCATTTGTAGTGGCATTTCCAACTGTGTCCCTCGGCTTGGAACGCACAGCGTCACTTTGACTTAGCGAATGTTTTCTTTGCACTGCCGCTGATAGACTCAAATCTAATGGAAAGCTTTGCGTGTCACCGTATCAAATAAGTGGAGGCCCGTGTCCAAAATCTACACAGACATCCTTATAAATTAATGAACACTCTCAATATTTGTCCAAACTGTTTACAGTGAAGCATGGAGAAGCGCCGGTTGGCTGCGCACCCGAGCGCGGCTCTATGTCACGGCTCTGTGTGATGTCATGAGATCAGTGTGGGAGGGTTGGACGTTATACAAGCATGGTAAATCACTCATCAGTCATAGATGGTGTTAAAGTGCACATTCGGCGTGACAAACATCTGAAGCGCTCCACCACAAGTTACAGCCAGCGTGTGTTTCATATCAAATAAGGCTTATTTACAGACAAATGTGAATGGGTTCGAGAGCCTGCAGAGAGCTGAAATATTTATTTCCCCCAACTTTCTGCACTTGTCCAAACATTGTGAGGCAGGTCCTGGCTGAGAGGACTAGGGGAGCCATCTTTCATCCTACGTCTGTGGCTATCTTTAACACTGAGCCTTGTTGGATTCTCTCGAGAGCATGCGTTGAAACTGCACAGATACTCATGAAGTCTTTCTGAGTGAACTATTCATGATTGGTATACATTTTTGACATTTTGTTAATATGTCATTTTCATCTTTTCATTCAAGCCCGGTTCAGTTTTTCAGTTCTGCTTTAAACAGTATGACATTTCACCATAAACATTGGGTGAATAAATATAGTTTGTGCCGTTTTCTTTTAGTATGCTTGAAAGCCAGTGATGAAAAGCTCTTGGCACAACATAGAAAGCAACCTGACAGTAGTAGTTTCATTGTGAATAAACTGATATTTTTTTAAAGTTATATATTGTTGCCCATGACTGACATAGTTGACAACATTTCTCTATTTGCTGTCTGTCAGCACATGCTGACCCATGTCCTTAGAAAAGCTTTCCAGGTAAAATCAACCTCTTGCAGCCTTGCCTACGGAGAGCCTTTTTTTGCGTTTTATGTAAATAGTGATTGATGGTGCATCTTACCTAGTGTGCAGCTTTTGACAAAAAGTATTGATGGGTGCTCTCAGTAAGTGTTAGTGGAGGTGACAGAGCAATCCATTTTAAGATGAATTACAGCACAAACTCCCTCCATGGCAAAGTCATGGAGTCAGTTTCATCTGCCGTTGAGGGGCTGGCTGCATTCATGAGCGCTTTGCTGTCATTTTCCCAACTCACAGCAGATCACTGTTTTTGAATTGTGAATCCTACATTTTAAGTTGTAGGGGAGTTTGACGAGGACACGGGAATCTGACTCAAATGACAATTTTAGAAAGCCAGACGTCATAAAGTAACATACTTTTAGTTTCTCAAAAATGTGTGATTTGTAAATTTAATCAGATATCATGTTTCTTGGCTAAACCCTGACTGGATCATTGGTGGCACGCACAAACAGGAAACATATTACACACTTGTTTCATCATTAGTTTACTGAAATCAAACCTTTAAATATGCATAGGTGTTTTTTATAACATGTTTTAAGCTGTGTTTTGACAAACCAACAGTCATTTGCATTTACATTTTACCATATGCATTTAGCATCCAAAGCAACTTACAAGAATGCAATATACAATGCCAGGTTTATATGACAACTATTAGGAAGCAAGAAGAGGAGAAATGCAGACAATGATTTTTTTTTGTATGACTGATGACAGTTATGAATAGAAATTGACATGACAATTTCAAACTAGTACCATTATTATTATTTTTTATTGTCAAAACATTTAAATTATAAATTATTTTTTAATTTAATCAAAGTGTTTCATCCTGACATTGGATAATAATAATGGACAACTTGTATCCAAAAACTCATACCATTTAATAGCAAACAGATGTTAGTCAGGATATGATTGAAATAAACAGTGTAAAATATGCTTTCGTTGTTAATGCAAATTTTTGTTATAAATTATACAAATCTAAATTAAGTTAAATGTTTGTTGCTTTTTTATCTATAGATAATATCAAAATATTATAAAGTTGAATATAATGTAAAAACTACTTATGTATTTTTTGTGGATATACACTACGGTTTAAAAGTTTAGTAAAAGTACAGTTTGTTTTTTGAAAGAAGTCACCTAGGCTGCATTTATTTATATTTATATTATAAAATTATAATTTATTAAAAATCTGTTAAATCTTTCGGTCTACTTTCACACAGTAGTGTTTTTTTTGTACTTTTAACTTATAAACGCGTGTGTGTAATATATAATGCTCATACCTGCTTGTATTAAAATAGCTCACTCAGTCACTGGCTTTTCTCCCTCTTTTTGTTTAAGTGATAAAGTAATAGTCATCTACAGCCAATCTAAATATATATACAGTACAACCTGTGTTACCATTAAGGCTCATTTAGCCAGTCCACGCTTCCTGCCTGGTGCCTGCATGGTTTGTTTGAGTTGGATGTTGTGAGTGATCCATGCACTGGTCAGTGTTGTGCAAGACTCTGGTCTGGTGATAGATGTACTCACACCATTCCCTAACCATGCGCACCAAGCAAATACATTTGCCCTAATTGGAACAATCAAGTTAAACTGCTCCCCTTTCTGGCCTTTGTTGACAAATGTAAGAGTGGTGGAGGGCTGCTTGTGAGAAAGGCAGAGAGGTGTAGCTGAAAAGAAACAAGAGGTTCTCTTATGGATCCAGTGGAGACATGGGGTTGACAGAGGCAGATTTTAACAGATGCTTCAAGGGGACCTCAGCCCATGAAATCATGCTGTCCTGGAACTAAAGCCCCACCCTCTAACTGCTGTATAAATAGATTCTCATGACAGGGCAATTCATCTCCAGCCATAAAAACATCAACTTTAAAAGACAGCTTGTAGAGACCTGGCGCTTGTTAAGGCCAGATCAGCAGTGCAGATGCCTGGGATGTAAACTCATGAAGAGAAGATGAATTTGTCTGTCATCCCTGACTTTGACAGTTGCTGTAAATCTGATTCAGGCCTGTGTATGTTTGTGTGGGGTTGATGGCAGGGTGGATAGAAAAGGGAATGTCTGTGGATGTAAAAATTGAAAACAAGAGGAACATTTAAAGAAATCCCCCTCGTACCCGCTGCTGAAGTCCACCTGGGATGCGTCCAGGCTTCTTATCCGATGATGTGCTTTGAGCCTATTGTTAAAAGGGAACATTTGGCAGTGATTTTAAAGCCCTCTGCTCTCCCCTTCTTTTTCACTCTTGTTATTTTCAAGATGGTGGTCACGTAAGGCGCTCTGGAAAATGAATTGTGGGAGTGTCTGAAGAGCCATTTGCGGCTTGATTGATGGGAGCAGGCGAGCTGTGGTGGCCATTTTCTGTGATCTGCCGCATATGAACCGTGCGTGGCATTCCCCTGGAAACAGTTAAAGTTCTTTAGTGTTGCTGGCTTTTAGCAAAGCGCCACACTTGTCAGCCGATATGTGACAAACTCTCAGAGAAGTAGATTTGATATTATAATGTGACACATTATGAGGTCTGCCTGGAAGCACTAGATTTTCTCTTCTGAAAGAAGTCTAAATAATCGTAGAGTGATAAGCATTCATATTATCTGATATATTATATATATATTATTAAATATATTATTCAATATTTAAATATGATTAAATATTGAATTATTAATACTATTATTAAATGTATATATGAATACATTTAATAGTGTTTCATTTATAAATAAAACAGTAATAAAATATATAAAATTAATATATATATATAAAATGTCAAATAAAACCAGTTTTAAGACATTGATTTATATTGTTTATTATTATTATTATTATACAGTATATTTATAAATTACATTTCCCCAGCTCAACGTCACTGACCTAGATGAATAAAAATATAATACACATAGTTATTTACCGATTTTTTTTATTTATTATATCCCTCTTAATTTAACAAACATTAAGGTTAGAAAGTCTTGTTATCTAATTCTGTTAATTCATTCTGTTAGTTAATTCTGTTATTTCTCACACAGAAGAAAGGTACGGAAAAGATGTGGAGTTACAAGCTTATCTGCTGTTCTTGAGGAGATCATGGACAGATTGCATGTGCTTTTATGTTCTCTTATTTTCATCTGGACATTTTCCACCACTCTCACTTTTAACTACCTTCATAAAACTGAATCACCACAATGAGCAATTCAGGTAGTCTGCCAGAGTAGTCCTCCTAGAATAATTCTAAGGCACTGTTAAATAGTTAATTGGAAGTGATAAAATTTTATATAAACTTATCAATACTGCTTATTTAGCATAAGTGAAATTTCTTACAAAAAGGTGACAAACGTGGGTTGAGAGTTTTCCCTTTGATCTGAATTTGCATGTAAATAGCTTTTGCCTTGATATGTCAGCCCTTGTCCCGAAGCAAGACGAGGCCTTAAGCCAAAGAGAGAGAGAGTTTTGGGGGAAGGGACGAGTTGGAAGGGGGGGCTGAGAGATAGTGGGAGATGTTAATTAGCATGTGGAGGAAAAATGCTTCAGACAAGTGGTAAGTGGCTCCTGATAATGTGGTGACTAAACATTTCCCTCCTCCCTTTTGTCTGTCAGATCCGTAGCTCGGGAGTTAAAACTCCTTTCACCTGAGAGGAAATCAAAGATAATCCAGAGTTTGATGTTGGAAAAAACTTTTCAGTTTCTGGAAAAGGGGTCACCAAATGTATAGGGCAAAGGGTTTAAGCTGTAAACCCCACACAAAGGCCGCTGACAGCCTGCGTTTCCCTGCGCTTCAGAGGAAAGTCTTTGGGAAGGTCTAAGCACCTTCTCTGTGCATGACTAAACCTATTGAGGGATGGAGAGATAAAGGAAACCAACGGCTTAAAATCAAACTTTAATTTTCTATCAAAATAAAATCCACAGGATCAATAGACGAGAAAATGCAAGCAGGCAAAAGTTCGCTATACAGGTGCAAAAAGAGAAGGAACTAAATTTGATTGATTTTTTTTTTCATGGCTGCTATCTTACAAAAGCTACTGTTACCATGGCAATGATGAAAAGAGAGATTATTCAATGTTTACTTACCAGAAATGACATCCTATTCTACTAAACAGGCAGCAACGGTCTTCGATTTATTTTGAAGGTTTTTTTTCTATAGTTGAACAGTAAACTTTAGACAGATTGCCAACCCTGTGGTGTAGCCAAAGACAATGATTGCATTACATTACAGTTGAACTGTTTTATTTTTGTCTTCAGTCATTAAAGGGATAGTTTATCCAAAAATGACAATTCTGAAAATGAAAATGCCATCATTTACTCCCACTCAAATTGTTCAGCAGAAGAAAGAAATTCATACTGGTTTGGAACTACTTGAGGTTGAGTAAATGATGGCAGAATTTTAATTTTTGGGTAAACTTTCCCTTTAATACCTATGATTGGAAGCAATATGTACAATACACCAACATTTGTGGTTTATTTAGTCCATATTGTTTCACATAAAAATTCTACGTATTTAGTTATTTCTCTCTATTCTCTTGTGTTATGTTTGCAGACATCCCACCACTCCCGGAAATTCCGGGAGTATCCCGCATATTGATAGCGGCTCCCTGACCCTGACACCCACAAATTATTTACAATATCCTGAAAATTGAGCAAGCGAGGGAGAAGCCTTATTTCCACCTGGTATTAAAATGCGTTTGCAGTGATCCGATCACACGTCATCAGCCAAGACGCATTACTGTTTACTGTTTACACCTGGTACTAAAATGCATTTTAAATGCGTTTCTCTTTTGACCACTTGTATTCTGATTTTGTCGAGACCCTCCCCTCGTCATACCCACAAATACTATTGAAAGAAACGAACCCATGTTACGTGGCTTACGGTAATATAATATAATATAATATAATACAATATAATCCTTTTATTGCGGGGAGGGGTGTGGGGTGTGCGCTACCTTTCAGAAATGAGTTTTTGCAGGCTGGGATGTCTGTATATTTTTGTGTGTATTGTATATAATGTATGTATGTATGTATGTAAGTACCTAGTGATAGAGACCATACAAAATTCCTTGACAGTTCTGATTCTTAAAGGTTAGTAGCTTTTAAAAGTCTTAAGGAAAAGGAGGGGGTATAGGTCCTGCATTGCATTAGCTGCTTATAACCGTATTAATGTGTAGACATGCGTTCATTACATGCGTCTAAACAGACCAGGCGTTTTGACTTGCAGGGTCATTCTCAGAACGAGTTATCATTCTCCTTTCCTGACTCTGAATAATGACCTTTTCCAACTTCCTCTCTGATAGATTCATGCAACTTCGCTATTGCTTTACTGCACATTTGCTTACCATAAGAATGCAATTTTCAGCCATAAGGTCCCAGGACTTGGCAGGGGACCGGGGGGAAAATGGTCCATTTCTTGCCAAAGCAACAGCCCTGGATGATCTAGAGGTCTGCCCTAGGGGATGGGTTATCCACATCAGGCCAAAGTGCTGTCACGCTGTGGAAAAATGATTAATTTCCCCATGCTCCCTTTTATCCCAGAAGGATGCGGGGTTACACAGCAGCACTTGTTCGGATAAATGCTTCATTGATGCATATGCAGATCTCCATATGCAGATCTCCATTTGATACCCTCTGATCAATAATTGACTGTGCGATTATCATTTAAAGCAGGGCGGTGGGAAGTGTGCCTCGTGCTTGCGCATATGAGCAGATTGTTTGTCCTTTTGGATTAGGTGAGACATAGTTAGTCGTCAAAGCAATTTTCAATGAATGTATTGCATTTTATCCCCCCACACACACACTGATTTACACATTAAATTGGCAGCCCCAGTTTAAACCTGTGACTTGATGGGCTGCACAGTAGACACTGCACTTTCTGAAGTTAGTAATGGTTAGACAATGGGGAGAAAGAGACACGGCAGGGATTAAATGGGAGGTGTGCAGGTCTGTAACAACGCGTTTAATAGCGTAAACTATTCAAATGTCTGAAAGACGGCCGTTCAGGACCCTCTCCTGTACTGTTACAAAACAGAAGACAGTACCAGTTTGACAGCTCCAAGTGTCTGAGGCCAGGGAAATAATTGATAGCAGGCTGCCTGCATCCAAGGTCCTTTAGCAGTAATTGCAAGCAGAATGTGGCTCTCTGATCTCACCAGTGGTATTTGCCATGCCAAAACAGCCCAGATTTGACAGATTGCCTTCCTGCAGTAATAACTTAGGCATGTTCTCCGCTTTCTCACACAAGGCCGCGCAGCCTTCTTACCACAGAACACAGCTGAATTATTATTTTATGCTGAGTTTTGATTTCCCTCTTTCCCTGCTTTTGACAGGCCCCTCATGAAATAATGGTTTTATTTTATAACTGCAGCAAATGCTCAAGGCATAGTTTTGTCCCCCACTTAGGATTTCAGTAGCAACTAGAAGTACTTAAAATCAAAAATAGTGTTTAAGGGAAGTTAAATGTGTGGGTAGTTGACATGCTCGTGAACTTTTTTTCTTGTCTTTTCAGTTCTTTTTCTTTTCTTTTCTAAAACATAATTTTAGGTTACAATGTATATATTTATACATGGAAAAAGGATTTACTATAACCATTTTTAAGTTTTTCACAAATTTAATAAACTAGTTTATTTTAAATAATTCTGATAATTCTGCTGTATGATAAATTAAAGTTCAAATTAAATAATGACATTTTATTATATTTTCTCCCAAAGTTTCTTTAATTATTAAGAATATTAATTGAGGCACTACATGGAATATATAACATTTGGGTGAACACATGCACAATATTTCTATAATAATTGAACCTAATAATTGGACAATTGAGATATATACAATAGAAATACATGTTTATAGTAAAATACATTTTACAACAATGTACATTTTTATATATAATTTCAATTATTTTATTTTTTTATTTTTTATTGATTTATTTATAGCTGCAAATTGCTACAATGACTTGAATCTAACATGTCTCATGACCAACATTTAGCGCTATTGGAATTTCACTTTTTTGACTCAGTTGTTAGGTGGACAGTGACAGTGCCTGCTGAGTGACAGCGTTTGAAGCTGTGAAGATAGTTGGACTCCGCCCCATATCTTCCTCTGTGTCCGCATCAGAGAGCACTCTGGGATTTATTGTCAGCCAGAGTTTCCTTGATGGGGTCTAATAATACTGAGCCTCTTTTCCCCGCCAAGGTGATAGAATCTCCCCTCGCAGGGCTGAGAGGACCCCTGTGTGCTCCTCCGCAGTAGCCTGTGTTCTCTGGCAGGGCTGGAAGCCTGGCAGCTCCACCCTATGGCTGTCCAAACAAGGTTTCACTACAGGCGCCAACATCAAAAAGATCCGCTCAGAGGCTGCTGGAACGCCAAACTGCGGGATGTTAGCTTTATTTATTTACACCCTCCTAAAAAAGCGCACTTGGCGGTAGCTGCTCCTTTTTACCTTCATGGGTATTTTGCTCTCTGTCATTACCTGCAAATTTACGAGTGCGGCCCTGATTAAATGCGCTGGTATGGCCCAACAGACGGCCATTGTGAGCTAAAGAGATGAAAATGTAAGCAAATGAAGGTGTTTTTTTGTGATTTGAATAATTAAGGGGTGAGGAATATAAATAGACAAAGATGTGGCCTGCTAGAAGGAATGTACAGGCTGAGATGTTACCTGGTCGGTCTGCAACATTAATCATTACTTTAAGACTAGGGAACATCAACAAAAGAGCACTTAAGATAATTAACATTTTTGTTAGTATTTAAGACTGAAATTAAATCTCGCACAAAGCATGAAAGGCCTCAATGCCTCACTGCTCTGGTTCTGGGCAGCTTAACAACGGAGAGTGAAGAATAATTAGAAAGCCTCCACCAGAGCACACAAAATATAAAAGATCCTTTCAATTCACTACGCAGTTATGGATAAGGATAGGCAAGTCAATAGAGGATAAAGTGTATTCAACCACCTACCCGTACAAGAACCAGACGGATCATTGCTTCACGTCGCTTCAAATCATCTAAACATAGAAGTTTTAGAAGTGGACGCAATGTGAAAATGTAAATAAACTTTATAGGGGCTGTGGGTCAAGCCCAGTTCGATTTATAGTTTTGGCATTCACCCCATGGCCATCAGTCATTCCCCCCCTCCTCCGCTAACTCCAGCCAAGCCCCTGATCACAAGACCTTCAGCTGAACTACAGCTGACCTGCTGGATCTGTGACCAGCTGCGCCTCAGATGCCTTAATGAGAACCATTCAGCCTTCTTAATAATTGTGTGACTATTGAGCAAGTTCTTTCTCCATCTCACTCAATTTCTTCGTCTCTTTTCCCCCCGCGCACATGCAGAGCTGCTCTGGGCGTTTCTGGCTGCACGAAGCAGGGCCGTGCGGACAACTCATGTTGAGGACGGTGATGTCACCGAAGAGCCTTAGAGAGCATCTGTATTTATTTATGGTCATGATAATAACCACAAATTCTATACACGCAAACAATTTTGTCTGAATAAATGACCTTAAGAAATGACCCAGTAGCAGGAATAACTGCTGGATCTGTGTACATTTAAAAATCCAAAAGTTCGAAGACTCTTTAATAAGACCAAATTAATAGCAGAATGTAAGTAAAAACTGCCTTTGACAACTAAATAAATCATATATAATGCAGCTGTTCCAAATAACAGCAACACTCAACTGGTGAGTAACTCATTTTAAGACAGTTTGATAGTATGACCCTCACTGATGTAATAGCATGATTGAAATCTGAAACATACAAACCATTTACCTGTTGGGATTTGTGCTGCTTCTTCTTCTAACATGCCATCGCAACACTAATAATAAAATAATCAGTATACTTTCATATTGTTTGTATATAGCCTGCCTACCTTCCTTTCAGCAAATCATTCCTAGAATGTTTTGTCACCCAATTAATATTAATGAGACATGGCGATAATGTTTATATTGGATACATCCCACTTTTCTTCTGTTCATATTGTACCCTCTGAACTCTGTAAGTTTATTTTTGTGACATTTGTCATTTGTTTTGTTGTGTAGTTTCACTGAAGTTTGGCTCAACTTGGAGGAAACTGAAGAATCAGCTAAAAAATGTAAATAAATAATAATAAAAACTTAATAATATAAATAACCCAGCTTTAATTATAAATGCAATTATAAATAATAATAAAGAAAATAATATAAATAAATATGAAAATAATAAACGCAGCTAAATTTTCTTTTCACAACTTTTTCAATCTTTTTGAAATTATTAAAAAATACAAAATAAAGTTTCATGGTTAGTGAAAAAAAAGTATGTATTGACCACAATGTACCGCCATTGGCCAGTGTTTTAATTTTGGACCCTGCCAGAAACTACTTTTAAGAAATAAATATTTCCCTCTGAAGCTTCCTGGCTGCAGCTGTTTTACCCAGTTGCTTTAATACTGAATTTAATATGAGCTTGTTTTTCAATCAACCTTTTTGAAATGTTAACTGTGTTGCATAATCTGTTTGCACATGTTTTTTTTTGTTGATAGGCTGACATATGCCTCATTCTGCATTTCTAATGCTTCACTTATGAAAGTGATTAATGTGTAGAATTATACAGGAAGCTGTGTGAATGTATATTCCTGAAGGGTGAAAATGTGCTTAATGTTGCATAAACATAATGGAGTTGGCAACCTTTCAACACTTCCTTCTGGAGTGTATCATTGAGCTGTATAAAATAATGTGGAGTGCCGCAAAGGCTAAATCAAACCTTTAATAAGGGGTATGGGCCTGTTTAAGCAAAGTGACATTTTACTTAATTTCACTCGTACCAGTTGCAATAACATTCCTTCGATATGTTGTTTGCTTGCCTGACATCTTGATAAATGACCAACTGGCAGGGATGGAAGCCTCACTCTTATAGACATAGATAGTAGGATTGTGGCTAAATTGGCTAAATCTACTGGCTTGGATTTGCTTTTTTCCTTGTTGAGCTTGATAACGAAGATATTGGATAGATAGATGTGCTGTGGTCATTCACAGCGGTTCACATGCACCACGTTTAATAAGGAGGGAAGCGAATGTGGATGTGGCGGTAACTGCGCTGTCTCTCTGCCGATAAGAGTTCATGCACTTGTCTTGGCATTAGAATAGGAGGGGACACCTGCCCGAACTCCTCTCGATCCCCTGCAGGGCCCTTTGATCTGGTTGACAGTTTGACTGCATTAGTGGGAGTGTCGCCCTTAATCCTTGGGCTTCCCACCCTCCTTTTTTGGCCTGAGAAGACGCCTGTCCTGGGAGCATTCAGTGGGCTAAATCTCAATCAAATAACCACACCAATTCTGCACTGAGAGATTTAAGAACCGTTTAAGAGGGGTCACCATTCTGATTGACAGTGGTTCACACAGATAGTGTTTTAGGTCAAAAGTAGAGGATTTTGAAAGGCTTGTGTGTGAAATAAGATCATCAAATAGCCTCACTTAGAGGTTAACTTCTTTTGAAACCTCTGCAAATGTTTTAATCTCACAAAGAATAGTGTTAGAATTAAAGTATTGACTAGTCTTTGAATAAGTGCTATGAGCTATGTTGGTTTAGTGATTTAAGTGCGCTTTCCCATTGATTTTTCCATACATAATGACCAGTCTAATAGGTTGTACCTCAGAGAGCGACATACTCGATGCATTTCTTCACATCTATAATCTTACTATCATTTTCCTGCTCATCTCTTTCAAGCATTGTTATTATTATTTATTTCTTTGCACTGAGAGGAATGCTGGTTCTCCAATCACAACATCACACGGTAGCCACAGGATCATTGCTCACTGGGAGCGTCTCTGTATGTTTACCAAAGTTCAGAGGTTAAGGGTCATGGAGAGAACACACTGGAGCTTGTTTATGAAGCCTGGCTCTCATAGAAGGCAGATGACTTGCATGCACTAACATGTTTATCTCTGCTCTCGTCTTGCCATTGTTTTCCTAAGCGCTAAAGTGTTATCAAGGCCTGAAATAGCAACGCAAAAAGAAAAGAGCCTTTGTTTGGAGTCTGAAGTGTCTGGGTTATGTTCTCAACTCTGGAAATAGTGCAAATAACAGGGTTAGTGAGATTCATCCTATCAACTATCATCTAATTGTTTACTTTACATTGGATATGTTATTTATGGCTGCCACATATGCCTTGTGTTGTTTTACAGAATAGTTCTCAACGAGACAAAAGGCGCCTGGGTTAAAAAGCCCCTTTTTTCCTCCCAATACACTAAAAACCTCCACAGTGGTTTCCTTAGCATCTGTTTGCATTGTATAGTTACAAAGGTTGATATTTTTACTTATTTCTTAAGTTCTAATAGTTATTCATTTAAAATGTTGATTTAAACAAAGTAGTTTACCAGGAACTAGTAATTGAGTAAAAATTTAGTATCTTGGATAAATAGGTTTCAAAAAGAGCAAAAGAGCAACATGCAACAAATTGTTTTCCGTAATGGGGAGGGACATCTTTCAAAAATGGTATTAGGGTAGTCAACTTTCATGTACTTTTTATTATTATTAAACAACTGTATAAAGGAAAGTGTATATTTGGACCTCTAACCACCATTTCTTTTAGGTTTTCTCTATTTTTAATCAGTTTGTGCATTCATTATTTCATGTGCATACTGTGACAAATATGTTTTTATATCTCTAGTTCCCCTATTTCTTTACAGCGTTGTAGCCTTGTGGGTGTGTTAAAAGGGTTTGGGTTAAAGCCCCATACCTGCCTTTTTATTTTCTAGATTTTTAATTGAAACAAACTTATTTTACCATTTAAAAGAAAATACTATTTATGTTGCTTGAATTGTCAGCGGAAATAAATATTGTTTTGCTAATCAAACACTTGACTTCATGGGACCAGAACAAATAAATAAATAAAGGGGCCTTTTTAACACTTTAAAACTGTTAGAGTTTTTTATATGTGGCATAACATTTACTTTTTATATAAACATTTCCCCCCTCTATATTGTATTGCTTGAAGCAACTATGATGGGTTGCAGTTTGCAGTTTATTTTAATTTAGGCTTGCAGCTCATATGGCAGCTGATGCCTTCAGATCTTCGCAAACAAGAAGTGAAATTCAGATGTTATGAATTAGAATGCAGATGTCATCCCGACTGCATCCTCATTAATATCAATCATTTTAACGGCCTCCAACTCATACCGATTGACTAACACAAATGAGCCATCAGACACTCAAATGGCAGAGACAACTCAGGCAGAATTATTAACCAGTTTTCTGTTTGTCATTCCCTATTGATTTTTCTACCTGGTAGTTTATTTCTGGCAGTAAAAATACACCCTCGGAGAGGATTTACAGCTTCTGAAGGCCTTGCCTGCCGGGCTGCCATTATGAACAGATGAAAGCTTGGAGGGAGCTGCAGTCCTGGTGCAGTGTGGGATATTGTTTAAATAGCGTAAAAAAGGGCCCGCTCATTTACACAGCCAGAACACAGGCTGGGAAAAATGATGCTGTTATCCTGCTTGTAGCAGGTGGCGCTGCCTTTAATATCGGTGTAAAACAAAAGCGATTCTCTGCTAGACCTCAACTTTTTTTTTTCCTCTTTAATCTTTAAATGAGAGCATTGACTGCCTGGTGGCCACAAAATCGGAGCGGGGCTTTTTTATGAAGTTTAACCAGAGCAAGACTGCAGGAGTTTTCTACCTTATTTTGTGTTTTTGAGGTGAAGCTGAGGACTGATCCAGTGCTGTCGAAGTGGAGCTCTCTCGCTCTATCTCTCTCCCTTTCGTTCGGTCTATCTTTCGAATTACCTGCTGGGTCCGAGCTCTTTTATGCTCTTGTTGTGACAGGTAGATTTATAAGGCTTGAAATTTGTACAAATCAGTTGTCATTCACTGCGAGCTGTCAATGTGTCAAGCTGTCAGGCCTGCTGTGAGGGGCTGCCTGGGGGAGGGAGGGGGGATACGTGAAGGGGGCAACTGCAGAGAAAAGAAAATGAGTTCAAACAGACCTGAAACGGAGCTCCATTCTTCCTTCTCTGTGCCCCTGCGGAGGCGCCATTGATTTTCCTTGATGTTGAGCAACAGCGTGCCGAAAATGACATGCCTCCTTCACCAATCTAGCTTGCTTGCTTATTGTCTTTTAAATGTCAGGAAATCATTTAGAGGAGAATGCCGGGTCCTTGAGTTCTGCGGGGTCTCATTGGTGAGCCGTGAACGCTTCAGAGCCGCATCCTGTTTGTGTGTTTGAGCGTACGTGTGATAGTGGAGTCATGCTGTCGTGTTGATGGGTCTGACTGTCTCTCTCGTTCAGATGTCCCAGCGTGAGACGTGGGTTCCTCTGTGAGGGCGGCAGAGCCCGGCTATACGGGAGATGGGCGGCTCGAAAGTCTCTGACAGGAAGTCTCTCTCTAGCCCCGCTAGATGACTAAAAGCTCCCCTGCTTTTCTGTCTAATCGTGAACGGGACAGTCACCTGAAATGCGAAACTTCAGATAATTTCCCTTCGGTTTGTTTTCCACTATGCATTTGACAACAGTCGCTTGGCAGATGTTTTTCACGTCAAACTTCAGTCGTGTTCCCCCCCCACGTCAGCTGTAACTTATGAAAGCGTCTCTTTGAGTTCACCTGTGTAACGCGGTGAACCCCGCTGCCCCCAAACATAAACACAGTGTGAAACATTTGTCACGTTCAATATGATTTAATTGTCGGTGGCATGTTTTTGCTACAGATTTACAGTAAGAGGCTCAGATTGGGGTCGGTGTTTTGAAAGCCTTAAATCATACAGGACTCTGTTTGACAGCGCCAAGCGTTTCGCTGAATATTAATACTATAGTGTTCCGCCAAGTAAAATTTGTCCTGTCAACGACAGGATCCTTTACCGTGTATGTTTTTCTGTTGATAGAACAAAATCCACCCGGATGACTCCTCTACTGATTATTGACGTGACAGACACTTTATACTATCTGGCTCCTTTGAAAAAGAGCCCTCCAGACCACCTTTGCTAATGTTGTCTGAGAAAACCGACACAAATGTTCACCGAATTTAGTTTGAGAACCGGCTAATTTGAGCGATGAGGCCTTGATTTCCCCCCGCTCACACGCGCACGCCCAGGTTGGCGAACATCCAGGGTCTACTCCACACACACAGACACATCTGGGTTCTGTTGCTTTTGCTTTAATTAGCCCTATGATATTTTTTCCTTTTTTGTATGTGTGGTTAACTGATCTATCATCGGTGGAAGTGAGTCAAAAAAAGGTGCCGTTCGGGGACAGAGCGGGAAGGTGACACTTGAGCAACAGTCAGTACCAAGAGGTGAAAAATTAATCAAAGATTTCCATATCGCCGTGAGCAGCTGGTCGGCCTGGCCCATGTGCCTTTGAGCGGGAGGTGTCCGCTGAGAGAGGGGCATGACGCAGCCCGAGTTTGTCTTGCAAAAGCGCAGCTGTCCAAAACATGACAGCTACAGCATTAGCGAGGCCATTAAGAGGTGTAGAACATTTCCAGGGAAATGATTTGAAAAATGACAATGCAGGCTCCTGTGCAAAATTAATTACAACAAGCGAGCGCCGCAAATAAGTTAAAATCTGCCAGTGCGGAACATAAAGAGATGGGTTATTTTGTCCCCAACTGCCTCATGTTAGAAATTTGTGGGGAATTTTCACACATTTATCTGTTAAAGATCATTTTATTGACAGTGGTACTGCTAGATGTTTCTCTTTTTGTTTGGGTTTAGTAGTTTCAGGCAATTCAAGCAGTTGTTATGTAGCATTACATTTATTTCCAAACAGACATCAATGGTTTTGATCTCATTGATGTATATGCGGTGACCTTTTTGATCTGAGGAAGTTTACCGCTTTTAAAAGGGTCAGTCTTTATTGTCTGAATGCTTTGGGTTGCAAATACCCCTTGTTTTACGCTGAGCTCGCATTTACTTGTTAATGCTTGTTAATTGTTAAGAACTTCATTTACACATCTTAAGGAAAGTGTGTTGCACTGCAAGGATGTTTTAGATGTTATACATCTTAGAACTCAGTTTGTTTATCCACTCGCTATAGTTGTAGCAGATTGATCATATCACAAATGTGGCGGCCCTGTATCTGATTAGGGAATAGTTCACAAACTTTATTTACTCATACGTATGTAGTTTAAAACCTGTATGTCCGCTGGCTGTCATGCTCTAAAAAGTAGTAGTAGTAGTAGTAGTAGTAGTAGTCCAGTAGTGGTAGTCGATTTTATATTTTTGTAGTCCATTTTATACTTACACTACTGTTACATTTTTTTTTTTTCAAGAATGCAAGGACACATTAATCAATTTCAAATAAATGCTGTTTTTTTAACTTCCTGTTCATTAAATAACACTGAAAAAAAGTATCCCGGATTCACAAAAATACTAAGCAGGACAATTATTTTCAACATTGATAAAAATAAATGTTTCTTGAACAGGAATTCAGCGGATTAGAATGATTTCCGAAGGATCATGTGACTGGCGTAATAATGCTGAAAATTCAGCGTTGCCATCTTATGAATAAATTAAATAATACAAATATATGTTCAAATTGAAAACAGTTATTTAAAATTGTAAAATTTCATAATATTACTGTTTTCACAGTATTTTTGATCATATAGTTTGTGTATTGTATTTGTGGGTATATTTTATAATTTGTATATAAAATGTTTATCTGATCGTTGCTGTAGTTGATGCTTTGAATGTTCAGTGAAAGATTAAAATGCAGAATATGATCCGGGTGCTGCTATTTTGTTGTCTCGTGTGTTTGTGAGTGTGCGCAAATTAATGCAGACTAAAATATGTGGTTATTTAAAAGGGGAAAAACCTGCTGAATGTGAAGTGTTGGGCCATTAAAGTCAGACACCCAGTCTGTGGTAAGTTCTTTAATGGACAGAGAAACAGTCCGATGACAGACAAGCACTTTAATGAGGTGATATACGAATACATCAAAATGTCTGCAGTAGGACCATTTGTTGCTCAGTAATTCCTTTAAGTGAGTAAAAGCCAAAGCAAAAACCAGGCAAGATGGTGTAATCGCATTGTTTGTTTCCATCGCACCCTCTGCGAGTTTTGTTTCTTTGGGAACCAGCATCTGCTGTTGATGGGAAATTTATTTGCAAGGCCCCCTTGTAAATCAGCCATGTAAAACAAAACCTGAACACACCAACTAATTAGAATCAAAGGGGTTGAAATCCATAATGGTTTGCCTTCACTCAAAATGGTAACTTTAATTGGTCGTAAATAAACTCTTGCTGTTTTTGTGTGAGTTGTAAACAGCTGAATGCTTCAATTAAGCAGAAATCCAGCGCTGATGTGATAGGAGCAGGGTGAAGGAGAGGCACTGACATATGGAGATGATCTGCGCTCTGCCGTTCGCAGTCAAAGCCGCCTTTTGCGGTGTGCGTGAGAAGGGGAGATAAAACATTTTTGCCAGTGTAATGTTATAGTGACTCATAAATAAATGGTTACCCCTTCGGTACTAAAAGTTTTCATTAAAGTGGCCTGAGTTTCGTTATTGACACTGTGGGTTGCCTACGCAGCCAGAACGAGCTAAAATTTATCAGAGTGCTTTTCTGCACCTAATAAATCATCTAAACAGGGGAGCCATATGGCAGATAAGACCTTGAGAATGGGGGCTTCAGCCGAGGAAGAGTCAAGTCGCCTGAAATCGGAGCGCTGTTTTCTCTCTCTCCTCTTTCCTCGGAATATCTCTCGCTTATTTTACACGCCATTTTCTTGTTCACCTTATCACCCCTTTGTCACTTGTTTTTCTACTTTTTGGGCGGGGGGAGAGAGGCAAGAGCGCTGTGAGCGAGGGAGTGGGCAGAGATAAGGCGGAGAGAGAGGGAGCGAGGGAAAGAGTGAGAAAGAGAGGGTCCAGGGAGGTGCTCTGACTGATGGGGAGGGATGATGTATGTAGCGGCTGTGTCCCCGCTCTCCTCTGGCCCTTTGTCATTAATCATGGCCATTAGCTTCTCTCTCAACTGCCTTGTCTGCAGCGGCCTATCAAAAGCCTTGCTTTTCTCTCTCACAGCCCACACTAGCAAAGGCCTCACACTTTTGCCTTTCTGTCAGGGGCTTTTTTTCTTCTCTTACTGTGCCTCAGACATTAATTCGAATGTAGAAATAGATTCAGACTGATAATAAAGCAGGGTGTCTCCATCCAAAGTGGAAGAGCTGCAAAAAGGTGGGAATCAATCATCGCAGTTGGTCTCACCTGATTTTCATTAGCTTGCTTACTTAGTAGTCCTAGATACATATTTTAAGCATACGTACTGTAGTGTTGTTTGCTAAATTATGTGTTTGTCAATTCTCGAAAACTCATACATTGCTGTGCATAAAATATTAGATGTACATACATGTTATCAGCTTTTATTTGTTTATCTTTAAAAAGTTATTTAACACTGTTAAATTAAATATTTAGCAAATCTCAAAATGAATATAAATTTTGAATACTATACATTATAATGTTGTGATGCCTAAATTCACTTAATAATTTAAATTAATTGATTCTAAATGTTTGTGGTATATATTTATATATTTTTTGACAAAATAGTGACATTTTAATATTGACTGTTTATTGGTAATTGGTCATAATGTGAACATAATCATTAGCTTGTCTGTATCAGGGTTATTGTTAATGAAAATTCAAACTAAAACCATAAACAAACATGTACACAAATGTAAAAATAAAATGAAAAGACTAAATAAACTTCTATACATTTTATAAAAAAATGTAATCTAATAAATACAAATTTATAAAAACTAGACATACCGGTAGTTAAAAAAACCTAATAAAAATGGCAAAAACAGACAACAAAATTACTAAAACTTTAAATTTAAAGCGAAAACAAAATAAAAAATAAAATCTATTTCAAAATATTAACAAAAATTATAGTAGTACATCAATGTTATAAAAATAACTGCATTGGCCAATGGATGGTATTGCTTGGCCATTCAGAAAAAAATATTTATGTTCCACCATAGAGTTAAGACAATCTCATTTTATTTTATGGGATACAGTGAACTACAGCTTAGAGAATGGGCCGTACACAATACCGACTTCAGTAGGGATAGATATGTGCCCCAGATTGTTCCCATTGTCTGCACTAATGAGAATAAACAACAGGCCAGCGGAGTGACCATCAGATGTAATAGAGATATATAGCACGCTGCTCCCCGAGAGCCTCTCTTTTGGCCTCCCAAACTGAGACTGACAGATATACTAAAGCTCCATCAGCCCCGGTCCCACTGCCACCTACTTTACCACACCTGACCACCTCTTTCACCATAATATTCCTTCGCAGGGAAATTATAACTGGCCGTGAGTCACCATCATTATCAAGACATGGGGCTTTTCAAACGCGAGCTGAGCCGTATTGATTTGTGCACGGCTGCAGAAATGCCTCTCTATTTGGGGTGGGTGGGGGGTGTTTTATTTACCTCACACTCACTGTAATAGACAGAAAATAGATACAGAATCAGATATTACACTTCAGTTTTAAATCTTGATTATATTTTATTATTGAAAGAACTACATAAATGCTGCTTGAATACATGGATGTTTCTGTTGGTGGGTTTACTGTCATATTTTCCTCAAGTTCATTAAATTCCTTTATTATATTTAGTTTTTTTTACTCCAAAATTGCTGCAAAAACTGATTTTAGTAATTGGAAAAGTCTTTGTTCAGCAAAAGCTCAGGTAGCAGTTCATTTACAACAAAGCTATGTTGTATTTTATCACCGTCCGCAGAGTGAGGCGTCTGTCCCCGAGGGTTTATAAAGGCCAGATCAGCACTCGTACTCGGCATGCATAAAGTGGCTCTTGTTAGGGTACATGCATGAAGATGACTGATTTTGACAACGCAATCTACATTTTTGTAAAAAACAATCTGTACCAGCCTCACCGATTTGGGCCGGATTAAGCTGTTTGTCTCCGTCAACAGATAACCGTTGCAATCTATCCCCGCTCTGAGTTTTCCAATATCGCATCCCTCTGTCCTGCCCAGGGGACTGGGAATTGATCGGGAATATAGAGAGCAAAATTGCCGCTTCAACTTCATAGAGACCCACAATTACTGAATCATGCAGATGTCAGTAATTCCATAAAACTGATATGGGGTAATGAAAACATCTGACTGCTAGACGGCGCCTGGATTTATGGCTGCATTAGCGGAAAGAGGCTGAGATGACAGTTTTGTAGCATTGCTCCTGTTGTTTCACACTCATAAAGGGCCAGATCAATTAGCGTCTGCAGGCCGACGCAGCCGCTCTGACAATGCTTTTATAGCGGCATGAAAAATGCATGTGTTTCAGAGGGAGATTTTGGAGCCATTAGGCGTCCACATATATGATTTCATGCGAGTGTACATTTACCATGATATATCGCACGAGCGTCATGTTGCTCCATATCAGCAGTAAAACATGGCCTTTCTCATAGTGCCATAATAAAACTGTTCAGACAGCCCATAATGTTTGTCCTCAACTTTTGAACATTAAAATGACCAAAGATTGATCGCCTTTTAGATCCGCGCATATTGAAAGAGCAAGTCGGTGAAACGAACGCCATTAGCGGGCTAAGGAAGTATTGTTACAAGTTAGCCTTATATCTTCTTTATCAAAAAAAGTCATTTCCTGCTAATAGGGTTTGAGCATGACATTATCTGTAAGGAATATGTTATGAGTGGATATTTAGTCTTTGAGATGTGGATACGGTGAGCCGCACACCCTTATTTGAGTGATTTATGTGAAGAGACGGAGTACTCTTTTAATATTAATCCTCAAGTAGTGAAATGATCTCATTGTGTCTCCTCACCCTTCTATTTTCCCTTGAGTCATTACTGTCATAGCTATCGTCTCCCTTCTTCCTTAAGCCATACGTCTAATTCTAATTAAACAGGCATTATGTCGGCCGCCCCCACCCCCTCCGATGTTATCGGGCCTCTTATTACAGTAATAAGTGTGAGTAGAGTCTCACACTGCCTTCTCATACATGGTCACTGGCAGAATGAGTGGGATTTGCATAACCTGTTAAGGAGATGCGTTCGGCCCAGCCTGATTGAATTTCACCTCAGCGTGCTGTTAATTAATAATGCTGTGGATGTGACAGGCCTTTATCATGTGCTGCGAATTGGTGATGATGTCTGTGTTAGCGGGGACTCAGGCGGGCGCTGGCATTATGCCGCCAATGGGCCGTGCTCTAATGAAGTAGTCACTGGGAGAGACTCGCTCCATGAACAAATCATTACTGGACAGCCCCGCGATCCTGCCGAAGTGGGGTGAAGGAATGGCTACCGGTGATCTTAGAATTAGTAATGCAGCCATGTGGTATATACTACGGTACAAAAGTGTCAAGCGATGGAGATTCTGGCATAATAATTTTTTTTAACCACAGCATATGGATATTAGCGGGCAGGACTGTTTCACGTTATTTACACGTGAGAGCAATAAAGGAACATTGAAGAATTTGAAAGTACAGAACACAATGTGCCAAACAAGTCAAGATGATAATTGTTGTTTTTATTTATTTATAAGATGACAAAGTTCATCAGGGCTGTTTGTTTGGCTCAAATCAAGTTAATATAAGCAATGTCACAAATCTGTGTGTTAATATACACTTAAACTAATGTGTTGTCACAGATGTGTGTATATCAGCATCATATGTAACCAATCAGAATTAAGATCTGTTCTATCCTTTTCATAATATTAGTTTAGCTGTTTTAATGTTGTTGTTTTTTTAACATGTAGGTTATATTATGTGAGACCTATTATTCATTTCTTATAAATAATAATTTATTCAGGTTTGTGGACAGTATTCAAGTGCAAAGAGAAAATAATCAAACGAGATTCATTTCAAATAATTTGTTTATTTGTTACAAATTGTTAAGCTGTGTGTGTGTGTGTTTGTGTAAAAATGCAAACAAAAATTCAACCCCTAGCCTAGAGGCTGTAATATTTTACAAATGCAAGCTTTTCTGAAAACTTTATTTATTTTATTTAATCTATCTAATTTTAGTGGCATAATAAAACTGTTAATGTCAATGCATGATGTGCTGTTTTTAAGCCATTTATTAGTATGGTAGGGTACAACATTAAAACACAATTTAACCTTTGGAAACTCTGACAACTCTTAATTAGCTTTAGCTGTGACGCACATACATTTAGCCCATGCATGGGCTAAAGTTGGGTAGCAAATATGGCCAAGTCAAAAGAGCACTCACAAAAGCTATATAGAGAAGTAGTAGTGTCATTCCATCAGAATGGCTACAGCTACAATAACATTTCCTAGACACTAAAAGTTCCTGGAGACGCAGCTGGCTTAAAATCACAGTGAACCAACCAGGGAGTTGACAAAAAGCACAATATCATCAAGGGGGAATAAGATGTTTGATCCGAGCTGCTAAGAAAAACTCAATTTAGTGCCAAATACATACAAGATAAAATGATGATAAAAGGAGGAAAAAACATTTCAATGCAGACTATAAAAAGAAGACTAAACAAGCATGGCCTTCATATTCGGACACCTTGCCAAACTTGTGGATTTGTCTTGTGGATCTTTAGAAGCATTGTTGGCGATTATAAAAACTAAAGGGTTCCAAACAAAATTTGAACTTTGTATACAAATGTTTAGAGGCAATTCAATTTTTTTCATCAACTTTATGTTCTCATGATCACTCAAATGTGTATTAAACTTTTTGTAAGAGTCTGATGCCTTAGTTGAAGAGTTTTTCACTTCACTGTTTTCAAAATTTTGTTCACGGCAGCAGAATGTCTTTCAAGTCACATGCAAAGCACAAATAAATGTTCGATTTGGGTTTGAATTAGAATTTTTGCTGCTTTGATCAAGGTTACCTCTGAAGCAAAAAATATGTATGCAAAACATCATCCTCTTCTTTTAATGTCCTAGCTAGCTCCATATGCCTGGGAATGTGTGTATGGGGGCACTGCCAGCTGCCGTTGCTTAATATTCCACTTCTCTCTGCCGTCCCTGTCCTCTTGGCCTCTCCCAGTTTTACAGCCAAATTAGGGACCTGTAATTGGCAATTATGTTGATTCTTTTATGATATGAACTCAATACTGAACTGGACTGAAAAAGCATATTTTATGCTGGCCACAGATGGTTTGAAACATTTAAAGCTGTAATGACACAGCAGTCAGCCAAGTGTTAGAATATAGACAAATCCACACTTGGCACAGAGGTTAAAAAGATGACATGTCTCTTTTAGAGGGTGGATGTAAGTGTCTTCGACCAGCTATTTTGAGGAAAGTTGTTAGTTCACCCATAAGTTAAAATTGTCATCATTTACGGTATTCACAAACAGTTCATTCTAAACACCTTGTTTTAACTTGCCCTTTATGGTGCTTTTTTTAAATGCTGCTTTTGCTTCCTTTTTAAAGCTTGAATGATTCAGTCTCATTCACTGTAATTTAACGAAGAGAGACCAGGACATTCTTCAGTTTTTCTCTTTTTGTGTTCCATAGAAGAAATAACATAAGGATTTTAAAAGACACGAGTGTTAGTAAATGATGATAGAATGACAGAATGTTTATTTTTGGGTGAACTATTGCTTTAACAGTAGTTACTAAGGGACCTCCTTATATCTGGTCCCCGATTTCCTCTGTAGGCCACGATGTTTACCCTAAATGACCTCAGATTTTTAACACCGTATTATACTGACAATTGTTGTGTTACTAATGAGGCCCCACAGTTCAGTTGTGTGGAAATGACCTACGTTAAGACCTTCTCGTCGGGCAAATTTCTGTGGGATTAGATACTTTTAGTGCATATTGGTTTTGTTTTAGGTCCAAACCACCTTGTGGAACCTACTTAGATGTTTGTGAATGGAAACCATCTCACTGCAGCTGGTCCAGGATTAGATACTGCAGTTCGAGTACTCCTGGAGCCAAAGTTAATAATATTAAATAAGTTATTGCTGCTGTTTTAGCAGCAGATTGCATTGTTGCCAAAAGCAATTACCACAGCAAAAACAACCTAACTATGTGTAAATGACCAGAGCTGCTCTGTGAATATCATATTGCAACGGATAAATTATTTAACCCTCCACCAGACGTATACAGATGAAAAATGACACGTGTAAGTGTTCTACTGTTAGTGGAATTAGAATTAAATTCCAAAAAACATAGAAATCAGAAATCCTGTGTTCATGCTCGATAAATTACATAAATATTTCCGACTCTGCAGTCTTCACGCTGCCACCTTATTCACTCAAATTAGTCCCAACTTAAATAAATGGAAATGCAATGGGTGTTTTATAAAAGCAGCTTTTTATTTATTTAAAAAAAGAAAAAAGAAAACAAACTAAAGCAGGCACTTTAGGATATAGTGATAACAATGCACATCTCCTAGCGTCAGGGCATGCTAACTGCTTAGAGAAACTTATGTCCAAATATAAGGCACCATTACAGTGTTTTATAGCTTGTTTGCTGACATTTTGTAGCGTATTCAAAGGTAATGTTGGATTCCTCCGGCTTTAAATTGGTTCTACTAAATCAGGTGCACCCTGCATAGAGGACACCGGAGGCTCCTCTACATCTTTAATGTTGCATACCATTCCGGAGCTGAGGATGCCTGAATGCTCTTAATCTTGACTGAAATGGAGGAAACGTCGTGGCGCAATAGCGCTGTCTTCATTTGAGGGTAACTTATGGAAGTAATATATTCCAGCATGCACCAGATCATCTGTGACGATGTAAACATACTCAAGGGGATGGACGGGTACACAAAGATATTTGCTTGCGTTTTCTCAGGGATATAGTTGTTTCCTCTGCAGCTGTTTGCGTTTAATACTTGTCATATTTGTTTTAGGTGAATTACAGAGTGCGATTTGTGTTCTTACAAATTTACCTCGGGCCTCGAAGCAGAGAGGAAAAAACATTGTGGCCGTCTTCCAGTTTGTTGCTTCAGCTGATACAATTAAGAAAGCGCTAGGACTCGCTCGGCTATTGTAGACGTTTTGAGAGTAAGAGTAAGTTAATATGCAGGGATCAAGGGAAATGTTGTCTCCTTTAATACTCTGGTATTATATTGAATTCAAATTGCGGTAATGGTCCTCCCCGTGTGCAATTTGTCTAAATGAGCACGAGTCATTATTCCAAAACCCCAAGCTCTCTTTAAGCTTTTTTCACCATTATTGGTCAGATATCTCTTTAAACACAACAAATAGGTGGCCCGTGACAGAAATAAGGTGTAAGCATTCAATACCGCTTTTTTTCGCTCTTTCCTCTCCCCCGATCCCTTTCTCTCAGCAATACAAAGCCATGCATAATGTGCAGTCTGATAAGTGTTGTGGAGCACGCCAGCCCCCCGTCCTATACATCACGGTGGCGAGCTCAGCTGTGCCGTGAGAGAAGTGAACTCTGGGATTGGGCTGGCTGAAGTTGATTAATCGGTCGGTGCGGGTGAGAGACTCCAGGGCCAAGCAGTAGGTCCATCCTCGTGGCATGTGATGTTGATTGGCTTTGTCCTGCGCGGCCGCGCTGGAGGAGCGGACATTAAGATTAAGTGATGCTGTCGTGTCGGCGAGTGCTGCACTGCATCATTCGGAGGGAGAGACAGCTGCGGTGCTTAATCCTTCATCGCCAGGGGAGGCCTGCCAACCCGGAGATATACAGCCAAAGATAACCCTCCATAACTTCTGCTAAAGATCAGGAAACTTTGAATTCACATCCATCTGCTCCACAAGCTCCCCTTTAAAAATGAGCAATCGCTCCTCTGCAAAATGGAAAAGATGGAGAGGGATGGTGGTATTAATCGGGAAACAGTTGGGGACAGTGTGTGTGTGTGTGCAGTGCATGAATAACCTTTACTGCTAATAGCCTTCATTGCGCTCTCTAAACTGTGGCTGTTTTCCCATGTTTAAATGCCACAAGTGCATCCGAGCACATTCGCTACCGATACACGGCAATGGTTCGATGTATGGGATGGCACCATTGAAATCAGCTTTTGTTTCTTGCATGTAATTACATTGATACACCCATTAAGATGCAGTCCATTTGCTTCCACCTCTGACCCAAAGTGCTACAAATACATGCCGCATTTTCCAAAGTCACCATATATGTCAATATGACTGCGGTGACACTGAGCTTTTCTTCCACGAGCGTAACGTTATTGGCTCGCGGGCCTACCTGATTAGTTTTAGTCATCTTCGCTTTTTGCCAGCCGCATAATCGTTAACTCTACGTGTGCCAATCGAGCGGCTTGTCCCGCCAGCGCCTGCACATTGTTCCAGTGAAATGGATGGTATTTATTTTACAGTGGCTAGAGGAAGAGAGAGGGTCGTATATGAGAAAATAAATCTAGTGTGGAGCTTGAGCTGAATGATTATTTTCTATGCAGCGATGGGTGGCGTCAGCATGTTTCAGACTGCTGGCCTTTGCATGTTTGCAGCTGGCTTGATGCAGCTGTCAGCCAGTGATTGATGAGTATCATCATTTAAAGTGTAAAAGAAAACGTCTCTGTGAAGGCAGACATGATGAACTGCCGCCTGCTGGCTCTCACAGACACGCTCAACCTTTTCTTCCCTCCCCTTTCGCTCTCTCGCCAAGCCTTTCCTGTCTGTCTCTCTCTCTCTCTTTTTAGCTGTCTCTCTTTCTCATGCTTTTTATCTTATTCTTTGGCATGAATAGTGTATACTTTTGGTGTCTTATTACTTTTATATAAAACAAATTGTGGATTTTTTTGTGAGACATGCTATACAAGCTATTACCTAACATCAAATTAACCTAGAATATGATTGGCTGAATTAACCCACTTCAAAATGGTGACTTTTGGTTTTCCCACCTCAGAGGTCTTGACTGTATCCAAGCAAAGTTATAAAGTCTAAAGTGTAATAATTTTGACAATCTGTCGATTGAATCAGTTTTTTAGTTTTCTAGAAACCATCTATCCATCATTAACAGTTATACCAGCTAATTTCATATTTATTTTGACCTCCTAAAGTTGACGATTAACATTTTTCACCTCCTTTTGATGTAAATGAAAAAAAAAAAGATTTACATTTTTAATTATATCAAGCCTTATTTTGTACTACCACTATCTATCTATCTTTTTCACTGTCCTTACCAGAATGAGGAAGATGACAACAGAAGCGGGGCATTCGTAGCCCTCTCAGGGCTTTCTCTTTGATAGTTGTCAGATCATATGAAACGTCAAAATTCACGCAGCCTGTGCAAGGGGATATATTTAGTGTCAGCCACTGCATACCTACATAGCACCTCTGACAGTGACATATTACTTGTGCTGTCTCCTGCAATCTGATATCTTTAAATTTGCCACCTTGTTAAGTTTTGATTAATGCGATTCCATTTCGGCAGAGTAATTGGCTGGGCCTGTTGGTAGAAAATACCCGGGCTCTCGGCGGAACAAACGCCGGGACATGCTAATGAGGGAATGAGCCTGTTATATTGATGACACCGAGTGACAGTTATTAATGATTGTTATGATAAACAGACGAGTGCAAATCAGGATGAGTCTGGCAAAAGTGACAGTTTAAAAATAACCAGCATTGGAAAGTACTAACGAAGTAATATACTGTTAGGAAAACAATCATGCAGGTTGTCAAAGGAAGAAGTGTAATTACTAGGCAACACGGGCTGCCAGGGAGGACTAGGACCTGCACTGTAATGAATCAAGAGGAATATGTTGTGACAGTGTTAGCAGATTGATATGCTCTATTAATTGGATCTTTTCTTTTGCTTCAACCATAAAGGACGCTACATCATGAATGGCGCTGCGTTTGATGCCTCTAAACATCCCAAAGGAACCGGAATTACAACCGAACCGGTTTTGTTTTGTAACAATTGGTCCCGTAGGAACTCCAACTAAAAGCAATGTTTTTTTTGTATTTTTTTTGTATTTTTAACAATTGCCGCTTTATTGTACATTAAGAGCACGATGTCAACAACACAGATGGAGTATGTGGGTTGGATGACGTTGGGAGGGGAAATGTTAGTTTAGCTGTGGCACATTGTTCGCTGTGACTTATTTGTTGTAGTGCTATGAAACCTTTTTGTGTTGTCTTGAAAGTTGTTTAAAAATCTCATTTGTTAGATCTACCTTAGATCGCTCAGAATCATATAACACACCTAGCAGTAATTACGTGCTCGCTATGGCTGTGTTTGCATGTGTTTTTTCTCTATGGATGTTCATGAGTGTGTTGTTGGGTTAAGCATGCGCTGCCTGGAGAGGTGGGAAAAGGTGCATGTTTGGTCTGTTATCGTGCAAACTTTGCATGACAGGGGGATAGCAGTGGGGAATGACTGTCATGAAGTGGCTTCTTCTGGAATGGATGATCAGATGACTCCGCTGACCTGTGTGTGAACTTTGTCTGTAGTTGATTTAGGAGCCTGAGAGATCAAAGCATTGGCCGGACCTTTGCCAAGAGGATGACGCAGCATTGGGCTGTCAACAAAAGCAGTCAGAATGAGCACTTTTGGACTGGCACCACCCCTGCTGCTCACAACAACACCACGTTCTGCCTATTATTCACTTCTGTTAGTGTTTTTTAATTTCACTTTTTCAGCCAAAGCTGATTTAAAGTTATAGTTCACCAAAAGATTTTTGTTGTTCACATGCCAACCTATCCGAATGCTGTTATTTTTTTGCTAACATCTATTTTAAGATTATTTAAATCAACTTTCTGTGTTTGTGTTGGGTTTAGAATAACAAGAGGGTGAGCAAATAATTACACATTTATCCATTAATGTCAAAACGACATGTGTACTAAAAAAAAAAAAGACAGTAATACAATTATTTTTCATTTTGATTTGACTTTTTTTTTATGCAAGTATAAAAGTTGCATTTAAAAGTGCCCACAATATGCTTTCCTTTAACTTCCAGAAGTCATTCGTAGTCCTTTATTTGACTTCTACCTAATCTAGGGCCCATGAACTTTTAAGGCATCATTACTGAAAGGCCTTAATGACACCGAAGAGTAATTTGTAAAGGAACAGCATTAATCTCTTCTCAATTCAGACACTCCTGCTACACTTTTAAGGTTGATTACCTATAAAAATAGATCAGAATGGACTCATAAATCACACGATTATTACAGTGTCACAAATTATAGTGATTAAACTGACTCCTATCTCTGCTTTTAAGTTTAGTGGCCTGGAAACGCACAAATGTATGTTAAATATGGAGTCATTGATCTCACTCTCATTCACAGGTGTGCTATGATTTCGACAACGGAAATCATCTGTGTAAATTTAAAACACTATTTCAAATGACTATCAGACTGTAGGAGTTCATCATTCAAACTCATCAGCAATTTATATACACAATCACAAAGTATCTCTCTGGTCTTATAATGAATATTCAGTGTTTTGTTTATGGAATATAACGGTACTGTATCGGTTTGGCTATATTTCATGTTCATTTCTCCTATTTATTGTTTTGATTACCATCTTCTAACACTCACTTAAAGTTAACTTTCAAAATATGAATAATTTAATAACACCGTTAAATGTAATCATTAGCAAATCTCAAAATAAATATACTTTATATATTATGAAGTTGTGATGCATAAATTCTAGCATTTAAATTGATTTGAGTTTTTAGTGTTTTATTTTCAATTTATTCAGTATAAAGTTACTGCCATTTATCTGTTGATTGGCTGAAACTAATTAAAATAATTATCGGCTTGTCGGGATTGGGCAGAATTTTAATTTTGGTGTATCTCTACTAGTCTTCAGCATGTTTTCTAAAAAAATATTTTGAAATACTACAAAATAAATCAAATCAAAGCTAATTTCATATTTCATGATGAATTGCATAATTTCATATTGAATTATAATTAATATACAAATATTCACATGCTTTATATAATCTTAAAGACACTAAAGAGATTTGCCTAGGCTAAACTGGTTTATTGTTTTTGGGCATCTGAGAGAAAATCATCATGGTGGAAGTGCTGACAGTATGCAATACAATCTAATAAATTTGGCCCATTTCTATCCGGAGAAAGAGATATTTCATCATCCTGTGATTTTTCTCTCATCTGGGTCGAACAGTTTACAACTCACATTTTATTATTTGAGTTTTTCAGCTCCCCCCCTCCCTCCCCCTCTTCACTGATGACAGGTGCATAATAATTTTTCTCCGGCAGAACAATTGAGCTGACAGCAGTTTAAAAAACTTGGACAGGACAAAAGGACAAACAGTTTTCCAAGTGAGACGCCCAGCCAACATTACTGCAGACTTTTTATTAGGAAGTGCGAAGCCCTGGTTTTCATCATCCTTTGGAGCATCGGGGTGATTGCCCCCAAATGCTCCTTGAGCGGCCCTTCTCTTTTGATAAATGTTCTTTGTAAGTGCTCCTTTTTTTCTTCCCAAATCAGCATCCAAGAGGTTCAAACTGAAACTAAAGCATTTTAGCACAATTATCTCGAGCTGGAGGTGGATCGCATATACTTGCTCACACACGCCACCGTACGAGTATGTTTTAGTACCGGCGCTGGCCAGAATCCATGGTGCATGTGATTGTTTGCACCCTGGCACCTCTGCAAGGTCCTTTGCCTTGTTTTTCTGCTTTGAATTTTGCTATGATTCCAGGCCATCTGAAGCCTATCTGCTGGTGTCATTGTAGCCGCCCCATTCTTCTCCTCCTAGCGGCCCTTATAAAGACAAAGGCTTTCTGCTTGGTGGCTGTCAGACCTGCTCCAGCTCAGGCCCGTTGATGTGTGGAACAGCACTGGCCTGATGTCTAAACTCACTTACAATTAATGTGAAGCCAAGCTAATTCGAGAGCCGGGAGTGCTGGGAAGAAAGACACTTTGACGGTTCCAACTGGAGCCCGATTTGTTTTTCCTCCCATCATAGGTGTTGTTGATTTATGTCCAGCTCAATCCTGCTTAGATCATAAAAATGAATCAAGATAAATGTGGATAAGAAAGGGCGTAATGAATTTGACATTTACAGAAATTAATTCAACAAAAAAGATGTCTGAAATTAAAAATGTAATGCATGTCAGAGTGAATCAGCCCACATGCGTATGTGATCTCCAGCTGGTGAAGCTTTTAATAAGCTTACATATCCAATGCCGAACACCTGTTTCTAATTCATGCTTTTATGTTCTGGGAACAGATTACCAGCGTTATGAGAATGAAGCAACGGTTTCATCCATATGTAGTGTAAAAGTGGTCATTTTGATGTCCCGGATAAAAGGGGCACAATGTGTAAAGGCAGCCCCCGTTACATCCTCGCCAGGCCTGCGCTGCCCTGTTCTGCACTGACTCCTGCTGGGAGATGTGGGGCACGTATTGGCCCTGAGTTCACCCAGCTGTTCTTTGTCACTCCTCACACACCTCCGCACTCTTCCCCAGATCGGTGCTTTGCTAGGGTGCGTCTCCTCTTTCCTGTCGGGTGACGGCTTACTGGAGTCGGTTTGTAGAGTGGGATCTTGCAGCTCCAACTGGAGCATGTGTAACTATGCCACTTTAGTGCCAGTTGTCAGTACAGCATTAGAAACTTGGTCAGCTATTTTTCTGATTGGACTGGATCATTATGGCACGCCATCACACATCTTACACAGTCTTAATTGAGTGTGATGTGATAAAGTGTTAAGCGATAAATCATGTCTCTTCCATGGTAATCTGATTATTTGTCCTAATTAGCCTTGATTGTCGACATTGCTGTGTGTCAAAACATTTTTAATAATGCTTTGTTTGAATATTTGACGTGTCCTACTGGGTATCTCCACCCACAGATAAATCTCATCAAAACGCCAACCAAAAAATAAAATATATGTTCTAAATGGATCTTATTGACTTTGTGAAGACAAAACATGAACCTATTTGAAGCACAAAACTGTACGATATATTGAAATGATCAAAACATTGAGATTGAGGACACGCAACAGGAACAATTGACAATGTAAGGTCACAAGCCTTGCACTGTAAGTTGATTTATCTGCGTTCTAATATATCTGGTCATGGTTTTTAGGTCGGGTAGAATCTGCGATCTCTGACCCAGTTCGTTTGTTGGCTTGCATGGCTGCATTACGCTGTATTTTCACCAACTGGCAACAGGGGTGTCGAAATACTAGTGGGTAAATTGGCAGTGGGTGGGATCACAATGAACAAAACAAAAACAGACATTCCGAAACGGAACCCAATTTCAAAGTTGAATATCTGGCTGTAGCATTGTTTTTCAGAGAAACAAGTGTATACAACTTACCGTGTTTCCTAAATATCTGCAAACACATTATGGTATTTTTATGTTTTAGTACAGCCCAACCCGTGATCCCGTGGTTCACTACATTGACCAACAGAAAGCTGCTTGCATTGAAAGTGATCACACCTTTAGTTTCTGTTTCAATAGTAATGGTAGTAGTATTATTGGCTACTATTAGTATATCTTAAATTGATGAAGTTTCAGCATTTAAGCCAGGCTGATATGGTTAGTTGGACTCCCAGTCTGGCCTAATATATTTAGGCTGTTCTGATTTGGTTGTATTAGAGGGGTTTTGAGCACTCTAAAAATGACGGCTAACCAGCTAAACACCAGCTTGTCCAGGCTGGGAGACTTTCTTTTCAGCTGTGGCTTTTACATTTTGTACCTCACTTCTTAACCTTTAGCATTTCACAATATACTTAAGCTCTCGTTCTGAAATCCAGCTCAAAGGTCCAGTTTTCTACAGGCAGGACTTCCAGTCCTGTGTTCTGGAGCTGTGATCTTGTGTGATTAAGCCCATCATTGCCTTCTATCAACACACGTAGACCGACAAGGAGCTCTGTTGCTGTCTCAAGACTGACTCTCAGCCTTTTTTCTCTTAAGGTCTAACATTTACACGAAGAGACGGTTGAGTAAGTACACACTGAACTTCAAACCCACCATAATTGTGTTTCATGTGGGATGAAACTTGTGAATTGGACGTGGATTGCAAGAGAACAACAGAGCTGATTAGCAGTCGTTAGCTTTGCTTGCTGGAGCGTTTTGACACCTGTCTCCCAGTCTTTCTCTCTACATGCAGGAGCTAATCCCTCTATATTGCTGGTCACATGGCTGAAAGACTGCAGGGGAGACAACAGAGAGAGAAAGAGCGCTTTACGCAACCTACATGACAAACGTCTAGGAAAGAGGGTCAGCGGATGGATCAGAACTGATGGGCCACTGGAACGCTAATGATCACTGATGTGTCATCTACTGTCAAATGCTAGGTGACTACAGAAGGCGCCACGTTTAGACATGAAACATTTCTTGCCTTGGCATTTGTTCTCCCTCCGTCCCATCATTACCTGTAAATCCCACTCACCGACGGCTCCGAGGTTGACTTCTCGAAGTGCGTGGTCACATGAAACCAAGGAGGTTCGAGCAGGGGGGGCCTGCCGCATGCTTTCATGTAGGCGGTCTTCCATCTCGGTGTAAGATGCAGTACGTGGCAAACCATCTGGTTGCCTCTTGTTTACAGTACACAGTGTCAGCTCAGGCTTATTAATCATGCTTACACAAATGTCTTAATTACTCCCTATGTAGCTGCTCTGTCTCCAACCCAGAAGTTGACCTTTCTCTCCCTGTTTCTTTAAACCATTAATCATACACAATCAACGCCAGCCGAGCCAAGGAGACGACTGCACTCATTCCCAGGCAAATAGAGGCACCGTACAGCAGCCCAGGCCTGTGCCAGAGTCCATATCTTTATTAATGACTCCCTTCCTGGGCCAGTCACACGCACATGTGCGCAAAAAAAACAAAAACATTTTTTTAAAGTGAACCCAAATAGGACGGTCACCCTATGTGCTATTGAATCTGGATGTGAGGGGGAAGAAGTGAAATAATGATTAGGATTTGAATATTTGTTGAATACATTTTAATTTCATTGTTTAATTTCATTAATTGTTGTATAGCTTAAAATAATGAAATGAAATAAAAATGTAGTTTTATTAAAATTGTCATATGGCTTGTGTGTTCCATAGGAAAAATAACACGAGTTTCAGACAACATGAGTGATTAAATAACATGTATATAGAAACTTTATTTATAAAGCATTTAAAACCACCGAAGCGGACCAAAGTGCTGTACAGAAAAATAAATAAATTACATAAAATAAATACTAAAACAAATAAAAAAACATAAAACATAAGAAAAATAGCCATACCATAGAAACAATAAAATAAATAAACAAAATGTATGTGTATGTATTTATCTATATCTATATGTGTGTGGGTATATCATTCTTTTTTAATAAACATTTAATATCTAATTTTTTAAATAGATTTTTCCATTTTAATTCTTATTTTTATTACATTTCTAATCATCATTTTATGAATTTATATTTATTTACGAATACATTTTACACACAGATTGCTATTGCTATCCCGACCAGATTGCTCAAGTAAGCCACATGTCCTTTCTTCATATCCACCCTTTCCAGGCAACAAGCAGCTTGCAGTCAAGTATTCCTGGACTTAACAAATTTGTTTCACCTCCAGATGTAATATTCAGGCATTTATTGCAGGCAGTGATTCATGTCTGTCACATGGCTTGGATGTATAGCCATATAGCTCAGTGTGAAGCTCTGATGCAGGAGGGCTTTAACATTTCAGATCTTGTTTAGCCAGGCGCACAGTAGATTGACAAGTGGAGCTTCTTCTATAGCAGGTAACTGACATGCCTGGCTTCCCCCCACCAGACGAAAGCTTAATATATCATTTGTCAGTCAAGGGTAGGCTTTCATTCAATCATGCCATGGTGCTCAGTCAATGCAGCAGTAGAAGCTGTATAGTTTTATGCACAAGAGCACAAGCAAGCACATGAAAACAGGGTGTTGATTCCTTAAACAGCCCCATTGATTACAGTTTTCACTAAATCATACCCTTTAAATTAATTTTCCATATGCTTGATTATAGTTTTTACTGTCATTTACTTACTGTTATAACAAAATAATTGATATATTTTATTTTAGATTTTCATAAGAATAAGTCATCTTGCTTCGCTTAGAGACAAAAGAGCTGAATGCAACTCCAAAGTTCTGTAATAGTTTTATGGCTGCCCACAAATTGCAGTCATAAATTTTTCATTCTTTTTAATTCATGTCCATAAATCAGTCTCTAACAGCCTAAATGGCGTTGCTGCATATTTTTGGCATGTGCGTATCAGCGGATCTCAGAAAAAAACACAGAAAAAAACAAACTGAAAGCTCATGGAAGGTATTGCATTAATTGAACATCATAAATTATACAAGCTTTTATAATGGCAAGTCATAAATAACCCTGATGCATTGGAAACTGTAACATCTGTGCTGAGATTATATATTTGGAGTATATGCTGATTTCATTATAATGGATTTCTCTCAGTGGGGTTTACTTAAAGCTCATTTGACAAGATGAAAGGTGGGCTAGAGCTGTATATTAAATGTTATTGTTCACTTAGGCTTTTTCTTGATCAAAAACGTGTGACTATAGTCTTTAAACCTGCATTTTGAGCCTTTCATGATGCTAGAATGCATATTCATTGAAGATACTTCATCTAAATATTTAGAACCCCTTTTTTTGGTAAAGGATAGCAGAATACCTGTATACAGTATATTATATTTTGAACTTCATAATTTATCAATTTTAATATTTTAATAATAATAATTATAATAATATATTTTTATATTTGTTCTGTTTTTCTTTGATGAACATGTTGAGCTAGAGCTAAGCTGAGGTCGTCTTATTAGTTATTTCAGTGCACTCCCAGGAGTGTGAAATGGATGATTAAGTACAGCCTTTTACTGAAGCATTTACAAACACTGTACACATTGAACTCTTGAATATTGTGTATTATCTACCATTAGATGGTGATATTAGCGCTGCTGCCAGAATAATTGAATTGGCTCATATGCTTTGGTTCAATTGCTCAGGGAAAGAAATGCAGGGGGATAAAAGCAAATGCACCAATGGCTTTATTATCGTACTGCACAAACCAAACCTAGCCGATGATTATAGAGAGGACCATATAATTCACATAATTCCAATTTCTGACCAGTCCCAGATGGAATCTGCGGGGGTTTTTTTGTGCTGATATTTGACTAAAATTGTGCAAATTAGATTTGAAACGTGTTAAATAGAGCTGAGACCACTCATATTGAGAGCAGAAAGCACAGTCAAATTAATTTTATAAGCACACAAGGGGAACTTTGTTTAAATGTATTAGAAATCTGCAATGCTTTCTGTTCGTACCTGTTTGGGTCCGGTTATGACATACAAGCTCATTATCTCAGTGAATGCAATTGAGAAATGAATTTGTTTTGTGATGATTTTATCGACATGGCTTTCTTTTTCCAAGTGAGGTGAAGAAGTGGATCAATAGTTAGCGTGAGATAGGTTCATCTTGATAATCCCCGCCTGTGAGAATGTGGAAACGGGTGGGAATGCAACTTACAAACAGCATCCACTCATCCTCATCAATCGGACTATACAATCTATTTCTATGATTTGATGTGACCATCCTCTCTTGATCCTACATTGTTCCTCTGCCCTGCCTGCCTTTTTCTCGGTGCACAATGACCTCTCAATCAGGTCAAACTCTGCAGGTCCTTTGGAGAACGTTTTAGAAGGTTTCCTATCAGGTTTGCTTTGAAGTACCCACACCTGCCTTTTCATCATTATCTGAATGCCATCATCCCCACAAAGACTTTTTGTTTGTCCCCACTGAAACTCTTATTCGCACATGTTTTCTGACACAGTACATAACAAGTTGGCACAAGCCCCTGAGACTGCTTTGATGTCATTTCGCAAACGAAACGCCCACTTTGGTAATGAGACGTAAGGGACTCTTTTGCCATTGTATTTATCAGATGACAATGGGGTTTGTATCACAGCAAGCTGGTCCTATTCATTTCAGCTCGTTGCATTCATGGTTGCCCTGTGATGTCCTATACTACAGTCTCAATTGAAACTGGCCAAACTCATTGAAAGGAACAGGACACTCTATTTTTTTTTCTTTTTGTTTTGTTTGTGTTCCTTTGGCCTTTCAGCCAATAGCATCTTGAGAAGGCCTGTAACTTGGCTGTGCATATGAGATGACACATGGAGTTTATTTTCAATATCCAACGCTAATGCAGAGTGGTGCCAATTTGTATTAAATTATCAACAGCATAGAATTACAGGATTTTAAAACTGGTGTCTGTGAAGGTTCTACAGAGGGGAAAAGGGGGAAATGGGCAAATGGGCAAATGCACTGTCCGGCCAAAGAAAAAGTTTGTTTTGATTTAAATCGGCAAATGCTTAAGAGTCTAAGATTGGATCATTATTCCAGTGATTATAATGTTTCTAGCATATTATATGTTTGGCAACAGTTCTACTAATTCTTAAACAACCATATAGGAAGACACATCGTGGTTATATTCTAGGATGACAATGTCAAGAATTATCAGGCTCAAATTGTAAAAGAATGGTTAGGAGGGAGCATGCAGAGTCCAGACCCAATACAAGATCTCGACCAAAACTTGATGCACCTCTTGATGGAAATGCATGCTTTGATATTTACTTTATTATTATTATTTTAAGTTTTATGCTATTTTTATTGACCAAGGGTCTTGGGTTGAAGTTAAAAAAATTATTACATTGTTTTAGTAAAAAATGTATGACTAAGTCTTCTGTCTTTGTTTGCATTGACTGGGTGTAATGTATTTCAGAGCATGCCAATCCCAGACAGTCAAGGTGTGTTAAAGCGAATGCGTATTATGTCAGAGCTGGTTTCGGCCGGATTGTGGCCTATAGGCAGGAAAGGGTCAACAGGTGAGAGGTCAGAAGTTAAAGCCTCATCTCTGTGATTTAGTGGCACTCTGAAGGGAGGAGGACGAGACCGCTCTGTTCTGAAAGCTGTCACTCCCCTGTGTAATTTGCTTCAGTGAGAAGCGAGTCAAACCATGAATAATGAAGGGTTGTTAGCCTCTGAGATGGAACAAGCAAAGCAAAACACAAAACACTCTAGCAAAATAGCTGTAATTACCAACAAGGCAGTGTACTTCTCAACAGAGTGTTATTGTGTGCAGACGACCTCTCAAGTCTTTGGCAAGGGGGACTGTAGCTGAGAAAATTTCACATCCTTGTGGCCTCTTTAAAAGAATCGAGAGGCTTCAGAAGATGTCCTTTCCTGCCATTCACATTTCATGAGCTTTAAAAATTGGGTACAATAGCCTAGTGGTCTTCCATCTTGTTGGTAAACTACCTACTTATCTATGCATGCATTAAATTGATATAATAGCTACTTAAATTGCTGGCAATATTTCAGGTTTTATACTTTAAAATAGTCATTAGCTAGAAGCTAATACCACCTAACACTGTTGAATTCATTGGCATTTGTTGAGAAGTTATAGCGAGTTGTTTCTATTCATGTTTTAGTTTGTTTATTGTTGTGTTTTGTTTTATTTTATTTGTTCTATTATTTTAATACTTCCTTTTAATTTTTAGTGAAATGTTCCACTGCTAATGTTCATTTTTGTGATAGTTTCCACAACCTTGTTGTGTATGACTAAAAAACTCTTTGAAATAAAGTTGTAGCCAGAACAAAGTCATCATCTCACACTTTGCGTTGAATTCGTTGACATTTGAGAAGTTACAGTGAGCCGTTCGCTGGAGGAAATCTACGCGGCAAATGATTATTTAACATTGTGCGTTTGTGAAGAGTAGCATCTGCATGTGAACCCTGCTCCCCACTGATCAAATCTGTGTTTGGGCTCTTTTACGACGGCAGGCTGCGCAGACCACCCAGGGAAAGATGGATGAGCTTAAGCAACCTGTGTCAGCCCCTCTCAGTCCCACCGGCTCGTCCAGATCCTGGGCAAAAAACCGCCCTCTACAAATGGCTAGATTAAACAGTGACTCGCAGATGACAAATAACGCAGAGCAGGCTAAACTGCAGCACGGGAAACAGGATCTCGCCTTGACTTTTCAAGATTTATTTTATCAGTCAACTAATTAACATGATTTATGGCACGGGCCGGCTGTGACTGAAAGTACAAAGAGACCAGAGCCACTCCCCCTCCCCGAAGGAGATTCTATCAGGTGCTTTCTGCTGTGCTTGCATGGAGTCAGCATGCAGTTGTAAATTCAGGCAGCTCTGCATTGAAGTGCCTGACCTCCCTTCACATTGGGAGGTCAGGAGTTCACATCCCGGCCTTAACCGTTAAAACCTGGGGTTTGAACTTCTGACCCTCCTACTGTAGAGAGTGCTAGTGTTTATCGAGGCTGCCAACTCAGGCAGGGGTGCAAAACAGACAGGAAGCTTTCTCGTAGGGAGCACAGGCTGGTAATGCAACACTTTCATGGAGGGATCTCATTATGCTGTGAGGAGCACAGGCAGCTCTGAACACGTCAACCCAAAGTACAGAGAGCTTCTTAGACTTAGTCTAATATGTTATGCTTGCATATTAAGGTTATTCAGTGGCCCAGAGGACTACTTGAACCCATATATACAAAATGAAGCACATCTATCCAGTATGAATTTAAGTCGTTGTTTTCATCTGAAAACCACAGTCGTCATTGCGCTGCTCTTGCAAAGTTGTCTTGACTGATCTTTACCTCAGAGAGCTGTTTTTCTGTCTAAACTAGGTGGGGAAAAAACTAAATGCCTACAAGCAGATTTAATCTGATAAAGAATACTGTTTACATGCGTGTGATATACTGCCTGCCAAAAGTTTTTAAGTGGATGCTTCTACAACACTGGGTTATTTATAAGTCTCTGACTGCTTGAGAGGGGTTTTCATTTCTCAGTTTGTCTCCAAGCATGGGTGTTCACCATTTAAAACAACATTACAACCTACATCATGCTGAGAAGCTTCATAGCCATCCCAAAAGTGCACCTCATGGGTTGTTAACAGTCATGAGGAACACCTTAAAAATGGTATGTTGATTAAAAAGAGCCAATAAATGTGTGACTTGGATTGTATTTGGCTTTGCTAAAGCACTCAGTGTTCTCCTATTAACACATTTTTTCCCCCGTTCTTGATGCATAACATGTCGATGGAGTTTTTTTAGCTTTACAATAAAACTTAGAATCTTAGAATGAGGCATTTATAGATCTTAGGTCCTGTTTCTGTCCCCCCCCCCCCACCATTTTCATAATACATATTATATTAATAATAATTTAATAATAAATATAATTTATTCAGCAATCATGGCATTGATTACAAGAAACAGTAAAGACATTCAAATAAATGCTGTTCTTTTGAACTGTTTTATTTAAAAAAGTGTCACTGATTACAGAAACATATTAAGCAGCATAACTGTTTTAAATAATAATAATAATAATCCCAAAAATATTATTCAGCAGCAAATCAGCATATTAGTATGAAGGATATATTTCTGAAGGATCATGTGACACTGAACAACTGCTGAACATTCAGCTTTACCATCACAGGAATAATTTAAATTGTAAAACATATTAAAATAAAAAATGGGTATTTTAAATTGTAATAATATTGTATTTTTACTTGTTGATTTACTATGTTGACTTGTCTCAGACTTTTGAACGGTAGTGTAATAAAAGCTAAATGCATAATTATTATTTTTAATGATTATGTTTGAGATGTTTATTGAGTAAATGTCAACTTCTCAAAAGCAATTCATGTCAATTATCCAGTTGTTTTATTTAAAAATAACAGAAAAGCAAACTCTTGCAAGAGCAAATCCCTTGACGTGGATGTATCCAGCTGACACAGAGTGCACCAGGCCGGCATCTGGTATAACACACACAAGTAATTTATCCCAGTCTTTTCCAAATATTAGTTCAGCTAAGCCAGCGTTGCTCAATCTTTAATCGGACAGAGAAATCAGGCTTCTCCATGACAGCTTGCAGCTCTTATAGAAAGCTGTTTACATTTGACTGCAGGATCCTAACATAAATTCCTTTAAGCAAAATAAGCCTCTCCAGCATGTGTGGAATTTAGTTCCCGCTTGCCACCCCAGCAGAGCATTCGAAGAGAGTATTTTAATGAAGGATTTATGAACTAGAGGAAACTTGTTAATTACACATTGAGGGTACTTATGTGTTTCTGATAATAACAGTATGGAGCCACCGTTCCTTTGGCTGTCTCATTGGATGCAGTTGTTCTGCAGGTGTTAAGTAGTTGTCCTAATTAAAAAGGGGCTGATGAAGAAATACACAAGTGAAAATGAACTGAAAGGAGTCTCTTTAAGTTATGCGCGTCACCTAGAATATACAAATGAAGTTATAGGAGACAGGCCTATAGTTTGAATGGTAACACTTTACAATAAGGTTTAGTTCGTTAACATTAATGCGTTAAGTGTCATGAAATAACAATGAACAACAATTTTTACTGCATTTATTAATTCAGATTGACGTCAAATGTAAAAAAAAAAAAAAAGTTATGCATTTATATATATAAATATATATATATATATAGTTCAGTTCAATAGTATATAATATTAAATAGTTTTACCGTTTACTGCACTTTGTTATAGTTATTTGAATCAGAAGTCTCACACATTCACAGAAAATCGCTTACTTCCGCGTGGCAAAATAAGGTGGATATAATGGCAATTATGTGTATATATTTCTATTTACAAACATAAATGTAACATTTGCATCAGATTGGGTTGCATGGACAAGTATATAATATTTAACACGGCTGTGAGGTTTGATTTCCCCAGAAAATGTAGTCATCTAACAAATAAAGTTGGTTAAAGTGAGGTTTAACCACTTTCTGGCCTGGACAAATGTGCATTCAGAAAGGCTCAATGTGTGCCAGCAACTCAATATGGCCTGCTGGGGCACTAAGTGCATATTTTCAGAGACATGATAAGCATCACTTTGGAGTTCACAAGATGGACGGGGAGCTGCCGTCGGTTCAGTTCATGTTCTTTTTGCTGAAATTGCATTACGGGCACTGCGAAAGAGAACATTTAGTTCCATGGTTAACCTTTTTAGGCCCTCATATCTGAAACCTCATTGTGTTTCTTCTATGATGGCATACCAGTTGTCGATGTCTATTTGCTGTTTGACGCGTAGTGAGAAGTCAAACAGGGTAACCCTCAATCTAGCCATCTATTGAAATTGGTTTTTCTGATTTGTTTTGCTTTCTGTAATTTCATTTCACTCCATAGCGGTCACTCCAAAACCTGTGTTATGCATTATAGCGCAAAGATGAATGATTTGGTTTTGGACCTGTCTACTTACAATTATTCATGCAGATGTTGTAACTCTTTGAATGTTTCATATTATGATTGAAGAGTTGGATATTGTTTGAATCTTCATTTTTGAGTTACACTCTATGACTTATCAAACTAAAACTAGTTGTACAGAAAAGTACTCAGCTAGTCGGTTGGTTAGTGTTTGCCTTGACTCACCTTACCCCAGAGTCACAAACAGAGTCATGAGCCACTTGCTTATAGCTTCTGTCAGTTTTTGGCTGCCTCTTGATTGGTTTCAGGCTAATTTTGGCTTGCATTTGAACACTCCAAATGAAGTCAGACCAAAACCGTATGTGCTATAATTTGATTTTCAATTTCAATTCGATTCAAAGTATATTCACAGTACAATTGCAACTGAAGTCATGTGATACACTAGTCGACTAGTTATTTTAAACCCTACACTGTCACTGCATTTGATTTAAGATACTTCTCGGATGATAATAATGTTTAAGTATGCATGTGTATAACATGAATACAATTCATTCTACATCCGCCGTGTTGGTATTGTCAAGCCCATAGTATTCTTCAGTTTTGACGTAAATGCGTGATGTATGCGTACAGCCAAATGCATAGCCTTTCAAATTATATGAATTTTGATAGTATGAACCATAGACTGTAAACATAGATGGACGACGCACCTTCACTCTCTTCTATTGTAGAAAAGTGAACCCGGGACCCTAGTCTGTGCAGTTGTGAACTCGGAGCCCGAGTCTGCGCAGTAATAAGCATGAAGGGGAGCCGCAGTTTCAAGGCCCCGCCCACACTCCCGTAGAATTGGTTAATAAAGTTTACTGCAGAACAACTCATTATGTCGGTGTGTCTCCTTCCGAAGATCCCGAAAGAAGTCCATTGGTGCCTCAGTGACTTCTTCGCTCAGAGAAGCTTTCAATCTCAACTGTCGATCTCAACTTTCAATCATGACGTCACACCCCCATTTTTATAGCATCAAATAACTAAAACCAAACTTATTTAAAAAGCGAACACTTGTACTTACGTGATGCAAACTACGTGTTACACTTCAAATAATTTTTTTTCTAAATAAGGTTTCTGTCATTTTAGGTAGTTTGTATCACGTACAAATGCTACACGTGATACAAACTACCTAAAATGACAGAAACCTTATTTAGAAAAAAAAATATTTGAAGTGTAATTCGATTGTTTAGTTTGTCTCACGACCCATTAGATTACATGGAGAGGGCTGTGTTTATCCAGCCACCTGGGGGCGATCAACTTTTTGGCTTCACTTTTCAGGATGCGTGCGGCACACTTGGCATGAACACATGCTTACTAGAAAGTTTCCTGCGGTACTTTTCTCCACAAGTTATGAACGCTAAAAATGTCGTTGCACTCGTTTTAACTAGAGATGTGTGTATCCCCTCACATATGAACTCAACAACGATCATTTCCAGTAGCTTGTTTTAAAAAAAACGGTCTGGGTAAGTGTTTGCCACCTAGTGGACAAAACTAATTAGTGAAAAAAAATGTAAGGCGCATGTGCTAGTTGAGTGTACACAGTATGCAACTTGGTTAGCACATTTACACTATGCATATACTATGCGTGTACTATGCTGATAACGAAAATTACATCACACGCACAGGCGTAAAAACCGATACCCAAATACTTTGGGCTCAGTTGTCTCTGCCATTTACACTATGACAACTCCTGTCACATGGCCTTATTGGATAGTAAAGTGTCCATTGGATCTGCACTTCAGAATCACATTAGAATTGGAAGGTCATCTGAATATTTTTAACACAGAAGTTATAAATCCCACACATTTGGATGTTATGTTAATTTGACACTGCTTTTAGGGAAAGTAGGGACATAGGCATATTTGGACACATTGCTTGTTTATTATTGTTCTAGTGTGCCACTATTTAAACATTGCAAATTTTTTGCTAGCAATCTTTTGTTCCGATATTGATTTTACACATTACTCAAACATTTCTGCTTCTCTGAATGCGTGTGACTCTCAACACAGTAGCAAGGCTTTGTTGTTTGACCTACAGGGGGAAGATTGAGGTTGCATACTAATAAACGTCCTAAATTGAGATGATTGATGTCGCTAGCCACTCCCCTGTACTGCCTGTGACCTTCCCTAGAGTGTCCCTCTCCGTGTCCCTTCATCATGTCTCCGCATCTCAAATTCACTCGCCCTGATCCGGTAACCCAAATGGCTAGCGTGAGGAGCTAAATTGTCACTATTAAGCACAGTCTTCACTCTCTCCTGTCTTTGCATGTGGAAATCAAAGGTGAAAGAAGTCACGTCCATCCTCTGTTCTTCTCTGTTTACTTTGTTATACCTTTCTCTCACCCGTAACCGCCTCCCGCTTGGTGAACTCTGAATGCACTTTGACTCTTTGACAGGCACTTTTCAGGCATTTGGCCTTTGTGTGTGTGTGTGTGTGTTGAAGCCCCTTCGCATATTCCGACAGCATGGTGACTGCCACCCGGAGGTCAGGCAGTTTACGGCCCGGTCTCTACTGCCCTTTGCTGTGATCACTGGGCCGCCCCCGCAGGGTTCAGTCAGTATGCGGCCCAACCGGTGCTACGCTGTGCTGGAATCAGTCAGTTTGCAGGATTGATGTCTGTTTTACACAGCTCTGGAAACCCTGACCTCATGCTGCTATGGCCGAGACCCTACAGTTGGGCACTCATTCATTTGTATGGACACAGAACTGTGATTCTGAGGTCAAAAGGAATTTTAAGAATAGAGATTATTGTTTTCGCACTTTGTGGTGTACTGTGTGACATTCCCTTGTTAACCAACGGAAATTTTAATGTGGAGCATGTGTAGCGTTCCTTAGATCATGGAAAAGCTGGACATTGCAACGAGTTGTAATTTCATTGTTCCTATTGTTGTGCAATTTCTATAAAATAATAAAAAAGAAATAGAAAACAAACTTATAAGCAGTCACAAATGACTTATTAAAATCCATTGTGGGAGCACTGAATGGGGAAACTTGAAATAAAAACATATTTTGGACCCTGTTCTCTGTTGAGTAACCTTTTTGTCTTATGTACCACCATCAAGTACCCCTTCACCAATGCCAATCCAGAAATGTGTTCATTTTGACTCGTGCTAGATATTTATTGCTATTAATAATAATAATAGGCCTAATCATAACAATAACAATACTGTTATACTAATAATGATTACTACTACTACTACTACTACTACTACTACTACTACTACTACTACTGCTAGTACTACTACTAGTACTAGTACTACTACAACAACTAATAATAATAATAATACTAATAATAATAATAATAAGTGTGTTTGTTGTTGTATTCCTTAAAGGGAAATCACTCATATTTGCTTTTTTCTTAATCTTTTTGAGCACCCCCTAGAAGCAGGCAGACTTGATAGGGAATCACTACTTGGGACTTTTAATGTTTAGGAATGTGAACACTTAGTGTTTGCTTGCTCCTTACCACTATTGTTGAGATTGATTAGTAAAACCATGAGTATGTAGGCATACTTATTTTATTTTAATTATTTGTTTGGCAAAATTGTCCCTTGCCATGTTCACCATGTGAATGAATGAATGAATGAATGAATGAATGAATGACAGTGGCTTATCCAGAAAAACTTAGTGCCTACTTGCAGAACTGTTAATATTACTTATTGGATCATTTCTTGCGCTTTAATGAAAGCTGTTGGAGTGGAATTTTGAGTCAATTGGTCTTGACTCTGCCAAAACTGAAGTCTTGACACAAAGTGACATTTATTTTCAGGACAGACATTAAATCATTGGATTAGCATGATCCAGGTAACTCGGTGAAAACTTGTCTGAATATGAACGTCATAATCAGACCAGACCTCACCATGTCTGATTGATTGGATCTGAGAATTGATGAGTTGGGTTTGAGGCTGGCTAACGCTTCAAAAATAGTCATTGTGTTGTGTTAATTAAGAGGTTACAGTACACTTCATTTTTCTTTGTCAGATTGAGGGAGGTCCCAGATGTGCGGGCGGGTTCAAACGCAAAACACCCTACATCCAAACGCAGAAATAATGACTTTCCTTCCTCTTCACCCCTGAATTTCGCTGTGATATACAACTTGCAATTAAGCATGGCTTGGTGATTTAGTGATTAATGTCAGAGTGAGTCCTACAGGAGCAGCACAGGAGTCCTGATCAGCATCTTGTGCTGCCTAACAGCTCTTCTCCTATTACCGGCAAGATGGAAGACTCCATTTACCATTCCCTAACCTTTATGACAGCCAACTCTTTAATCAGGGCTTTATTTCCTTTGTAACACTTCAAGTCATACACAAATGTCAGAGCGCAGGAGAGGCTGCCATGCAGAAGCAGAATGTGGGTTTAGTGATTTATAGGCCTCAGCTCTCCTTGCATATTGTGGGGGGCTTTTAATTTTTATTGAAGGACAACACTAAGTAAATTGTCTAGCGTTGTCTAGCGTTGTCGAGCGAGGTAAAATGGAAAAGCATGCAAGTTCTGAGTCATGCACGCCTACATGCTAAAACAAGGCCTTTCGCAAAAGGACCTGGTGAAGAATCTCCTGGCTGAGGTGGTTGTAGCTGGTTTCTACTGGTCAGGCAGGCCTGGTTTATACAGTGATTTGGGCACTGCGTGTGTGTACTCATATTTCGTTTATTTGTTTATTTATATAACACCCGTTTCCCCGGTAACCCTGTAAACAAAGCAAACCCTGTAACCCTGCCCTATTTTCTGTTTCTGAACAGTATTTAAATGGTTTAAACAGCCATTCAGATTTTTGTATTCACTGTGTTCATCACATAACCAAATACTTAAAGTCCCTGTAAAGGCAATTCTAAAAAAAAATTCTGAACACATTATAAATGTTAGAAATGTATTGCTAAAACATATTACAAAGACTGTGAACTGCGAAGTACTGAATTGTGGAGTTAGACCGTTAAACAGTTTTTCACCATTGCTATTTTCCGGATTTTTTGGGCGGGGCTAAAACGGGGGCTCGATGACGTACTGGAGCCCCTGAGCTCCTGGACACGCCCCTACTTTATGACGCACTGGAGCCCCTGAGGCTGGCCGCTCACTAACAATATAAACAGAGCCCAATCGCATCAGTTTGGCGCTCAATCGCGAGTTACTACTATTATTACTACAGCCTACAGTTTGCCAGTTAGCTATGCCTTCGTCACGGAAATGCGTACTACCTGGATGCAATCATGTACGAAACAGATCGGTGTCCTTATTCAAATTTCCTAAAAACGATCACATCAAGAAGAGGTGGATTAATTTTGTGAAGAGCCACCTTGATGGAGAGCTGAGGAGGATCACCACCAAAACCCGCCTCTGTAGTGATCCTTTTACACGGGATAGTTTTATAAACTTTCGTCGGAGACAACTGGGACGCTCTGATAATCCGCTGTTACTGGTGAATGGGGCCGAACCGACTATCTCCCGCCTCGGCCGTCATCCTCCCGTTGCGCCGACACCTGGTGCCATCCTCGGCAGTGCGTGCCCACCAATGAGGGTAGGCTGCCTTGTGTGCTTATGTTATAATTATAGTAGGTAGTCCACAGTAAGTACTAAATTCTGCAACCCTCTAACGTGATTTTTTTTGTTTATTTATATGATCAATATGATTCCTTAGCCAAGTAATTTAAACTATTATCTGTTCACAAAGCAGTCCCTTAGTTCCGACCACAAAAGAGACCGAGTCTTTCATGCATAAAGTCACTCAAGAAGTTGGATGTCAGTCAGACAGGTTTCAGCGCAGCCGGCGGACACGCCCCCAGCGTTTGAGAGCAGAGACCACTGCTCATTTTTTCAAGATATTGATAGCTTATTTTATGCACTTGATTTCACACATAATTGTTACATTTTAACATTTTGGACTACAAGCACTGATCTATATAAATGTAATTTATATAAATCAGCGACTACAACATGCCCTAGATATTGTTTGAAAATGTTCTTTGTTGTTAACATTAAGGCTCCATTAGTTAATTCATTAGTTAGCATAAACTGACATGAAAAATACTTCTAAAGCATTTATTAATCTTAGTTAATTTCAACATTTAATACCATTAGGTAACACTTTACTTGAAGAGGTGTGCATAAGACTGACATGACACCTTCATAATCATGACATAACACATGTCATGAATATGAAGGAGGTTTTATGCATGTTTATGACAACTGCCATTAAGTGTCATTCCCTCAATTATAAAAATGATAAATCAAATATGACATTGTTTGAGATGTCTTTGTTATGACAAATTGACATAAACCAATACATCATAACCTGTCAGTGTCTTTGTCATGACAACTTGACATTACTAAGACAACATAACCTGTCATAAATATGTCTGAAAATGATTAATGATCAAACTTAAAAACCCACTTAGCTTTATGGGTTAGCATTACATTAAACTGTCATGTGGTTGGTTTTGACATTGGCTGTCACGAGGCCATTATAACTGTGTCAGGAATATTTTTCTTGACCTCATCTACAGTGGTACAAATTGAATTTGTCATTAAAATGTCATTAAGTGTTAATACACTGTCAAACAATTGTATAACAGTGTCATGTATACTTTTCTTGACCTCAACTACAGTGGTACACATTGAATTTGTCATTAAAATGAAAAATATTGTAATGTTAACCCATAAAGCTAAGTGGTTTCTTAAGTTTGATAATGAATCTGCTATGTCATGTTTATGACATATTTATGACAATTTATGTTGTCTTGGTATTGTCAAGTGGTCATTACCAATACACTGTCAGGTTATGATGTATTGATTTATGTCAAGTTGTCATGACAAAGACACTGACATGTTATGATGTATTGGTTTATGTCAAGTTGTCATAACAAAGACATCTCAAACAATGTAATGTTTGTCATAATTGAGCGAATGACACTTAATGACAGTTGTCATAAACATGCTTAAAACCTCCTTCAATGAGACCTTATTGTAAAGTGTTACCTATTTTTCTTTATAATTTTTTTGCACTTTAATCTGTTTAAGACGTTTGTTTACTTTATACAATATTGCTTTAATGTATGTACTGTTGCAGTATGACAACACTTTTTTTCAACTTATTTCAACATCGTGATAGTACCAACATGAAAATTGTATATAGTCACATGCCTATTTATTAAATATTCATAAGTTTTATATAAGTTCATATATTTTAATTAATTTACTTAATATCTGCTTATAAATGTGTGATTATGAGGGCCTTAGTAATATTTGATGTGAAAGTATATGGGTTAAATTAGAGCAAGCCCTCGTGATATTCTGAGCCTCCTTTATGATCCCTGCTGACCCTGAATTTGATGTAATGCCTCCAATTTGAATCCAGGTTCTCCCGTGAGAGTGGTGTTTACATCCTAAAACCTCTCGTGTGTCCCATAGTTAGATCTCTTAACTGAGTCAATATTTCATTTTTTCATTTATGTTCCCCACACAGTATCTGTTTTATTTGGCCCACATCAGTGCCGCGTTGTTTCGTACGAGTGTACTGAGGGGCTCTTATGTGCATTAATAGAACTATTTGCTTTGGTGGAAATTGAAGGCCTGATAGGCTCCTAAAACGGGCATGTTGTTTTGCTCTCTGTTTGCTGTTTGTGTTTAGCTGTGAAAGCTTTTGATTTAGCCCCGTTCCCCAGGGTGCTATTCAGTTGAATAAGCAACAATGGTGGTGTAGTGCACAAGGGCACCCTCTTTTCTTTCTCTCTCTTAACCCGAGATCAGTAGTGGACAGTAACAAAGTATTTTTACTACGCTACTGTACTTAAGTAAATTTGTGTCTGTACTTTACTGGAGTGTTTTTATTTTTACTTAAGAAAGTTTTACTTTTACTTCACTACATTGCTTAGCATAATGTACTTTTTTACTCCACTACATTTGTTAAAAAACGTATTGTTACTTATTATTTTGAACTGAAGAAATCGCCACCCTCTCCGAGACTCAATAGCAATGTCCAAATGGTGAATAAACCTGTTCCTTTTCAATGAACCAGTTAAATCGGTTCGCAAATCAACGCTTCATTCACGAATTGGACTGATCCGACTGCAGCTGTTCTCGAGTCAACAACTCACTAATTCAATGATCCACTCAGAGTAGTCTCCAGTTAACTTGGTTCACAAGTCTGACTCAAAATGAGCCAAGAACCGGGAGATCTTCAGAGCTTGAGTGCGCGCGAATGAAGGTGCAAAAAAGATTCTAATTGCGAATTTTAGGATTGATTACTGTAAATGAAAATCATATTTAGGTCACAACAGTCAGTTGTTTGTGAACTAAATCTGCTGTAATTGGAGTGAGCTGAAATGCTTAAATGCGAACATGGCAACATCACAGTCTCTGTTAAAAAACACATCATATCATAACAGTACTTTTGTACTTTAACTCAAGTAAAATTGAAAAGTGGTACTTCATACTTTTATGAATTTGAGTAATAATTTGTTAAGGTATCTGTACTTTTACTAAAGTATTTGATTTGTGTACTTCGTCCACCACTGCCCGAGATCCATCCAGCTCGACCTGGATGGTTTTCCCGTTCTAGCTGCTTTTCCTAGTACAGTGTCATCTCACTCTTCCTCTCTGTGGCCAACACCCTTTTCCTCCTCTGCAGCTTTCATAAGCTCAGTAAAGCATGGCCTTCAATTCCCTTGTTCTAGTGTTTTCACTTAAGATCTGGAGTGATGAGCAAGAGTGTTTCTGGCTCAATCCTTGAGCAAAGGCCTGTGTTGACAGGCATTATTATTTATTTGTCATGGTGGATGTAATAAGCTGTAGGTACAGCATGGAGAGCCCTTGATTTATTGCTCTGTCGACCACCACTAGCGGGACGTCTGCTGTAGCGTGCAGGATGAATACGCCGCTGTCAGCGCTGTCCATCCTTCTCTCGCGCTCCACTCCCTCCTAACACCTAACCCATTTCATGCCAGAATACATAAACAATCTTTCATTATTTTGACGCCTTTTTTCATATTTGCTCTTCGCGGAACATGAAAATAAAGGGGTTTTCCTTTTGGTGTTATTTTATTGCGTTTGCACATTTATCTGAATGTGCATCTCAAATCGGCTGACATGTCATGTGGGGTTGGATTGATTTTTGCCACAGTTGTCTTTCTCTGGCCTGTTATTGACTACAGTTATTTTAATGGTATTGTACAAATAGGGGAAATCGGGAATAGTTGTCACATTTTAATCCAGCACTTTTTTTGTGTGTGTGTGTAGATTAATTTATGTGGGGCAAGTTGTCACAATGGGAACCTGCAATTTAAAGAACCTATTAAAGTTTATTTATGATCTTTCAGCAAAATGTATACAGCAAAACAGTTATGAAACCCGAATCCTTTAATGAAACACCCAAAATGTAAAGGGATACATAAAAATGGTCATACAGTACATACAAAATTATAAAAATGTAATATAATGTAATGTAATATAATATAATATAATATAATATGTGACCCTGGACCACAAAACCAGTCACATGGGTCAATTTTATGAATTTGAGATTTATACATCACCTGAAAGCTGAATAAACAAAGTTTTCATTTATGTATGTTTTGTTAGGATATAACAATATTTTGCAGAGATAAAGCTATTTGAAAATCTGGAACCTGAGGGTGCAAAAAAAAAAAAAATCGCCTTTAAAATTGTCCATTTATCTTCATGATTGCACTGCATTTACTCACTAAAATAAATGTTTTATATATTTACGGTAGGAAGTTTACAAAATATCTTCATGGAACATGATCTTTACTTAGTATCCTAATGATTTTTGGCATAAAATCGAAAAATCGATAATTTTTACCCATACGATGTATTTTTGGCTATTGCCACAAATATACCCATGCGACTTGTGACTAGTTTTGTGATCCAGGGTCACATATATAATTGTAACGCTGGTCTTCAGCACGTACAACGATAGAGTTCACACAGGCTTTATTTAGAATAACAAATACTCAGGAGATATCTTAGAACACAAAAGAGAAAATGCAAACATAAAACTGAAACGAGAACCGACAAGGGACTAAACAAAACGGAGATTAAATACAAAACTGATATAATGTCTGACAGGTGATAATTATACGTAACTGAAACAAACAATGAGATAATCAGTAATAAATGAAACCAGAACTAAACGGAGTATTTAAAACAAGAACTAACAGAACAGAATAACAAAATAGAAATCCAATCATGACAATACTATAAAATAATATAAATACTATATAGTATAAATACAATATAGGTAGTCCTTTCAAATAGATTAATCGCGATTTTTCGCATCTAACATACAAGTTTGTACACACACACACACACACACACACACACACACACACACACACACACACACACACACACACACACACACACACACACATACACATACACATACTGTGACAATTAACCTACACAATGTCAAATCATTCATTCTTGAATTATTTTACATTATCTATGCGTGTATGATCTCATCTGTTGGACGGATATGGATATTTGATCCGGGTGTCTGAGTAGCTATAGATGACGGAGGTGAGGGCAGTGTCTTGTGGGTTTCCGCTGCCGTATCCCCCTGCATTAGTGTCGCAGCGGATCTGATGTTTGGACTATGAGTGCCATATGAAATATCATGCCCTCGCCGCTGTCAAAGGCACAGCACCAGACCTATTCCATCAACTTAATATTTCATGCTAAACCAATCACATTTGGTTAGTGGCTCAGTGTAATCTAATCACGTACCATTAAAAAGCGACACCTCCCCCCTTCCCAAGTGCAGGACTCCTGTACAACCTGAAGACCTGGATGAAATCTGAATGTTCTGGAAATATGACCTAATAGGGCTGGTGGAGAGTGACATGCCTTCTTCCGTCTTCACAATGTCCTGTTTTTGGCAGACTTAAAAGCTTTGCAGGGGTAAGAGATTTACTAAAGTGGAACTGACTTGGTAAATAGGGCTTTCGTTTATTAGTGTTTTTTTTAATCTACAAACAGAGCAGAGGAAGATACTTAGCTCTCATATCAGGAAGGAGACGGGACCGTAGCAGTGGCGTGGGGTGAGGGAGAGCAGGAGACAAGAGTTAATTAATATGAGAAATTTGTTTTGTGTTCTAATAAAAGGCTCAGCTAGGGCGGCTTGTCACTTAAGCCCGGCTCAGCTGAATGTCTGAAGGGTTTTCTCAGTGTAATCTGTGAATAACATTACACTCGGCTTCACAGACCTAACACCAAGCGTGTAATAGCTGAATTAATGCTGCCGAATGCTGATAATTATACATTACAATCCGGTTTTTAAAGGCACAAATAAGTGTTAATTATGTAGAAAACAAGATTTTCTCAGTCCGCGCTGCTGGAGCCAAACTGTCATTTGTTATTCCCTGCAGGAGGCCTTGCCTTCCTCGTGGGTTAATTTTGCTATTTTTCATTTTTCTTTAGCGTAGACTTTAGTTACTATGTTTTTTTCCCCTTCTTGGTTATCATCACTAACTGTATGGTTAATAGCAATCATTAGTTGTCTGGCAGGGTTGGGGCGTGCTCAGATGTGGGCAGTGAACTGAGAATACTCATTTGGTTGCTGAATGCAGATTTGACAGGTCCCATTTATAACTAGCTCATTCTATAATGTCCATCCTATTCATAATAACATTTGTTTGCTGTCTAATTAGAAGTGTTGAATGCAAACAGCTCTGGACTGAAGATTAACTGAATCTGTTTATCCATCATTGTGTTTTTAGTTTTTTTTGTTTTTCATTCAGGGTAAAAAAAAACCTTTAGCTGAAACCATGGTCCTTGGTGATTCATATAACGGAAGTCAATGACTACTGTCACTTTGGGAGTCAAAAAACATATACAGGCAAAAATAATTAAAATACCTGTGGCTCCTGATGATACATTGAGGTGTTATGAAGCGAAACGATTGGTCTGTGCAAGAAATGGAACATTATATTACCTGTAATCCACAGCCGCGTTCACGACAGTCTGGAGCGCGAGTTTCTTGTCGCATAATGACGTATGCGCAGGAGCTCAAACGCTGGGAATCGCCAATCTTCCCAATTGAGATTCCTCAAGGAAATGTAATCTTAATTTTTGATATAGATTGCGGCATCCAGGATAAGCATAAGTACCATTTTGATGAACGTTTGCTCCCACGCATATGTCATACTGTGACAGGAAGCTTGCGCTCCAGACTGTCATAAACGCGCTCAGGGCCGTTTGCCAATGCTGTGGATTACAGGTACTAATGTTGTAAATAATGTTCAGTTTCTTGCAAAACTGATCGTTTCACTTTATAAGACCTCAATGCATCATCAGGAGCCACAGGTATTACTTTAGTTTGGCCTATACTGTATATGTTTTTTTTACTCCCAAAGTGACGGTAGTCATTGACTTGTATTATATGAATCACCAAGCTTCAACTAAAAATCTTCTTTACTGTTCTACTTAAGGCAATTACATTTTGGATGGCCTGAGGGTGAGTAAATTAACAGCACATTTTCATTTTTGGGTGCACTGTCCCTTTGTCACTTTAAAAAAATGTTTTTTTTTTTTTTTAACATATTAATTCTACGTTTCATGGATCCCGGTTGTAAAATGGCAGCCTTTGAAGTACATCAGAGTACAAAAGTAGATGCCATAGTATACAAGTATGGTTTTTATTCAGTACCATTGTGTATATTGAAGTAACATGGTATTAGCATATTATACCATCATTGTACTATGTTAGTACCATAGTACTTTTTGTTATGGTTTACAAATGTAATGTAGCATTTAGCATATTAGCCTATGCATTGCAACAGTACATATGTCAGGTATGTATGTTAGCTAATATTACACAAATCTCTGGACTCTCTGTCACTCAGTGGTCATATACTGTATGTCTGAGTAATGACCGTTGTCTAGGGCCACACTGTAAATGTAACTGCTCATTCAGAAAACATTTTTTTCTTATACCGCTGCTCATGTTCTGTCTTTCCACAGTCTTTATAAGTTAGCTAATACAACGATCCAGCTCAAGTCAATATTTCATGTCTATTTATTTATTTATTTATCTGGTAAGTATCCACTTTCAGGTGAAGATTTTCTGGTGGAATGGTGCATTATTCTTTGAGTAATTTATGTGGTGAATAAATCCATTTAGTTTCTCGAGCTTCATTATCGTTATCTTCCTGAAAGCACAACACAACTCTTTTCTTCCATTCTATTGAGTAAATGGTGCACATTAGCATCGCCAGTCTAGCGGGCTCCTGTCAGTGGTGTTTCTCTGCAGGAGCCAGCGCAGAACACTAGAAGTCTCTTCAGAGCTCCGCTGCTCTCCGGCTAAACCACAGCTGACACGGGCCTGATGAGCCCTTAATTAGTGATACATTTTCTCTGTGTGATTTCTATTGATGTGTGGGCAAGAAAAGACAAATTGAGCTGCCGCCTGACCTGAGTACCAATTGTTTCAGAAAATCCAGTAAACATCTCTCTCCCTCCCCCTCTCTCTCAATGCCACCCTCGATTTCTCTCACCTTTCCTTTTACTTTCCACCTCCCTCTCCATCCTTTCTCTCCCCCTCTCTCTCTTGCTGCCTGTCTTTTCTCGTTCTTTCGCGCTTACTCTCTCTCCACCTGACTTTGTCTATTGTGCTTGCATGTGTGTGTGCTTGCCTGCATATGTTTGTCTGTGTCAGTGTGCATGCGAGAGATAGTGAGTAGTTTGGTGAGGAGACGAGCTTCGGCATTAGTGTTTTTGCTTGCCTGTGCAATAGAAGGTGACGTGCGTCAGGGCCCCGAACGACCGCCCGTCAGTCGCAGATGCAGATGGGGGCTGAGCTGCTCCCTAGCGGCGAGGTGTCTGCGCCAGCTCCCTCTCGCCGTGATTGCGGGATCCTGGATGAAGTCGGCACTGACAAAGTGCAGTGATTGATGGATGGACGAAGCCGGGAAGTGGATGAGAGAATGGTTGAGGGTGAGGGGGGGCGAGGTGGCGAGTTTAACGCAGGCAAACGGGGATAGACAGAGAGGAATGACCTGTTGAGGTATTCAGCCATGCAAAGCTCCACTGCAATTTTACTCGCTGCTAACTGAGCGCACCCAGGATCCTTTGCATCTGTAAAGATTTGGCCCCGGTGTGCATGAGGGCTTTTGACAGCCAGCAGGGGCTGCATGATTTCAGATAGTATTGTTTTACGGCTGTGTGCGTAGACTCTGAGCCAGGGCTGTCAGAAGTGTGCATTTTATGTTTCTGCTTAATGGTGAGCATGGAGGCTCGGATGTATCCGTGGGATTTTATGGAGTCATCAATATGGAGCCACAAATCATGGCACTTCTTTATAGAATAAAATAAAATACTAATTTCAAAGAGTGTGTATGTGTGGGATGATAACATGCTTTAATCCATTTAAATAAAACAAATACAGGTATTTGCATAGTTTGAGCTGTATATGATTTTATATATGCTAAATTAGTGGGAAGTATAAGAGAGAAGTGCGTTTTTTTTCCGGCAAACGCTACTAAAAGTGAAAATGAGTGAAATTTTCTTGCATTACTAAACAAGAAGAATGTGGTTATAATGTATTTTATGAGTCATTTCCCTTCAATGTTGAGCTCTATGGCTCTTTATATTAAATGTGATGCAGTGCATCACAAACCTCAGGTAAATCATCCATGGCTTAGTATTTTCTCTAGGGCTACAGCTGACAACTATTGTGTTAATTGATTAATCTGTTACAATATAAAGTGCAGATTAAAATTCAAAAACGGATCACATTTTAGTAGCAGCTGCATAGGTTAATTAACCAAAGTTATTAATTATAATACAATAATTTTTTGGACCCAGGAAATACCCTGTTATAGGCTTCCAAAAGTTATGTCACCAATCTTTCAAGAGAACCTTTGTTCGAAAAAAATAAAATAAATGAAATGATCAATTATCGTCAATTACATTTTAGTATTTGCATCCCTAATTTTAAGGTAGGTTTCACCTTTTTGGGATCATCACACTATAGTAGTCATATTCTAGCCCTTGAATATGTAATGTTGGTTGAAGGGAAGAGCTAGGGGGCCGATAACCTTGCTGTCCTGACCAAACCCTTCCTGTGCAGTGTAGGGAAAAGAAGTGAGCGGTTGGGCTGTGGAATGGATTCTCATTACGCCTGGACCTGCTCTACATTAGATGTCACGGGTGGCAAGGAGGGCCATTCCAAGATGAAGACTAATACTGCTGGCCTCAGGAACTCCGATTAGAATCACACTCATTACTCAGCGCCACTGACGGAAGCAATTTAAAGGCCTCGTCCATACTGTACAAGGGGCAGGGCAGACCTCTGTCACACACGCGCACACACACTCGCTCTCTCCCCCACTGCTTTGACTGGTTCCACCAAGGACATTTGGAGGCCAACCGTTTTCCTAATTTGCTTTGCGTTTTTCCTCTCATTTTCTTAATCAGGGCGAAGAACCCAACCAGGCTGCTTTCCATACACAACTCTAAACAGTGCTTAGAACACATAGCAGCGATGGAAGCAATGGAAGACGGGAGTATTGATACAAATGTAACGTGATCTTAAAAAGCCTACTCTCACTTTCTGACCCCTCGCTAAAGATTATGTGGTCAATACGTGTCAGCCGTTTGTCAGGGATGGCGATTTAGAAAGGTGTGCGACACTCTCGCACAGCAAGGTTACGGTTTCAGTGAAGCCCTGATGACAGCCAGCCAAAAGAATAACAATCAGCTGGAGCAGTGAGGTGCCTGCCATTCAATAATGAATGATCGGGGCATCAATTAGCCGCCGCCGCTGTGGAAACTCTATAATTGTAATGAGAGATGCGGGCTACGTGCTAAATCGCTGCACCGTCTTAATGTCAGATTGTGTCTGGGAAAAGCAGTATTCCTCTTATGATTTTGAGTCGTAAACGGGGCTGTTTGATAAATCGCCTGTGCAAGTGTTTGCATATCATCATTTCCTTCAATTGACCTTGACGAGGCAGTTTGACAGGGCCAATGTGCAGAATGAGATGGAAAATGAATGACAGGGCAGAGGCAGACAGGGAGTCATTCTTCTGTGTGATTGGCTTAGAAATGTTGCAAATATGCACCTGCGTAACTTTATTGCTTTAAAGAAGTCATTTCAGTTGCAAAACTTGTAACATTTGTTTTTGTTAGAGTGTCATGTGCAGTTTTGTTTTTGAGTGCATCTTCATACTTTTATGTCCTGTGGGTGAGTTATATATTTTTTTTGCATTATTCAAATTATTTTAATTTTCTATTATTTTTTTTTTTTACTATTTTATTTTAATTTTAGTTCTTACATTTCAATTTGAATTTTAATTGAATTGAAAATATTAACAGATTTCACAGTTTTTAATATATATTTGTGAAGGGCACATTAAAATAATCTTAGAAACATAATTTATTTTAGCTACTTTTCAAATACCTTTGTTTAGATATTGTATTGTACTCTTTTCCCAAACAAAAACTTTAAATCTTAAAATCCATCTTTTTTTTAATCAAAGAGTAAAATAAACTAAACACTTCATTATTTTATGTGTTTATATTTTACACAAATACCAACAATGTTAGCATACTTGGGATTAAATATGAGACCAGAAAACAAAGAAAAAAAACTTGTGAACAGAAAATATATATGTATGTAAAATTATAATATAATTGATTTAAATACACACACATTTGTTTAAAAAAATAAGCACTTTTCATGTTTGTGTACCGTTACACCTCTATATATTATAGCCTATATATATATATATATATATATATATATATATATATATATATATATATATATATATATATATATATATATATATATACACAAACATGAAAAGTGCTTATTTTTTTAAACAAATGTGTGTGTATTTAAATCAATTATATTATAATTTTTAAAAAAAATCTAAAGAGTAAAAAAAAAAGAAATCTTAGCCCTTAATTACATATTATTGTAATATTAAAGGTTACAATTAACAATAGAGCCCAAATTATTAAATTCAGTTGCTATGTATTTTTGTATATAATAATCTACACTCAAAAAACAAACATGTAATTTTACTTTAAATTGCATATAAGGCAAGTTTTAAGTAAGTTTAACTTCTAAATCTAATTATAATGTTATTTTTCTACTCCACAGTGGCTGTCATAACTTGTTTTCATGACATACACTAAATAATTAAGACATTACTAACAGGTTAAGTAAATATAATGAATAGGCTAATATAGTACATACGAAATGCTCCTCTCTAGAGTTAATTTCTCTAGCGAACAAACCTGCTGGCGACACTTAATGCCTGAGGTAAATGTAATGCTACATGAGATGTTATTCTCAAGCTGTATTATTGATAACTTTCCGCAGTTGAAACACTGGCCGAGAGATGTAAACATCGATCGATTGTCTCTTCTGAGCTTTTTACTGGTAGCAAACAGCGTTGCATTGCCACACTCGCCCCCTTCTGTTTATGTTATACTGTTATACATATATATATGCTATATGCAAAGTACGCGACAAATATTATAATTGTGTGTATTCAAAGCACACAGATGCTAGGCATGAAATTAGCCTTTACAAGAAAAAATATTTAATTTCCATGAGCGTCCTTTTCACCACATAATTTTATCAGACTAAATGCATAATATGCACAGATGTTTGTTTTAAGGTGTTTCACAGCACCAAAAGTGCCCATGTAGTTGAAGGAACACCCTTTTACATTGTATTAATGACTCTTTTGAGATTTGGAGTGTCCATTCTTTAGAAATGAAGGCCACATCTCTAAAATGGCACACAGTGAGAGCAAATGTCAGTTTCATGACATATGAGAGTCTGGTTGGATCGATATCTTGTGTTTGATAATGAGACATGATGAAAACAGTAGTCAGATAGTATCTGTAGAGTAGCAGGTGGTAAAACCGAAGCTAGTTAGATATCATTATAATCTAACATAACATAAATGACAGTCTACTTTTCTGTTCTGGAGAAAGCATGACATTGATAGTTTAATGCATCCCCAGAAATGCTGGAATGTTTTATTACTGTCATAAAGAGGGAGCTTTGTGTCACACTGTCCATCGAGACCCATTCTCTTTGTGTATAGATCCACAAAGCACTGCAGATTGCTTAATAGTTGTCAATGGTTGATTTATTTAAGCTCGACAGCTCCATGATGGCTCTTGTGAGAAGGCCTGTCAGCCTGTCTGTCTGCGGCAGCGTGCTGAAGATACAGTAATAAAACAGCGAGAAATCCTCTTTCGTTGGTGAGCCGCCTCCTCCCTCTCCCTCTCTCCTCTCTCTCTCTTCCCTTCCTCTCTCTTTTTAACAAATGGGCATCAACAGGCCATGAAATAATCAATGCTGATGATCCATCTTGGGTGCTGTCGATATGTTAATGAGTCTGCCTCATCGTTATGGCGACGAGGCCATAAATCATTCGCTTTTACCAGAATGCATAGCAGCTGGTGCGGCAAACCCCTGGCCAGGAATAAAACACTGTCTTTTAACGATTAATGTCCAAACATTCTGCTGCTCTGCTGCTTGATTGTTTTCAGATGCCAAAAAAGTAGGACGGATTGTAAATCAATAAAACAATAAGACAAAGTGTTTTAATAAAAGGAGAGGTTGCGAGTAAATCATCGAGGCTCTCCATTTAGCACTGCTTCCTGGGTAACAAATAATTGGATACCTGCTGCCCAGGAGCCATTTTTAAGGTTATAAATGCTTGTGTCTTCGTGTAGTGTGAAGCACGTTCTTGATAGCTTGAGCTCTTTGTGAGTGTCTGTGCATTTGTGTGGTTTACATTTTCAGCATATAAATTTAGCGAACCAATCTTACGAACAAGATATAGTTGTATCTTATGACTTCTACATACGATTAGTTAATTAATAAAGCTACAATTATATATTTATGTTTCAAAGTGTTGTGTTTCAAAGATGATCAAAAGTCTTACTGGTTTGGAATGACTTAAGGTTGAGCAAATGATGGCAGAAACTTTAATTTTGGAGTGAAATAAGCCTTTAAGTTTCATGCAGTAAAGTTAGTGTGCTTGTAGCAAAGCACGGCAATGCTTTTTATGTTAAATTGCGGATTGTCTCACATAACACAACTTTAAACAACCTTTTAAAATGTTATACTTACTACTACTTTTAATGGCCTTAAGAAATGTTAACTGTTTAACCATAAGTTATAACTAATCCCTTATGCAGCAGTTATAGTGCTGCTGAAAATTAGAGTTGATTTTTTGCTTTTTCATTTAAAGCCATTTGAACATTTTGATGTATTAGTTCACTGCACTGATTGAGATTACATTTCCTACTGTGCATAAATCCACAATATGTATATATTTACAGACACTTTATGGTTATCCATTTATGCATGATACTCTGAGCACATAAATAGTGTCACACCATCCACACGTTACACAGTCTGGGCAACGAGACAGAAGTGATCTGTTTTTAGAGGTGAATCATAATAATATGTAAATATGACAAGATTATAAAGTGTTTGTTTAATCACTGACCCGTTTCTTGGATAGAGTATGTTCTTTCAGTTATACTACTCATCTTGTATATTACACAAATCATAAACATTGGGGACTTTTTTGGATTCATATTTCTATAAACTTTGAGTTATGATAAATCTAGAATGAATTTAACTATTCTCTTTTCCTCAGATGTTGGACCCAGATACAGTGGCCCCCAAAAGTATTTAGACAGTTATATTTGTTATACCTTGGACTTTTTGAAAACTCAATTCTGATTGGCTGGAAGGTGTGCAATAAAACCGTTTAATGCGCAGGTAGTTCCAAGTCAGTTTAATCACCATTCTATATTTTTTATATAATTTTAATAATAATTAATCATATTTAATATGAATCATTTCAATAATATTTTTTATATTTTTTAATCACCATTCTATATTTACCCTAAAGGGTAAAAACGCAAAAGTCTGCTAGACAGTGAAGGCACTCGTCGCGTACGCGTTTACGTCACAGGCATGCGCCAGTGCAGGAAAATAACAAAACATTATCAAACTAAAATATAGTATTAATTTCATTGGAAAAAAAAAATCTGTAATTTTTGAGCGACACGCGAAAAACACCGAGGGTTAAAGCAGCAGCTTTACCGCATTAAACATGAAAAACAGTGTCAGCGTCTCTTTCACTTTCAGTGCTCCACATTGCCACCTAGCCGCCTGGAGTGCACACTACATCGAATTTCACACATGTTTGCGTCACCATATGCACGCAGATTTCCCCCCATAACGCTCGTCTAAACGCAGAATAAACAGTGATAACGCAACACCACTTCTTTCTCTTCAGATCGTTTCCGTGTAAACAGCCTCAGTCGTTTATTGAGAATTGAACCTGCAATTGCTATATATTAGTATTTGTTTGTACACATACACACCATTGTATTTTATTTATTATCGGAATCATAAACACTGTTTTCGTAGCACAAATAGTTTTACTGTTTACTGCACTTTGTAGTTGTCCTAGTTATTTACCTATAGTGACTAATAAATCGGAAGGCTCGCACATTCAAAGAAAATCGAATACTTCCACATTGCAAAATAAGTTATATATTGACAATGATGTGTTCTGGTAGTAGTAGTCAGCTGTAGAGAAAGTTCCAGAAGCTCGGCCTGTGTTATGAGAAGTGTTATCTGCACAGTGCTGAGAGGGTCTGCCAGCAGTGGGACACAGAGGGGAATATGATAGTTGTTTCTCACTGACGATGTATGTCTTCCAGGAGTACAGTTGATTGTATAGTGTTCTTATAACAATTTAGCTCCTGTTAGGGTTATTGCAGCTTAATGCTGTTGTAAAAATTGAACATGACACTGGGGTGATTTATCCTCTCTTTGTTTTCTTAACCTTGGATATTGGATTGTTTGTCAGACCATATCACTTTGATTTATGACAAAGTGTGGCACTGATAAAAACATAACAAACACCCTCGCACACATACACACCAGCACACGCACATTATGCAAAAATGAGAATGTATTTTCTGCACAAGTGCAATAGAAAGAACAAGTGAGGGGAAGTTAGATGGGACGGGATAAAGAGAGATGATGTCAGTACAGTGACGGGGTGCTTGGAGAGTGTCCATCATGAAAATTTGACTTTTTAGTGGACTCCTGAGGAAAGTCAGGCTCATTTTCGAGCTAACTAAGGCCCTGTATTGTCTTTCTTTATGTGCATTACAGCTGCTCCATCTCCTCCACTTCAGACTCTTTGGATCAGGGTATTATTCAATGTTTCAAGAGCTCCAGTCTAATTTCTCTTCTAGCAAAAAACAATCAAATCAGCAATGCGCATTTGAGATATATATATAATTTATATAGACTGTATAGACATATATCATATATGTCATTTACAGACAAGGCATTATGAAATCATTTACTTGTGGTTTGTGATGTTGCCTCTTGTTCTGGACTCTTTGCCATTGCACTAGATTTTAAATTATTCTCATTGATATCCTGAGAGTGGAGAACAATAAATCTACAACATTATGGCTCTGCCAGCTAAGTGAATATTATTCACACCAGTGCCTTCCGATACATTCCTACATTTCTCTCTCTCTATATATATATATATAATATATAGTAACTGGCAAGGCCACTCAAACACATTAAAGAGCGAGTATGGTAGTATGAAGTTCTTCCAGCTAATGTATTCAATCGAAATTTCTTGGGGTTGATACAGTATTCTAACAGAGAAGGCTACTGATTAGGACCCCTGTATAGTATGCAGACTATGCACCTATGAAGTTATCACAGTAAACATTCTTCTCACATTCTTAGATGAATACAGAAGAGATGATCAGAGAATATAATATTTTATCATTAACTCTCGCCTACCTTTCTTTTTCAGACAGCTTGAGAGTTTAGATCTTCATAAAATGCTTCAGCTTTAACCTTCTCACCACACGTTACATAGTGTCATGTGTCTAAAGTTTAAATCTTCACTAAAAGGAATTGTTCACCCTAAAAATTTAAATGGTCATTATTTACTCACCCTTATGTCCATACTTGTAAAACTTACTTTCTTCTGTGAAACAAAAAAATAAGATATTTTTCACAATGTCTTTTCACAAATTTTTCTTTATTTTTTTGTCTCATTTTTTTTTCCACAGAGGAAAAAAAAAAATAGCAAGCTTGCAATGACATGAATAGGCTAAGTGATGGCAGAACTATTTTTTCTTTTTTTTTGGTGACCTCTCCCTTTAAGACTAACTTTACTGTTATCTCCCTTTGTGTTTAGTCCAGCATTCCTCCCTCTTTCTTTTTTCTTCCTTTTAAGTATTATAGTGATGAATCTTCTGCTGTGGTCTGTGCCAGCATAGGGCTGACATAACAAAAGTTGTTTAAGTTATCCAAAATAAATAGAGAGTGTTTGAATGGAGATAGATAGCAGAGAGCGGTCTGGGAAACTACAGAGTTTGACTTGTGGAAGTTGCCTTTCTAAATTGTTTTTGTTACCAAGACAAGGAACATTAACTCCAGATGACAAAGAAAGTAAATAATCTATCAGTAGACGACAATAAATGCCATGTGTTGAAGAAGCAAATGAGGCTTGTGCTTTTTCTCCCCATCCGTTCCACTATTCACGCAGGTCTAAATGTCGTCGGGATATCCTCCATATTTTCCAGCTGGGGTCAGCGGAATCCATCCACATGCGGAGCAGATCACACAGAGATTGGTGAAAAGAAAACTATTAACAATAAGTGATTGCTTACATAAATTCAGACGTTTTGTTAATCTTCATTCTTTCCATTGTGTATATAAGCAGAATTTGCATTAATTCAACACAAATGACACTGTTTTCTCTGCAATCAGCGCTCAGATGCGAGGCCTCAGAACGACTGCAGGCCCGGTTTATGGAGCATATCGGTTGAACACAAAAGGCCAAGTCTCGTGCAACCCCACAGCGCTATTTCACCCATATCCTAAGGGTCATCTAGCTAATTATTTGCCAAAGCATATTCTGAAATTGCAGATAATTGGGGCTGTATGAAATTAATGGGAAAGATATGCTTATTAGGATTCCTGGGAATTGCGGTTGATGGGAACAGTCTGTGTGCAGTGAGAAATGATTTAACGCTCTCAGCAGGAGTTGTAGGATTTACCATTGTGGTGCGATGCCATTAATTCTCATTGTGTTGCAAAGCAGCTTGATTGCACACTGTGAACGCTGTTTATGGGAGAATTAGTACATTTTTTGCCACGGTTGTTTTGGTGTTCCACTAAATGCTAATTAGACTTTTTTCACAATAATTAGACCCTCTCGCTAGACAGACCAATTTAACTAGTCCCACATTTGTGACATTAAGAAGATTGAAATACACACTGCTCTGTAATTAGCTTCATGCTAACCACAGTTCCAGGCGAAATAAGGGTCAAACATAGTTTGCTCCATCAGTTTGACTATTGCTTATCAATTTGCAGTTCTTGCCGTTCGATTCGAGTCGTCCTGTGCCGAGTCTGAGCTTTTTTGCTGCAAGTTCAAAGCCGAATGCAGTTCTCCAGGTTACTTGTTTGGGAACTTTTCCGGGGGTTTATTTTCCTAAGGCATGCCCTCCTCAGCAGATCGCATGCTGGTGATTGGTGGCAGCGTATTAGAAAAAAACAGCCCATTCCTGAATATAATTGGCTCCCATTCATCATGGTTGTCATGTCACATGTAGTGCTGTGGAGCAGTACACGGCTCACGCATCAATCTCTGGCCGGCTGGCTGACAGGTCTTCTAAAGGGCTCCGGCAGCGGGGAGATGGCATCCTCCGCTTGGGCCTGCACTTTCAAACTCTTTGCTTATGCAGCAGCTGGTATTTTACTTAGGCACCCCTGGGAGTTTCACAATCATCCACAGGCATGCTGGGGGTTTCAAAAAAACTTACCCAATGTCATTTTATATTAACACATCTCTACTTGTCATGTGGCGTAATGTAGCATGGTTGCTATATGGTAAGAATATGGGATCCAAGCCTCAAAATCTTTCAAACTATTAATACAGTAAAAACAGCAAACAAATGAAAGATGTCCATCTGATGCATGTGTACATTGAACAACGATTAAGAAATAGTACCAGCTGAATATCTGGATGTATTATTATGTGCACTTATTGTACATTATTATGAGTTTGGTTTGCTCTAGAGTGTTCTGGGTACGTTTGGAGCACTCAGAATGTAGAATCCCCTGAAATGTCCAAATTCTTGACATGCTGCAGATATTTTGAATATGCTGTGATGTCGGTATTGTATAGTGTGAAGTGTGGGACACACATTCTAACAATTTTGCTGTTTTGCTTATTATTTTATTGCAACGAAAACTTGCGTTGCATTGCTGAGTGTAATAAGACAGAAGAGTCGTATTTGAATAATTATAATAATGATAACATTATCATTATTATTATTATTATTATTATTATTATATCTGAATGTATTTGATCAAAAATGACAATAATAATAATTTATTATTATTTTTATATCTGAATGTATTTTATCAGGAATAATAATAATAATAATAATAAATACATTCAGATATAATAATAATAATAATCATATTTTTATTATTATTACTCCTGACAAAATACATTAATATATAATAATAATCCATTATTATTATTATTATTATTTTGATAAAAATGCTATTCTTCTGTCTTATTACAGGGCCATAACATAACTATTATTATCCTTGCTATAATAACACATAAAAATAAAATAAAATTGTGGTATCATACCATAAGAGAAAAGTATTGTAACAACCTTACTGTGTATTACTACCAGACTTTTAGTTCATAATATTGCTTTATCATTTACATATTTATAGTCTTAACCACTACTCTTATGTTTAATGCTGGGTAATTAGAGTGAACGGGCCTGTGCTTCTCACATAGGCCCCTTTTGAAGGGTGTTTCAAAATGGCTGCCAGGCTGTGTAGCATATTAGTTCCCAGTAAGCCTAACAGAGCAGTCACATGGGTCTAACTGCTGGCTGCTGATCCTGCGCTCTCAGGTCTTTCTGAATGGAATCAGACTTGAACTGAGATATATGTAAATACATCAATTATTAATACACGCATTAGGGAGCGTTGTCTAGGCAGTAGGCATGGACTCAAACTTGAACCACGGCCTTCGGGCTATGAGCAGCCCACTCCATCATGTTTTTTTGTTTTTTTTTTCCCTTTGCTCTCATGAATAATTAAAAAACTTAAATTACTTGCCATGTTCAAAATTCATATGCTAGGTTGAGGGAAAAGATACATGAAAATTAATTTTCTTTTCTCTGAGAGTGACAGGAAATCAATTAATCTTGATATATTATTTCATGCAGGACGGGGTACAAGAGGCAGCGGAGAGAATGGCTACAGCTGTTCTCATTGGAAAGGCCATATATTATAGTTGGCGTGTTTGACAGCATCTGAAGGAAATGGCTGAAGGATATCAGGCAGGTGAAGCAACTGTAAAAATTTATTGCAGGATGCAAACTGTTTCCAGGGACTGACATAAACATAACAGTGAAAGGAAAGCAATAGCGAACAATTTTCTCTCTCTCTCTCTCTCTCTCTATTCCTTAATCTGAAAATGCCGGTTGTCAATATTTACGGCGGTCCCCAGTGATACACATTTTGCTCATTTGATTAACTAGTCATATGTTCGCTATTTATTTGTTGTCTCCCACTGCCTTTTTGGGAAGAATAAAGATTTAGCGCCGGCTGGATAAATGCGTCGTGGTAATATAACACTGGAGATGGAATGACAGAGCTATTTACAGCTCCCTTAAAGTTTTATAACTTGTCAGTGTTTGCAGCTTGTTGTCCAGAGCTCCCTGTGAGTGTGTCGCGGTTGTAAATAGGAGTTGTGTGCAGAAATGATCGCTCTCTCAAGAGGCTGTCTGTCTCGGTACTGCCGTTTGGACATTTTATACGTCTCACGCTTTTGGTTATGTGTTTGTTCCTTTTGGAAAGAGACCTCTCTCTGTCTGTTTTAAATGAGTACGCCTTGTTCGGCCCCCGGCTGAAGGTCTCAATTCCTGTCTGTGCGCTATCACTTTACCACATTAATATATCTCTGCTCCCGCTCCTCATCTTCCTCCGCTTATTTATTATCTGTCTGTGTGAACTTGAGATTAAGGTCACCAAATGAGTCGCTCACATGACAGCTATGATTTCCATCTTAAAGCGACAACGTCCGTGACTTTGAAATAGCGTGCGAGCTCTTCATGTATGTGTAGCACGTACCTTGACGTCCTTGCGCATGAGAGTTTTGGCATACCACGACCCATGCGGAAGGTCCCGCTCGGTAGTCGAACAGGCCATCCTGCTTACTGAAAGATTAATCACAGTGCTTCCCACAGTCATTGATAGTGAGTGGCAAGTGACTGGCATGCCATAATTCCCCAACTATTTGTTTTGCTAGACGAGGTGTCAGTGGCCAAACAGTTGTTTCCTCTTGCTCTCGGTGCGCTGCGCACAAATAAGTCATAAACGGTGGCGTTGTGTCCTCGGCATGCCTGTGTCATTCTCAGCGGTGGAACATATGCCTCTGTACCTTTGAGGGGGAAAAATGGGCAAGTTCGTCGCTACACGTGTTGGCAGTGCAGTGTGTCCTGCCAAAGAGAAGAGGACTGCGTCGAGCCGCGCCATAAATTCCGCTCCATTTATGAACAGATTTCTCTGGTCAACATGACTGGTAATCAACAATCAGTAAACATCTGTTACTATCTATTAATAACACTCCCTGACAAATTTATGGCCATGGACTGCTGGCATATTCATATGAAAATATATTTCCCACAGCTGACGGGGTGCAGCTTGGTGCTGTGGTCGACACCATTTGTAAATGTGAAATTAGAGAGCAGAAGACAACTGAATTAAAAAGGCAAATGACCCTGGCCAGATGGAGCTCAATATAACAAATGTAATAAGTTGTTGAATTGCCAGTTGTACAGACGATGATGGTGAATTGATTTTGGGAGCCATAGTGAGCCAGATGATGGGTTATGTCCACTTCTAAAAAAGAAAGATGAGATTGCAGATTTAATTTAATGAATATAGTTGGAAACAATGTTTTGTTTGTGGGTCAAACTTTTGACACTTATACAGTTTATTCATGGTCAATGGATGGGACTAGTTTCCCAGTCAAAAAAGCCAGTGTTTTATTTAAAAAAAAAAAAAAAATTGTGGAGCAAGCTACAAAATAACATTAGATGAATACCGTGTATGTATGTACAGGGCTTGACATTAACACCCGACAAATGCGGGTGCATTTCAGCAGTGGCGTCACTCCTACTAGCTGCTTTAGTGGGTTGAATTTTATATATACAAGTAATATATACATTTTTAATTGTTGGCATCTAAAATAATAAACTAAGTGTATTGTAATTGTGTCAAAAATATCGATTATTCAATACATATCGATAATGATATATCTGAAACGCTTCCAATACTCATTTTCCATAACAGCTGTGCTTTCTCGCTCTCTCATCTCTCCGGCAGCGAGTTAACACACAAACCCGCCTCCGCTCACTCACTCGTTTCATTCGCTCCGAATGAATGTTGTTGAGTATCAGGGTCAGGTATGATATTATATATTAATAAAAAAAGAAATGAAAAAATTATAATTTTTAAGCTAACCAAAGCAATTTTTTTTGTTGTGCTGCCTGACACGACTTCATTATTAATTTAGACCTTTTTTGCAAATAAGTGCTGAATTAAGACAGGAATATTCTAAATGGATTTACTTTTGATCAATGTAATGGATCCTTGCTGAATAAAACTTAGAAGTTCTTAAAAAACGACAACAACTAACCGACCCTAAAAGTTTAACAGTAATGTAAACATGGACAGAATTCATGTTATGAAGCCATATTAATGTGCGGCCAAGCAGTGTAGTTGAACTCAGTAGTGTTGATGCTAATAGCGCAGTAGCATGACATGGATACAGGGTTCACATTAGTGTAACAATACACTGTAGTATCATTAGTTTTGGGTTGAGTAAAACAACATTTTGACCCTGCTCTCCACTAGATTTAACGTCAGGAGTTGTTTTAGTAATTCAGCTTGGTCAAATTCTAGCAGCTTATGCTAATATAAAGCAATCATGCATCGCTCGGCTAATATGTGCAGTTTAGCATGGGGTCTTTTTTTATACCTTGAAAACAGTTTGGGGGATAAGGCAGAGGTCTCTATTGATGCTGATGCATCATGCTTATACTTTAGGCTACAGGATATTAACATTTGCTGTCCTGTAAATGGATTTGCTCTCATAGGGCAAAGAATACATTTATTTGGGTTGAAGACTGCATGTTAATGAAATAGATCATGGGCAGTTCCATTATGATAATGGATTGCTGCACTTTTCTAGTGACCTGATGTTTTATTTATGACTTCTTTGATAACTTTCATAATGATTAGCGTTATATTAAAATATATATAGTTCGTCTGAGCTTCAAGCATTTTATTTAGTTTCATTTAAGCCTCTAAATGTAAATATGGGATTAGAATAGGGGTTAATGAAGTCTTGCTCTAAGGAAGAAATAATATTTCTTTTTAATGGAAGCTACTCGGGCACTCTAGTAATTGGTTAATATATTATTTCATAGTCTTTCTAAGGTAGAGGTAGACAGTATTTCCATTTGTCAAACAGTGAAACATAATTTTGACTGGAGCTTTACTATGTTACATCATGTGCTGATTCTTTTAAAGGTAAAGACAGTGTTCTTAAAGATAGATCATCATTAACTAATTTTACGTAGGATGTCTCATTCAGCAGCTAATTTTAGGAATACATTTATAGCGTAATTCAAAACAAAAAAAGAAGTTACTAACGGGAAAAGGTATTGGATCCCATTCACTAATAACTTTTATATTTATATGCACAGGAAAGCTTTTTTACGGGAAAAAAATTCACAGTAATTCACAACACGTGTGTACGCACATGAATTTGTTCTTAACCTTGTTTTAATGTTAATACATTTGGATTATTCTAAATGTGTGACCGCATGCCTAAGCTTAGTATTTGTGTAAAATTAAAACTAAAACTAAAACTAAAAACGAAGACTAAAAACTATGTATTATGCATGCCTGGCCAGTAGTTGGCGATGACACTTTGTAAAGTAAGTTTTGCCTTTATAGTAGACCCTTTAAAGTTTCAAATTGACTCGTTTCTGTATGATAAAAAAACGACAGAGTATTTTAAGTTGATTTACCTGCTATGTGATAAAAATCCACCAAAACGCACCGGCGTGTTCGTCGACCCCAGAGGGTTAAATGCAAGTAGCCTACAAATCATTTAATTTTAATCTTTAATATTATAATGATGTACTGGGGTTCCCTGTATAGTGTACAGCCTTAGAGAGATAATTGTTTTTATTTGGCATGTACTGTACCAAATGATTGAAGCAAATCAAATAATTTGTGACTCGAAATCGAATCAAATCATGACATTTATGTTAATTCCTAGCCCTAGTGTGAATGCTAAGTGAACTAGGACTAATGTATAATTTTCTTTTTTGGTCCAGACCAAAAGAACCAAGAGAATCTAGCCACAAGTGTAAACACACCCTAATATAGACGCAGATTACAAACCTCTCATTAGCCAGCTGTACATATGCATATCTGCATTTTTATGCAGAGGAACTTCACAGCTCAAGCTATAGTGCACACTTTCTTTATATTTTACTGTAGATGATGAAATATACAGTATAAAGATTAAATACCTAACATTTCATCATAACATGTTTATAAGGTCACTCAGAATATCATATTTTTTTTCATAAATTTAGAATAAATGTTAGTACAAAAGTTATTGATGAATCATTATTTGTTTTTATGATTTCATGCATACATTTTGTCCATATGTTGTTTTTATGAAACTGTCCTACTGCCCTATGCTGTTTTTTGGGCACCGCCCTCTTAACGTCTCTCTACTGGGGGGTAAAAAAAGGAAAATGAAATCCAACCCACGACTGACAGGCTCAATTTGTTGTGAGGATGACACAGGAACGACACATAGTAGATTATAAAATGCAGAGATGTGCAGAGGTCAGATAAACAATTTGCCACCAAACTTGTGTACCCATAATGCTCTCTGCCCCGTCTGCTCAATATCAGGAAGGTGGGGGGTTTCGGGAGCACAAAAGAATGGCTAGGAAGCCTGGGAGCCGATGGCAGTCAGGTTTGCATTTTTTTTCTGGGTTAATTCACTGGATGAAAAGCTGCACTGTGAGATGTGTCATATATCAAAGGCAGGGCATCAGTAATCTTTGCTCAAGGGCATGGATAACAGACAGATAGACATGTGAATGAGATGGAAAAAAAGCAACTCATCCTTTTCTGCTAACACCACAGAGGAGATAAAGGAAGATTTATGAGTCATCTTGGACCACATACCAGCATGCGGCCCCATTTTTCACATGCTCCAAAAATTGGTGCTGGAAAGCAATCTGCTTGTCACTGTGTCCATCAGGTACTTCAGGAGGAAATTGGGTCCTTCGGGCTTTTTACTCCACAGTCAGCTATTTTCTTTATAGCGGTTTTGTTTTTAATGGTATCCATAAATATATGTAGGGTTATAAGTACCTTTATCACCCGAGCTGTTTTTTTTTTTTTTTTTTTTTTTTTTTTTGCAGGATGGGATGTCCAAATCTGTGCACCTCCTTTTTGAGGCAGCTATGCAGGGAATCATGGGAGCTCACGGCTGCTCAATGCAGTGATTGACACTGATAAGATGGTATGACTACCCTCTTGTTCAAAATGATTGGCAGACATTTCCCGTCGTGCCACGAGGAAAATGTGCGAGTGCATGTTTGCAAGTGTAGAAAGTGTGTGTGCGTTATATCTCACAAGCTGAAAGTTTCTTACTGGCATTTGTTTCAGAACTGTGGAGCTTCGTAAAAGCATCCCTGGTTAATTTAATGATGATTCTGTGGCACTTAAAGAATGTGTTTTAGTGTTATAAATAGCCTATTAATGCCAACATTTCTCTGGCTCTGAAAAGACTAACTGTTCTGGGTAATATTAAATGTTTAAGTGTAGAAAATCCTAGCTAATCCTTAGGAGTCTTTCTGCTTTATAAGAACATGAGCAAATGTTTCATCTGAAGGGGTTTAATTTGGAAAAATGGATTGTCAACCACTGACAAATGTTGCGCTAGCGTTAGTCATGTCCCCAACTGAAGCTTCTTGGCCGAAACTCAGAGTAATAGAGCCACTTGTACACCCAAATTATTGTTCATATTATTTCAACAGATACCCCATTTACCATATTAAAAAACAACATGCCATTTGAATTCTTAACATCTGGTTCCTTGTTCTAGCATTTCTGCATCTCTTCCCGAATTAAATCTTAATTTATACAGACTTTGCACTGGCCAGAAAGTTATTTTGAAATGATGGTAGTCTGGTTTGCATTTTTGAGTCTGTTCAAAAAGTTTGTAGTGTCTTTTATGACAACAACTAATTTTTTGACATTCTAAACACCCACGCCCACTCAACGCGAGTGGAGGGTTAGAAGTGGAGTTTGTTTGAGCCAAAAATGTGTTTAAGTAAAAAATAGGTGTTCAACTTTGCTTTGTCGTTGAGGTGTTATTTTTCCTCGGAATGTGTTAATTGACTGGCAGCTTTAAAGAGGCTGGAGTTACATCACAGGTGCTTGTGACCAAAGTTCTGAACTGCCATTAATTAGCTGGAAAATATCTGAAGTCTATAACGTTGGCCTATTCTCTGAAACTTTTATAATGTTCTTGTTTCAGCAGAGTAATCTCCTTAAACTATTATTTTGGATATGTGAATTCGTGACATAAATTGAACAATTATGTGGATAGTGCGTTAAATGTTTCACATTGGCAAGGTAACATACAGTGGGGTCCAAAAAATTGGGACCACTTATAAAAATGTTTCTATTTTGTATTTTTTTTATACTACCTTTTTCCCTCCATAAATTATATTTAACAAATTGTGTGAAATGTACAACTTCATTGTTGTAGCATAGTGCAGAAACCTAAATATTTTATGTCCATTTCTTTTAAAATTTTAGGATTCCAAAAAATTCTAAAAACTTATTTCAATGTTGGCATTTTAAATGTGGTCTTAGACATTTGCAACTCACTGCATTAGTGCTGTGTTTTCACTAAACATGGATGATTAATATTTTATGCCTCGCTCCCCGTTGGCCAGAGTCTTTAACATACATACCCCAAAAGCACTCAGTGTCAGCATCCATGTGCTAGATTTTTTTCTTCCCCTCTCTTTATCTGGCGTATCGAGTTACGTGTAAGGGGAAAGCGTCTCATGGCTCTGCTCGGCTCTCGTAGAGCTGCCAGCTCAAATGGGACAGTGGGATTGGGCTTAGCACAACAGGCATATTGACTTTGATATCCTATCTGTTACCACTACTTCCCTTTTACATGGCTGCCAGCAGAGATGACATTAGTGCATCAACCGCAGAGCTAGCAGAGGGATTTCTTAACCCAGCGGTGGGTGGGACATGTGTTCACTCCTGTCTCAGCCCCGGGTAGAGAGGACACGCTCCTCACACCCCTCTCACACTGTTACTCCCACAGTCACACAGACCAAATGAAAGGCGGGTCAAGGTGAAGGCACAAGCAGATGTTTTGATGGTAATTGCAAAGCAAAAAGGGGTGAAGACCGGCAGTGAGATGAAAAAAAAAAACATGTACTTGTTGTGAGTGTTGTCACCGTCAGGGCCAGGAGCACATGTCTTTCAGCCGTTCGAGCTCCACCGTACCTGCTGTTGCTGTCAGGCCTCCTTGCCAACTGTGACATCTGTTCCTGAGAGCGCCTGGCGAATCTGAATGCCAATATCCTTGCCTTGAACCGCAACAGAGAAGTATTTGTCACTCAGCGACAATCATCCCTCAAATGAAAGGTTAGCAAGACGACGCGGGCCTTTAATCAGCCGGTTGGAGTGCGTCTGTCAGCAGTGCCTTTTAAGCATGCAGGATCCGAGACTAGCCACCAATGAGTCAAGTGATTGATCTGCCCAAATCATTTTCCTTTGCCACTGTCAGTGGAAAGCTGATGGCAAGTTTGCCGTCAGGGGAGATTAAATATGATTCCTCTCTGGCTCCTGATGAATCCTCTTCTTGGAACACTCATTCTTTGTCACCCTGAGGAACGGAGTTTAAGCCTAGTTGAGACTGAGGTCATAAAAAAGCTGTCTGCTCGTCATGTCATTAAGAGCCACGGTCTAATAAGAGTTTAGCTTCGTACGGGTCACGTTCTCACACTTTAATGTCAATCTACAGAAAACAAGAGGCTCGGGCTGTGTTCCAAAACTACCTATGTAGATTGCAACTAAAGGCATCATATAATTAGCCAGATTACAGAAGTGAAGGCAAATTCAAAAGAATTACAGTGCCTTCTAAGATACATTACCATTCATTTTGTGGTCGATACATTTTTTTTTTGTATTTTTGAAAGAAGTTTAGGTATTTGTGATGTAGAATATGGTCATGCAGATAAAGGCATTAATATATGCTTTATAAGTACTAATAAACAGTCAATATCCTGATAATATTCATGCTAATAAGCAACTAGATAATAGTGAGAATTGGATCCTAAACTAATGTTTCCCAAAAACCGTACTGACCCCAGACTTTTTGTGTACCTACTTTTAGCCAAATTCCAAATGAGCCATTTCCAAATAATGCATTGCAATTATGATGAAAGACTGTTGATTGCAGGCCTACTTATTATCATTTATAAAGAAAAATATTGATACAACTATGGAAAAACTATTAAATATCTATGTGTGCTATTTAATTTGATTGTTAGAGTATCATGTTTTTAGCTTAGCATCATGCTAAGAAATCATTGCATTGAAATCGATTTTTTTTCAGTCTCCCTTAAGCTTTATGTGAAATACTATATTTTAATGAAACAGTTCCATATCAGTCACTAATATGGTTATGCTGACTATATAGACAGCAAGGTAGCTCACTAGGTTTCAGCCTCTTTCAGTATCCTCAGTCTGAAGGAACAGTGTATGAATAGTCAGAAATGACATATTTGTGCACTATATGGAAGATATCCACTGTAAGTACACATTTAGTATTTTGCTTATATTATCAGGTAGTAGTTTAGTCAGCTGTAGAGTGAATCGAGAGCTTTGTAACTGGAAAAGTAATTGCATATGAGAGTTTTGCCCGCCATGACAAAATGAAGTGCAGCGTCTTTGCCAAAGCTCACACACACCCCAAAACTATAAAATGCTCATGCTTAAAACACTGTTGCATTGAGTGGAAAGGACAGGATTACCACATCATTTGATCGTTCAAATGCAATATGATGTTATTTTAGCCAGTCTCATTCCACTAACTTGGAATTAACTGATTTATGTGGTTATTACTTAGCCCACATCCACAATAGAAATGACACATGAATCAGAGTTTTACTGTAAGACAAATGTTTTTTCAATCAAAGAGCGAGCGCTCGCAGTTAAAGGAATCCTCATTAGGCTCTCGTTATTGGCTAAGTGCTTCTCATTTTCTTGCTGAAAGCCGGGCCTCACTGATCTTTATGCCCCTCTTAAGATTACCTCCAACATCACTCTCTGTTCATTTGCTCTTTGTGACGCGACAGTTACATTTATTTTTAATGTCCAGACCGTGTCGTTGACCTTCAATTCCTGCTGAGTCTAGCACCTGCTGACCCTGCCCTTAAATCTGTCATGGTGGAGATATATTCAGGCCTGCTGTATGTTAGGCTGGCCTGGGCCTGCCTGTCACGTCCCTCGAATGTTCTACATCTTGTTTGGAAGACATTCCCGACGTTACGTTCTACGACCTTTTCCATTGAGCGAGGTGGCCGTCGAGCGACTCCAAGAGGGGGGAAATTGAGCTGTTTCATTCCTCCCAGAGGAGACTCACGTTTCATTCTCTGGCCATTTATTTGAAAGCTATCATTTTCTAGAATTCATAGCTGAAAATTGGCATCGATTCGCAGGATGATGGATGCTGAGAGTCCCTCTATTGACACTGCCATTGACAGTTTTCAGTAAATTCTGCATCTAATTATCACTCTTGGCTAAATGATACTCCTGGATGCTTTGGAGAGATGGTCGATGAGACTGGCTGTATTGTTCCTGAAGGCCCTATTGAGCTGTGTGTCAGGACTGTGTGATGTAGCTGATCACAGAGCACATTTCTCTCAGTTAGCAACTGTGTAATTAAACCAAATGCTGACTGAAGCCATCAGTGCTAAAAAAAGATAAGTTGCCGTGATTGATGTAATTGTTTTTTATTTTTAGTGGTTTTAAATTCATTTTTCAGTATGTTTTATGAATTTTCAAATAGGAAATGCATTTTTTATTTAAGGGTTTACTACATGTATTTGGACACTTAAGACACAACTAATGTATGAATATCAATACACTACTGTTCGAAAGTTAAGAAAGTGCATGTCTGTGTATATATATATATATATATATACAATATGAATCTAAAATAGTAAAAACAGTTTAAAAAATAACTTAGACCACAAGTAATTGCAATTTTTTAAATGAAAAGTGGTTATATACCGGTAAATGTTTTTTTCCCCAATACGATCTTATGACTACAAATAAATACCAGTCTTGGTTTTAATCTGAAAGCTTACAGGTAACACACTCTTTGACTGACACACTTCATTGACCTTGGGTGTTAGATGCCAGGAAATAGCACCTGCTGAAGGAGTCGAGGTGGGACAGGGCTTTCCAGGTGAGCTATGTAATTCAACCCTAAAGCAGCCTTCCTTTTCCCACAGCAGCTATGAATCGACACTTTAGCAGAGCTAATGGCTCACTCCAGCCCTTTCACAGGCAGACTATTGTTCTGTGAAGCGAGCACAGAGGGAGGGGGGGTATGGTGTAATCCTGAACGTGCCCTGGATCAGTCTGTTTGAATTTCACACCGACATTGATGTGCATGTCCGTCCTCACTGAAGGTCCTCTATGTGTGCCGTTCCCAAGAAGACACGCCACAGGATCACATAACTATCACTGCCTCTACCTCACTGTGTCTGGTCACCCCTGTCAGGAGATGAGGACCCGCTACAAAGTGTGGAACAAGAATAACAAGAATGCAAACTAGTGCATTTGCAATGCATTTACAGGGGCTCTGTACCAAACATAGAGTCCTTTATAAGGATGCATACTAAATTAATGGAACCTCATAAGTGACCATTTTGGAACGAAGGCAGCAACTCGTCAGACAAAAACATGTAGCGCTATACAAATGAAGCCCACAGGAGTCTCTATTTTCAATAGATTTCAATGGAGTTGGTGCAGAATCTTGCTAATGCTGCTGGAGTCAAGTCCTGTCACCTTTATTTATATAGTGCTTTGTACAATACAGATTGTTTTAAAGCAGCTTTACAGTGATAAACAGGAGTAATGAAAAAAATAAAATTCAATTGTGCTGTAAAGTATTGTCGTTGTTCAGCTGAAGTCAGTTCAATGTTTATTCAATCCTGTACAATAACTTTTTAAAGTTAATAAATCATGAAATTAGTTCAATTCAGCTATACAGCAGCTTTGCAGAACACAGTGATGTGTAAAGCTAATGATAAAGCTTGATGTACAAAAAAGAACACAAAACATAGCACACAAATATTGTACACAACTGTTGATTAGTTTTTGTTTAGTTTTTCAGCTTATTTTTTATGGTGTGTTCTGCACTGTTGACACTATTTGGACCTCATCGCCGGCTTTTTAAATAATTGAGCATGCTGAATCTGCGTTGGTGAGAGAGAACTCTGATTGGCTGTTTGGCTTAGAGAACCCAGTCAGTGCATGAGAAGAAAAGTAAAAGTGATGAAAGACAAGTCAAGACTGCACTGACAGAAGGCTGTTCTAAAACATTCCAATACGCAAATCTTTTCATTACATCGTGGCCGTCTGGAATAAAGAAAGTGATCAACATGATTCAAATTCAAAATGGTAATAGAGCCCTGCTTTGTTTAAGGTTTGTATATCCGTGCAGTCCTAGTTCCGGTTTTCCTTTTTGAATGACGGATATGGACTACTGACACTTGGTGCAATGGTACAATGTGTAAAACAAAGAGACATAGTTTCTCTAATGTACTGTATGTTTCTGTTGATGGACATATTTCATGTGAGAGTAGCTGTTAGTAAGTAAATTTGTTGTTGACATCAGTTACTCACGTCCTGTTGTGTTGCAGTTCAGCATGGCAAGCGAAGGAGTCAAGCCGCTGCCTGCATCATATTGGCCTAAATCTCCTGTCTGGGAACATTCTGGCTTCCCGATACGTTACAACAGCAATGGTCAAAAAACAGGGCAAATCAATCTCTCTTTGTAAACTTTGTAATGCTCCAAAATGACTAGTAATTTACTCCGTCATCACCCGGGTGTTGATAGTGCGTGAGTACAGTACATGTGAGACCGAAACATGAGGCCATCATGAAAGACACTCTGGACAGTTGACTGAACTGTCATTGTCCTTATTGGGTCAGTGCTCACAAAAGTTTATAATTTGCCTGTGTTTTTAAGCTTTGCCAATTTAAACATTAAAGCGGAAGAAGACGGGAAAGAAAAATCTTGCGTGCTGTGCAAGTTTCGTGTGCGCACAGATCAGATCCGAAGCGTGCACATGAAAAGCCACGTCTCAGACATCTCGTGAATACTAAATTAAGTTCTCATTTAAGTCTTCTTGCGCTTAAATGGACAAATTCACACAAAAATTGTCAACATGTCGGTCTTGGCGAGTATCCTAAACATAGTGTAAAAAGAAATATCTTAAATGCACGTAAACAAATGAGAAAAACAACACGTGTGTATCAGTATATTTGATCCGTGCATTATGTCCTAAAGTGACAGCTTAATATTCATTAAAAAAAAAAGACCACTTACTGCTCCTGACTGAATTATGCGCTTGAATGATTTGTAACTTTAATAGGGATTAATCTTTATTTAATTCTTACTGTGTAGATTATATGCTGTTATTTTGCATTTGATTACTTTATTCAATTTCTTTTCCTGAAAACTACTGTTAAGCACCTTTTGTTTTATTTATATATTTGCTCTATTTTAATTATTTGCGCTATTGCTTGTAGTTTGATTATCTGTTCTTATTTTAATTATTTTTATTTGACAGTAGTCCTTTTTCCCTGAACATAGCACATACCGAACCGTACCGCAACTGTGACCGTAAAATGTGATACTGCTTTAGATAAAGCCATTAGGAACATCCTTCTGATGCCTTACAATGCCTAGGCTGCTCACTAGGATTTAGAACCCTAGTGTATATGCTATTTTACCCGAGAAAACTAAATCCATGTTCTACCTCTACAATCTCACTATAACCTGTCTTATTTATGTGGGTTTTTATGTGCCCACAACAGCAGCGCCAGCTGTTGTACGTAGTACTCAGGGCAGACTGGTGAGATGGCAGCAACGTGGCACTAGGCAAGCAGAGAGCATATGGCCTGGATGGCGTGACACAGCACACTGAACAGAATGCAATACTGCCATCTCCCCTCCGGGACTGTCACCATGAGGAGCAGCCCTCCAGACACAAATCCAAAACTACATCAGATCAAACTGTATTTGTGAGCTAAGTGCCTAGGGGAGACTTGTCTTTTGAGGTGTAGCTTGGCAAATCGCCTTGTATGGGGAAAAAAGGAAAAATGAGAATGGCTCCCAACAACAAGCCCCAAAACCCACCCCCAAGGCCTTATATGAGCACTTTTCCATTCCATAAGTGACAAATTATCAAGGTTTTTGTTGTTTCCACTGCTCAAATTGTTTGTTTACTTCATCTGCTTTTTGAAAGGGGTATGTGTGCACTCAAGCACGATTTCTCTTTTTTCTCTCACTTTGCTAGGTGGTTGGAAAATGTCATAAAGTCAGATCCAAATCTAGTTCATGTTGGCGTTCATTGAACTAGACAAACTCAAGCCCACACCAATGACATTGAAATAAATTGATATAATGACACGAGTTTATGCCTCGCTGTTGTACGAAGTGAAAATCTAGCCCTATGATTTCAGGCTTTGCACTTTGAATGGCATGTAATGTGATCCTGGACCTGTCAGGGAAAAATAAATCTACTTTTCCTTCTCCGTTTTATGTATGAGCAGTGCTTATGTGTTGCCATGGGTTATTTTAAGAGGCATTGGAAGAGGTTTGCTGGGGTCACTGGTTCAGAGTCCACCTATGTCACGGAGCACAGATAATTGCTCAATGGCCAGAAGGCTTTGATTGGCTGCGCGGCTGCTGTCTCGGTGGACACTGAATGCGTTCGGTTCAGGAAGACAGGAGTGGGCGGATGGGTTCATATATCAGGATTTTCTTACTCCCTCTCTCTTTTTTTTGTCTTTACCTTCACTGAGGTCATAAAGGCAAAGAGGGTCACTCAAAGTTCAGTTGAAAATAGGTCATTGCTGAACACAACAACTGGTCTGTTTACTGACAGAACAACCTTTAGCAGGCGTGGGTTAGTGCAATAATTCTCAGAGATGCAAGAAATGTTGAGAAGGTGTTTGTGTTGATGCATGTCAAAGAGAGATGTTTGTGGAGGTCTTAGCCTGGTATATTTGTTAAGACCAACTTTTTAAGCATCGTATAAGCTGACACTGATGCAATGATTTCCTTTATCTTTCTTTTTTCATTTTTGCACTATAAGTAGGCAGAGCCCGAAATCCGCTTTAGTAATTGAATCCATTCTGACACTCTTTCATGTTAGTCTACCCACCAAAGCTTTTATTTTACGCAGTGCAAGTCTTATGTGAAGAAACTGCTCCAGGTTACCAGCATGGTGCTTTCCAATATTCAAAATCTTTTATACCCCATCCCCAGTCTGTCTTTTGATTGCATGGGCTTCCTCTCAAACCTCCAGCGAGGCTCCAGGTTGTGGCGTCGTGGAGGGGAAAATCGGAGCTGCTGTTAGTGCCAGGTGGAATATTCCAGAAGACCCGAGGCAGATGCGCAGTTTCTCGTTTCGCCCGCAAAGGATCAGATCTTACCTTAGAGTATGCCATGGGTCCTGATATGACGCATGATAGTGCGTTAGTGACAAGGCAAGAAACGCCCGGCTCATGTATGCTGGGGTAGCCTTGTAGTGCCATTACCAGCCTCGTCTGGTGCAGTCGCACGGCGATGTGAGCCCGATCTGACGGTTGATCTGAGTGTCACGCTGCAAAGGCCTCTTTTTCTCCCACTCTCCCTTTCTGCTCTGTCAGGAAAAGGAACAAGCCGAGAGCGGACGCAGAGGTGTTTGCCATGCCAGACGGCTCTGCAGTCTCGGCAACAAATCGCGGCCCCTGGGTTGAGGAGCCGATTGTTTCTCCTTTTTTTCAGAGTCTTTGCCTCGCCTGCGAGTTTACATGACCCTTCAACTCTGTTTCCACACAGGCTGTTGAGTTGTGCTCACAGGCTTCTATGTGTGTTGTAAAAAAGGCAGCTTTGTCACAGGGGTTGCTCTTGTGGGATGTTAAGTTCAACAGGCTTAGCAAAAAATAATAATAATAATAAAAGTGCCTGTTTCTGTGCTGGCCGGCTCGCTACTGTATATAAAGTGAAACTGTCAGAAGGCCAACTTCATTAATCAGCCTGCAGATGAAGAATTGTGGTTTTGACTGGGTTAGTGCTGTCAGCAGGTCTAATGTTGAATAGTGCGTCCCAATGGGTAGGAATTATTCTGAATGGAATTTTAAATCACACTGCTGTCAGACGTTAAGATCCTAAAAGCCTCACGTTGCGTTTACGTCTTCATCTTCTGAGTCCTTTTTTTAAAGTAATTGTAATATATTCTGTATTCTGTCAAGTGACCTTTTCTTTTTTTACCATTATTAGGAATTAAGGGAAATCTTGTGTTATACTGTAGTGTGCTCTCATTGTAACGTTGGACAAGTGAGCAAAGTGCAATGAATATTTCTGTATGAAAAATATCCTTGGAACAGGGATCAAATTAAAGTTTTGCTGCATGCTGTGACCTCATTTCATGACATTTCCAAGCCAGTTTTTGTTTAATGCCTTAAATATATGGCTTTCTAGCAAGTTGTGATTTATTTTTCTATGAGACATATTTGCGGTCACAGTTCGCTATAAAGAATATACTAGTGTAAATGCAATGGCCATAGATCAAAATAAACAAATCCCTGATGGCTTATCAATGTCCTTCCTGTTGGGGAAAGAATCCCAACTTGCCTTTCCAAAAGGAAAATATATCATCAGATAAATGGTCCCTAGGAATTGGATGCCAAGGACAAGCTAAACCACTTCCAAGCAATGTTCCCCGGTCCGGGCGCACCCATAGCGAGCAGTAATGAATGGAAAGTGTATTGTGTCAGTGAAAAACGGGAGAACCGTCAGGAAGAAATATGCCTTTCATCCCACATGGCATAATCAGAGCCTGCCATATTTCTGAGCAGTGGTTATAGTGTTCCTTTGAGCCTAGCTTTTATACTAAGAAAAGTGTGGACAATAATGTAAAGAATAATACAGAGCAGTTTCCATTGAGATGACTGTCAGAGTGCTGTTAGGCTGTCAGGCCCTCCCATGGGGAGGCAGGGTCAGGCTGTCAGTCAGAGCTGATTGACACTTGAGAGGTGTGAGAGATCAAAGCCTCTATCAGCGAGACAGGCTAGAAAATAGGTGCGATGGGTAAAGAATTGCTGAGAGTTTTGGAATGAGTGATGTGACGTGAAGGTGAAGTGTCTGTAACGTGCTCGCTTTATTTCGTATCGTCCACAATCTGCAATGTTACATGCATTCCGGTTCTTAGCAACAGTTACAAAGCGGAATCACTTTAGGTTTAGCTGTTGAATGGGATATCAGGGTGCAGTGTGGGTGAAAGACTTTTCATCGCTTTTGACGGGACGCTCAGAAATGTCAAGAGCCACCTTCCTGTACCCCGCAGGAAAATCCAACTTAAGATACAGTAGGGGCTTTGTGTGAACTCAGTGTACACGTCCAAGCTGGAAGACCAGGGGTTAACCAACCCTCCTCCTAGAGGGCCACTGTCCTTCTAAGTTTACCTCCAACCCCATATAAGCAAGGTCTTCAGGATGACTAGAAACTACCAGGCAAGTTAGAGCTAAACACTCAAGGAGGTTGGCCCTCCATGAGCAGGATTTAGCACCTCTTTTATAGACCATCATCTAGCAAGGTGGTCAAGATGGTTTTGAGAACATGATTGACCAGTTTAACAGCTTAGACTAGCTACCATGTGCCAAAACACAGAGAATGTCTTAAAAGAAAAGTTCAAAATGTCTTCATTTACTTACCTTCATGTCATTCTAAACCTGGATAACTTATTGCATTGTAAAAGATGTTTAGCAGAATGTCCAAGCTGCTCTTTTCTGTGCAATAAAAATGAATGGTGACCACAGCTGTGGACTTTCACTGTATGGAAAAGAGCAGCTTGGAGTCATTTTTGGATAAACACTGTCTTCCAGCAGTCTAGTCAAATCTGATGGCTTTGTTAAGTGAAATTGCTCTGACATTGTTCTGGACTCGCTGTTAGGATGGATGAAGGCACTAGAAATCGCGATCCGGCCTGTCTTCGCCTCTTAACACCACTCCATCTCTCCTTCCAGTTTTCTGTATCCCTGTTTCTTAATCCACTCTCTTGCTCCTTCTGTTTTATTAGTCTTGACAGAGGCTTGATTCAAATAAGACTGCAGTGTGGGCATTGCCAGCTCACAACGTAAATTGAATCACAAAGGAGAAGGATTTTCTAATAGGGAAACAAATTAGCACCCAGACCCTTCTCTATGCAATTATTTCTATTACTTGTTTCTCAAGGCACTGGGAGATGTAGAAAGCGGGTTTAACCGCCATTTGTTTAAATTTTTTCCTTAAGGAAAACCAATTATGAAAGGTTACTGCTTATCACTGGCTCATACAGACACAATTCCTTTTGTCTAAAAGATTAATATCTCGGTTTAGACCAGTTCTGCATTGTGTGTTGTTTTGAAGGTGAGATGCTTGCTTTCATTGAGCCTAAAATTGTTTGTAATGCTGTTTTATACTGATGCATTTTTTTTTTCATTAAGCTCTAATTGATATTAGGATTTTTTTGAAGTCCATTATCAATCTTTATCTGTATGCTTTGCAAAGACATTGATCAATGAAAATGCTTTCCTTTGCTGACTGTATTGGACATTGTGGAACAGTCACTAGTTGGGCCATTAAATAGCCTCTGTAAGACCCCGGCACCAAGATCAATAAGGCATTGAAATGAAAAAAAAGATGAAATTACTTTTTTCTTTCCTCAATGAAAAGAAGTTGTAAGTCCATACTCTGCATTGCAACTTTTTCTTTCGGCAGAAATAATTCCTTAAAAAGTGAAAACAACCCTTCACAAAGTTTTTTTTTAATTGCTTGAGCCTTATTAAAATTCCTCTGAAGTTTATACATATCACCACATCAAATACATCATAAATTATAAATGTTTACATAGCAGTTTTGCAGTTGTAGCCCCCGGGTTCCTTAAAAACTGCTCCTGTCTGAGTAAGTGTGAATGTTTGTGAGTACATGGGCTTGTGTTTGTGAACTTTGTTAGACAGGCCAAGCAAAATTGGAGTAATGCGCTTCTCCATCTTTTATCATTCACATTGCGTAGCGCTAAATGGAAACTAATAAACATCTCCAATCTCGTGGTCTACTTTGAAATTGTGAATGTTGTTTCAGTTATTGAATTTACTGATGTAATATTAATGTTGGGAAGCGATTTTGTAGAGATCTGTCCTCTGCAGGCATCTTTAAACATAATCATAAGTAACACACATGTCAGTTTAGGGTGCTCTAAGTCATTTGAGCAAAAGAGCAATTTTTCTAAACCTCTAAATGGAAACGGAGTAATGGAAATGCAAGCAAACAGAGACTAATGACATAAAACCAGAGTTAGTAAACAAAAGCCTTGGACGAGCATTGAAAGAGAACCAAGTCGTAGTTCTTTAATGGAAACTAAGGCTGTTTGTTTCTTAGTGGAATCATCTGTTGATGACAACGGCTTTAGGTTGGATTTGTCAATATGACGTGATAACTGCACAAATGAATTATATCGTTATGAATTGTATTTGAAAGACCAGAAGACTATACGAGTCCCCGCTACAGTCTGTGTCTAAACATTTCTTTCTGTTTCCATAACACACATTGTTATTACTATATTATCAACAGATGTTATGTCAGCCATTAGAAGGTTAATGGATATGACATGCCTGGTGTGAGAGTTTCAGGGCCTCCCTTTGTGGAAACATGCTTGCTATAATACACTCAATATCATTTCATTATGTGAGCATATACAGCTTCAGCAGACTAAAAGAGTTCTGACAGATGGATTTGTATGACTCTTAAAGGAATCCAAAAATGAAAAGGGGGAAAAAGCCTCATGTTGTTCCAAACCCTTCACTGTTAGTTTTATTATTATTTAGAGCAGGAACAGGTAATATATGATGAGTGTGGTTTTTATTTTTTTTAAATAAAATTCATTTGAATAATATTACATAAATATTAAAATTAAAATAATATTTGAAACTTTTGTCTATCAAAGTTAATATATACATAGAGACCCTAATCACTGTGCCAAGGTCAATCGGCTCTTAAAATGACAGATAATTAGACCTTTGTTATGACAAGATTATATTAGTTTAGTTTGTAAAATATTATGTGTTGTGACTGTCTTAAAAACTAGTATGGCACTAATGAGACATGAGTGTGAGTAATAGCAGAATTTAAATTTTCTGGGGGAACTATACCTTTAAGACGGACTGGACACATTGTAAAATCCTGATGAAAAGCTACAATCACTATATATGCAATGGGAATAATAAACACCTCTCTTTATTTGATTTTTCTTCACAATCCCAGTCAATCCCATCATGCCCTTGCAGTTCATCCTGTGTTATAATAAATGACTGTAGACACATGACGTCAGTTGACCTGCTCTAGGTCTAGATGGGGCGGGAGGAGTGTGGGGGCTTCTAAAACCGTGAATAAATAGCTGTTCCTCATTTATGCTTGTCAGGAGTTTTAGCTGAGGGCCGTACTTCACACTGTGTCTGTTTTGCCTTGTGAGAGATGATTTATTCGTCTTGGTCTAGCTGAGGTGCTGCAGCTGTTTATTGGACAGATAGTTTTACACAGGCTTACGTTAAATAAGCCTGGCTGGCCGACACGTCCATTCCCACCCTCGCAGATCAGCCACAAGAAAGAACTGCTCAGTATGATCCCTAAAAACAAACTCTTACAGTAAGTACAAAGCTCTGTCTACTTGGCCTGAAGTTCAGAGGGAACCATCTCAGGAAATACAGCCAGACTGTTATACATTGAGACAAAAGTCTTAGGGTATGTATGTCAACATGCACACTCAAAGCCATTATGAAACCATTATTAAAATAAATTTGATGCAAAATGGATCTAAAGTCACTCATAAGACAAGTCAGTTCATGTGGCAGTCATCTTGGCAACACCCTAATCAGTATGAACGAACAAATGTTAGTTTGTTCTATCATTCTGTTTTTCTTTCTATAATTGGTTCTGTCTGTCATTCCATCCATCCATCCATCCATCCATCCATCCATCCATCCATCCATCCATCCATCCATCCATCCATCCATCCATCCATCCATCCATCCATCCATCCATCCATCCATCCATCCATCCATCCATCCATCATATGTCTGTCTCTCTTCCTGTGTATACCAGCATATGTTGTTAGGCCGCCAAATGTTGTGTTTTAGATGCTGGTCTTCTAGTATTTCTACAAGCTAAGTAGTTAACTAGAAAGGCTACATTGATCAGGCGGGTTTACAAGACCATGTACAGTGTGTTAACTACTGTAGCTTCACCAGAAGAGTTTTGCTGATGAATAGCATGGCTGTACTTAACCAGGTAAACAAGCACGAAACCAGCACTAACCATCTTCAAACAACATCAGAAAGAAATAGTTTTAGAAATAACATATTTATTTTCTCTAAACCATGTAGCTTTGCCCCCCTTTTTAGTTTTGAAAGTGCTTCAATTATATTTTATAATGCTTCTAGACAGAGTGGCTTATTTTAACATAAAACATGTGCACACTCACTATTATGATCTGGCCCTTTAAATGCAGCCTATAATTATAGTGTTGGTTGTCAGTATCCTCTTCATTGTTCTGAACAGTGTTACCTCAGCACTTACCACACTCTTTCTCTGTGGCTGTATCATACCTACTGCCTCTGATTCTGCCTTTTACTGTAATGACCATATTTATGACTTATTTGCTATTTTCAGTTTTTCCTTGAGCTAATGCGAAAGCTTTGATTCTCAAACTCGTGGAAAAAGCAGACGGCGTGTCCTGGCATTTTAACTTGTGCCTGTTTGAGCCATTCACTCTCTGAATTCAGAACCAGCTGGAGATCAAACACAGCCCCAATTTATTAGGCTCAACTGCAGAGATGATATGTATGACTAATGTGTTGTTTGTTCATGTCAACATGCTCTTGGTCCATACATACACAGGCCTTTCATGTTAGTCCACAGGGACATGCCTGTTATCTGCTAGTGACGAGTCTTAACTCAATGGAAAAAACAGTTTTTAGACAGTATCTGTCATCCAGGCTTTGGAAGTCTGCCATTGAACTCACACTATTCTGGATTGCTCTCCTAAAGACATTACATAATGGATGTTTGAGTGATGAAATGGCATTGTGGCCACTTTTGGTTCACTGACGGCATTTTGTTTTTGTTCTGTTTTCTTTTTCTTTTTTGTTTTGTTGTCCAAAAGGCAGAGGAGTTGTTTGTTTGTTGGCTAGTTTATTTAAGAGAATCTTGAAAATGAGAAAAGATGAGAAATGTGTTGATACACACACGCACACATGCATATATATATTTATGAAGTATATGGTGTATATGGACATTTAAAGTGTATGAATGTTTTTTTTATCATTAATTAAAAAAAAAATTATAACACAAACTTATTTTTTTCACAAGATGACATTTATTAGCTTTATATACACTGCTGTTCAAAAGTTTGGGATCGTAAGATTGTTTTATGTTTTTAAAAGATGTCACTTATTGATGATGCTGAAAATTCAGCTTTACATCACTTGAATAAATTACATATGAAATTACTATATTACTGGTTTTACTGTAATTTTTTATCAAATAAATGCAGGCTTGGTGAGCAGAAGAGGCATCTTTTAAAAACATTAAAAAATCGTACCGATCCTAAACTTTTGAACGTCAGTGTATATAAAGCTAATAAATGTCATCTTGTGAAAAAAAAAAGTTTGTGTTATACTTTTTTAAAAATTAATGCTAAAAGACATTCATACACTTTAAATGTCCATATACACCATATACTCCATATATATACATATGCATGTGTGCGTGTGTGTATCAACACATTTCTCATAAATGAAAAACATATGGAGAGAGATGTCATTTGTTAAAGTGCAGTAGAAGGAGTGGAGCAGGCCAGCAGATGCCTCATCAAGAACACTCATTCAGAATGATGAATGTGGCCAAATACACATTTGTCCGTAAAACTTGCAGAGTGGATGAGCATCATTAAGCATGAGAAATAGGTGCAGCCCCGCTGAGAAGTGAGCGCAGCAAACAGATGTTGGGAATTTTTGCAGGCATCTTTCATCCGGAGGACCATCATTAATAAACTTGAAGGTGATTCTCTTGTTTCCATTTAATAAGAGCAAGTAAAGTATGAGAGGCTGTGGAAAAAACGCTGAATAAACAATCTTACTGGGCTTTTTAAGTCACTGTCGGCGTCTCTTACGCAAACACAGGCTGGCAACAGACAGTTTGTCTCATTTGTATGGCCACGTTCCTCCCTAGACCAGTATCACCCCCACATCAGGATGAGATGTTTTATGGAAATACGTCACCATCAGCCCGGAGCTATATGAATCGGTGTTGGGTCGTACACGCCGTATGCTTCATCCCAAACTCATTTGTCTTCCAGTTTTTGCAGTTGATCTGGAATAAGCACAAATGATCTCTTTATACTGCAACATGACAAACAGCAAGTCATAATGAACTGATGTGTTTGAGAGCGGGAAACGGGGCCGCTCTATGTAAATGTGAGCGGCTTGAGTAAAGGCTGCGTGCTGTCCTACCTGACAAAGTCATTCATCAAGGATCTGCGGAGGGCTTGCAAATCAAGGTGCCGGGAAGGCTGTTGGCGAACTTGGCTCATGTTAAGTGGCACTGGCCCTGTTGTTGAAGCTCTATCACGGCTGAAGCTGTCTCGTTTTATAAACAGTCTCAGACGGAGAGGGTCTGCTATGAATAATGCTTAAGCCCTGAAGAATTCTGCAACCAATATATCTTAATACAAGTTCTTAGATTCCTATGGGCGGCCCACGCCTCTCTCTCTATTCCACCTCCCCATGCGTGCCTGCAATCTTCCCTCTGCGAAACCACTGCGACTTGATTTTGCTAGCGCCACAGTTTACCTACAAACAGGATTACATGCATATATCCCATGCAAATCAATAAAAGTTGTCAGGACCGTTTAGCCTGTCCTGCTTTGCTAAATGCAATTTATCACACGGGAAAATCAACAAAAGGGAGCCGGTTACAAATGGAGTCTGATCATCAGTGGTGGATGTGTTGTCAAATTCCTGTAGATGGCATTTTTCATCTCTTTACTGTAAATTGTTCTCATTCAGATGCAGCGTGTCAACGAAATATAGCAGTTCCAGGTTATTATATACTGCTGGGGATTTCTACACCATGGAGGATATTTCACACTGTCTTTTTTGGCCTTCATAAGATTAAATCTGAATGTATTTCAGTTCACTTCTCTGACCAGCTGAGGCATGAGATTGATCATAAACTGTCATGTTTGTTCTGGAAATTCTGAAAATCGGTAGCTCTTATGAATATTAACTGTCACTCACTCTTTTAACATCCCCCCCCCCCCACACACACACACACTATTTGACATCAGAGGCATGCGACATTAGCAGTTATTTTAAGTATATTTGTCACCAAGAAACTCTTCTGTATGACTCTGCAGGTTGTTGTTTTTTTACATTAAAGTAAATATGAAATCAAAATTGGCCATATTTGCATTCTTACTTTACAGTGCAACAGACTGAGAACTGCATTTGATATTGACTTTAAAGCTATTATTTTTCAGTTCTGACTTGAATCATAATTACTTGAATCATAAGCAGAGCGTTTTATACTGATATATTAATTTCATCATTTGTTTTAAAATGCAGTGTGGTTTTAAATTCGTATGACACTTTTTGTTGCTATTTTCTGATGTTAATAAAGAATATTACCAGAAAATATATTCAATGCTCAGATGAATGAGCACATCAGATGTTTATTTATCATATTTATCAGAGTGTGATGTCGCATTAGAGACAGTGCCAAATAGTGAGTAATGAATTAATGACTGTAAAATGTAAAGTAAACAACTTATAATACAGAGAAATAATGAAAGCTATCATGCTCAATACACACTCCAGATTAACTTGCCGTATAATAGTGTGATGCATGCATGTCGTGAGGTGCTTCTACATGTCATTGTTCAGAGGTTATTTGCTTATTTATTTGTAACATTTAATTTGAATGTTGGATGATATATGAATATCATGTCTCATTTAAAAGCAGGGATTGCTCTTAAATTGATGTTGTAAATGATCTGCTTGACACCCAATCAATACAAGTGAATATGCAAATGATGAGCTCTATTATGCTGTCCTTTAATCTAAGGGAAGCCTAATTAGATATGGTTTCTGCAGTTTCACCGGAGATATACAGTACATGTGTGTAAACCACCTTTAAATGATGATGATGAGTAGTGTAGGCTATAATCAGCTTCTTCTTTTATTGGTGCTTTTTTAACTAGGCCTGACGTAATATCATTAGTGTGGTGTGTGCCTTTTATGTTTTCTTTTATGAGTTTTATTTTTCTTTGAAAAATGCTTTGCTCCATCAATGTTTTTTTATTTTTTATTATTTCAATCACAGACATTCCCTGAGCTTAATGATTTGTTTTGGTGGCCTTGAAATTTTTGATTTACTCCAGACTTCGCACAAAATCCTACTGGAAAAGGACTTTGTGTTCCACATCTCAGTTTAAAAGGCAATTAATTCTAGTTATGGAAATGTCACTGTGTGCATTTAAAGCCAAGTGCTTCATAGCCGTATGCACTTGATTTGTACGGAGTTGAGTTTCCGTGAGTGTGTCATTCAGGGTACTTCAACCCCGTTAATAGCAATCATGCCTTTAAACTGTGGAGTCATTGGCGTATTTCAGGCAGGGCATCATCTATTCCTTCGCCTTGTTCCAAAGATAAATTAGTAGCTGTTGAATAATGCAGTGAACCCTAATTCTCTTTGATTAGTAGTGAGTTAGATGATACTGACCCATTGAAATTGGTCATCAGCATAAATAATGACTGAATGTACTGATAAAATGCAAACTTGCCGGCCATCATAAATCAAATGAAATCCACTTGCTGTGGAAGTCATTGAAATTAGAAGTCCATGCTCCTATTAATTATGTTGCCTTCTGAAGGCGACAGAGTGATAAATCAGCCCTGAAAGGTACTCCAGTTAGGGAGTTGAGGAAGCGAGACTGCCTGCAAATGGCTTTGTATACCCTCCTAATTGTTTCTTAAACAACCCACCTCTAGAGGCATATCTGATAGCCGGCCTTTTGGAGAAGGGCTCACAATATTGAGAAGGTCTACATGCATGTGGACTAGTGTCAGAGTCCTCCCTCCCTCCTCCTTTTAGGGGAATTTTATACATTTTAGGAGCTTATTTTTGTATTACAGTTTTTTTTTTTTACAATAATTGGACCTGAATAGTTTATACAGATAGGGATATCTGAATATACATTTAAAAACAACCCATTTTAGGCAACCCAGCTCTGGGTGAAAAAGGGACAAACCCAGGTTGGGTAAAAAATTGAGCCATTATTTAACTCAACTATTTTTTACAAATGACTATACTGCTGGTTTTAGAGTTTACAGCAGAATTGAATCATGTTTGCACCACTGTAAGGCTGCTTTAAAACAATATGTATTGTGTGCACAATATAGGCAAACGTAAAAAAATAAAAAAATGTGTACCGGTACATGTGAATGAGTGACAAAAAGTGCAGTGAAGAATTACAACTCAAAACATTATTACTTAATAAAAGTAAACAAATTTGCATACCATGACATTTGGTATTTGTGACAGTTTCATTATAATTTATTTAAAAAATGCTATCTGTCTAAAATTTCCTACGCAGATGCATTACAGTATGCTTTTAGCAAACTAGAATTCTTTCAGACTTTTTATGTTGTGTGTTTGCATAGCTGCTTCTGATTTCAAGTCTAGCCTTGATACGTCTGCCACCTCAGCCTGTGCGTGTTACTTACAACCTCAAAATATCACCTTTCCCTCCGACGAGAAGCCAAGTGTTGGTATCCAACCCAGGGGGATAAAAAGGCGTTGTTTTCAGATAGGGTGCTCCTTCAGGACAGCCGTGTGCTTTTTGGTGGCAGGATCCACAGCCTCGTCAATCACACACTGCTTATTAGGTTGTCCTCTTGCTGAATGGGGCCATTTTAGAGGGCAGCTATTACAATAATTGCGTCCCTGTGTTTTATGTTAGATTTTGTTGTTTTATAACATATGAGAAGTTCTAATGAGGTCAAGTGTGTCTTCTTTGAAACAGTGGGCCAGAACTAGTGGTGCCATGGCTTTGTAATGGACTGATTGTAATAAATGCAGCAGTTGTCCATGAGGGGCTGCCGCTTTACTTTCGTTTACTTTACCTTTTGCTCCATGGATTCCCCACAGCGGCGAGGGCTCTTTGACAGCGCGTTCCCTTCTTCCTCCTGCCACCAATGTAACGAAGTTCAAGGATCAGGGAAGAAAGGGGTGGGAACCGGCGAACGTCCAAACACTTTAATTAAAAAATAAACAAACAGAAAACAAAAGTAAAGTGGCAGCCCCTCACGGACGACTGCAGCACACACATAAACATAACAAGTACAGGCCTGGTCCTCTCTCGCCCTTCTCTGTCATTGCACCTCTTTTATTCTTCCGAAACTCCTCCGTGAGAGATATGAGACTGGTGTAGCATGCAGGTGTCGCTCATCATCAATCACGCCACCGACCTCATAAGCATGAAAAATACCATAATATGTTTGCAGATATTTAGGAAACTAAAGTTCACATGCTAAGTTCACATACTAATAATTTATCTGAAAAACACTTCTACAGCCAGTTATTTTATTTATTATTTATATAATAATGTAAAAATGTATGTAAGTCTCCTCGGCTTTCGTTGTCAATTGCGCTCGTTCCTGTTGCGTGTCCTCAAACTGGCAACCCGCGTGAGCGTCTAGTCTTATGAGGAGGGGACGGGGGAAACAACGATCTCTGATATTTTGAATTTGAACTTCAGTACCTACAGTACCTACAGTACCACTAGCTGTTATTCTTACAGACAACACCTTTAATGTAATTGCTATGGAACCAGAATCACGAAATTTCTTATAATTCCCATTCTTAGTGATATGTGAGGCCCATGAATAGATTTATTATGAAACACTGAAACTTAAGACAGTGTCACAGTCAGTGCTTTTTTTCATTATTATTATAAAAATTAGAGTTCTTATAGAGCCGAAATGGCATTCTGGGTGAAGAGCGCTTTTTATTGCAAACAGATCTTTGCCTGTGATTAAATATGTTCTTTCTCTAATAATATATCTGCTACATCATTTTTAAACGCATATTGCTCAAGCCCAGTGGTTAATCCAAATGCCATCCATCAGATCTTTATATCTGGATTCAATCATCTCATTTTGCAGGAGGTTTACTCCCTCATTTTACATCGAGAGTGAATTAATCCAAACGCAGGTCCTTCTCTAACCAATCACCTTCAGCCAGGGTCCCAGAGAAACCATTTAAGGGAAATATGGCGGCAGTCCTGGCCTCAGGTGTCAGTGTCGTGGTGATGAATCGCAGGGAAAACATATTAAACCTGTGATGTGTACAACCTGTGTTTGTAGCTCCACACTCCGTCCGCACTCTGGCCAAAAAAATGAGATCCTCCAATAAAAAGCCTATAAACATGGCTATGTGCAGTGAACATAAAGACAGGCCTGTCCCAGCAAAATTGATTTATTTGATTCTATGACATTTTAGTTGTGGTTGTTATGTTATATTTATGGGAGAATTGCTAGAGCCTCTCATTATGCTCTCCTAATTTATTTTACATACTTTTATGGCCACACGTGCATGCTGGGGCTTTATTACAGCCATTTTTGAGGAAGGGGAAAAAGGCGAGTACATATCGATTGAAATGTACGTGTTTATAGCCGGGATAATGATTTATTTGAACTTGGTTGAGCGAATGTGGTCCGAAGCAACAACAACACTACTAAGACAGATGTGGTGTTCACTGGACCCATTTGTCCACTGCTGGTAATCACCTAGCAAAGGATATTAGCCCATCAAATCATCTTGCTTTGAAGATGATGGAAGACTCCATAGTAGCTGATGTTCAGTTATATGTAATTGTGTGGAATGTGGCTGGATAGTAGAGGCCCATTTTCTGCCCATGCCACAATGCAATAACTTTAAATCCATCCATCCATCCATCCATCCATCCATCCATCCATCCATCCATCCATCCATCCATCCATCCATCCATCCATCCATCCATCCATCCATCCATCCATCCATCCATCCATCCATCCATCCATCCATCCATCCATCCATCCATCCATCCATCCATGAATGATATGTCTGTCTCTCTTCCTGTTTATATGTTGTTAGGCCGCCAAATGTTGTTTTAGATGCTGGTCTTCTAGTATTTCTACAAGCTAAGTAGTTAACTAGAAAGGCTACGTTGATCAGGCAGGTTTACAATACCATGTACAGTGTGTTAACTACTGTAGCTAAGTGCCTGCCATCCCTAAGTGACAGGATGTAAAAAAATAAATGTATGCTTAGTAGGCAGGAACACTATATGTAAACAATTTGCAACGTGAAGTGTGAACACTGCAAAACTGTTTGATTGAGCATCCTGACCAGCCTGACATTAGCGCAACCAATGGTGTGAGTTTGGGATTTGTTTGACCAACCAATGGTAGATGTGGATGTGTTTGGTGATGCTGGTAGCTCAGATATTACACTTACAAATATATATTTCTCTATTTAAACTGAGTTTATAGTATTGTTCATCTATACCCACATAACTGGGACTAAGCATGATTTCACGTTAGAATGATGCAATTTGGTAAATGATCAAGTTCATAAAATTGCATATTGAGATATATCATCCTGAGGTCTCTCTTTTGCAAGACTCAATTTCTTGGATGTAATTAGGTGATAAAAACAATCAAATTAAATTACTTAAACTTTTGATGCATTACATAATGGCCGGAGATCATTCTTCAGCATAAAGCATCAGTAATTAATGTGTGTGAGGAAGTCGTTACAAGCTCCTGGTTATTAAATTATATTTCTAGCCATAAAAAGGAGAAAAAAAATCTTTTTTTCCTCAAAGAACGTGATAATGTATGTGAATATATCTCAGAGCGTCTCATAGCATGAAATGTAGTGTTTCCAGAATATTTAACATTAGGATGCAGTTAAAATTTATCCGTTGTGCTCTTTTCTGAAAAGAAAGCTGACAAGTAATGTCGATAAATTGTGCAGCAGCAGCGAGAGGTGACAGTAAATCTGGTGCGGGGGCTTTAGGGGGTGTAACTCTGATGTTGTTGTCAGAGGGGTAGACGGGTGAAGATGGATTTGGAGGGGAGGGCAGGGGAAAGGGTGATTTTAAACCTGGACACTGATTAGTTGAGATGAGAGGCAGACTCCGCGTCCTTGCTGTGACATTCGGGCCTGATATTTGTTTGCCTTTAAATAATACCCTGGACAGTGGTAAAGAGTGATGGCCAGGGCCAGGCTGACATTGTGCCTCGGCCAAGGTGACTGACTCCAGGCCACTTCCTCTCCCTCTCAGCCTTGTCAATACACATCCAGGGCACTGATGGGCTTTCCTCTGGATCACAGCACTGACACTGGTGTGTCTTCATCCCCACCTGCAGTTTCACTTAAAATATCCTCTCAGGGCTCATAGTCAACAGCATCTCACATCCTGACAGAAACACACACACAGTACTGCCACTCACTCCATGGCATATCAGCAAATACAGTGTGCTGTATCATGTTACAATATATATATATATATATATATATATATATATATATATATATATATATACACACACACATCATGTTTTTTTAAAGTAACATGATACAGCATATATATAAATCTACTCTTAATTTAAAGATAAATGTCCCTTGGAAAATGTAGTTCGCTACACGATAATCTACTTATTAGTAATATCAAAAAAAAAAATTAATGCCCCAATTATGCTATTTTAAAGATTTTTAATTTTGTTTTGGAAGTCTCCTACAATAGGTTTATATGCATTCAAGGTAAAAATAAAAATAAATAAATAAAAAACTTACATTTTCTCATAATATACATTGCACATACATATTTTCTCAAATAGTCTAAATACGGTTTCCACCAGCCTACTCTGCTCCGATTGGTCAGATGGCCCAGTCTGATATGATTGGTCTACCACTTACAGCGCATGTCGGAAACTAAACTACATTTAAAAAAAAAACACTAATTTCACACTAATTTTATTGTCTGAGGACGCCAGGTTTCTGTACTGTTGGTCACTTGTAGGCTTTATACTGCCCTTGTCAGTAAAAATAAGATGACATGAAATATTTATTTATTAATTATTTTATTTATTTATTTAATCTTTTATTTATTTGTTTTTTATCTATTTTATTTAATCTCTTTTATTGGTTTGTATGTTTTCCTTATTTGGTATTTATTTATTTAGTTTATTTAGCTAGTTAATCTTTGTTGTATTTCTTTGTTTTCATCTTTATTTCTTTTTCACGTTTATTTATTGATTGATTTATGCTTAAAATTGTACATTCTGCAGTGTAAAATGTTTGTATTATTATACAAAATATGAAATAATACCCATATAGCAACTGTCTCCTTGTGAATCTGTGCAGCAACTCAAATGAATCAGTAAATCTTTGTTATCTCTCTCTCTCTCTCCCTTTACATGAATCAGTGGACTTTCCAGCACTACAAATAAGAAAAGGAAAGCATGTGATTATTTCCTACATTTTCTTGGTTGTACTTGAAAAGCTGGTCTTTTGAAAAATTCTGAGCTACTGTCAAGCTACTGAAAAATGTAGTTGAGTTAGTTGCGCCGCTACGTTTAGTTAGTCATTCCCCAACACTGATCCTGCTTGTTGCCAGTTGCATGAGTCGTTTAAATATCCTCATAGGAAATCGTAACTCAAGGCCCTGGCGTCCGGCGCTGTTGTTTTAAAGGCTGAATGAATAGTTTCCCAGCTAAGTGTAGATTATGTGGTGTTGATTAAACCGGGCTGATCTAACCCAGCCGAGGGCCAGGGAAGGACCGTGATCCTTGTAATTATCGCCTCGCTCTCACAGTGATTTACTCCTTTGGCTGCTTGATGCATCTTCCTGCAGAAATTACTGACTGTACATAAAGACCCTAATTTTCCGTACTGACCCCATTTAATTGGGCCCATTTGGGTGACACCCTGATTTACAGTGAGAGTGGATGGATGACACGGCCAGCGTTACTCACAACTGCACTCAGAGTCGGGGGCGAGCCCGGGCCACTCATTTACATTTACACACTGTCAGCACACTCTCTCATCCAGAGTGACACGGCCAGTCAGACTGCATTTAGCCTTCTGCGTCAGCCGGTGATGAAGTGCAGAAGAAGAGAATGGTCACTCATGCATCGGAGCGAAAAATGTCAGCGTCACCAAATGTCACAATAGGTGGCACAGCCGGTGAGGATGAGTGGCGAGTCTCACATATAAGGTGTCAAAGTGTCAATGGGGAGTGTGAAATAAACAATACACCTTATGAAGACTTTACACACACACATACACGCCCTGACAGTAAACAGATTTGACTGTCGTTAACATCGAGGCAGGGTACAGATTGTAAACAATTCACAGGAAGTCCAAAAAAAACGTGACTTTAAAGACTTTATTCTCGTCCCCCATTTCTCTTCCTTGTTTTCACAGGCTGTAGTCATTAAAAAAGTGCACGTGAACCAATTATTTCTGCTGTCCTATTTGTTTCCTGATGAATCTGTGCTGGCAGTCTCACCCTGTCACGGCGCAGAAAATATGTGTGAGAAGAGGTGCGCCGTGCAATATCTCCGGGTTTGTCAAATAAGAGTTGAAGCATTGATTTTTCTAATTCATCTTGTCTCGCCGTGAGATAGCGTCTCTCTCACAGAAGTTTGACTCAGAAGCTGACACTGTGAGAAACTACAGAACCTCCTGACGCTAGCCTCGGGGGAAATGCAATTATTTTACCATTTGATGAGGAGAGGAGAAAGACCATGTTCCTTTATCAGGCAAATAATAACAGGAGTGTCATATCCTGTCTGTGTAGATGTGGTTTTATCTGATATAGAATTACAAAGCGCTGTCCCGTAGTATCATGGCATGGCTTGTCTTTGAGTTGAGATTTTGTAGTTTAAACGCGATGCGAACTGACGTTTTCCTTGCTTTCTTTCTAATGAAGCTGCCAGTCTAACGTAAGCTGCTAACGTACGGCAAATATTCTGACATGCTAATAAAACACTCAATATTATTTACTAGGCTTTTTGCTTGAATGTATAGTGACTATCCTTAAAGCTGAAGTGTGCAATTTCTGTCTCCCTAGTGTCACCAAAAATCATTTTGATTATTTTTAATAAAAGGTTTCCTGAAAACACTAGCCCCTGGTCTGCAATGGGTGGTCATTCCCGAATAGTTCTTGGCTAGGCCAATGCTGTGATTTGGTGTAGTCTTATATAATAATTATATAAGTGTATATATAGTTATGTGTTATGTATAGTTACATTATTATATCATAGTTACATATTATAAATGTTCCAAAAACTTTGTCCTAGAGCAACATTTTAGCCTGCCGATTTGCGGGGAAAAATCAAATTGTGATGTATAATTGTCATTTGCTATTTAAAAATATAAAAAATGTAAAAATTAATTTTTCATTAATTAATTTATTTATTTATTTTTGACAAAAGCCCCAGTTCAAAAAAAGTATAATCATTTTATTTTACAGTATAACTGTACAATACTAATGTTTGTCTGTCTAAATTTCTTCATTTTCAAACGTTAATCCAAGCGCTTATAAATAATTCTTATTACAAGTTTTGAAAGAGGGTTGGTGAATGTTGCATTTCCAAATGCATGTTATAAGCACCCAATTTGTTTACTGTGAAAAGAAGCACTCTGAGACACTAAAAACATGAGCTGAAACATACAGTATACTTCAACCGCAGCCTCTGTGATTGAATGATCACACTAAGCCATACCGCTTTTTCAGATTTATTTTGATTAATTGCCCAAATATATTTTAAAATATATTGAAACCTTTTTTTTTTAAATGTAATGATTGTGTAATGAAGTATACGTACTTATGTTTTACTTGATGGTTATGCAACATGACACTTTTAGAGTCATTTTGTTGAAAATATTAAGTTTTTTTAGAACCATATAAAAGCAACATGAATACAGATATTTCCTGCGGCCTCTTAAAATGGCTCTTGAGCGGTCGGGTTGGGGTCCTCGATGCCCATGTGCATGCGCACGTGGTCTTAGGAAATTTACGGCTTTAATTTCCCCTGAAACATGCCCAGGCTGCAGGTGTTGTGGTGGGGTGGCTGTAGGCAGGGGTCACTCTGATTAATGGCCGTCCTTTCACAGGGAATGACAAACCCCTGAAACGTTGTCATCGGGAGTCCGGTCCCTTTTGTTCCTCCTCAACAGCTGTGACAGCCTGGCAAATCAGGAGTTTTCCAGGCTTAAATCTGCCAAACTCACAGACAAAACATAGTCATCATCAGCTGAACAAATACCGCTCCCCTACCCGTCCGCAGTCTAGAGATTACCCAGAGTGCTTAGTGCTTATAATTAGCCCTAAGTTGCTGATAGTAGGCTCGGGCTGGGTAGAAATTGTTTCATTATGCTTAATTAACACCTACTTGATTATGGTTAATTACTACTGTTTGATAATAGAGGAGCAAAGTTGTCAGTCTCCAGACATGAAGAAGCCATCTGGATCATTGATAACCATATGTTGACACTTAGCTCCTGGTTGAGCTGTCAGGGGTCCAGAGACAGGCAGGTGTCTCCACTGTGTGACTCCACCGCCTTCCACAGATTCACGAGTAAACACACGCATGCAAACACCTTTCAATGGCTTTTGTGCTGTATTTGCATGCAAGCACTCTTCGGAGTAATACCTTATACTCTATTACCACAGCATGGAAAAATAATCCTATCCATTCATATTCACGGCTGGTTAAAACTTTAAACTGCATCTTTGTTGAAAGGTTAGAAGACAGGAGAGCACCACAAAGACTGAACAAGACAAATCAAACATACGGAACCCTGTGGTGCACAAAAGAAATGATCCTCGCTGTAATGCCTGTCTGTCCTTGTTAATTTGCTCTGTACACAATACGAAATTAACTAAGAAGCCACAACACCAAGATTAATTGTTTGTTATTTGGAAGACTAAAATGAAGTTTTGGCGCATATAACATTTGTCATATTTAATTGCTGGATCAATTAGAATCCTCTGTAATGATGATTTATAAAGATTTGAGTGTAATTTGATATTCATTAGCTCAGCCAGACACATGGCGATTTCAGCTTGTTAATTGTGCTTCCTTTTCTTGAAGGGCTTGAAGCTTGGGAACACATTTGGCATAGAGTTAGTCCTTTTTGATAATACTTGCATGTTGTTTTGCAGAAAAACAGCATTTTAGAGAGATTTTTGATTCAGTAAACACACGCGACTTGAATTAGGTTATGAGTTTTATTTGAATTAGGTTTAAACAAAAGTGATAGTTAAAAAGTTTTTTAGTTTTTAACAGTTGATTGTGTGTGTGTGTATATATATGCAGTATATACATTTATTATATCATAATTTGTTTACCAAAAACAAAAATATAGCTGTAAATACATAATTGTAATGTGTAGGATGTGTATTCCAAACTGAATTATTATTAAAGCATTCCTCTACATTAGTGTATTAGACAGCCATGCAGTTATGTGATTACACTATTTATGGTGCTACATAACTGGCATTTATATACTGTTCAGGCCCTGTACATGTACTCAATGTTTATGGTTTATAGCTGTCAGTAGAAAGTTGAGTGTATCACTGAACCTCTGTGCATGAATCATCAGCATGTTCATATATGACTCTTTAGTGTAGTGTGGAAGCGTGTCGTTTATGAGGGCTTCCAGTGACAGCTCAGAGCGCTCTTACTGCATATTGTTCTAATGGATTCAGTGGTCAAATTGGAGACAATGTCATTTCGGCGGCGTAAGGTAAATAGTTTGTTACGCTCATGTAATTCGTGCAATTTGAGCGCACCAGACAGACATGATTGGAGGATGCCAAGATGATGTGCCCTGCTTTTCCTGCACGATGCAGAGATGTAGGCCAATTGGAGATGCTCCAAATTATTCAGCGGCACAGCAGAATTCCTCCTCAAACAGGAAGGTTCCTTATTCATTTCCTTAGATTATCATCACATTTGTGTCACCAGCAGAAGAGCTTTATTGACTCGCAGAGATGCACCGCCTTCGCTTTGGCTGTCGTTATTGGCCGCGCTGACATATTCATATGTGCCTGCGCTAATGCCTCTAAATTACTCCCTCCACAGACGTCACAATTGAACAGATAATTTTAATAAGATTCAGCTTGACTTTCGACTGCTCTCCTTCCCCACTTTATGGAATACAAATTGTAACCTGTTTTTAAAGCCATGCAAGACAGTGAACTTTAATGGGATTTGACAACATCATATTAGGCACAACAACTCCGCATAATGTACCGAAAAATTGGACGTGAAATTGGAAACATAGCCGAGAACAAAGTAAATTTACATGGTTTGGTAGGTTGGATGTCTGATATCATATTCTCTCATGCGAGCTCTCGGGGAAGCTGGGAAAAAAAAAGGCTGGGGCTTTAACAATGGATATCAGCGGAAAGTGCTTTTAAAGTTAAGGCTGATGGATGGCTTGTCAAAAAAAATAATTGCACTGGTAGGAAAGTGGGGCTGCGTGCCGGGGAGGGGGGAGCGCCGAATATACAGAGAGGATGATGGGAAGTGACAGTGGTCTGTCAAGAAGCAGTGGCTGCCCAGAGAAGTGTGAAGCCCTAGCTATAAGGTGGCAGAATAGAACAGGCTGTCAGGGCGGGAAAGTGGCTTTAATACGGCGAAAAGCAAAGGAATCCGCCTGTCAGCCCTGCTCAGCCGAGCCGAAACAGGGAGAGGAAAAACGGCGGGAAAAGGTAGACTGAAAAAAACAGGCAATAGTACTACTGCAGGGAGCGTAGGTGTGTGTGCGTGTCAAGAAAAACGGAATAGCTGGGCGTGCAAGCGAGCACGTCGAGAAGAAAAGCAAGGGCGTGCGTTGCACAGGACGCTGTCCCGGTCGGTCCGCTCCATTATGTCGGATTCGTCAGCCTGTCCGGTCCTTGTGGACTTTTAAGTGGATGTTGAGAAGTCGCTGATGAGACAGGCAGAACGACTGTACTGTACTCCTCCTGTATCCTTTCTTACCCCTCGTCCTTTTCTTTGGGGTCCCGTGATGAAAGGAGGATGCAAACGAGTGTCATTCTGAATTTTCTGATCCCGCAGGATGGCTCATTACATCAGGGGACAGCTTTACAATTATATAGCTGAGCTTCCTAAGGCATTTACATCAATTGGTGGAATAAATTCAATAATGCTTGTCTACATAGCCTTGACCTTGGGTGAAAGGCACTCTAGACTAATTCATCAGGGTGCCGCTGCTGAAGGGCTGATGTGTTGATTGTACCTGAGCGGAATATGTGCTCTCTGGTACACAAGGCCACCCCGACACGCTCATATTAAAACTAGCCCTTATTACCGCAGCGGTTTCATCATCCCAAAGATTCAAAGTGGGTGGGGTTATTACGGAGGTATTGTGTCACAGTATTGTGATTCATTTAGTTGCCCGCAAAATTAGTTTAATTTAATGCACAAACCTAACGTGGTTTCAAATCACAACCGTTTGAAGTGTAATTTATCATGATGCATTATGGGTAATGTATTGAATCTTTTAAGAAGTCTGATATAATGGATAGCAGAGTGTCTTCTTTTTAGCTGATAAATGTACCTCACCCTTTTTATTTTTTACAGCCGTGCCATTTGTAGTGCATTGATTGTGCACCTATTAACCATTGTAATGAAAACAGGAAAGAGGATACGAAATGTAGTCCCTCTCATAAATCACATACAAATATGAGGATCAAAATTGTTTCAGTGTTCCCACTATTGTTCGTTGTGTGCTCATTAGATCAGGTGAAGTGTGTAATTTGTTGGTTTAAGCTGCCCGACGAGTTAGAACTGGTCTGCATGATACCCAAAAGATGGCAGACAGGAGTTTTTCAAAGACTATCATTATGTTTGCCATTTCGTTGTGGTGCCTTTAGTGACACAGACATTACGAACTTCACTTTAGATGAAAATATAGCACCAAAAACATTACTACAGCGTGACGTCACCTGGGAATAGCTGTCTAGTAATGCTAAACTACTCAAGGATGTGCTGTATGTTACTGTCATTTTCGCCAGTGGAAGGGGCGATCTGGGACACAATGCAATAGCAAAATTATTGAAAAAATTATATTTACATTTTTGTAATATTCATTTATTATTATTATTGTTTTATAATGTGGCACACATGTATTGTTTGGTTTAGTCAGTTATATTCCACTAAATCATAAGCCAGTATAGACGTGAAAGTGAACTTAATTGATGAATTCTTAACACTAATTGGAGTGTATTCTTTCAAAACCTCCATGAAATCATTTTCTCTCTCTGCTCTGTGTGTGATGGATCAAAACCCATGATCTGTGTCCTCACATTCATAAGCAATTAGGCCTGGCATTATTCATTCTCCATTAAAAACGGGTAATTAAAGTCCTCTGTAGATTCTTTGAAAGTTGAATTATCTTTTCATTTTCCACAAATATAAACCCTGAAATTTAAGGGGCCACTAAACATTCAAATCATGAAAACGAGCTCTTCAGAAGAGTTGTCATTACAAATGATAATATAACGACATGTACACTCATGAACTTTTTTTGTTCATTGCTGCCACAGCATACTTAAAAAGCAATTGCTATGGAAACTGTTCCTAATGAGAATATTATGGGCACTGTCTTGTTTAAAACATTGTGTTGTTACTGTGTCTTGCCACTTTCAAGTACACCGACAAGGTGATTTCTGCACAGAGGATGTGACTGATTCTGATGACAAGCAAGGCCTTATCTCTAGCTCACACACACACACACACACACACACACACATACTGTCTCTGCGAGGCTAACATAACACAACTGTAATGAGAATGAGAAGTGTAATATTCTTGCGGATCAAGGTTTCTCCACACATTTCTGGAATGATAATAGAACACTGTGCTTTTTGACACACACATCTCTGTGCTGGAAAGCTAGCAGGGAAAGTGTGCTCACTTCTGATGTGTGCTGTGATGTATAGACTGACCTAACAAAGAACGGAGTGCTCACAGGAGCCGGACGGCTCTAATGGATGGGGGGGATAGAGAGAGAGAGAGAGAGAGAGGGCCTCATTTAGAAGAGGAAGGCTGTTTGCTCTGCCAATACGACACAGGGGGAGTGGACAGCCATTGATCTACAGCCGCAAATGACAGCTGAGAATTCAGCAATAATCATGACAAATGAGAGGAAGGGCCACAGGATGGTGGGGGAAAATGTCAATAATTCCAGCCCAAAAAGGAAGCCCAAGGTCGCAGGAATAGGGCACATTTCGTCCGCGTGCTCTGGACTGCACAGAGAGAAGAAAACCTGTCAAATGAATGGCCGTTCAATCAGTGATCCCACTCAAATGTTGCTTGGCCTGTTATCTCAAGTCTCCATTGACATTTACGTCATCTGGAGAAGTGTATGTGTTCTTCATCAGTTTGCATCACAGTTTGTCTTGGAAAAATCTGCTCTTAAACAAGGTTATCGAGAGTGGGCCTTTGAGCATTTTTTACGAACTTGACTCATTATTTTTATATATATATATATATATATATATATATAATATATATTTTATTGTTATACATGAACAGAGAGCCGTTTACATACAAATAGAAATGAATTAAGAACTGAACATTTAAAATGCAGCTAAACACTGCTTTCATTGTTTAAATTCACTCGTAACAGAAAGTGTTAGTGTGGGTGTTGCATGTGGAATTAAAAACCATCAAAACCAGAACTTGTATGACTTGTTCACTTCATTATTTTGTTTCCTCTTAGAAGTCTATATTGGGTTGATAAATAGGTTTATAGTACATTTTCAAATGTGTTGCAAAAATACACTGAATTTCTGCTACACATTTTCAAATGTGTTGCAAAAATACACTGAATTTCTGCTAATGTTATTTGGCCAGTGTAAATATTGTATTTGTAACCATTTTAAGCCAGAAAAATGCCAGTTCAATATTCAGAATATTTGAATGTAGGTCACCATTATTTTTTTGCATTTGAAGTCAAAGTTTACTTTGACACAGCTAATATTTTGCTAAATCAGTTTTGTGGTTTGTATGACATATGCATATTATATTTATATTGTTTATATTTATACCTGGATTGGATCGGCATATAGAAGAAAAGGTTTGAGGTCAGTATTATTATTATTTTCGTTTTAGAAATGAATACTTTTATTTAGCAACAAAGCACTAAATTAAAAAGTTACAGCAACTAAATGTTTCTTGAGCACCAAAACAGCATATTAGAATGATTTCTGAAGGATCATGTGACGCTGAAGACTGGAGTAATGAATGCACTTTGAAATATATTCACATAGATAATAGTCATTTTAAATTGTGTTGTTTTCCAAGTTCAGGTGTGGCACACATTTATTTGCAGTACACATATACGTTTTCTGAATGGTACTAAAGCACTCTGAACAGGTGAAAAAAATATCTAATGCCATACATTTGGTTGCTGTCAGCACACCCATTGAAGGAGAAACATTTCTCTTTGTAGATTGGACTGAAACAATAATGATTAAATTGCCTGTGCAAATCAATGTGCCCGTGTGATAAGCTGTGATCAGTAATGGGCCTGTGTGTTCTTGCTGGAGGAGGACTGCCTCCTCCTCTCTGCCTCACTGGATGAGGCATTTTCTAATCAGCTTTATCACTCATATCAGAATTTATCTTATTTGAGGAAAATGCCAATATATTAGCCCGGCGTGTATGATACACAAGGTGACCCTGCTGACTTAATGACATAATACATTATCCTTAATGAAGTCAATATCTTGTCTTTTAGCTGTCTGTCTATTGGGGCGATTAATTGCGGTGTCATTAAAGTTAGCTCTCTTTTCATTTGAGCCTGGCAAGTGGCATAAAACTAATGTTCTTAGTTATCAGCCACTGAAATAGAATGGAAGGTAGAGGAAATTACACAGAGGACGAGGGGGCTGCGCACAGCCTACAGCAGAGGCCATTTTCAGCGACAGAATCCTGACTAATGCAGCATAGCACTGTTCACACGGGCAAGCAGTGCAGGCTGAGAAGAGATTTGTTAATGAATATGTTTATTGCAAATTAACAAAGAGCAGTTTAAATGATCAGTAATGCTTAAAAAAATGTAACAAAAGTTTAACAGGCAAAGCATGCATGTTATATGTGCTATATTGGCTTAGAGAAGTATTTACAATTAAATGCATTTCATCTAAACCATGATTTTAAATGATAATTAGTAATGCATGGAAGTTTTGTAATGTTAAATACGGGTCAACAAAACAAAAGTGATGTTCCTAGGGCAGTACAACCGGTAAGATACTCCTCTCACAGATCCATTTATAAGTGGTATTACATGGAGAATCACCCCATGTTAAAGAAGACACAACACAGTTCTGTGTTCTTTTTCCATTGGGTTGTCCAACGGTCCAAATCCCAGATGTCAGTGTGCTGCCATCAACCCATTTCCATATGCCCTCTTCATCATTGTCAGTCAGACCAATCCAGAATTCACTGCGACAGGTGATTTTCCTAGCAAAATCTTGTTCCTCTGTGCTTTTTATCTTAATCAGATCTGCTCCTCTCTCCGTACAGTTTCTTCTGCTCTCATTCCAGCTCTTCATCTCAGTGGAAACATAGTAAAAACTAAACTGATAGAAAATCCATCCTTCTTGGGTCAAGTTCCACAGTTCATTTTTTTCTCGGTTTAACTGTTCGTTTAGTTGAATTAGGTTGGTATTGTTGGTTAGTAGCTGGTGTCTCTCTTCTGTGTAGTTTTTGCTCTGTGTCTCCATGTGGACACACAGAACTATGACTGCAGTCAGCTGAAGAACACACAGCGTCACCAAAAGCCCTGTAGCTGCTCTGTAGCTTCTGATCTTGACAGAATCACTCGTGGTGCTGGAGTCTGTGATTTCTCTTCCAAATTTCTCTCTTATAACTTCAACATTTTCGTAGACATCATCAGTGGTTTTTCCCTCTTCTCTGTGCATTTTCCGAGTGGTACCCTTTACACTTTCAGACAGTGTTGATGTTGTCAAGATTATAACAGACTAATATTAGTAGCTCTCCTGGAGTGGACTGCGTTGTGTTCCTCTTCTGTGGTTAGAATTCATGCAAAAAGGAAGTTTTTTTTGGGAAATGTTTCAAGTATTTATACATGACTGGAACTTAACAATCAATATTGTTGAAGCTGTTCATTTACAGTAAATTAGGTTCAAATGCATTGTTCATTTCAACACTGGGTTTGTTATAAATATTTTGCAGCTTTTGAAATGTTTACAATGTTCGGTGAACATTGCAGGTTGTTGCTGGTACATAAAACAGTCCAGACAGTTTCAATTTCAACATTTTAGCCTTGCTATATTCTGGACTTCTATACCCTGCAATCCTGCAACAATTTTGTTTAAATGTTTAAGTGGCAAATTGATTATCACACCTCTCTTCACCAGTAAGCCGTCTGTGACTTTTTATTTTCTTTGACACATGAGCATCCTAATCCGGGGGTATATTTGCTCTATTACTGATAGTACTCTTTGATTTCCTTAATGTCAGTCAGTGTTATCCAGGTTAACCAATAGTTGGCTTTTATAAAAAATACAGTGATGGCTTTTAGCAGCTGGTTGCCACCGTGTTTAGACTAACCTCCATGTGTGCCCCATGAAATCTACTTTATATATATTTTTTCTTCTGTAAACGGCCAGGCTACATTTAACTTCAGTAGATGCTATCGATTGCTTTTTCTTTCCAGAAAAGAGGTGAGAGGGTGCGCTCCTGAGATTATATGTTGGAATATCTAGTTTATGCAGTTTATGCTTCGATTTCAAGGTCAGAGCGCCAGTGCTTCATCAGGAAAGATGATTGACAGTCTTCAGAAGGCTGTGGGTATGAAATACAGCACTTGGCCGTGACTGCGCGTGTTAAAAAGGACACGTGCTGCTCGCATCTTCCTTCCAAAGTCACACCAGACTGACAGCGCTGGACGCAATATTAATCACAGTGCAGTGACAACCGCCCCAGGGCACAAACTGGCAGTGACTGACCAAAACAAATCAAGGCCCACATGTTCCGTTGTCATTACATCGCACACACTTGAGTCATGGGGTTTATCACAACGGACGATGAATAATGCTCTTGAAATTATTGACCGTTTATGGCCCCGGCAGCCCTGGACGGACATTGTGTCTTCCTGGCCATTAAACATCTATGTTTTGTCGATATGCCTTACAGAGGATACTTTGAGGGTCACAGGGTTTTGTTCTTTGATATTTTGTTCATTAGTTTGCACCTAGTGCACAAATGGGGAAAGTCAGCACCAGCACCACGATGACAAAGTAAGCCAACAATCTCACACAGGAGTGTGAACCGTGCACATGTGGCACCGCAGTTTTGAGAAAATAAGCAAATGACATGAAGCTCTGCACTCACGCACCCCCCTGCCTCCCCCCTGCCCAGCACTGAAACAAGCAGACTGGATGGGGGTAATTTACAACGTGTTATCTTTGTCTATAGTGGCCAGATGATATGAAGTAAATCAAGGTAGGAGTAATGAAAGACTGAGAATTTATTCCTGCAAGCACATTTTAAGTGTAGTATCCGTTACGGTGGCATTGCCTGAAGACCCTGAAATGAGACTGGGTGGTTGAAGGGCAATAAAGCAGCAGCAGGGCTCATGTTAATGCTGTCTGTCTGGGGTTAGTAATTGGGTTGTGCTGATGAGTTGCACTGGAAGACAAAGTGTAAATCCAAACGGTTGCTGTAAATCTGGCATTGTTAGAACAAGGTGCAATCCCAACAACTATTGATCCTGCCCAGCGGCTGGAGAAGGGGAGGGAGATGTCATTACCCACGTAGCTTCAATTACTTTAGTCAAAGTAGCATGCTGCGTGGGGCCCTGTCGCCATGACATCAAGTGGGTCGTCCATGCTGTCACCCACTGTCTCAGTCCCTGTCTGGTATCCTGAAGATCATTTGCTGGTGGTGGTTTGGTTGAGGAAGGCCACACGTTGGATTATTTCAGAGTAAATGTTATTTTTACCTGTGTTAAAATGCTTTCTAGTTTAGGTCCTTTAAAGCAAGGGTGTCCCATCCTTTCTGGAAGGCCAACGTCCTGCAGAGTTTAGCTACAACTTGTCCCAACATACCTGCCTGGAAGTTTCTAGTAATCCTGGAGACTTTGATTACCTTAGTTTAGTGGTGTTTAATTGGGATTAAAGCTAAGCTCTGCAGAACAGTTGCACTTCAGGAGCAGGACTGGACACCCCTGTTTTAAAGCAAGAGTTCACCCAAACATTCTGTGATCATCTACTCTTCATGTCGCCCCAAACGTATGACTAACTCTTCTGTGGAACAAAATAAAATACTTTGAAGAATGTGTCAGTGTTGCAGAATATTCATTTTGAGGGGAACTATCCCTTTAAAACAAAATCCCTTCACTCGGTGGCCATCTTGGAAACTCCATGGGAAGCTATTTCCTACGTAGATCAGGGCAAAACAGCAACATTGACTCAACCAAAGGTATTAGTTTGGGGCAAGACTTTGTGCAACTGATGAGAGACAGGTTCCTGGAACCCTATTCTTTTAATTCAGTTTGCAAATATTGTATTGTAACTGTGTGACGTGATAAACCATGTCTCAGTCACATATCAAAGCACATCCTATACATATGAACTTTTTGTTTTTAAACTAAATTTCAGACTTTGTTACTCGTATGGCCAGTCTGACTATGTGTGATCTAGTCAGACAGCTTATCGTCGCAGATTTCCTATCTGGCTTGACAAGCTGGTGGCAGGAAGTGCTCCCTGCCTTCACAGCAACCAGTGGTGTTGGGCATCAGTGACAGCCCATGTCCTGTTCCAGAATGAATATGTTAATGCGACGGGATGTAGCTTTTCATTAGATGGAAACTTAGCCCTCTCTCCTTGACTGAGGCCTCTGTGTGCCTATTTCATGAGGGAAATGGTTTGAGGAGTAATTTGGAAAGCTGCAGTGACGTGCTGAGGAAATGAAGCCTGAGCATGTTTGACAAATAGAAAAGGTCATGTCTGTTTCAGTCTCAGTCACCTGGTCTTCTCCTCCCCACCTGTCTGTCCCATGCACTCATCATCACATTCTTTGGACACATGTTATACAAGCCAGCCATATACCGCTAATGTCAAGCAAACATAGTATCTAATCTGCATGGTTTAAACCAGATATTACATCCTGATAACTTGTCTGGATAGAAAGAGCTTATGTCAAATTCTTCTGTCGTTGTTTTATTTAGCTTGGAAATAATAACCCTTGCTGCAACATTTGACATTATGCTAAATGTTTGTTAGCATTCTCTTCTCAAAGGCGACTACTTACCTGTTGCAGGATCACCTGAATGTATGTTATGTTTTTTGGGGGTCCATATGGTGTAATTATGAAAATTTCCAGCAGGGGCTAACAGGTAGCAATGCTAACCATCCAACTTTCGAACCCCTTGGCTACTGTCAAGGTTGATATTTTCTTTTGAATCCCTCTCACAATAAGCTATCATTTTAACCCAACCCCTGATGAACTTTGGCATTGTCTAGGCTAATACATTGCAAAACATATTTTCCTGTGCGCTGACTCAGCTTTTGTTAACTGCACATGTTCCACTTGTACACATCAAACTGTTTAAAACTTCACAAGAGGACACGGTTAGTCAGATCAAGTATGTCTGCACAGCTTACTTCCTGTTTCCTGTGTCTGTCTAGGAGGGGAAAGGGAAGGTGAGGTAAGATGATGGCTGCGGCCTGGCACAAGATTAAACAACTCGCTGTAGAGACCATTAATAATGCTCATATTTTGGAACTGCTCAGTGCTTACAGAACCAGAGGCATTTAATCTTATTTGAAGAAGAAGAAAAAAAATTACGAGGACCAGGGAGATAGGAGAAAAAAAGTAAGGTCAACAGGGAGAAGCTCATCCATTTTTTTTCTCTGTGCTGTTCAGAGTGATAGGCCCAGGTTTTCCAAGGTAGTGCATTTGTCTGTCAGAAGTGCTGGCTGGCGCGGTGATTTACTTTCTGTCAGATGATGCTCATGTCCAGCTGAAGCTGCTGCCTGGCTGGATATGGGGAAATTTGTTACCTTTCGCTTTGACAGGGAGATAATTGCTGATGGTTAACAGAACTGTGTGGAATCCAAAGGGTTTGAGAGCGAGTAATAGGAAATACACTATGGCCTTTCACGAGCTCTCTCAAAAAGCCTCTTTCTCTGCAATATTACCTGCTTAACCTCACCTCCTTCCAGGATAAATGAGACTCTTAATAGGTCGCAGTGGAGATGAAATCCTAAATTACCCCTCGAAAAGACAAGTGTTAGGACATCCAAGAAAGCCCCCACTCTCTAGCCTTAATTCAGCTAAAACGCCTAAATTACTGGCCCTATTTCACTGCTTCATATCCCAGTTCTCTATACAGCAGACCTTCACCTGTCTTTCCTAACCGGCCCATCTGAGCTAAGGATACCATCTTGTGCTCGGATCAGGAGGGTTGTCAATCAGCTGTCCGAGCTGCCAGTGGCATATCACAGGAGGAGTTAAAGAGGAGGCGGAACTGAGCCTGTGATGTGATGGGCCGAAAGGAGAGTGATTGACAGGTTAAGCCTCCATTTAATTGTCAACCCCTCCTTACATTTCAACAGCTTGTAACAGCGGAGGTTAAAAACAACTCTATAGACAAAGACATTGCTTTCGGCTGTGTGTGGAATCTTTTCAAGGACTGCTTCGATGGCAGGCCAACATGAAAACTGACACTATTTGACCTTGTTTACTTTTTTACTATACTTAGTTCATTGGTGCTTGCTATTAAATTAAAAGTCTTTGCCTCTTATTGTTCAATATGTAACACCTACTTTTCAGTATCCAATCCATTTCCATGGGATAAAATTAATCTCCACTCTCCGCTAATAAAATATTTATTTATTTATTTATTTGATTGATTTGATTGATTTTTCTCAGATTATTTTTCATACTGTCACATTATGTAAATAAAATGGGTTACAAATGTAATTTCATGTTGGTTTTAAAGCTAAATTACTTGAAATCAAAGCATTTTTTAGTTATCAGATCGATGGCTCAATTGGACTAAAACCTTAATGCACATACCTCAATCAGATGATCTCAATCTAAATGAAATTGCGATGGGATTGGATGGTGTGGTGTAGACCTAAAAATAAAAGCAAAGGAATGAACAAGGTAACATTAGCCATGCAAATGCTTCAATCTGACTATTTTCTCAGTTAGATTCAAAAATGCCTTGCATGATGTGTGTCTTTACATACATTAATTTACGACTAATAGGGTCTAACTGGTCAATGAACTCGATATTTAGTAAATCGTTTTAAAAAAAGCTCTTCTGACATGTGTTAGTTTTAATTCTAGATATGTCATCAAGGGAAAAACAACTATTTACTCGCATTAATGCCAGTGGCATTATTGTGGTTGCTTTCTCTTGTTTTGAACATGTCTACTGGGAACTGTGCACGCGCTGAAATTTTGTTCAGAATACATGTAAATAAATATGTGAGTCATATTGCAAAGTTTAGGGTTAATATAAAGAGAAATTTCAGAATCTGAAATCAGATTGGATTCATTCTGATTTATGAAAATATGCTCATGTTCAGAGAAATCAACCTAGAAATGTCTATCTTACTGTTATTTATTGATAACTGGACTAGGAGAAAAATATTTTAGCATTTAAAATTCCACACTTCAGTTTTGATTGCATTAACTGCATTGTCACTTTTTTATCTTCAAGTCACAGCTGGTTATTGTTCCTTTTTGTTCCTTTTTTTCTTTTTTACGTAAAAAGGAAATATTTAAGAAAATCCTATTAGATTACCGTAGATTAGTTTTTCTTAAATATTTCCTTTTTATGTTAAAAAAAGGAACTATAACCAGATAAAAAAAATAATCTGTACAGAAATGTATAATTATTTACCAACAATGCAATGAATCCTCATTTGATCCCTGACAAGCGATTCAGTTTGAAGAAAAGTGCCGCCAATCTCATTTGACCCTGCATTATATTTTGCCTGTGACAATAAGAGTAATAGAATATATTGATTGGCAGGGCAGTTAAGTTGTCATTGCCGCCATTTAATGTGTCACGGGGAGCAGTTAAATTGTCAGAAATCACTGAAGGACTCCCTTCACGCTTGATATTGCTCCATAAAAGTCTTCCACATGTAAATTGGAGGAAATTTTGAGAATGTCACCATCTGTGCGGACTGTGGCACTTATTGTCTCCAGTTAAAGACTGAATTATATTTGTTGTCGTTCCTTAAAAATAGTTATTGAAAGATGTTTGTTTTTTTTCCATCCAGTGTCAGATATATTTTTGTTGAAATATTACCAGTTGATGTACATGTTGGCAGATCTTGCCTGGAGAAGCTTTAATCCATTAGTGTGCGGTTTGTTTCTTAGAATGGGCGGCTGTGCTGCAATGTGTGTATGGTCAGCATTGGGGTCCGTGCTAAAGCGTGGGTGGTAAGGAGCCTCCGGCATATTGGCAATCAGTTGGCCAGTTTGTAGCCAAGTGCGCTGAGCCTGTGGCTGTTTGCTGGGCAGGAGGAGGTCTGCTGTGGCCCTCTTCGAGAAGAGCAGGGTACAGGCCACGCTCCACAAACTTGAGAGAGCGGTTTCTGGTGTTGCTCTTGTCCACTGGCTGTTTGCTGAACCCTTGATAACCTCAACTCGCTCTTGTGTGGACTCCGTGAATGATGCAATAATCAATACTCACTGGAAACACAGGGTCCGAGGAGAGAAGCCTGCTCAATCAGCAGTTGGTGGGAAGAGACACGGTCGTGAGTGTTTTAATCAGTGTAAACACATTTCACCTCGTCTGTCTTATAATGGATTATTCCAGAGCATATTTTTTAGCTATTGTCAATATTCAAATGACTAGTACTTGCGCATGATACAGAGCAAAATTACTGGTTGGTGTCCTAGCATATACTTTAAAACTGCATTGTGTCGTTTCGGTTTGCTTGCAGTACCAAACCAAAGTGCAAAAATAACAAGACTACATTTTCTAAGTAAATTTATCTGTGCAGAACTCACTGCCACTGTAGTATTCTGAGTGGTTGCCAGGGAGTTGCTATGTGGTTGCTGAAGTGTTCTGAGCATATTGCCAAGTTGCTTGGGTGTTCTGGGTGGATGCTTACTGATTAAAAAGAAGAATCTCAAAGTCTCTATGATAATTTGTGGGCATTTGCAGAAAACCTCTTAAAGGTTGGAATACGCAGCCCGATCTCATGAAAGTGCGTATCTATAGCACATTTTACGTCAAAAATAGTTTTCGCGTGCATATGAGACGCACTTTATGGTGTGTAATATGCACGCACTCCACACCCCTAACCCAAGGGTTTTACACTGCGTATCATATGCACGCAAAAACTATTTCCGGCGTATAGATGACACGAGAAATAAAATGTGTGCTATAGATAAGCACTTTCATGAGATCGTGTTGTGTAGCGTACATTTTTTTATTTTAAAACACTAGACTTCAAACACTTGCCATAAATGGTCACAGTGTAAAATAATGGCCTTCATATACAAAGCGACTGAGGATCACACTCTACCAGACTTTCAGGTTGACACAACAAACTCGCACAGAAACATGTGCCTAGTCTAAATATTGGAGTTTGTGTCCATAACTACACAATGTGATTTACTGTGAAATCAGTCAACTAAATCGGTAGACTGGCCTTGACTCTCAGCAACCATAGTCATCCAGACTGAAAATTGTGGCAAGAAACTGTACAAAAGTTGTAAATCTATTCTTGCCTTAAATTAAGAAATTTTATTTTTGGTTGAACGATCCCTTTAAGTGCTTTGTTGCAACTAGGCCCTGGTTTCTAGTTATGATTTGGGTTCCTCTTACAATGCTAGCCTGTTGGGATTTTTAAAATAAATATTCTTTCACAAAGTTATACAAGCTGTATGATTTGAGGAATATTTAATGTCTGTTGCAACCATAGTGCAAAACAAGTTTGGTTTAGGGTTATCACATAAACTCCTGCCTCAAACTCACGTGATTGGTCAAGCCAGAAGTTGAAATGTTGGGCTCTTAAAAACAAATAAGCAATGTTTTGATTGTCTGAAAAGATACTTTAATATCATAAAAGATATTCACATCAACTATTCAGTGACCTCTAATTCTTTACAGTATTTGTCTAAAAATGATTGATGAATTGAAACAACAGGAATATGTTTCCTCCCTGTTTGCCAGCCTGCAGAGACTGGCTAAAGAGACAGGTCACATTAGGCAGCCTGAACAGATGTAGAGACAGTGCAGTTAGAGAGTGGGAAATCTGGCAGCCAGAACTGGTCTGGGGATTGGGGAATACGACTCTATAATAGCCGGTCCTGGGTCAGAGAGTGCTAGCTGTTTCTGTCCTCCGGTGTGTTAACTAACAGTCACCAGTCCCAGCGCCAATGACCAGAGACGAGGAAAATTAGAGCCGAGATGCACAAACCTTTCACCTCTTAACCTCAAACGTGCACTCATAAACACAAATGCAAGATGCGTGATTGCACGACTTTCTTTTGAGTGTTGGAATGTTCAGCAGCTCTAGGTTGTTTTTAATTTTGTGATGTTATTAAGGTGTTATTCTTCTGTATCTCGTGACTTAAAGGAATAGTCCCCCTACAAATGTAAATTATGTTATCCTTTACTCACCCTCATGCCATTCATAACCTGTTTAACTTTCTTCTACAAAATGCAAAAGATATTTTGAAGAATATATTATTTGTGTTTGTGCATACAAACATCGGACCGCTTTAATAATAAAATAAATGTAAGAAAAAACTTTCTTTGAAGAATATCTTCTGGTTTGGGACAACACGAGGGTGAGTAAATGATGACAGAATTGTCATTTAATTTAATTTAAATATACTTGTATAACAGAATAATTATGGGGAGGTATGTCACTTCTGCGCCACTAGCTTCACTAAATGAAAATGCAAAAATGTTTTCCCAAACTCATGTGAATGGTTAAATTAATCTCATCGTGTTGGGAATTTGTACAGTATCTTTGTTGGCAACTTTCTCTTGCCGCCTTTCTCCAGGGAGCAGTATTAACTCCTTGCATGCTTGTATTCAGTCCTTCATCTTTGAGGCACATTTGAAGCATTTAGAGCAACGGTAGTCTCAGACAGCGAGCTGTCCCTGCGCTTCCTGCGGGGGCCTGTGGTTGGGTTAGCACCATTAATGAAGGGTGCCTTTAAGAAGTCTCCAGCGAGCAGCCAGGCATTACAGATTAGGTCAGTGGAACGGCTAGCGGGTTGAGCATGATGGATGAGGGGGAGAATGAGTTTCTGCCGTGCAGTATTGTGAAATCTTTTCATTGTCACCGACGGGCCTATGAGGTTCTGACGAATGAGGGAGCAAGTGTCAGAAACGCCCTTCCCCTGCTCCCTGCAACGCTTTTAATATCTCCCGGAGCTGCCGCCAAAGTATTGATAAAAGTAAAGTTTAAAAATAGCCTCGGCAACGAGAGGAGAACTGCAGAGATGATTAAACAAGGGCGCTGTTGTGCTTCTGAGGGCTTCGTCTCTGTAAACACCCGGGCACGAGCAAGTGGACTTCCCGCTTCCAGAGCGAGAGAGGGAGCCTCTTTATGGGAAACGTTTGTGACCGGGGTGACAGCTCAGCTTGATGGATGGGCTGCCTCCATCTGGTTGCAGTGCATGTAATAAATTTCCATGCTCATGTTTGACCTCTCTCACTTACCAGACACATCTTTCACTTTTGGGACGTCCAAGAGGGACTCACAATTACAAGGCGAGATGCCGCCAGGGCGCGGGGATAGTGCTGTTTATGGGCCCCAGCCCAAGGGCAAAGAGTCAAAAAAAATAGATAGCTGTAAACAATGCCTGCACGCCGCCAGGAGAATTCTTCTGCATTCAATAACCTTTCACACCTACTCGGATCCCAGAGTAGCGGTAGGATCCGATGCTTCAGCATGTGGACCTCAGATGGTTACTGCTTTAAAGGTTAGCAGCTCTAGATAGTGGCTGATATGCCAGATCGACAGCTTTTAAAAAGCAAAGTTTGTTCAAATGCACCGTGATAATTTAATTAAGCGAGAAGTATTACTGATACTACTATTAAAAATATTACTAAGTAAACTATTTCCTGCTTTAAGGGAGCACACAGTTCAACAAGTTTTACCAGGAAAACAAATGGTTAGATATGCTTTGCATTGCATATTTTTAAATCCTACAGATACATTTTTTTTTTTTTTTGGTTATTTTGTTGATTTTTTTTTTTTTTTTACATCCTAATATAAAGTGTACATTTTTCTGTTTCAGATAACACATTGTAAGTCATAACTGCCCATATTAGTAACAGCCCATATTAGTACGGCAGTTACAAATTAAAGTTTTACATGGCCATCTCTGTACTTGCACACTGGTTGGTGAAATGCCCTTAAAAGTAACACAGCACGTTAAGCAGCAGGGCTTTTCGGTAATAGAAACAGATAGCTGGCCATTGGATTTTAATAAACTGGGATAATAATGAGGGTAAGAGTGGAGTGAATTGTAAAGAGGAGGCTAATGAAGTGCCTATGTGGGCAGTATGTGCAAAATAACCTATAACCTATTAAGAAACAGTCTAACACACTGGGCTCCAGTCAGACCCCCTGATTGAATTAGTAGGCTCTTTAATTACTGAGCATCTTAGATGGGAGCTTTGAATTTAATTGAACTTTTTCATGGCCCCTGCTCACCCAGCCAAACAATTTGTTCAGAAAAAAAATTGAATTAACAACTAGCCTTTTTTTTCTTGCATTGCTTATTATAACATTAGGAAAATCCCAGGAGTTTCCAGGCTGTAAGAAACGAAATCGCATAACATTATTCACAATAACGCATATGTTATAATCGCAAAGAACTTACTTAAAATTCAATCCACTTTGGCGTCATTATCATGTATCAACATAATAAATGAGCCCTTCAGAGCATGGTAATTATAATTTGATAAATCATCAGCAGAAAATTAACTGGATGTCAAAACATTCATTGGAAAGGGTGATGAATCGAGGATGATTGTGGTGATGAATTGTGTTAATCTGCGCAGTATGAAGCCAGCGAAATGGCTAAGCAGCCCAAGATGGATGGGGCATGGAAGCAGCAAGGTCAGGACACAGCACTGCAGAACGGAGGGAGGGGGGAAAGGGGGGAGAAGGAGAGAGAGAGAAAGAGAGAGAGAGAGAGACGCTAGCTGTGCAGCACTCAGGGCTTTACCTACCTGCACTTTTTACCACGGCTTTCACCCTGGGTATCGGGCAGACAGATTTTCCACCTCTTTTTTTCCCCCGTGTGACTGTGCTTTTAATCTTTGCCTTCACAGAGTACAAATATGGTCCCCGGTTAAAACAATGGAGGGTGTTTAACTTTTGCTCCATGCTATTACCAGTTAGTTCCTGGGTGAAATAAAAACTATGAGATCCTTTAAACCTTCACATGACAGCCTGTTTTATTTTGTTCAAAATACATTGTGAGCTAATCACCTTTTAAATAAATGTTCTAATGTGTTCATGCGTGTAGGTCCTTATTTTATTTTATGCTATTTTTTATGATGTTAATTCTGACATTGACTTTACAAAACAACCAATGATATGTAATATTAGCAGTTTCTGAAGCTATACAAGCAATACACAGCTAACAATCGTGTCCACCTGGGCAAATTAGCATGTAAATCCTGATTTAGGTTTGCATGGTTTTATCGGCTCCTTTGTTCGACCTCCCAGCCCTATAGGTCATTTTCAAATGCAGTAAATCCATCAATTGGAGTAGAGGAGCTCTCCTTGCCAAGACCTAATGGGGAATGACCTGCAATCTTGATTTCCCACAGTTTGTATGTCAGACCCAGCAGCTATCATCGATTTGTATGTGTACACAGCCATAAAACATATTTTTCAACAGGACCGATCTGCTGGATCATCCACAGTGAATATTGATATGCGGAATAATGGTCGGAGAACCTTTGTTCTAAATGATATATATTTCTGTTGATATTAAGCCAATTAAATCATAGCATGTTGTTCTAGAGCAATAAATCAATATGTCATTGGTTTCAAGGCCAGGATTATTTCCACTTTCCTAAACTTTTTTTTCCCTAAATAAATATGAGCAGTAAATAAATCCAAGCTGAATAAGGGAAGTGTTGTTTTAAGGCCGTATCTTGCCTCAGGCTGTTTGTTTAGTGCCTAAATGGATGCAGTCCACTCGCTGAGGTCGAATAGCACAGCACTTCCTGTAGGCCACATGTATTGATGGGTGTCGAAGAGCAGGGGCCGTCCAGTGCAGCGCTGGTGTTTATAGCTAGCGCCAACCTGCAATCACTCTCTCATCAAACTCATCAGAAACTTCCTGCAAATGGTGGAAAACTGCCTGTTTTAATCTTCGCACAGCCCAGCTTCACTGGTTCAAACCTTCACAACACCCACTCTGTGTGTTTAACATCACTCAACAGTCAACGGAAATTAAGTTGAGGAACATATTTCATGAATTGAGAGAGATTGGCCTACTTTTCCACTTTATAGGCATGCTTTTTGGTTGATGAGGTCTGAAATAAGTGTACTTGAGGCATTAAAGGAATAGTTTAAAAAACAAAAACATAAATATGTTGATTTATACTAAACTTATGGCATTCCCAATATAGTGAAATTTCAAAGACTCTCTTGCATACAATGACGGTTCATTGTGTCCTTGTCTGTCATGCTACAAAAGGACAAAGCACCGCCATATAAGTAGCCTATGAGACTAAAGACTGCTCCAAAGGAATTAGTTCAGATTTACATCCATCACACTGAACTGGTAAAGATGAATTGCAGTTGCGGATAGCTGCGCCAAATCTGTTGGCTCTAAGTTATTGCCATGTTTTTATGTTCTTTAAATAAAATGATACTATTCTTTTTTTTAATGGATATTTAGTTATTTATTTGTTTATTTATTTACGCTACTTTTCATAAGTTTGGAGTCATAATGATTTTCTTTTTTTAAGAATTTCATATTTTTATTCCCCATTGTGGCCACGTCTGTTGTGCTACAAAAGGACAAAGATGCACCATAAAAGTAGCCCATGTGACTTTAAGTCCTCTGAAGTTGTAAACTGAAAAAAAAAATTGTGCAATATAGCATTTTGGTATCAGTTTTTAAATCTGGACACAGAAGGCTTTGAATATAACACAAATTCGATGAACTAATGGTATGCTTTTGATGCTTTTATGGCATTATGTTTTGATAGATTTGGTCAGAACTGTAGTTGTTAGAGCTTTATTTTTAAACTTTCTTATGTTTAAAAAGGAGGGTATATAATACATTTTAGGTGAGCTATCCCTTCAAGCAATAACTAAGGTTGTATAAAGGAGTGTGGGCATATTGTTTATACAAGCTTCTGTACAAAGAAAATTAGCTGGACAAAAAAACACACACAAAAAAACACACAATTGCTAGCAAATCCAACTAAATGGAAGCACTTCTTTTCATTATTTACCCAGCCTACTGATTCTTATTGTAGTAATGAATGTCTTTTCAACAAATTATGATAATTACTTGTCACTGGGTTTGAAATGTGACAAATCAGACAATGTTACTTTTATTGAATTCAATTATCAAGTTGAAAAATGGGTTTATTCATTATTTGTTTCTTTATTTTACATGTGGAGAAATGGATGTGTCATTATCTTATACTCTGCATGTTGGTTGTTTGCTGGGATGGCAGCTCAACTAATTGGTTACAAAATAAATGAATGCATACATTTAAAGAGAGCGAGAGACATCTTCAGTGTGTTTAGTGAGGTTTCATAGTAAATGTGTGCTTCATTTCATTGTGACAATGGTGGTTTACATATGCTATTAACATCAGTCTCGGGTGGTCAGTCACAATCTGGAATTTACATGCCTTTTAGATTCATCTCTCGGGACCACTTGTGATAAGATATCCTCAAGAGGAGGTTTTTTTGTGACTCCATACATTACATCAAAATATAAATGCTGTTGCTCTTAAATATACTTGTATATATGCAAATTAAAAATACTTAGTAATTACTTAGTAAAGTCTTTAAAAAAAGATTTTCTTAGATTGGTTAGTTGTTTTCTTATAAATCTGCATGCAACTGGCAAAGTTCAAAGGCCACGCTTTAGCACAGTGGATGATTGACAGGTGAATAAGCGGTACTTCACTGTTGTCCAGGACGCATCCGGACAGATTAACGTTGACACTAGAAATGCAACGTGGCCACATGTGTATACCTCTCTGTGATTTCAGTGATCGGATCATAAAACAATTTATACACTGTTGAAACGTACATTTAGCACCATCCACTTGTGAGTCGCCTTAAACAGATGGTAATACCAGGTGTACATGGGATAAATGTGTCTGGATGTCTTGAGTTATTTAGACCATAAAAGCCTTGAATTTGATCTCATCTGATCTGCGTACACAGTGGGACAAAATTGTAGACAAAATCTATTTGTTTCTCCAATTTACCTCTTTTACATCACAGTAGTGGAAACTTGTCCTATGTGAAGTTAGTAGCTGCAGTAGCATTGTGTGTGTGTGTGTGTGTGTGTGTGTGTGTGTGTGTGTATGTGTGTTTGTGTGTGTGTGTGTGTGTGTGTGTGTGTGTATGTGTGTGTGTGTGTGTGTGTGAGAGAGAGAGAGAAAGAGAGAGGGGTGGGGGGGGATGTGTCACTTTGCCTCTTAAGTTTCTGATTGTCTAAATAACACAGTATCCCATCATACAGCTGTCTTGCATTTTGACAGTACAATAACCCATAATTCCTTCTGTCACTCAATATTTCAAGGGCAGTATTTTATGGCTTGAACTGAGCGAGAATGCATTTACATTTTGGAGGATGTGAGCGAGGAAGGGGCTGAGGGGGGAAATAGATTTCTTGTCTTGTGTCACTTCAGATTTTACCCTTCTCCCCCTTTCTCTGCAGAATCCATTTTAGGAGGAATCGTAAAAGCGGCTTGGGAAAGATCTGTGCTTTTTCTATTTAATCAAAGCTTTAAAGTAGATAAGCAGAGTCGAGTATTGAGCAAGCGCAGTGAGGGACAACTTTGGCCATGGAAATGTACTGTATACACACTTACTGGCTAATATGATTTACTAAATGCAACTGCAAATTAATTAATTCTGATTCTCTTCCCTCACAAATATAATCATTGACTGGAATTGAAGTTGTAGATATAGAGTTGTCACGGCTAAATTGCATTAAATCTGTTATCTCAATCAAGTAAGTCCTCCATATATATATATATATATATATATATATATATATATATATACCACAAACTTTTGAAATAAGTAAATAAATATAAGTAATAAGTAAATAAATAACCAGAAATGTCAACAACAAAAAAAACACTTTTTTTTTATTATTCGCTACATTTATTCAGCAATTGATGTTTAAAAATAGATTAAAAAAGCACAGTAAAAACATTTATAATGTAACATCACTGTTTCCACAAAAAAAAAAAAAAAAATAATAATAATAATAATACGAAAGGTTACTTAAGCACCAAATCAGATTAGAATGATTTCTGAAGGATAATGTCACAGTAAAGACTTGATATAACTAAATAAATAATTAAAAAGTAAATGTATTAAAATTGGAATTATAATAAAATTTCACATTACTGTTATTGACTGCGTTTTGATCAAATAAGTGCAATCTTGGAGAAGACTCTTATCTGAGCCTAAACCGAATGTGTGTGTAGTGTTCATACTTTCATATATTTGATAACAGCTTTCCTTTTCGGCTGACTACACACAGCTTTGTTATACTTCAACCCTTTCCCTCAATCATAGTATGTCATGCCCACTTTTCACAATCCCATTAATACCTGATGCCGTAAGTCCTGCCATACTTCTGTTCTGTTTTTGTCACTGAAAACCCCTTTTCATACAATTATCATATTCATTATGGAATAACATGCATTTCACAAACGTTTTATGTTGTCTTTATCATTTGGTTGATAGATTTGCTTAAGATAATTCATGTAAATAACCAATACATTTCTGTATTGTACGTTTAATGTGTTTATCAAGACCTCATGAACTTAAAGTACCCCTAATGCATCCTTTCACCTTAGCGCTGCATAAAATTGAACTTCAAAGCTGCACATTTTCAAAAAACAGACAGCGCTGACATGGAAATTGACCTGTAGGCTCGTGTCTCCTCCACAAAACTCTCAGTTGTACTGCATGTCAACGAGATGAAAATGATTCCCATCTCCTCCCTTGACTGGATTTCCATTTGCAAAGAAGATAGGGCTCTATTATAGACCTATTTGAGCTGTGCTGATAGCTGCAGCGATTTAAAGAGCTCTATTGTTTGAAAAAGGAGCCAGTCAGATTAGAGAGGTGTGTAGAGCTCTTAGCAAGGTCAAATATTTCATGACTGCTCTGCTTCCATCTTATTTAATATCAAAGAGTTTTTTTTTTCTCTTAAATGACACCTTCCGCTATGACTAACGTCTGATTTACAGAATACAGCAGGATCTGAGACTCCTGTCAATGTCTGTGAACATGAATCACCAAGATCCCTATTTTGTGCTTTTTGAAATAACAGCTAATAATGTGCGGTGTAAATGCATCAAGTGCACAATGAAATTCAGTGACATCAAGTACACACTAAAACATAAAATCACTTTAATTATCAGTTTACTTTTTTGAACTGCAGTTTGGAACCTATCTTGTTTTAGCTGTGCATTATATATTATTACAGCTTTGATTAAAAGGCATATTTAGTATGACATATATGACTGATAATCAGATGGGAGAAATGGATTTCTTTCACTGGTTTTGGTGTCTATTGTGTAGGTTGTTGTTATTGTTCACTCCATTGTATTAAAGAGTCCCCCGGGCAATGTTCCTAAACGTCCCTTTACACCCTTGTGTGTGTGTTGTTACTATAGAGACTGTCTGAGGTTGGTCAATAAAACTCAGATCAGATTGTGCACATATAGCACTAGAGCATGCACATGGAGCATTGTGTTGTGCGGCACGTTTTAGTGTTTTTCCTTCGCTATTTTTGTGTTTGGTTATACCTTTGGAAATATAACAAAGAATATGTGCATTTTTTCATGTATTATAACTGTAGTTGTGATTATTATTTTGAAATACTGAAACTGAAAAGCTGAATTGGGTCATTAGGTTACTCCTAAGCGTCTTCAGTGTGACATGATCCTTCAGAAATCATTATAATATGCTGATTTGAAAATTTTCTAAAATGAATCATGTTTAATCTCACCGAACATGAAAGTTTTGAATGTGTTTTATATTGACATATTTTTATTGACAAGTATTTTGAATGCATGCCAGACCAATACCAATACCAATAGACTCTATAAAAGGGATTTATTTATTTCAAAATTTCTAGGGATAAAATTAATAGCAATTTAACATTACAGTATACTTTAAAGACATCATTTTATATTTAATAGGCTTAAATAATAATAATAATAATAATAATATTTAAGCAAACTTCACATAAACCCTTTATAAGAAATGTCACATGGCCTGGTTGGGAAAAATAAAATGTAATTGTTATAAAAAATAAAATAAAAGACACCAACATATTTTACATACCAGTAAATAATTCACAACTCACATTTCTAAATTGTACCACAACAAAAACTACTAGCCTAACTAATATACATTAAAAAAGTTTTTAAAGACAAACAGTCCATAATAAATAAAGAACAAATAAACAAATTACAAACAATAGCAGCACACATAAATATTATACAGAACAGATGCAAAAGAACAATGTTTTTAGATTTTCAGGTATAGGTCTAACAGTATTCAGGTAAATACAGAGATTGAATGATCAAATGTAAAATAATACTGCATGATCTTCACTGTATGAAATATTCATCCTTATTAAACTCTTAACAGTTATTTAATCAAGAGCAGTGAGTGATTTTTTATGTCTATTGATCATCAGTTAACATTAAAGACAGACAACAACAGGTAAATTAGGCTTCTGCCACTTTAAGATCTGATGCACATGACGCAAAGCTGACACACAACAAACTCTTTATGGTCATTTAACACTTTTTTAACTCATTTAAGACTGTGCTTACGTGGATACTTGCCAACATTTTGTGTGTTTTTGTCTATTCAAGCACGATAAGACACAAAAGAGAACTCAAATCAGTGTCTGAAAAGAGACTTTCTGTGTGCAAGGGGTGTGTGGTTTCGGTGTGTGCGGACAGCACAGTACCCTGGAGGATGCCAGGAAAAATAACAGAAAATATTAATTGCAGAAATGAAGGTGTAATTTTTGAAAGTCATAATTATATTATAATTATATTATATTGTGGAAAGCATAGGGTTCAGGGAAACCTGTTTGGAAATGGTTATTTTTGCAATTCCATTATGCTAGTGGTGCTGGAATTTCTGTCAATACAAATTGGTTTCTTTGTTTATAATTATTATTGGTAACACTTTATTTCGACAGTCCTGTTTAGACGATCTACTAACTTTAATGACGGGTAGTTGACATGTTGCAAAGTTACTTATAGTAGACTGCCTGCTTAATATCGGCTAACACTTTATTTTGATGCTCCCCAACAGATGTTCAACTAACTTTGCACACACTTTAACTTATTCTACTAACACTAAACCCAACCTAGAAGTCTACTAATACTCTAAGAGTTAGATGACCTGTAGTTGCAAATGAATGACAGTTAACATGCAAAGTTACTTATATTTAGTTGAATGTCTAAAGTGGACTATCGACATATCCTCTGATGCATTTGATAACAGTATAAAAAAATCCTAAATCCTGTGGCCAGTATGCAAGTAAAATTTCTGATTTAGAGTGTGTACTGTGCTATTACTCTCAGTTTGCTCACATAAACATGTGAACATATTGTCGCAAACACTCCACCAATGTGATTTCTAGAAAAACATAATACCTTTGTAATTAATTCGGTTAGCTTATAAGCTCCATGCTTTCCTATGCATTCACCCTGTTCTCGTCCCCATGGAAATGCCCAATGGTACGATACAAAGCGCGGTGTGTTGAACAAATATGAGCGCTGTATTTATTTAACTACTGGTCGAGCACAAAGCGACTGAGGGGAAAGGAGGTCTTTTTCGCAGGGCAAGCCGAGACTGAAGCGGCCATTCGAGGGGCCCAATCGCACTTGAGTTCACTGGTAAGCCTGTTGGACATTCAGCTTTGTTCCCCTTATAGTCTACTTATCAGAGGGTTGATTCGCTTGTCCCCTCGCATGTTCCTGTCCTATCTCAGCGCCGCCAATTTTCCACAGGCTAAGTGCTCAAATTGAGCCATTTTGTTTCACTTTAAACTAAAGCGGGGACCTATTATGCGTGATTTTTCATTCATAGCTCCCACTGCTGGCACTCTCTCTCTCGTTCTGTCCGCACTCAGAGGAAAGGCCTTGTGAGGCCGTACTGTTCTCACTCCAGGCATGTCAGCTTCAATCTGCCACCCCTGGGTGTGAGGGGCCAGCCGTGGTGTGGGGGCTCACAGGTCAACCCTGCTAGTAATTGATGTTGCTTATTCATCTGTTTTTCCTTGTCTTTTTTCCTGCCGCAGTGGCCTTTTGTTTGTCTAAATTGTTTGAAGATTTACTGTAGGTCCTCAGGCCCCTGAGAAGCATCACCCCTGCGGCACTGCCTCAACGCCCCTGCTGAGCAGGAGGCTACACACACACACACGGACAGATAAACACACACACACACACGCACACACACAAAGCGAGTCAAAATACAGGGAGTATTTTTCATTGTGACCATCTCCCAGGCTAATTTGTCATGGCTTCATGTGTAGCATATATTTATGGAATCATTCAATCATTACTCAAACAGTACATGTGGAATCGGCTGAGATACTCGAAACTAGTGGTTATTGACTCTGTTCTGATAGGGACGTGGATGTGTAATCGTGCATAATTAGGACAGCAAAATAAATAGGCTTATCATTATTCAAAAGGCAGAAGCAATTATGGCTTCCCATATATTTTGTTGTGAATGTCAAATGCTGTGCATACAATCCAAGAGAATCTCAAACTAACAGAAAACCTTTTTCCAGAGGGTGAAAACTGTTTGTGTTGCGTCACTGTGTACAACACTTTTAATGTTAATGTTTGATTTAATTTTTTAGTGTGTGGGGGGATAGTGGTATATATATATATTAATATTCATTTCTATCCATCCAATTTCATGTCTTTTATTCAAGCTTTTTTTTTTTTTTTTGTATGGTAAACAATTTTGTTAATAGTGTTTTGTCTCCACTTGATGTCCAGTGTAAAATGTAAATCCTGTATAGCCCAACCACTAGTTTAAAGTATTACAGCAGGTTTGTCCACGAGCTGTTTTGGTGATCCTCTAAACCTTCACGTGGCCAGTGTTTACATTACGTTCTTCAAGCTCAGCTGTCTGAGATCATTACCCAGTAATGCTTTTGAACTACAAAAGACATCAAAGACATTTTTACCTTATTCCTCTGCTCGTTAACACACACTGATTGTTCACGCTCGCTTTACCGCTATGCGACTTTCACCTGAAACTGGAAGTAAACAGGCGACTGTAAGATAAAGAAAAGTACCTAATTACTGAGCTTCATTTGATCTTTGCCTCTGACATGTCGGCAGGCTGCATGGGTGGTACGTCCCAGGGGCCTTTGAAGAGGGTGATTTTGTAAGAGATTTGGATCATTACACAATAAAGAACACTTCATAAGTCATGAAGCGAGTTGGGGAAATGATGGTTAATGATGTTGACAGCTGTTCAACTCTATAGAATTATGCCGAGATTTGACTGGACTTGCCTCTTTTAATGATTCCTGCCTTTTCTAAGGTAATGAAGCAATGGCAGAGAGAACGAGAATAATCTTACATCAAACTGAACTTCAGTTGAAATCGCATATATCGTCCATCACGTGCCTCTTTTAAAGTGGCATGCCTGTCTATTAGAGAGGGCATCTGAAAATGAAAAAGAGGCCTTCCTATTTCCTCTTAGATCTGATTGATGTAAGATAAAATCAATGTCTAGGATGGTTACACGTTTTTAAAAAAGTGCTGTAACACTAAGAATATAATGTTCAATAATCATGTATGACCCCTTTGACCTTCAAGACAACCACGGTAGACTGACATGCTCCTGGACTGACACTCACACCTAAATTCATGGAATAGTTCACCCAGAAATGAAAAGTCTTAACAAACCATTATGACTTTTTTTTATCTGGTGTGGAACAGAAAAGAAGATGTTAAACAGAATGTCCGAGCTGCTCTTTTCCATACAATAAAAGTAAATATTGACCACAGCTGTCCAGTTTTACTAAAAAGAGCTGCTTGGACATAACAGCTAAATTACTCCTTTTGCCTTTCCAAAAATAAACTCTTATAGGTTTGGAATGACTTGAAGGTAAATGATAACAGAATTTCTTGTTCTTTCTTTCCTTTTTTTTCTTGGATGAACTATCCCTTTAAGGTGAGTTATCTGTTGATTAATAGGAATTATGCAATGTTCATAATTAGCTCAGATTTATATTCACAACATAAAATGGTGATGATCGCTGTTTACCTCCCTTTTTTCATCCTTACGTGCACAGGTTATTCTGAGTCCCGGAAACATTTCCTGTGATACATTGGTGACAGGGCGTTGGAGAAGTCAAACTGTATGTTTGATAGGGGGAAAACAGGCTGCATCAGGAGTTTAATTGGTTTGAATATGCGTCTAATTATCACATAGGGTTGGTACTGATGCAGAAGTAATGTAATTATCATTTTGTAGCATTGTATAATGATATTGCCTTTTGCTCGTCAGGAGGAGACATCTTCATACCTGACACTTTACTGAGCTACATAATGATATGGCAGAGCGACAGCTAATTACAACATAATAAGTGAGTGATGATGGAGTCAGGGTGGATATGCCTCATATATTTAAGTGGTTTCAAAGCACTGCCAATGTAGAGAGACTTGCAATTAAATCAAACCAGTCTTCATTTAATTACAAGCAGATTTATTTGCGTATACTTTTACTTAACAGAAATAAAAGACTAGCCTATATTTAACTGGAATATCTGTACTGGTTATTTGTATGTGGTACAATTCTTAACTTTAATTCTGTTATCCTATTTTTCAATGTATACATAAATCGTAGACAGGCGGCATTCACATGTGACAGTTATATAAACAAATCCTTTTATAGCTTCAAAGTATGTAAAACATACATTAAGCTGTCTAGCATCATTTCTGCATTTTGCTCGTGAATTAGAGATTGGAGAATCGACTTGAAACCCATAAGTTATGTGTGGCGTGGCTCTATTTTTATTTATTTTAGTTTTAAGGCTTCTATATTTTGCAAATGCTCTGTAAGAAGATACCACTCTGGCGAGTTGCCTACATTTAGTTTATAATTTGTTGTTTGCATAGACGCTGCGATAAAACTGTGTGTGATGAGGAAATGTGCATGACATGCAGATCCGTAGATAGGGGAAGTTGATGGCAATTTGGACGGGAGAAGAGCGGCGCTCACTGACTGCTTGAAACCTTTTAATTAGCATTAATTACCCAGCAGAAAATGTTGGGGCTTGAAAGGATTTGTGTCAGCAAGTGAGAGATCAAAGATTGCGGCGCTCGCATTTTAATCTGCCAAGTAAAAACTAATAAGGGCCTTGTAATGGGGCCCCAGAGAGTGACAGCACAGGTGGGGGACCGTAATCCTCCCAATTAGATCATCAGATGATTTAATTTCCCTCTAATATTGAAAAATTACGATTTCTTTTCTCAGTGGCCATCGGCTGGATAAAGACTGCTTTTCCTTCCTCTCTCTCTCTTTCTCGCTCTCTCGGATCCCCTCATTTATGGCTTTGAGAAAGTGAAATGAAAGCTTTTTTGGAGGAATATGTGGTTGGCCATAAGGCACGGAATCATGGCTGTCTCATGTGGTTGTGAGAGGGGATGGGAGTGATGCAGACCACGGGCAGGCCCCTGACAGGGTCATCCATCAAGTGTCATTGATCATTTGCCATGAAGTGACAGCAAGGTAGTGATTATTTGCTATTAGATAGATGCTCAAGCATACAGGGCTGCAGCTTGACAGTACAACGGCCTCAACCCCAGATATCTGTGCTTTGTGCCTTCCAGTCAAATGCTTGAACTTTAGGACATGCACATAAAAAAATTGAATTAATATTGCAAAAAAAATTTTTATTCCAATTATGATTGTGTCATGTAAATACGTTAACCCGGATTAAGTCAGTATTATGATTTTTAGACAGCTGGCATATGACTGTTAACAGAATACCCACTTTTTATGTATGTGCATGTCCGAACAAAAGTAATAATCGTTACAAATAGTAATTATGAAAAAAATTTCCCTTTCGATAATGATTGTTTTCATAGCATTAAAAGAAATGAGCGTAGCAGATAACATGTTACAGTTCACTGTGTTTGTGTGCTGTTGACAAGGGCATAAATGACAATTAATGTGTTGATTAAATTACTAGGCAGAATTAATTAAATAAAATCAAAAATAAATTGAAATATATGGCTCAATCAAGCATATGCAGTATTTCCACAAGAGAGAATGTGTATGGATTATAATGTTTATTGGAATATTGCAATAACTGAAATATGTAAACCACTTATTTTTATAGAATAAAGACTGAACTTTTCTTTTACTCATAGTAATTCCGCTAATGCAAATGCCTAATGGTTACATGTAGGTTGCCATTCTTTATATTTTAGCATTTGATACTATTTCCCCCCAGTTTTTCATCGTTTTCAAAGTCATTGATTTAACTTTTTTGGTATTTATCTAAATGCAAAGTGCCTTAAGATTAATTTCCCTCGCAGATAAACAGTGATGGCAGATGACTATGGTGCCATCTGTAAAGAATAGAATTGATTTTCAGGGCAGCGGTACGAAAGGGAGAATGCATTTGTTTTGCGAGGAGAGGTATAATCAGTCAGTGGTGTCGTTTAAAGAAACTGGGTTGCACCAGAGACAGGGAGGCCATGAGGCATGAAGAGAAATGGTGTCGACCATTTCTCTACCAGGAGACCCATATAAAGTTACGCTGCAGTGCTTCCAAAATAAAGTGGCTGGCTCTGTTCTTTCTTTAATCTTAAGAATAGCATCTCGATTTTACATGGTGTTAATGATTTTGGTGTAATAATGCTGTTGTTGTTTGGTCTTCAGAAAAGTTTAGGCCTCAAAGTGGGATGCCTTTAACCCCCTAATTTTACATATAATTTTTTAATACATTAATGAGTTGAGGAGAGTATGTGATGAGTGACGTGTAATTTTATGTAATAGCAATATATAAGTTTGTCGGAAATTCAATGCATAAATGTTTATTGTCCATAATTATTCGGAACTTCATCAACACAAACCAAAAGATAACATTACTACTAATAAACAAATATGTTTGACAACAGTGTGTAAACAGCTGTTTCACATTACACCTTGAGATCAATTTAAAACAGTAATACATTATAAATCTGATTGGATGAGTTGTGTTTGAAACTACTTTAAAATAGCCAATGTAAACACACTTGCGATGGCACATAGTTGTTTTGCAATGTTGCTTGGCAACAGTAAACAACCATTATTTACACACTATTTACACTGGACACATCTGGAATGTTGTGATGTGTCAAAACTAAACCAATCCCATTGTAATCCAAGAAGTTGTCTATATTGGAAGCACCCATCTGCAACAGTCAATACTTTCTCTTACAATTTATACTGTGGTATTTCTGTGGTTGTGTAGTCTCTGCAGTGTCTCTGAAATTGACAGTCTTACTGTCAGTCCTGCTCTTTATTAGTATAAGAAAACGTATCCATTGATTTGATTGTTTTCATTCCCACGATAATAATGACCAAAAATGGGTGCTGAACTGCTTTAGATTTCTGTATTGTCAGTTAAAATGATTTGCTGGTCAATTTAGACAACTTCAATTTGTGTACATTTGACCCAAAGAACACACACGCTTGTTCCAGAAGCTGTCCTTTGAAGTACAGGTTGTGCCTTTTGCATGACTGAAGCGAGGGTAAGTGATTAGACAGCGTTTGGACAGACACCCTCAGTACTCTGTAACACAAGGTGATTTGTGCACGTTGCAGCTCAGCTCATGAAGTCCAGGTTGCCCCTGACAGGGCCCATCAGGTCAGTCAGACTTGGCACTGGAAACAAAGTTTGCCAGGGCCGGGGGTCAAACCCAGCTTAAAGAGTCAGCTCTGTCAAAAGCCTCAGACACATTCTTACCTTACGGCCAACCTCGACTGATCCGGGGCTATTAATCACAGCGGAGCGGCTCTGACCTCAGCCCCTTCTCCCTTTGAAGTGTGCTGTCCTTTGCCGCATGAGGAAATCATTTGCTGCCTGATTCAATGAGCCGTCAGCCGAGCCAGCGGACCTAATGACATGTGAGAATATTAACCTCCTACCACTGAGAGCTGTGAATCTTGAGAGGCAGTCTATAATTCACCAGGCGTTTCATCCCTAGCCTCACTCCTCCTTCTGGTCGAAAACCCCCTCCCGACCCGACTCAACCCCACCCTGGTCTCAGCCTCAGACGTCACGCCCACGGGCCGTTGGCTGAACGTCAGATGCATATGGCACACAAAATGGGAACCACTTCAGGAGTTTTGAAGTCATCATCTGAATTCTACAGGATTTCCTGGAGACGTGTGTGTCACGTTCTTTAACGGTCCACCTGGAAACAAGCTGTTGTGATACCAAACCCCCTTATGGAAGAGGAAAGCTGTCGTGTTTACAACTGTGACCATAAGCGCTTACCAGGATCTACTGTAAATGCTGGATTTTAAGAAGTATGTGAAGTTTATGCTGCCACTGGTGCAGTAAACTTGCACAATCTTCTTGAATGAATAATTTGTTAGATGCACGCTGGTCTGTTAATGTAGAGACATCGACTTTACATTTCCATGCCCCTAAACATAACAGAGAACAAAACAAACTGTGAGTGGTTGCTTTACATGTCAGTCAAACGTCCTCTTGGGCGGTCCTTGGCCAATGAAAGCTGCTATGGAGTCCAGACCTTCTGCCGTCAGTCTGAAGGTCTGGCTACGCGAGACCAACCCCACCCTAACCCAGCACACCACTGCCCGGTCCAGAGGCTGCCCCAGAGGGATAGTTCACCCAAAATTTAATATCATCTGTTATCATTTACTCACCCTTGTTTCGTTCCAAATCTGTATGACTTTATTTCTTCTGTTGATATTTTGAGAATTCTCTTTTTCTCCCACAGAGCTAAAGTTAATGATCAAATGAGGGTGAGTAAATGATCACAGATTTTTTTCCTTCAAAGATGTACAGTATTTGACCCAAACACTGTGTCGTTTACTTTCTTCCAACCCCATTTTGTTTTATATTTTCTGTGAAATACAAAATAAGATGTTGCTCAGAACGTACAAGCTGCTCTTACAAAGAAAGTGGAATGTGATTTACAAAAGGCCAAAAGCTCCAAAAAGGACAACACAAAACCATAATGTTATCTTAAAAGTAGTCCATTCAAGACTTCTTATGCCATTTTATGATATGCTTTTTTGAAGCTTGACTGTACCATATAAATTCCTTGTTTCTATAGCAGAAGCTTGAACAAATTGCTTAAGAAAAAATAAAGGGCTAAAGCAACATGAGGATCTGTAAATTCCAATATTTTTTGGCAGCACCATTCCTTTAAGTGACCTTCTTCTCTTACAACCCTCTAATTTAGACTAATTAAATACTTTTTATTCATGTCGATTTATTCATGGAAACCCCATGTGTTTTTTTTTCTTTATCTCCAAAACACTAGCATTTAGCTCTTTATATAACTATTTGTTATTTATATGTGTAATACGAAGTACTGTAATGATAGTGTTGTTAAATGGAGCCAAATTATGCACTGCAGGTTTGTGAATATCCACGTAAATAACAAGCCAAAATGTACATTATATATTGGAAGAAAATCACCCAACCAGTGGGCGTCCCCATTAAAACTGCAGGATGACTGCTCCATAAGCCTTTTACACATGTAAATTGCAACATAGCTCAAGCCCATTTCCTTACACATGTGATCTGTAAATTGCTGCCACCCTAGGGCTGGTGACATGTTTGATGTCAGGCGGACTGGAGGGGCTGAGATTAAGCCAGATAATGGTTGCCTAATACTGCCAAATCGAAGATTTATTGTGCCGCTGCATCCGAAGCATCATGTTTTTGAAGATTGAAAACAGAATTTCATGCAGGTTGAAGGTAGGGGTGCATCTAAGCTCCGTTGGCACATATATTCTGCATGAAGCTGGTGTCAAGATCATATTCAAGGGTGTAAGGTTGATTAAAAAAACTCTGAGAATGACACAATAGGCAGATGTGGGGTTCTACCTCACATTTATCACAACTGCAGATCATCCTCTGAGAAATAGTTGATTTACTCATTTTTCTCCGTGCGATGAGGAGTTTGTCATGTCCTCTGATGGACAGCTTCGGCGGTGTCATGTGCATTTTTTCTTTCTTCGTGTTTTTTTACATTTATTCAAACCAGTCCAATCCCTGTTTTTACAGCCCTGCTTCCCTCTTTCATTCATTATAGTTTCTTATCTTGGCAGGCAATCAGAACTGCCAGGCAGCCAGTCCATTATGCACATATGAAGCCCATCACTCCAACCGGATTGGCCAATTCATCAAACATTTATCTTTTGCCCTGTGAACAGCGTGTCAATTTGCCTGTCACTCCCAAGCCTCCGCAGCCTCTTCGGAATAAAAACATTACTTTTCCCGCACCGGAGACCGCTTTGATGTTAAATCTCCCCTCTTTAACTTTAAAACAAGGCCCGAAGTCAGATTTCAATCCACACACAGGAAAAGATCCAAAACAACGGGATCCGGGCAGCCATCCACTTTTGACCATACTTTGAGACCGAGCTGTGGTGCTGGTTGCAGATCAGCTGGTAAATATGTACGGTCTAGATTACCCTGGGCTGTTCTGGGACCCAGTTTTGACTCCACACACATGGGTGACACTGTGGAGCCGAGGATATGAGAGAGACTAATATCAAAGAATGATCAGAGCTGCTCCGTCAAGAACAGACACACTATCAAAAAAAGAGAGCAGAGAAGAGAAAGGCCTTTTAAAACCGGCGAGCAAACAAGGGAATTATTGGCCATAGCAAAGGGAAATATCAAAGCTGGGAGTATCATACAGAAGGAGGCTTTTGCTGAATGGGATCACTGCTGGAACACAGACTCGGAATACAAAGGCTGTGCGAGTGTGCTTGAATGAGTGCTGTGTCTAAGAATATGTTATTTGCGGTTAGCGCTATTTGCTAACTTGGTTGTCTCAACCTCAGCAGGTGTATCTGAATTCTCTTTACTCGTACTCTCTCTGTCTCTCCCTCCCTGGACATGTGACCTGTGAAAGCTGGCTGACTAATGGCTGCAGTGACTGACATTTCAACCAATAATCACAGAGTGTTTTTTCCCCTGTTGTCAGCAGCAGTTTATCAATCAGCATGTCCGCATTAGTATTTGTCTATCGATCCATCCATCTCTGTCAAGCCATCTCTGTGTCATTGTCTGAGCTCTTGTCCTCTTGTTTGGCTTCTTTTGAGGATAGTCTGCATAGTAATTTGTTTTACAGGCCCTGGCTTTGAAAGGTTGACTAACAGCATTTACATGGCGGCCGTTTGAAAAGGCGTGGAAGCAGACGTTCTCAGCGAGCGCTTGTTTCACATGTCAGCAAACTGTCACCATCTACACAGGATTTTTTTTTAACATAACCTTTGGTAATAATCGAATCGTTTGACCTTCTTTTAATGCTATCGACTTTCCCTGTCAGTATTTTCCCCCTCCTCATTCAAGGCATTATGTTTAATAATGGGATTACAAGAGATCCCAATTTGACGAGCAAGAATTACCGCCAGGATGTTATTTGTCCGAATAATTAGCCACATCATGTACAAGCTAGTCTCTGTATCTCAGTAAAACTAAACATGTCACAAAAATGTAAAAACACACCATGATGTTGTTCCTCTTTTTCATTTTGGTTGGCTTAATGAGGGGAAGGTTTCCAGAAATGTGCCGCCTCGTGGAGTTATGAAAAAAAATAATCCTAGATAAAGATGGGTACAATCAAAAAAACATTGTGTTTTTGATTTGATTGTTTGTGCCTATTACATCAGCAAGGGCTTGATCATCATTCTTACTGTTTGTCTCAAACAATGTATTATGCTTTGGTTCCTTATAAAGTTTCTCACTAATTCATTTCATTTACTCACTAGCACACTTGGTGCTTGCCGAGATTCAATTTTGGACCCTGGCTGTCGTTCAATTGTCCAAATAATGTGATTAATGTGTCAAAATATCAGATTTATCCAATTTTAATGTAAACATGTATTTTTATTACAAACTCTGAATAAAAATATTGTAAATAACTCAATGGGAGATTAAAAAGGGGTCACTGGCACATTGTAATGTCTGCATTATCCACCAAGCCATCTCTGACCTGTCCTAAATTTGTATCATGATCATTCGGTCACCTTATTTATGATGTGTAATCATGTGTTTTTCCAGCAGCAGTTGTTTAGCAGCTGGGTCTGCGAGCCATTTGCTAACTCAGGCAAGATAGAGCCAGACACGCTGCACTGGCAAACACGTTGAGATATTCACTGTGACAATGAGCTTGATCATAATTATCTTAACAAGGAGTGGGTTCATTGGTGTGGCTCGTTAAATCTATCTCTCTTTCCCACTCTCGTGTCTTCCCGTCCATCTCTCTCCTTCTCGCCTTAGATCAGACGGCGCTCTCTGCATTGTGCTATTCTTTCATTGTGGTGTGACTTTGAAGATGGTGGTGAAAATGTGCAGTCAGTTTTGGATTCCCCATGGGGACGAGGTGTGAGTCAGAGAAGTTCCTACCTGAGAGTGTTTTGTGTGTGATTGAGTTTTAGATTGCTTGTGTATTGACATTATTTCAGTTTTCACAAGATTTACTCACCCTCAAGTTGTTGTTTTTTTATTCTGTGGAGGACAGATCAAAGTGACTAAGGATTTTTTCTTCTGACTGGCATAAAGTATCAGTCTATACGATTCGTCTCAGATTAGTCCTCGTTTCATATGTTACATGTACTTACTTTTGTAATAACAGTATATCATGCATAATTACATGCAACTTATAACCTTAAACCAAACCCTATTTCCAAACCTAACCCTATAATATGTTGTTAATAAACATTACTTGGTACTTAAATGCATAATTACACTGTAACAAAGACAACAGTAATGTGTAACCATAAACAAACACCAAGTTTTAAGGCCCGTTGACACCAAGAACAATTACTATAAATATAACTGTATTAGCATCCACTTTATTTTAAGCGCATGCTTGTCTGTCACTTTAAATGCTCGAGCTCATTATAGCAGGATTGATTCTGATTGGCTGTCAATCGTCCATCAGATGGATAAAATCGTTCTGAAAGTGATTCCATTGACATAATTTCTCTGTGCTGTTATCGTCATAGCTGTGGTGTGAACTCTGCTATTCTTTAATATTGAGAACGATTTTTTTAGAACTATATCTTTATCATTATCTTTATAGTTATTGTCCTCGGTGTGAACAGGCCTTTAGTCTTGTATTATAGCACACTTTTATTGAAAGAATATGAACTATGAAATGTTGTCATTTGAAAAACAGCTGCATGAAGATTTTTCTTTTTTTCTTGGCAAAAAAAAGCTCTCTGTGTTCCATCATGGACAAAATAGAAGGATATGGGGTTTGAAATGTATTGAAGCTGTTTCTGCCTAAGAGTTAATAAAAAAATATATATATATGGTAACACTATTTTAAGGTGACGAAGTTGCACGTTACTACATTTAATTTCTATAGTAATAACAGTAAATTATACATAATTACAAGAAACTAAATCCTAACCATAACTCTTCATTTTTGGTGAGCTGTTCTTTTAAGAGCGTGTGGCAATTAATCATTCAGTTAACAACATATTTCGAAAGTTTTCCCCTTCTGCACTGTACAGATGTTGTATAAAACGGCAGCACAAACGTTTAGGCACAATGTGTTGTGGTTAAATTAGGGTTGAATCCCTGTTTGTTGTTGTGAATGTGATTTGGCCGCTCCCTTGGCTGTGAATTTAACTGATTAAATCACCTTTTGCACACAGCGGTAGTGACACGAAAACAACAATTAATAAGCAACCCCCCTGTGACGCGCGGATGCCTCTTAACTAAGCGGCTAATAACATTACAACCGCCCAGATACAGCTGAGGCAAACAGGTGGAGGGGGCTCGCAGAACAGCTTTCATTTATCGAGCAGGGACATTTCTCTGTATGCGTGCAGTTTTGTGCGATTTGACTACACAAATAGAACGTATTTCTCTTGTGGTCGGAGTTCTTGGCTCTCTGCTTATATGTTTGCTTTCTTTCTCTTCTAAAGCCCATAACATTTCATCAGCCATGTTCTACATGATAAGAGTGAGGTATTTGCACAACACAACAGAGAGTTTTATGAGACTAATTGGCAGGACCGATTTACAATATTTGGGTGTCATTCAAAGACAGACACCTGGCTAGATATCAACATTTACTCCTGTGAGCTCTTCCCAGATTGCCATGGGATTTCCCACGCAATTGTACCACGAAAAGTCTTGCGACAACAAATTCATAAGATTATGATATGCAGGTGTTATTTTTTTCGTTTCCCCCATAAGAGCGCCAAAAACTAGCATCATGTTGCCATCTAATTGTTCTTTGCTCAAGGACGCTGACAGACGTAAATGTCAATTAACTAAGGGTGGACACATTAACAGTGTAGGTTGTCAGCCTCTGCCATTTGAAGGATTAGAAACACACACCCCGGCTTTTATGCACCATCCGCGTCATGAACTTTGCAAGGCCCCGACATTACCCTGAGCACCACCCTCCATCATGTTTATGCCAGCACAGGGCGGGGAAAAGACCCAGACAGAGAGAAAGTCCTTGGGGACGGTGTGCGTGCGCGTCTGTGGGGATTAGGTGTCACAATGGGGAATAAAGGGAGAAACGTACAACTTTTCCCCCCTAAAAGCAGTTGTTTTTAACTGTAAGCGGCTCATCTGAGAAGTTGCAGAAGTTGTACTCATTCCGTTTGTGGCTAGGCATTATAGTTGAGCTGGGAAAATGATGGATGACGAGTTAAATTTGTGTTGGGGGAGTGAAGGTGAACTGTGACAGAGTTATTTATCTTGGGAATGGAGGGTTAGGGTCAGGCAAAGCTGGGTGCCTGAAGGCACAAGACATTGACAAATTCATCCCGCACACTGCATTTCTGAAGCCCTTTTGTTTTGAATCCTGGCTACTCACGAGTGACCCTCATCACTCACACTGCCAGCGTGTGAAGGATGCCGCACCATGCCAGGGGATCTTAGCGCCACTAATTCTTATCATTCACTCTCCTGACAGTCCCAAGCCCAAACTATTCCGGCCTGTGAAAGGGCCCGCCTGAAATATTTATTTCTGCACATAATGGCTGCCCAGATTTAGGGCCATATCATTTTTCCTCTCTTGCCTTATCATTGCAGGTCACTGACAGGCCTGAAAGCGTTCAGCCAACTGGAAGAGCTGATTGTGGACAACAATCTTCTCGGAAATGACCTCCGGTTGCCCAGGTTACCACGGCTCCATACCCTTACGCTCAATAAGAACCAAATATCCTTTCTCAAGCTTTGCTTTTCAGTTCATGCTTGAACAAAATGACAGGAAATGCGGTGAGTTTCAGGTTTCAGTGCAATGCAGTGTATCTCCTTGTGCTACACATTATTTCTTTAAATTATGTTATTGTGTTAAATTGAGCTCCTGTCTAATGGGGTTGCTTGATAAACTCACTTGAGTTTGTGCCATGGTGACCTCTAGTGGAGGAGAGGCAAAACAAAATATCCAGTACAGTCCCATGACTGAAAGATAAAGCCCCATTAGACCATTTTCTAAGAAACAAATCGTATCAAGATGACCCATATCATAGCTACAGTATATTAGCATAGAGTCACATGACCAGAAAGCAAAGCAAACAGAGTTAAATGACCAACATTTAACCTCATACATTTTTCCAGTATAGCTTTAGCTGTTTAATAAGCTAACAGAATAATGTACCAGCTACCACACGCCAAAGGTAAATCTTTGAAGCCAAACTGGAAATTTCACATTTTCGGCTGTTGACAGTCAGCAATTACATCACTACTACACATTACATTTAGTTTGTGTGATGAGATGCAAAGAGAAATAAATGGCAAAAGTAAATGTGCTAGCCTGACGAAAATTTATGCTCTGCTGTTTGTCGCTGGATGCTATCCATCTACATAATAATGACGCAGCCTCACCCTCTGTTCTCCAAACAGCTCTCCTCCGACAGAGTGTCAGCAGCTCAGACCCAAATTCTGCTGTGAAGTGGTCTGCACATGCTAATGGGCCAATTATTTACATCCTGTAGTGGCCTGCTGCCATTGAAATTCAAGTGCTGCATTAGTGTGGTTGTATTTTGACACGTTTCGGGCACCATTTTCCAATGAAGTGAATGTATTAGTGATGAATTTGCTGTGAAGTGGCGGTTTGTTTCCCTGTGCTGGGTGAAGGGGAGGGGGTGTCCATGGCTTAGGGAGTCACTAACTGTTTTTACCACAAGGCATCCATCATTTTGTCAATGTTTTTAATGTTCTGCACCCAGCCACCCAGGAAATGGGAAGAGGAACGGGGGAAGAGAAGAGCCAAAACTCGCAGCAAATGCCAAAATCTCGCCCTTAAATTTACCCGCTCTTTGTATTCTCAAGCATAATGCCTATTGAGCTCCTTCAAAGAGTTTCGGTAAATTTGACAGAGTTGTGCTGGCTGACTAGGCCAGGGTAGAGCGCAGAGTAAATGCTAATGTAATTAACAGCCTGGATTCCTTGACCTCTGCCCCGTGACACTTCACCGACATCGAGGCCCTGCTGGAGCATTTGGTGGAAGTGACGCCAGCCCTGGAATACCTGAGCCTTCTGGGAAATGAGGCCTGTCCCAACCAGCTGGTCAGCATGGATAAAGATGAAGACGACTATCAGAGATACAGGTCAGAACACTGCCATAACTGATGAACATGCACAGTAGTCGTAAAAAAAAAAAAAAAAAAAAAAATATATATATATATATATATATATATATATATATATATATATATATATATATATATATATATTTGTCTTTTAATAACTGTACTATACAGAAGTATGCAAAAGTATGATGCCACATTTAAAATATGGGATTCTAAACTTGGAAAATTTTAAAACAAACAAAAACAAATGAAAGTCATGTGGCAAATAAATTAGGAATACCGGTATTTCAGATTCTACACTAGTGTTCAAAAGTTTTTTGATAGAAATTAACACTTTTATTCAGCAAGGAAGCATACAATTAATCAAAAGTGACAGCAAAGACATTGTTAATGACATAATGTTATAACTATTATTTTGAACATTCTATTGTTTTCAACATTGGTAATAATAAGAAATGTTTCTTGAGCACCAAATCAGCATATTCAAATAATTTCTGATGGATCATGTGACACTGAAGATTGGATAAATGATGCTGAAAATTCAGCTTTGTCTTCTCAGGAATAAATTACATTTTAAAATATAAAAAATATTTTAAAATGGTTTTTTTTTTGCAATAGAAAACTTTGGTGGGTTTCCATGTTTTATGTGGACTTTCCATACACATAATTCTTTTTTTTACTGTACAAACTGTATATTTGATCACCTAACCATACCCCTAAACACAACCCTCACAGATTTTTTTTTTACATTTAGTAAAAAACTTATATGATTTATTAGCTGTTTTCCTCATGGGGACCACAGTCACACACAATCACACGCACACGTTAAAAGTTTTGGGGTTGGGTAAGAATTGTTTGTAAAGGTTATTTTTCTCCCCTCTTTTAAGATTTTCACTAGTGGTCTTGACCTTTGAGCCTCACTGTATATGACATTTATGGTATCCTGAAGCAAAAAAAATGTTTTTTCTTTAGGTACTCATGAATTTATTTTGTTTTGCTGGTATTTTTTTTAATTTCTTTTGGAAAAAAGAGAAATACCCCAGGAGTGTGTAGTTTGGCAACTTCCAGTAATCTTTTATTTGGATGAACGGCTGTTGCACAACACCATAAATCACATTGCACAAGCAAAGACTGATACTTTAGGCTATAACCACACTCTTCTTAAAGCTAGCCCCCCCCCCCCCTTTTTTTTTTCTAGACTTGCTAAATCGATCTCAGGTGTGAATTGTGATAACCACAAATGAGTGTTTGCTATCCTTCCCTTTCCTACACGATGAAACGATGCATTCATTATCAAGCCCAGGCCTATGGGAGTGCAATGCCACGCTATGTTACCACCATTTGTCAGGTTTTCAACAAGAAACCTAGCGGTGGGGAGAAACACATTCTTTTGTCTACCTTAGACCTAAGTGCCTTTTTCTCGACACTGTTCAGTATGAATCATTTACTATACAGATGAACCCAATAGGCGCCACTCTCGCGCAATGTCTCCCATGCTTCACTTGGTGCAGAGGACGACTATTCTTTCCCTGACTGACAGCAGCTGTGTGTTTGTGATGTAATATTCATAATGTGTCACATAGTAATACATCAATTTGAGCATAATGCAGATTTTATGTCTGACAGGGTTAGCCGAGCACTCAGGTCATGGCAGGACTGGCCTTGGGCTATGCACTTCTCAGACTGCGTCCTGAGAACAAAAAAAAATCAAATACCTCTTCATAACACGGTGAAATATCGCACGTCTCTTTGCGCTCTTTCAATTAGTCAAATGAAATGAACAGGCACAAGTACACTCGGCTGTATTTTACAGCAGTCGCTCGGCTCATTCATCATTGTTTACTTCTGGGGCTCGAGGAGTTTTTTTCCCTCCCTTTAGCTAAAGTAGTTCAGTACTCGACACAGCGACAGCCATCTGCGGTAAAGGATGTATGTCCTGTCTCTCTGGAATGCTCTCCAGCCCATGCTGTCTGTGATTGCATGTTTGTCTCTTGACATCATGACGTGTGTGTGGGCTTAAATATCTGTGTTCGCTGAAGATCAGAAAGTTTAGGGCCAGTTTTGCCTGGGGTGTTTTAAACAACACTTGCTGCAGAGCTGCTCCAACCATCTGTTAGATCAGCACAAACAATGTCACAATCATCAGGAAAACACCTGCATATTTCCCACTAACTGTCGCTGTTATTATGCTTGTTTGTAATTGAATCGCAACAGTAAACAAAGCATACCAACACCACACTGCTCCAAGTCACTCTAGAGGAATTTGTTACTTAAAGTTATTAGTTGTTTTGCTAAGGCAAGTATAACCGTTCCGTTGCACATATTTAGATTTTAAACAAAAACAAAATAACTCTTAAGCATTCGACTTCAGTGTGTAGCTTGGCCTGCATTGTTTGTTCTACTGACAGTGATACATTTTTGAGGAGAGTGCGAATTTACTTTTTAAGAAATAGGACTTTTTGTCAGGCAAATAAAACGACGTAGAATCCCATATACCGGTATACAGTATTCCCTATAGGCTTAATTATCATCTTCAATGTAAATCTATATTCATTTATACACACTTTATATAATTTTAGGCTGGGCAGATTACTTACAAATTGTAGTCTTTTAATGATTTCAATTGACATGATAACAGTTGTAGTTAGTAATGTAATACATTGCATTATAGGTAATTATATTCTGACACATACCTAAAAATGCTGTCAACAGCCAGAAAAAAAAATGTCATCATTCTTTAGGAAAAAAAGTGCTGTATGCAATTTGACCAATTAAATAAAAACCTTCAGAATATGGATAGGAATAAAACTGTAAAGTTGTGTATGTAAGATGCTGTTGAAGTGGAGATTTCTGACACGGTGCAGGAGAAAAAAAAAATCAGTTTTTGCCTATAGTGTCTGGCTGAAAAAAAAAAGTTTGTGAATCCCTGCGTTACAAAATGTAAATGCAAAAAGGCACGAATTTGTGCATTTTAATGTATTTGATTTTTTTGTAGCATTTTACATTTTTGTTACATTTTCTGTGTAATTATAGCCACCTGACTAGTGGCTGGTCTGTGTGTGCAATTCCACAAAACTAAAGCAACTTCAGGAGAATCAATACATTTTGAATAATTTTCTGCCATTGTGTAAATAATATGTAATCATACAATCAATAAAAAAGTAATTGAAGCCTGATATCGGGTATTTTAAAATGTAATATTATATAATTAAAAGTAGGCTACTTAACTTTTTCCCCAACATTGACGGAATGCCTTCTGCCATTGACAGACTTTTTCCTCATTAATGAGACGACGCTTCCCCGCCATTGGCTGAATTGGCTGAATCCAGCTTTCTGTGGTTTCACTGTTATATGGTAGGGGGCGCTATTACGCAACTTCTGAAAGAGTAGAGAGTCTCCAGATCAAAACAGGCAAAAAGAAGCAGAAACAAGCAATAAAAGCATTGCTTTTGCACGTTGTAGTCCACATTTGAGACATTGTACAATAGCAAAGTAAAAAAAAACAACCACCTCTAGATTGCTATATTGTAAATTAGATTTTGCGAAAATGCTGTACACGTGCAAAAGATACACACTGGGGTGTTTATGCAAATAGAGTTTAACTCTGAATAGATGTGGTGAAAAACATCCCCACACCTTTTTGATTCAGGCTTATCTTAATAGAATCAATCTGCAATCGTGCTCTCTATGATCCATCAGGAATAAACACGTAGCATGGGTTCGCCTTCGTCCTTCATCATTGTCATCATCATGGGTTTGTTGCTGGCTTTTGCATGAGAGCTCGGTTGGGAATCTGTCACTGCCCATATACACATCTGTTCACACCCTCCACTTAGTGTCTCTCTCTCTGTCTGTCTGTCTCACTCTCTCTCTCTGTCTGTCTCTCTCGGTCTCTCTCTCTCTCTCTCTTTCTATCTCACTCTCTGTTTGAAGTCTTGACATGCCTCTTCCTCCATTCCAGTCAGCCTGTGAAAGAATCTGTTGTCATCTATGTATTCCCGCTATTATCTCACGTCATTTTCTCTCCCTGAATGAAAGACAGAGAGTGTGTGAAAGCGTAAAGAGATATCTGTGAAGCTACCGAAATGACAGCTTGGCAGATTCTGTCAATGTGGGCTTTTTATCTGTTTATATGTTGTCCTTATTTTTTTTTTTACATATTTTGAAGTTAATTACCTATTTACAAATATTGCTACAGTTAATTTAATGCATCTTGAAGGAAATGTTTGTTTAAGTCAGATTTGAATCAGACTTCCCTTCTTCATTTAAATCTGCTGTACACTTGGACACTGCACTGGATATGGATAGTCAAACTTAAGAAGAAAAAGAAAACAGTTCAACATTTTTGATGCAAAATACCCTCTTCCTAAAATATAAAAGCAGCTATATTTTCATGTGTACAGACCCATTTTTGTACTGAGTAAACATTTAATAACTAGCCTTTTTTTGTCAGTATACTAAAGGCAAAACAAATGACTGAAATATTATCTTTAATATTTACAATTAGTTGATAATATAAGGAACATTTGCTTCCTTCAAAAAACAAAACAAAAACAAAGCTAGCACATTTAAATATTATTATAAACTTTACATTGGACACAATATGATGTTTATGTAGCTTGGTTTATTGCAAAGGACATATCTGGCATGCTGTCTGCTTAGTAAAATCTGCTTTGTATGTGTTTTTTTCTCTCTTCATTTGATCTGTAGGTACTTTGTACTGCATAAGCTGACAAATCTGAAGTTCCTGGACACCAGGAGAGTGACCCAGTGGGAGCGGTCAGAGGCCGAAGCACGTGGAGCTTTCATGAAGGTGGTCAAGCCGAAAAATGACCAAGTAAGTACAGTTTGCTATAAAGAAAAAGACAGAGACATATAACACATACACTAGAAAGACCGAGACATATGACGCATGCACATACAGGATCAACAGACAGTTAATATAATCCGAGATTAACTGACTGTGTATCCCAGATAATGGCCTGTGGTTTAGTGTGTAACTCAGTAGCCGGTTAAGTGTCTTTACTTTATGAAATGTAGGCGAATAACTAAACACCCTGACCCTGTAAATGATTTGTGTAACCCTCCCCTTTCTGTGCAGATGACTATAAGAACTTAAAAGGCTAAGGGACCGTGAGCTAATCCATCCCACTCCTTCTTAGCTCCCATTGTTTGTTCGTAGCAAATTGTCAGAATCTCTTAAGAGGTTACTTGTGCGCAGCTCTTTGAAGACGTGGCCTTTCAATCTCGCCTGGCTGTTTAGAGGAGGGTCTTTTTAATGACCACGACATGACCTCTTTCCGTATGCATGAGCCCAGATCAAAGTGGACGGCGCCTGTCCGATCGGCCTTGACTCGCACGGCGTGACAGCGCTCTCCATCGGAGTGACAGCTCACGTTCAGAACAGTCACCATCGCTTAATTATCCATCGCGCACACAATTATTTCTCTCTCTGGCTTGCGTTTGAAGGAGGCAGCCAGAGTCGTAATCGTCAAACGCATCTCCATTCTCTTCTCCTCTAGATTTTATGTAAGAATGGCTTTAGTAAGATTTGATTTCGTGTTGTACAGTCGTAAAATATTTAGCTTGTGGTTGAACCAGGTCTTTATCTTTTCTTCTTCCCGAGTTAGTGAAGCAAACATGGACGTGGATGCTCATGTAATTCGATGCAGTGTTTTAGACGACAGTGATGCTAATGCCACTTTTTTGTTTCAGCATTAAAGTGACAGGGAAAGTGAAAACCATGCAATGAGTTAACCTCATTCAGGCAAGTTTTTAGTTTGGAGGATATTTTGTTGGTTGGAAAATGAGAAAAGATGACTGTAAAGTGGAAAATAAAGTGTTGTGCAACCTGTCTACTCAAATAAGACAAGACGTTTCAGGACATGCCGTTTTGAGAGTGATTGAGATGAATAGATGGCCACATGTGAGAGAAATGAAATAATTTCAAATAAAACCGTAACATAATGCCACAGTAGATCCATTTTAAGTCCAACCATTGAGCAGTTCCAGCATTTAATACTTAGTGGGCTTGCTGTTGAAATAGAGAACTGTTTTAAATATCTGGGAACCGAACTAAATAGTGTTTATAGAAGTTGTGCATCTAATCCAGAAGTTTTCCTGGAACCTTTTAGAAACGGTGTAAAAATATTTTACAAAGCATTCTGTTTTTTAAAATGGCGTTGCGTTATGCAAACTTGACATTATTGTAACATTATATGTCTATTAAACCTTTGCATCATATTTTTGTTTTTATGTTTCTGGAGCCTTGAGTAATATTGAGTCATGAAATTACACGCATAGCTAACTTGTCATGGTTATGTATTTTATTGTAGTTTTATAATGTTATAGTATTATTTTTATGCCTTTTTGTTTTTGCATACTACTGTATATATACTGAAGCAAGACAATTTTTCACATTGTGGATGACATCGTGTCAGTCAACACTCTTAGAAGAAAAGGTTCTATATAGAACCTTAAAGGCGCTTCGTATTTGGAACCCCTAAAAGGTTCTATACAGAACCCAAGAAAGGGTTCTTTTTTGTCATTATAGAACCTTTTTAGCATAAAAGGTTCTTTGGAGTTGAGTAAAGAACCCTATTGTTCTATATAGAACCCCAATGAACCCTTTTTTTCTAAGAGTGTAGAACCTTTTAGGGGTTCCAAATACGAAGCGCCTATAGAACCTTTTAAGGTTCTATATAGAACCTTTTCTTCTAAGAGTGAAGTTTTTTAACAATCATGAACTAACAATAAATAATACTTATGCAGCATTTATCATCCTAGGTTTATCCAACTTGTTAAAATGTATTAGCATATGTTAACTTAGTGAATAATGTAGAAGTGTAATTTAGATCAGTGTACCTAATGCATAAACTAATGTTAACAAGTTGAACCTTATTGTAAAGTGTTAAAGTTTCTAAAGTCCGAAAGTCTACAGCAGAAAGACAAGAATATCTCTGGCCTGTCCACCGTCAGACACTTAAGCAGATTAAATAGACTCTGCTGTAAGGCCTCTATATAGCTGCTATTGTAGGGGCCTAGTGAGAGGGAGAAAGTTGGCCATGCTCTAATGTCCCATGTCTGTGCTTGACGTAGCTGTCACGCCAACGTTTCCCTAGCATTTGTTTTGATTTAGATGAGACATGATGTGGCAGCCATAACAAGCTCTGTGGGGCATGTGTACTCTCTGTCTCTAATTGGCTTCATCATCATGCCGATTGTCTACTGACCAATAGTGCAGGTCACCAATTAATGAGCGGCAGCAACAAGCTAGAAGATGATGGCATAATTAGTTATTTGTGTTTGCTTTTATTCTCCATCCAGTGGGGTGTCTTACGTTTAAAGACATGCTGGCGTTAACATTGTTACAGCAGACTGTAATTAGCTCTTCCTGCTTTTCCAAATTTCCCATCAAACCCGAGTCCTGTACATGACAGCTTGCTGTTGTACCATTGTGGTAGTCTTTGAACGTCTCATCTGTGCCTGTCTGTTAGGTCTTACCCAATGCTTTCTGTGTCTGTTTAGCTTTGTGCGTTTAAAGAAAGAAAGAAAGAAAGTACATGTTAATAGTACTGCGTGCGTTTACTATGTTAAATTGTGTAAAACGACATACACAGAAAGCATTATGTTCAACACAGATTTATGATGTTTGGGTTTCTTTTAAATGTATTTTTTACAAATGAAAACTAATATGATGATTAATGTGCTTTCTGTTTCCTTGCATGTTTAATGGGATCATGTAATGTTTTTCTTTTCCTTTTCAAATGATAAAACATATATAAAAGCTTGTTGTACTATGAAAACCCTGATCCCATTCCAAAAAGAGTATTTATAAAAATCAAGCTGCAAAACAGCAGAATACTGTTTATTTACATTTACTCTTCCTTTCGAATGCCATGGTAAAGAATGCTGGGAAATAGTGTCCCGTGTCAGTTAAATCTAAGTTTTATAACTCAAAGGATAGTTCGAAAAACTCATAAAACTTAATTTGATTCAACTAATTGGTTTAAATTTAAGTTTAAAGGGGTGGTATAATTCCCTTTTCACAATATATAAAATAAATCTTTGATGTCCCCAGAGTGTGTATGTGAAGTTTTAGCTCAAAATACTCCAAAGATATTTTTATATAGCATGTTAAACGCAGCGTTTTTGTGTCTTTCCCTTTAAATGCAAATGAGCTGCTGCTCCCGGCACAGAGGGCGGAGCTACAACAGCAGTTTCGATTACCTCACACACACACATGCACTGAACATTTCTAAAACTTTTAGCCTTTTATGTTCAAACCGGAGTCATACAAAGATGGAGAGCCTCAAGAAGTGACAACATGTAGACAACTTTTCTAAATAGTTAGTTGATGAATTTATGTAGCGTATGTGTAGTTATCTACTAGTCATTGATTAGCATATAGTGGGCCCTATTTTAACGATCTGAAACGCAAGTGTCAAAGCGCAAGTAACTTTGTGGGCGGATCCCGGCGCTGTTGCTATTTTCCCGGCGGGATAAACGACTCTTGCGCCTGGCGCAAATCTAAAATGGGTTGGTCTGAAGTAGCTTCATTATTCATAGGTGTGGTTTGGGCGTAACTTGAAATAAACCAATCAGAGCGTCCTCTCACATTCCCTTTAAGAGCAGACGCGCTTGTTCCACGGCGGATTGCTATTATAATGGCGGGTTTGCCGGCGCACGCCAGGAGCGGTTCAACCATCGCTTTAAATAATCAACCATCCCTTTAAATAATTTGACCTCCAACCAATTAAATAATTTTAGCGTTAGGGTTTACAGTTTACAAAACACATTATTTTGGTAACACACTAAATGAACATAATGCAATTCACATTCAAGTAACAACAGGCTGTAGCATAAAACTCTAATGTACTGATAACAAAACTAACTGATAACAAAAAAAAAAAGAATCAATTAATACAATTAAAAATCATCAAATGTAAAGTGTCACACATGGAATTTTGGGAATGTCAGTTTACTACTTTTCACTGTAAATTATTAGAAGATTACCTTACCTTATTTGTGTTAAAATACTGTTAAATGTACCATTTGTTTTAGATTTGTCCTCCGTATATAGTGCGGGAACTTACCATTAACCAGTTAACTGTTTTTTACTGTTGCATTTTTACAGTATTTTGCAGTTAAAATTACAATATTTTTTTACAGTTATGCCATAGAAGAACCTTTATTTTTTTAGAGAGTGTGTGGCTCATTTCAGGACATGTTGTCTCATCTCTTGAATTACAATTTAAGGCACATAATGCCTTGGTACACTAATACGCCACACGTTTTTTTTTTAAATACAACATGAATATCTTAACGGTAAAACTTTTTCACCTTTTCCAGGAGTTTCAAATTATACCCAAAGCATAAGGCAAATAGCTGGACAGAAACTGCTCACATCACGTTCAGAGTTTTCACTTTAGTGTCTCCCAAAGTGACGTTGCACTTACTGAATGTGTTGAAATGTTTAACGTCTTTTGCAATTTAGTCCAAGGTGACATTTATTACAGCCTGTTGCAAGCCTCTTTCTCTTCTGCATTGATTTTTTTTCCTCCAACCATGCACTGGTGGTCCTACAACTATATATTAATGTAAGTGGTTGAAAATGAGCTGTCTCGCTGTTGTTGTCTGGTGTCTCTGCATGGCTGATATGTGCTGGAAGGGAGGGAGGTCGTTTTGCGAGCTATAGTTATGAGGACAGCGTAATTGGGCCTGTGTTTTATTGGATTTCTAGAGTGGTGAAATGGAGTGATCTTCCAGCTTAGAGAGAGAGATAAACAAGGGATAAACAACTACCTCCAGTAAACAAGGAAAAGCAGAAAGGGTATTTAGGATTTTTTTTCTTCCCCATATCCTTTCCCAAAGACAGGGTTAAGAATAGGGAAGTGAAAAGCCTTAAGCTGTACTTTTGGGAAATTGGCCGTGTAGGAATGCCATAATGTGATAATTTTTTTAAAGGACTCAGAGGTCATGGAATGCGATGCTGTGAAACCACACTGAGGCTAAAAAAAAAGTTGTGGTTAAATTTAGTCTTCTTGAAGAGCAGCAAACCCTTCATAGCATTGTTAATCTTTCACTTTAACTATCCATGGTCTACCAAAACTTACTGAGAACTTTGGTAACCTTTTTTGGTAACCTTATTTCTATAGAAATAATGTAATATTTCTCAATCAATAGAATATTAGCAACTGAAGGACTTTTTTTGGATGAAGGATGAAGTAGCTGTTTCACAACATAACTTTTGGTAGCTACGTAAGGATATAATGGCTTTGAAATGTCAACTAGATTATGCGTGGATGAAGCATTTGACTTTTCTCACCACGATACACAATTTCTCCCACATCCTCCTCCTGGGTAATGAAAAACAGACGGCCCAACTGGAGGAGTTCGAGTCAGGGCTCAGTCCCATCAGTTCTAGTCACACAAACTCGGCTCTCCGTAATCCGTGTTGGCAGAGCCAGGAAAGTGATGAGGTCGATCTCCTTTCTGCATTTTTCATATTAATCTGCCTCTCATCAGAGAAGTTCATATCAAGACAGCGAAATAAAAGAGCCAAACTAAGACAGACCACCTCAGTGAAGCTGCCTGATAGCGTGCGATTACTGTATTTTTCAGTTTTTAAGCTCTGTAGAAAGCGAGATGGACCTTCTCTTTCTCTCTCTGTGTCATCGCTCTTGCCGAATGGTGAGGCCTTATTCATCTCTCTATGAGAGAATTATGACTTCCCTGAAGCATTTAAACATAATAAACAGCAGGCTGTAGAATGAGCGCCAATGTACCTTCAGTGTTTGCTGAATCATTTTATGGATAAATCTTTCCTTGAAGACACCTATAAAAAATATTGTTGCAATGGGAAGTGCAATTGGCCAAACAGATTGTTCAAAAACAGTCCTTACTGCCATTTTCTACAGATATCTCGTCTCTGAAACTAACTTGTGACGGGTATCTTAAGCTGTGTGATTCAGTTTTGCTGATCCACAAAGATACCAGTCAGTTTTATTGCATATATTGTCATCAACACTTTGTTAAATTAAACCAAACACAACTGTGGAAACTTGCAGCTAATATTTTGTGCATGCATGCAGGTGTACAGCCGGAGTGTGCATGCTTGTTTTGTTGTTGATATGTGTACTTTTTTCTGATCACAGGACACATATACATACTGTACATATCTGTCTTTATGTATCTATCAAGACTGGAATATTTTTTTTATCTTTTATTATATATATATTTTTATATAATAAATATTTTACATTATCAAAATCATATTTTCAAAAGTAAAAATTATTCTTCCTGTAATTAATTATTATTAATAATAATACATATTATAATTTTTTTATTATTATCCCAAATGTGTTGTTATATTATTGTTACATTTATTTGAGTACTTTATATCGTAAAAAAAAATGTAACTTTAAGAAGTAAAAATATCCTTCTGGTGATTAATAATAATGCATTATTAATAATACATAATGAAACAATAATTATAATAACTGTAATAGTAATAATTATAATATTGTAGTTATTATTATAAATAATAATAATAATCCAAATTCTTCCATTAGTACATCTGAAATAAAAGAATAACATTAATATAAACATGGCATCAAGTTCCTGCAGTACTGATCAAAATCACAGTCTCTGTCCATCATGGTCTTTACGATCCCTGTACTTCCTGTGTGGAAGAGCGTAGCTCTGAGAACACTGTCTCCCCCATGTGTCAGAAAACACGGTTTGGATTTCCCCTCGTCTCTCCTGAGGGACACGGGCTGGGACAGATTTTTCCTTCTGGCCCGAGGTGTCCAGCAGCGGAGTGTTTGGACCTCAGCGGGATCAGGCCGCTGAAAGTGCTCTGGCAGCTGCAGTTTTTGGGAGGTCGTCGCGAGGGCACAATCCGCAAAAACAGCCACAATTAGAGTGAGTGACTCATAGTGTCCACATAAATCATATGACATTGCACATCATAAACAGATTGTAAAACTTTAAAGCACAGTTAATTGTTAGTAATAGCTGCACGATTGATTTATGACCCTGTACAAAGCCAAGAGATAGGGGCGGATGACCTCAATGTCACGTCACTCTTATTACACGAGTGATATATTGCATATTTGGCCCTGAAAACAAGCAGATGTTTTTGAAGAGTTTTGTTTGAACAGCCACAATGATGTTTCCCATTTGCATTGCTTAATGGAAATTGAGGGAGAACGGCCCATCTGTCCCTTGCATTTGCTCAACTGCTTTGAGATATGACTAAATGTAGTTGTAAATATGACAATATTGAACTTAGATGTTGTCAGGGCTTTGTTCCTGTGTTGTATCATTGACATCAATATGCAAAACCCTTACAAATAGTTTTTTTCATAATTTAGATACTGCTTAGTCATAATTAGTCTCATCTAATGTATATATAGCACACAAAACTTGACGGGTGCTTATTGGTCTGTTTAGCATTTAGTATTTTTTTCATGCCAAGTGTATTATTGTGGTATAATCTATTGTGGCATAAATTGCACTTTAAAACAGAACAAGCTGGTTGGTGACGTCTATATGTCAGTCAGACTGTCTCTTTCGGTCTAAGTGGGCAGTTCTGGCCTGAATAAGTAGGAATGTTGGTCAAAACTTGTTTTCTTCTTCTTCCATTTAGCCAAAGCCTAGCCGAGAGAGCGAGTAATAATGAACTAAGCTGTAATATCTCTAGCTGACGGATGCCCTCCGTGCTTCCGCTGTTAGTGTGGAAGTGGACAGCGCAGTTCTGTATCGCTACTAAGTGAGATGTTTTTTTTTTTAAGTTCCAACACTTATTCAATGATGTTTTTGCAATTACAGAGACACAGACAAGCATGTCCCACAGCGCCAGCACTCATAGTTTAATTACAGTTTAACTTTTCAGTTTTCCTCTGATGATTGTAAGATGTTGCCAGGCTAATTAAACACAGATGGCTTATTCTGAAAGACCTCAGCATGCGTGCGTGTTGCCGCTCAGGTCCGTGCCAGTGTTAGCGTTCGGAGATAGAGCCAGATCATTAGGCATATATAAAATAATCCTGCGTCTGATTGTATCATATAATGCTAATTGTGTCATTGTGATTTATAAACATATGCAAATAAGCCAGTGCCGCTAATGTTGCAATTGTAACACTCAATTTGTGTTTCATTAGGGTGAGGAGATACTGATAGGGCTTTATCACTCAGTTGATCTGCTTAAAGGATCCCAGATAAAATGTTATACCTCTGGAGAATGTTTCAGTGAGTATGTAACTTTGATTAAAGGGAAACACTGCTGCAAAAAACACCAAATTCCTAACTATGGAGAATAGAAATGACTATGATTAAAATCATTCATATACAGTATGGTGGGTTTTTAATTAATTGATTTATTTCAACAAAAAAATGTAATTGTAATATATATATAAAAAAAACTGAAATAAAAGTTTTATTTATTTACTTATTTATTGATTTATTTATCTTACACACTTTAGTGTTTTAAAAAATCCTGAACAAAAGTTATTACAAAATTATCATCAGATTTGTTTTAACAAACTGCAACAAGTGCTGCTATCATTAAAGCAAAATACTACAAATTCTGATATTTAAATGTCCATTCAATTCCATTTTCAAATTGTTATTGGTAATTTAATTTGTAATGACTTTTTCTTTACTTTTACACTATATGCTATTTATATTTCCTTTAAGTAAAAAATCCGTTTTTATTTTTTCCTACAAACTTTTGCCTAAACATCTTCATATTCACACGCAGCAGTGCTTTGCAAGAGCAGCACTAATTGTATGCAGTGCTTGGCGGCAGTGAAAGTGGCCGTGACAGAGATTGAGTGTTTTTCGGTCCCAGGGGGCTCTGAGCTTTTCTCACCCCATGTCAGTGGCTCCCTGTTGGGGCCCTGAATCTCAGACCTGCAGGAGAGCTGGAGCCAAAGAGGCAGCAGGAACTCTTATTACAGGGGCCGGTCGAACCCAAACAAGCCTTCAGACCCAATTCCCACTCTTTTCTGAAGTCACTGCTACTGAAAACAACTAGCAAAGATCACATTACGCCTCCCCTTCTCTTATTTTATATGGAGCCATATACCATATATGTGTATATATTTAGGTGTGTATGTATAGCAGATTTCCAAGCATGAACAAGAACTAGGTGCATACATTCTCATGTTGTGTAGGAGCGAGTAATTGAAAAGCTCTTTGTAGCATCACTTTGACTGGCCCGACAAAGGGGCTGAAGTTATGGGAACTCTTCGCTCAGAGCAATACATGTTGACTTGCAGAATTCAAGGAGGATGCCAAAAGCAAAGTTGCCCTATTCAAGTTTTTGCTTACACAAGGCCTCTTTGTGGTTTTTAAAGCTTGTCAGACACGTCAGGCCCAGTAAGAAACAGTATATTGTTTCCAGCACTTTGGATTCCTTTCCTTCTGACATCTGCCAGTCTGTAAAGATGATAAATTCTTGCCTCATTAGCCAGCGGTGTGGGATTACAGCCTGACAACACATTAATCACTTGCCTCTGTGGCAGGCCCCACTTGCAATAGGCATTGTTAACAAAACTTTTCTAATATGTCACTCTCCTCTCTGACAGGCCGTAATCAATCATCCTGATTGACAGAGCTGATAGATTACACTATTTATGCTCTGTGTAATGAAAGATAGCGTTTCCACCTACTGTCATTCCTGAGATAATGATAGCCCACCTCTGTTAAGCAACATACACACACAGTGCACAGAAGAAAGGAGGAAGAAGAAAAGGCAAAGCAGACAAACGCTGGCATGCATTGTGAACTTTAAGCAGACAATGTTCTACTCCTTGGTGGGTGTCTCTTTTTGTCGAGCGGCATTGTTTGGTAATACGGGCTCGCTTTAAGGAAGGCTTCGACAGCAACACCGCCATTGTGCGCTCACCGGAGCTCGTGTTCTGCCAGGGAAAAAGTCGACTTTGTCTACCTGAGGATTCGGTTTCCCCTGCCTCATTGTGGAGGCGAAGCTTTTGTAGGGTTTTTGTTTTTCCCGTCTAGAGGGAACGCGAACGACAGCGACGAATCTGTGGGCCGAAACGTAATGATCGCGTGATTTATAGCGCACCTCTTATGTAAATTTTTCAAATATTGGCAAAATTACCAGTAATTTGCGCTTTCTCATTTTCCGTTCGGCATCGTTCGCCTGTGTCTATTAGCGTCTAATAGCAGCTAATACGCGTTCTGGGCTTTGTTTATAATCTGGTTTACCTCATTGCTTGTGCATTTGCACTGAATCTCCACATATTCTTGCTGAAGGGGCTGCTGCGAGGAGTGCCATTTCAAAAAGAGGAAGCGAATGAAAAAGAGGAATAGTCCATCATGCACCTGACAGCTAGCGAATTTGGTGCTTTTCTTGTGAGACAGTGAGCTGTCAGGAAATTAGTTAACTGGAGCATATTGTGGAGAGGCAGGTAATTTAGCCTCATTGATGGCATCACATAATGGCTCACAGGAGTCAGCTCCCTGACCTGCCAGTTCTTTGTGTATAATGCAGAATTTAGTGGCATGCTCAATGCATTCTGTCAGCTGCACGATTGGATTCTCAGCCCACTGTATCTCAGCCTGCAACATATTGGTCAATTATTTCTGAGGCTGTCAATGCTAGGAGGCACTGTTATTTAGTGTGTGTTAACTTTGCATCATTAAGACGCCGCGCGACAGCGAGAGACACTCCCGAGCGTAATTTATTTTGATACGGGCACCGATAACCTTCATATTGTTTGACCTCCTGTTATGTTGTGGAGGAACGAGGAATGGGAAAATTCAACAGCTGTTGACGGTGTTACGTTCAGACTCTTTTTAATCTAGAGCTTAAGTTCAACACTCTTAGTGTCGGTGCCTATTTGTTGTTTTGTTTTGTTTTTGTCGTTAGCCATCAGACAGTTCGCATTTCCCCATCTCCAGTTAGCCTGCTTGTCATCCCGCCATTGTTATATCCAGATATAGCAGTGCTTTATGAGATCCCTACAAGAATATAGCTGCTCAGTATGCCATAAAATAATCAATCACCCTCAGCACTGTGTATATGCCGCGGCCCTTCCTATATGACGTAATTGCATTAGTCAATTAATATTCTCTATTTACGAGACAAGCCATCGAATAAACCATATTACTGCTTTGACAATGTTGACTTTTATTTTAGATGAGTTTAATGGCTACTAACAAGCCTAGCAGTAAATAAACAGCCCGTGTGGGTGGTGAAGAACCAGAGTACAAGAAGCCTCGGGCTGATGAAACCGAATGAGTGTGTGAACGTTAAACGTGTCCATAAAAGCAGTCATTTAGGCATTTGGATGGAGAAGATTAATGAGAAAGCTGAGTGAATGAAGCAGCATTGAGAGCCATGGCTATAGACCAAGCCTACAGTCTTTTTTCTCCTCAGCAGGCAGATGGGTGTATAATTCATGTCATGAGGGGTCAAGCAGGGTAAACCTGTGCTAATAGGTAGATGTGCACACATGAGCACAGGGTGGAGTGAGGTTGCAGATCTGCTCTGTTTGAGAACAAACAGCCGAGGCCTGCGTGAGATTATCTAGACAAGTGCACTGCATTAAAGTTCTCGGTTCTCACTGGCACTACTAGGTCAGAGCTGACAAACCTTTAACATATTGATGCAAGACTGCAGTTCTTAATGGATGTCGGACATTCATATACAGTATGTTGTAGATATCTGTTATATATGTAACTCTGTTCTAAATATTAGTACACTGGCAGCTGCGTTCTAATTGAAAATAGTTATATTTTTTATAAAAGACTTTTGAATCTCTATGTAGGAAAATATGTGGCTTTTAGTCCATCACTCAAATCTCTACTACTAAAAGTTGACAAAATTAAAACATAAAAAAAAAAAGTTTAGTTTGCACTCAGGATAGAGCTGGGTGATATAGACCCCCCCCCCCCCCCCCCTTTTATGAAAAAAAATCATATCTGCTGTAGTTTTTGGCTGATTGACGATATGCGATATATCTTGGAATTTTCTACTTTTTTTCTATTTGGATAAAGGTTTGGGTTTTTGTCAAGGGAACCATGGTGATGCCAACTTCCTAAAGAATACGTCATCACTGTATTCTATTAGCCTTATAAAAAATGTACATGTATGGCCAGTTTTTAAAAAAAATCAGGAAAGAAAATTCTTCCAGTAATTTCATGAATTTTCAAATTTATTTTTAAGTAGAATTAAATAGATTTATGGCATGAATGCTTTACCGTATTAAACATGAAAAACAGTGTCAGCGTCTCTTTCACTTTCAGTGCTTCACATTGCCACCTAGCCGCCTGGAGTGCATACTACATCGAATTTCACACACTTTTGCATCACCATATGCACGCAGATTTCTCCCCCATAACGCTCGCCTAAAAGCAGAATTAAAAGCGATAACGCAACGCCACTTTTGCGTTTTCTCTTCAGATCGTTTCCGTGTAAACATAGCCTAAGTGGGTGAGATGGGGTACGCAGAAGGATGTTAAATGCAGGGGGTACGCCACTATAAAAAGTTTGGGAACCACTGCTCGAAAAGAAACAGCACACACAAAAGTGTGAACACTATCTCAGGTATGTATGTTTGGGTCTGTGAGGGTTAATCGTGTTCATTATTCACTGTGCATTCTTAATGCAGCAGCCCTCCACATTGTTGAATGGCCTGTGAGAGGGAGGCCCATTCTCCTCATTCACACTATGAAAGGAGAGAGTCTCTGATCCATCAGAGCACAGGCCTCCTGCAAACCCTGTGTGCCTCTGGGGTCGCCCGCAGGTCAGCAGGGTCAAGTGATACTCACACCACATTCATCCTTTACTTAGAAGAAACAGAGAAAGAGATTGAGGGAAAGAGAAAGACCCATTTCAAAACTTCAAACCCCAAACTATTCAAATTGGCTGCATATCTCACCCTCCATCATTAGTGCCATGTACATAAATGCTGAGGAGTCAAATTAGTCATTTTGTCTCGTTTTCCATCTAAACATCTGATATCTGAATCACCTGATATGTTGTGTTCTGAAGGATCGTGTGACACTGAAGACTGAAGTAATGTCTGCTAAAACATTATATTAAATACATTATTATATACATTGTAAATACAAAGACAACAAACTTTTGACTTTGTTCTGAGGACATATCTGTTTTCTTACCACTTTTTTTTTATCAAATAGCACTCTTGTTAGATTTATGCTTAAAATGTTGCCTTGGCTTTTGGCTTGTTTAGACATTTTGGAGACATTTCATATTCAACAATATTATTGAGCTGCCTTACTTAAGGTGGACAATGACAAAATGTTCTCCTAGAAACAAACTTTGTTGTATTATTTTCATGTAATTATCACTTTGAAGCTGCTTTGATACAATCTGTATTGTAAAAAGCGCTATATAAATAAAGGTGACCTGACTTGACTTACTAAAATATGCCAATGGGTTAAGATAAATACAAACAAATTCTCTGAAATAATAATCTTAAAACGCGTTCTTAAATTTCTCTCATTTTAATGGGTGTTTAGACAATTCTGCTGGGGAAAAAAGGTATTAATTTCTTCTTTTTTTTCATTTATTTCAGTGTTAGCTTTGGACTGGATAAGTAACCACCGAGAACACCCCAGTAACCACATAGCAACATTCAAACAACCATCCAGAGCATCCTAGCAACCACACGGAAATCCATAGCAACTTCCTGGGCAACCACCCAGAACACCCTAGCAGCCACATAGCAACACAAAAACAACTAGACAGAACGCCTTACCAACTGTCTAGCAGTGCCCTAGCAACCACCCAGAACACCACAGCATTGGGCAGCGAGTAAAAAAAAGAAAAAAAAAGTGGTGAACGGGCACTGGGCATTAATGAATGGCAAATAATACATCTTATTTTTAAGCTTGACTGGCATTGTGAACGTTTAAGTCATTTCTTGGATTTCCTCATGCTGGTGAAGTAATAAATGATCATGTTGACGTTTGTAACCAGAGAGGACGCTTTACCCAGTTAAATTTTGGAGTAGGCTTTATCTTGTTTTTTAATTAACAGTATATTGCACAGGTGTTGAGGACAGTTGTGACTTCTGACATTAGTGTCTGGCTATTAATACCCAGCATGTGACCTTCGGGAAGCTGGCATTCACTGTGGAGCTGACAGATTCATGGCTCTGTTGCCCTGAATAAGGTTGTCACATATTTTTAAGTGCTTGAAACAGGTCCAGGGTGCCATAAACCTCAGACATTTTAATTCAGGCTGAACTGTAAGTCAGAATTTGCCGTATAAACGTTGGCCCTTGAATAATACAGACAAGGCTAATAGCTAGGATTAAAGCATTACTTGGACTTATTCAAGCATGATAACATCCCCGAGCAGCCATCAAGTTTCACCCTGTGTAAACCATAAATTCCAAATGATGTGAAGTCATGAGGTGAAATCGCAGTAGAAACTCCATCGCGAGCAAAACTCGTAGCTTCCCGTGCGTGTCAGCCGTGTCCCGCAACTCCATCCGTGAGAAGGACGTGTCTGGTTATTGTGTTTAATCCGCACGCTCTAGACTGCAGGTTGCATTGAGGGACTGCAAAGGGAGAGTTGGGTTACGGCACCGCCAATGCTCGGTTGACAGAGAGAAGGGTGGAGGAGAGCCCGTCTGAAGGTGTTACAAAGGTACGGATTCCTTTCCAGCTGCTGCCAACCGAGTGCTGAGATACAAACTGACAACAATAAGCTATTATTGAGGCTTTCTTCCTCTCCTAGTGTATAAAAGTCACAGTTGTAACCCTGCGCTCCGACACGGGATAAAATAATATCTCTGAATCACCTGATATTGGCAGTGGGAACAGTAGCCTGCCAGTGGCACAATAGCCGCTGCCTTGCCATGTTTGCTCGCCAGCTGGAAGCAACAGTCGACGGGCTTGTTTCAGGTAATGTGATAAGTGGGCTGTTCCTACCTTCATCACACCTCTTCCAAAAGCACAAGGGACCTGGCCCTTTTCTCAGCTGTAAAGCAAGACTCAGCCGTTAAACCAGATAGGTTTACCGTATCCTGTCATAACTCATCAGACTTCCAGACAGCTCTCCTCCATTCCGCAGACATCGAAACGGTAACATGTCCCTACAAAACGCTTCATGTTTTTCTAATTTAAAAAGTCACTCAAATAAACCCTTACTTGATACACGTCTCGGAGCTGCTTCTAAAAGGTTGCATGTGCTATCAGAGGGAAAAAACGAGAAAGAAAATAATGCCACGGACTAGACGTAGACGTTTTCTCTGATCAGAGGGGAAAAAGAAGCTCCTGACTGCTTTCATCAGTTTGCAGCGCTGTTTTGGGGGCAATCCTGGATGTCATTCATGTCAGGACTGGCTGACACCTGTCTGGTGTGTGGGGCTGGTCTGAGCTCTCTGTGTGTCTGTCAGGCGCTTGAGAGACTGTTTGTTTCCAGGCCGCTTTTGAGCCAGACGCCTTGCTGGCGCTCCAGGCCATGACCAGACTTTGAGCTCATCATGCCAGACATGACAGGCCTCCTTCTCTTTGGTGTTAAGAGTGAGTATGCTCTGTAGCCCAGTGGGGGAACCGTTTCAAAATGGCGGCTGACTTTTTTTTCATCCAGCTTCTCTTGAACTGCACATCACAGGGAAGATCAATATTGTCTGTGCTAATATGATTCTCTTGTAAGTTCAGCGAGAACTTGTAAACATCCACCTTCACTGTACTATTGGAAATTGTTCACTTTACTTTCAGAACACAAACTAAGGACTTGCATTAGTCTAACTGTCCTTTAATCGTTAACATTAACATGAAATACAGATTGCCCTTCTTTTTACTTGTTATGATGTATTTCTTAAAATTTATATAATAATTTAGCACAGGACTTGATTTTATACATCTGGAATTGATTCGATCATGAAAAGTGGCTTTTACCAGAATCAGTCCTGGTGTTAAGGTAATTTGACTTGATTTTAAAATGTATGTATTTCACACACACACACACACACACGCACACACACACACACACACACACACACACACACACACACACACACACACACACACACACACACACACACACACACATATATATAAATTGCATTAACAGGTCATTTTGCACATTTTAGTCAGAACGCTTCTTGGCCTTTCCAGTCTGTCTTTGTTTATTCCATTCAGTTTTTATTTACTAACCCGTGCTATCTTTGATTAGTCATATAATCTCTTTAACACTGTGGGATATCTATGTCATGACTTAGCCTGGCAAGCTTGCCATCAGTATCAGATTTTGAAGGCATCTGCTTGCCTGTCTTGTGAAATGAGATATAGTGATGGTTTCATATTCTAACTCAAGATTAATGTGGTTTTTTACAGCCTGCTGGGAGCTGCAATTGTACATGTCACTATAACATAATATCTGGCTTTAAAGACATGACTATTCATTTTAATGGCCTTTTCGACTCACAATTGAACATTACAATGCATACTCGTCTCCGAGCTCACTCATCACTCATTATGATGTCAAATCATCATAATGCACGATACCATGGAAGCTCATGCCCAGTAGAGCTTGCTGTTAATCAACTTCCTTGTTTAGCCTCTACTAGCTCTAAAGAAATTTAATAAGGCATTGGCACTACCTGTATGATACTGAGTTCAGAAGTTCATTTGACTTCTTTAATGTCAAATATTTCTAAGTGCAGCTGGTTATTCAATGACTTGATTGACTGATCTCAGTCAACACTTGTAATCAGGTTTAACAAAGATGTTTGCAACAGTGAACACTGCAGAAAGACTTTGTTTCACAACCCATCCATTTTCCATCTAGATTTCCATAAAGCCAAGTTTTACTGGTCACTGACCCGACATGTCTTGCCTCTTTGAACGCTTGTTTATCTTCAAATAAACAAATCTTTAACTGAATAATAGGCTTAGACCGGCTTACATGAAATCTCTTGCTCAGATCAAATGCTCTGTTATTTTTCTTGCGTTATTGTTGGATGAATGGGGGCCATTGCTGGCTGGTACAAATATTTTCGGTTAGATAATCCAGTAATGTTTCGCTTTGCACTTTGTCCAAACACACAGTTCTTTTTGAGTCCAGCTGCACATGACCAGAACGCTTTGTGGGAGCAGAGTTTGATTAAACAGAGCCGGTAATAGCCATGAGCTCATGACTTGTGGTGTACATCATTTATTTGGACATTCCTTCATAGTGGCTGTTTGCTCTTTCACAGTTGTCAGTTGTTTTAACATTTACAGATTAATTAACATTAACTGATTTATTTAGCAAAAAGGTGCAGTGACTTTGACATGTTTACATTTTTGTAAAATTTCTGATTCTGTTATTTTCTTGCAAAAAAAGCCAAATGTATTTATTTGGTAAATATTTACATAAATGGTTCAAAAGTATGCAATCAGTAAGTTTACTGTTAAATTTATCAAAAGTGACAGTAAAGACATGATATTACAATAAAATGCAAAATACATTTTGTCAATTGTACTTTCTATTCATAAAGTAATCCTTAAAAACAAATGTGTCATTGTTTCCACCAAAAAAAATAGTAGCAGCACAACTGTTTTTAACTGATAATACTAAGAACGTTTTTTTTGAGCCGCAAATCAGCATATTAGAATGATTTCTGAAGGAGCATGTGAAACTGAAGACTGGAGTAATGATGCTGAAAATTCAGCCATTACAGTAATAAATTAGACTTTAAAATAAAATAAAACATTTATTTTGAATTGTAATACATTTCAAAAAGTTATTGTTTTTTAGACTGTATTTGATCAAATAAATTTTAATTTCACATAAAAAATTGTGAACAAAAAATTTATATAAGTGTAGCAAGAGATCAAAATTGTTTACATGTTTAGCTGTCAACAACAAAATATTAAATTAGCTTTTTGCTACAAAGAATTGAATAACAGTTCAGCAGACTTTATCAAAAATTGTTGTTGTGTGATTTTAATTATTAAATGCATTAGAAAAATTAGAAAAAGCCAAAACATGTAATGTGTTTAGATTAGAACTGAACACTTTCCATGCTAAGTTAATTTTTTGTTAAATAAATATGTTGTGTGAATTTTAATTACTAAATGCAAAACTAAATGCTAAACTGTTTTTAATAAATAATAAATCGGAAGTATCGCACATTCACAGAAAACACCTTACTTTCATGTTAGAATAGATAGATAGATAGATAGATATCAGTGATTGATTGATTGATTGATTGATTGATTGATTGATTGATTGATTGATATACAGTAGCTGTTATCCTGGATTTTTTTTAAATAAATAATTGTAATGCATGTTATCCAACTAAAATGTTGTCCCCTCAGGGCTAGACCACGCGAGCTGTGTTTAGGGCATCTCAGCTGTGTGTTTTTGTATTGTTATGTCACCCCCTCTCAGGCAGTGTTTGTTTAACGCTGCCCGCAGGCCCGAGCTGCACGGATTGTGACCTCAGTGAATTTCCGCAGTGCGTGTGACATGGAGGCCAGGCCGCTGCAGGTATACATGTGTCCCGCCACGCTGCGTCTCTGATCTATACTCGCCCACACAGCTGAAGAGGCCACAGACACTGCTATATCCACTCTCACAGATTATGCTCCTTGCCCGCGAGAGAAAGATAAGGATGAAATAACCAAGCGTATTCTCTAGCACGGTGCTGTGTAAACATCTGTGTTTTACCTGTCATTTCCCCCGAGAGCTGTCTCATTTCCTTTATCTCACAGCGCTCAGCGTTCTGCATGAAATTTGATCCTGCCCTTTCTCCTGCTCTACATGAATGCCATTTTGTCAAACGGGGAAGACATTCTTCATGGGATGAGTCGTTTAACATTTGTTAAATGTGGCATTCACCAGTGTGGTGGGCCGCGGTTTAAATCAGTGCTTATTACTGTGATTTGGAGAGGCTTGTCTGCTCGGCTTTGCCGTAGGTGCGAACATGCGCCGTAGCTTTTGTTTTGCTCAGCGGTGTTGTTTACACATTCATTAGCGGGCTTTGGTTTCAGCCGAAACTTTAAGTGACTTATCATGGTGCTTCATCACATATATCCATGACAACATAAGTGCCTTCAGAAAACGTCTGCTGCTCCACCTTCACAGTGGCTGGGTGGTCCACCGGTGGCCTTTCTGAGAGCAGACTCCTGGTTTGGACTATCATTGAGGGCTCTTTATCAGACCACATCAGCACTACGCTCAGCCCTAATGTGGGGCATCGAAACACAACGCTTTAAGTCAAAGATTCTCAACATTTTTGGTAATTATTATTAAAAAAATTATTTAAAAAATTATTTAAAAAAATATTAAAAAAATATATAACAAAAAAATAAATTGGGGGGTAGTAGTTATACCCTGCTGAGTAAGGTCAGTAAGTTTGAATCAAATGCGATAATGTTAATTAAAAAAAAAAAACCTCTCTGGTTCAAAATTAACCACACACAACCTGAGGAAAGAGACACTTCACACAAAAGTTTTAATTATCTCATCATTAACTCACACTCATGTCTTCCAGACCTGTATAACTTGCTTTCTTCTGTGCAACACACACACACACACACACACACACACACACACACAAACACCATTTTTTGCCCATATTGAAAGACAATGGGGTCCAATGTTGCTTTGGACCCCATTGACTTTCATTATGGACACAATCAGTTCTTCAAAACATTTTATTTTGTGTCCAATCAAAATTGCCTTCAGAAAGTGAAGTAAGTCATACAGATTTGTAACTTTAAATCATGTAAAAAAAATTACGTGCTACAAAATTAACATAAAAATAAAATAATGCTACAATTTTTAAACTATATCATAAATAAAGTTCAACCCTAAGATTGAGAACCTGTGTTTAAAGTCATGGCTATTTTTGCTGTTGTTCTTCTTTTAAAGAGCCTGCTAAATACGAATCAGCTGCCAATGGAGCTGGGGCTCTGACAGGCTTCTCTCTCTCTCTCTCTCTCTCTCTCTCTCTCTCTCTCTCTCTCTCTCTCTCTCTCTCTCTCTCTCTCTCTCTCTCTCTCTCTCTCTCTCTCTCTCTCTCTCTCTCTCTCTCTCTCTCTCTCTCTCTCTCTCTCTCTCTCTCTCTCTCTCTCTCTCTTCCTCTCTTCCTGTCTCTCACCCTCCAATTCACTCCCCCCTCCATCTGAGAATGGGCTGTGCCTCCAGGGGCCACATCACTTACCTGCTGACACACAGGACATGATTGATGAGCAGCCTCGGGCGCTGGAGTCGACTTTGTCAGCTGCTCATAATTTATACATCTTATCTCTGTCAAAAGAAAAGACGGAGCATGGCGTATGGAAATGAAAACACGGGCCTTGTTTAGGCTTCCAGTATGCACAGCACACGAATCGAAAGAACTTTGATTGCTATCTGCCGTCTCTCATCGGGCCCTAAGTGTCCCGGCCCCATATACTCCCTGTATGTCTCTGCTTTCTGTGCTGGACCAAACCGTGATTCTCAGCTGACAGCGGTTGCCACAGTTTTCATCCCAAACCAGCTTTAGACATGCTGGAGTGGACGATACCACAAAATGATGCCCTTTTAGCCGTTTCAAATGAAAAAGGCATGCAGTTGAGAACCTTTAAAAGTGTTCCTTTCTGTCCAATGTTCATAATATAGAGGCATTTCATCTTTCAACACAAAAATGGAAATCAATGGTTTCTGTTTGGTCTCAGCCTGTTTTTCCAGTGTTACTGAACACTGTGTGTAAAGAGACTGTATAGGGCAAAACTTTTTTCTAAAGATCGCAGTTGCAGAGTTTGAAACGGTGAAACTCGCCAGCTGGCCGATATTCTACTGTGTGTTTCCCGGTGAAGCGCAGCACTGTTCTTTTATCCGCTGATAGCTCATGATCCGTGTTTTCAGTGTTCCAGAGCGGTTCGGTTCACAGTAAATGCTGATCCACAAAAACTCCTCCGTGAGTTTGCGCCGCTTATAATGTACATTCTTAAATGCAACATGCACCAGTCATCTTGACAGATTTGTTATGAAAGCATTTATAAATCTGTTGTCAACAAAAGGGAAGCTATACCTGTGATTTTATATAAAAATATAAGCTCTATGGTTTAATGTTTGAAAGCAAAGATGGTCATACATATTACAATTGTACATTTTGTTGTTCTCTAAAATAAAAGTATTATTATTACATTTTATTTTTATTAAAAGTTTTTAGTTTACAGTGCAATATTATTATATTTCTTTGTTGATTTCATTTTTTATCATTTAAATAGCAATAAACTAAAAATAAATATTTTGAACATTCCGAGTTGGCTTTTGATATTATATTACAGACGCCTTATTTATCCTCCATTGACTCAAACAATAAATGTATTTAATTTTATTCTATTCACAAACCTTTTAGAGTAAGCACACCTAGTCAAAATGAAACCCAAAAAGCAGAAGTGCAAATTGCGTCTCCGATGATGTGTCGCGTCATCTTTTCATCACTTGTTTTCTCTAGTTTGTCAGTCTTATTGTCAGATCACTCATCCGTAACTTGTTATTTTAATTCTGATGACAGATGAGTGACGCTCCAGTAGATATCGCAGTCAGGCACCCTTCAAACCCATTGTGTGCTTGTTTGCAAGAGATACATAAAAATAGTCACAATGTAAATGAATCCAAACACACATATACAGTACAGTAGGTATGACACAGCTGACCTGTTCCAACAAAATGAATTCCGCTTAACAGAACGTCTCTTAACCGGTCTCTTAATTGTGTGAGGTTGAATGTCATGTCAGCTTTAAACTGACTTGACTTCTCTTGTCTTGTTTACTGGCTAACAGCGTAGCTGAATTGGAAAGTTTAAAACACTCAGCTGTAATCATTCTTCACTTCTTGTGCTTATTTATTTTTGCTCAAACCCTTTCTTCTTCAATATTGTGCTTCTACAAAGCTTATTTTTGTGTTAGCATGACTAGCAAAACAGCTTTGATTTCATAACCCCTTCCTGCTATTGATCTTTTGTCATAGATAAAAGAACTTTCCTGAAATCATGCATTTTTCATGCCGATATCAATGGGTTCAATTGATGTTTTTGTATTTGGCGCTAAGGTTTGCTTAAAGCTATACTTAGCGATGCTGTCTGTTTTGCTCTATTGATTCAGTAGTTTTGTATCTTGGATATTGGAGGCACCGGTCCCTTGACATCACTTTACTTTGCCTTTGATCAACATAATAGCTCTGAGCAACAGTGTAGAATCAAGTAAATTAGACTAATTATGAAGTTTTAGGAAGATAGTGTATTGTGTATTGCATTAAAAAAGAATGCGATTCAAGCAGTCCTCAGAAAATGTGCGTCTGAGGAATATTGTTTGAGGCCTGCTCATAACACATGCTTGATGTTCTCATGAACTACACGCTCAACTGAGAAACTCATTTAACCCGCCTCAATATCAAATAGATGATATTATTAGATCATAGAGGTTTTGAGACACATTAATGCCAGTTGTGAAAGACGATTTTCAGTAATGGAGTTATTTTGGGGCATTTTGCAGGGGGGAAAAAACAATCTGAAAGTGTTAATATTGATTGACAGAGTTACACTTTCAACTGCCTCCTAATTTGCATGATTAGTTCTTTAGTGTAAATAATGCATAATGTTTCGCATTAATACATCTGTTTATATGGTGTTGAAATATTAGATTGACACAATTAAGTTTGATCTATTTAGTTGTTAATTAACACACTTTTTTGAAGTGATCTTATATTTTAGATTTTTGGAACAGCAGACGATGTTCAAAGACAGCTACTTTTTATCGTAGGGCAGCGAAGCTGTTAATAATTGTAACGTGACGAACACATTGACAATGTTCACACAGAAATAGGTGACAGACATATCAAAAAGCGTATTGCTGGCACCTTCTGCTCAGTTGATGGAGGTTTTTATTCTTCTCTTGTTTCACTTGATGATTCTCCTCCCTGCAAAGAAATGTGACATCCAAGATGCTGCTTATGGCCATGTAATCTTTCCTTAATGATTCACTAAATTGTCTTTTGTATGTTATATGAAGCTAGAAGTCAGTTTTTATTTGTGGTTTATTTAGCTGTAGATAGCTAGCTGCAAGATATATAACAAAGCAGTGTTGGGGGAAAGTGTATGATGTGTTACAGTACTGCGTTACTTCTTTAAAAAAAAGTCATTAATTGTATTACTTTTTGTGGAAATTAATGCATTACATTACTTTCGTGTTGCTTTTTCTCACCTGGGCTGGGCTTGCTTGTTTGTTTTGTCATAACAAAAAATCTATTTTTGGCAAATGTAAAGGCCCTTTCAAACCAAAAGTGAAATGAATAAGCCTCAGGCTGAAGAAAATGCACGTCTGTACAGTAGAAGGCACAGCTCAAACAAACCTTTCAGCTGTGCTGCCATTTTGAATTGCAGACGAATAGGACGCAACATTCTTACTTCAATAAAAAAAATGAAAAAGTGATGTTTAACTAAAGTAATTTTTGCTTATTTGTATGGTTGAATTGGATCATCGAAGGTCAGCAGCAAAGACGTTGCAAAGTGAGATTATGTACATGGTGTATTTGTATATTTCACATATTTAATAATTGCAGGTTTGCATTTCACAGTTTTTATTCATATTGAGGAATACTAAATCTGTGTGCAAATGAGACGAGTAAATGCATACTCACATTTAGTCTAGAATTGCAATAACCATCATGTTTACACAGCGCGCACACCGCCTCTGCACTTACTCACAGAATTTACAGAAATTGTCCTAATTCATTAGAGAAGGTGTTTGAAGCCAACATATAAAATAACAAGCATTGTTGTAATTGGAGCTATATATAATGCTGCTGCTGCTGTTGTTAGTTAGTAACTGTCTTAAAGTGTTAACATTTTGGGCCACGTTTATGAGAAAGTCATTGTGCCATATAGGCTTGTCTTCAAGACTACAGGACCAATTTAAGAGTAGCCCCCACAGGAAATAATTCCGAAATGATGTTGTTGCAGAGGCGGCGGCTCCTTTTGTTGTCAGGTGTTAAATAACACTTTGGACCAAGGACAGCCAAATGACAGAGTCCTCTCTGGGAGAATCTAAAAAGAGGAAAAATATAGTGCAGAGAGGCAGGAAGGACTCCTCAAAGAGGTGACCATCAGCACAGCACTGAGATGTTTGGCAGCACACTGCTGCCATGGTGTAATTGGAGAGAAAACATATATGGGTGCAAATTACCCCCTGTCAGTGACATTAAAAGGAGAACCGCTGATGTCTGAGCAAGAGGCAGCGGGAAAAGAGAACGAGCGGGCGGGCAGGGAGAAAAGTGGAGGCTAAGTAAAAAGCAGATCAAATGGAAACATGGCGGGAGCGAGGAGCGAGAGAGCGCATGAAAATATTTCGGATAATTGTTAGCCAGTCGGTCAGATGGTGTGCCGTTTGCGAAACCAGACAAAAAGAGTTAGGAAAACAGATGTTTTGTTGTTTGGAGGTGCTGTGATTGGTTTGTCACATTTTCAATGCATGTACATTTAAAAGGGACAAAAAGGAAACATTAGAGAGGACGAGGCAGCACAGCCACTCATCTGATGTGTGATGTGTGTACTTATGAGCCCAACATGCATGCTAGTGGCAGGGCCGATCAAAGCATTCCCTATCATTAGAAGCAGATAGCCTGTGCCTTCAGCTTTCAGCTCAGCCCAGTGACCAAGAGCTGTCAGAGAACGAGCTGGAATGTGTGACCATATCAACATCAATGGATGCTACGGCCGTGATCTCGGGCTGGAAGTAGAACCAGACAGAATCGGTGGGCTTTTTCTGCATCTTCTGTGCCCGTTTTAGAGGGAAAATCTGCTAAATGGATTTCAAAATGGTAATGAGAATATCATGTTAGTGGCAGGAAGTATTATCAAATTAGCCTAAATATTTATAACTGGAAATCTGTGGAATTCAGGGCACATATTCTGTGTAGGCATGTTTATAAGTTGTCGAATGAAAAAACTTATAAAAAAACTCAGAAATTTAACTACACCAGCACAGCTTCTCTTGTAAGGAATAGTTCGTCCAAACAATTTAAAACACATTTCAACTCGAATCAACAATGTCTCTCTGTTTTATGATTTCCTTGTCACATGACAACAAAATGGCTTCCTGCATGTTAGTTAAACCACTGAATTCAGCTATTCATAAAAAATAAATCTTCTTTAAAATAAATAATTGTAAAAGATTATGGCTTTTATAGGAATAGTAATTTTTTCTCTGAAAAAGGCTCTTTTTTGTAATGGTCGTGCGAGATTATAGCGATGTCAGATTCGTAAACAAATTGTTATTTTGAGTTGGATCTTTTCAGTGTAGTTTAATTCACTGGCTTACTGATCACTGAGAGCGGCCTACATTTCAGTCTGTTCCTCACACAAAGCGACCATAAGTCTTCAGGAGATTTGGAATATCGCACCATATGAAATTCTATCTAATACCTTTTATTTGGTAGGTTTTTAGTCCTTTTTTAGGTTGAAAGGACCGGCCCTGATTAATTATAATTGCATAGAAAGTACTTTATTTCAATTGTATATTTTCTCTAGTGGAAGAATGAAAGCCATATAGGTTTTGAAACCAAATGAGTGTATGAGAAATGAGGGCAGAATTGTACTTTTTGTGTTATCTGTCCCTTTAAGAGATTTTTTTTTTTAAACTAAACTTCTGTTTCCTGTTTTGTTTTGGGAGGAAAAATCCACACGGCTCATTCTAGGCCCTTCCCATGATCTGAGTCTGGCATGTCCCAGTGAGGGGCCCCCTGCTGGGGCATTTACTGCAGGCTCAGTCTTTCTTTGTTTACCCACAAAATCACTCAAAAAGCAAGTCGATGTTTGGCACTGCTCTCGGAGGAAGACTCCAAACTATTCGCTGCAGTGACGTGGGCTTCTCTTTGGCCCCCAGGTTTTTTTTTTTTTTCTCACTCTCTCTTCTCACACCTCTCAGCAGAACGTCACTGAAGAATGTTTTCCTCTCTCAGCGCATCGGCGCGTCTGAAGGCGAGCCTGACCCCCGCTCTTAGCCGAGCGTGTCAAAATGTTAATGAGGAGCTTGCAAAGCTGTGAGGGGTTCAAATAAAGTCTTCATAAGCTGTCGGTTAACATTTATTTATTTATTTACATGCAATGTTTTGCCACTTTCCTCAATTATATCCCCGGACAGAGCTTGTCTTGTTTTTTCGGCAGCTGTGCGGGCGGCCATTGTCTGGGCTCAGATTGCTGCTTTAGCTCGCCAGCCACCCTCATTAATCATCCCTTCAGACTATTTATAAAGCGGGAGCCGCCGCGCCATTGGCTTTTGTCATGGTGGCACCCTGTTTGGTGCCGAGAGGAGGCCTAATTATTAACTGTTAAAATGACAGTCAGCGCCGTTCTGTCAGCCACGCAGACTGACAGGTAGACGGAGGGGAAGGCCACAAAACAGCAGCGAGCAACCTGACCCATTTTTTCCCTCCGAACATCCCCGCAAACAGCTTCCTCTTTTTGTCTTTCTCAGCTGTCTGCTATCTAGCGAGCAAACAGATGCCGCCGCGCTCTGAGGTAGATGATAGATGGCATTATGTTTCATTTGAGCTTGATGATAGCAAGAATCGTTGGGCTTGTTTATTGTTTGACAGGTGAAAGTAAGAGCGAGTTAGTTTAGAAATGTAAATGGACTGCGTCTCAAAATAGACGCACCGCTGCAATTAGCGCTTGATTCGCCTGACAGTCGCAATTTCGTTCCATTGTATAGACACTGTCGTATTTGAGCGAGAATGGTGTCATCCTCTCTTGAGCTGCCAATAATGTCACAATAAACTCACAACATCATTTAGACAGCACAATGACTGTCAATCAAACTACAATGACTTATCAAAAACTTGCGACGGTTGCGGCGCAGGTAAATACCGGAATCGCGGCAGCTGCGTCCTAACGGTTTTAAGAAACCGAGTGGACCAATGAGTGGAAGATTGCCTGGGAACATGAGCAGGATCTCTCCTCCGCTGGATGACAGTCTTTGTTATTTGTCTTTTGACACCATGGCAGACAGCTATCAGGAAGAAAGAGAACTCACTGCAAGCTGGTAAAAAAAAAAAAATACGAAAAAAAATTGAGAGTCAGACTTTTTTTTCTCTCCTCCCCTCTCTCAAGCTTGAGATCCCCAAATAATGAAAGGGATCAAGTTGCTGTCACTGTCACAGAACAAACATAAACTTTTCTGGCACCTAATAAATAGGCAGCGTGGCATTGTTTTCAGAGCCAGACAGGTGTGTCTGGTACACTGCTGATGCCTTCTATTATTCTGCTGGGGAAGCGTGTTTGCTTTCTTGTCATATATTGTCACACATCTCTCTCCTGAGAGGAGGGCGGCTTGAAAGATGGCCAACAGTAATTATACAGATGCCTCCTGAAGCTGCCTCGTGTTTTGTTTTGTCTCTGTTAGCAGCCAAACTGTTAACTCACAGCCGTATTTCACACGCCGTAGAGTGGAATGGACATATGTTGATCAGTTTTTTTTCTCTCTCTCTTCCCACCTTTACTTTTCTTGTAGCTGTTTAATTGGATGTTGATAGCTAACTCATTAGCTTGTTTTTGCCACAGGGAGGAGGCCGAAGGCACGGGTTACTCATCGCTTCGGCGCAGTTAAAAGCCCTGATCCCAATGCGGGTGATGACATTATTTGCACCTGAATGGCAGGTACATCAACATCTCCTTGTCAGCATCTGAAAAGGATGACAGTCAAAGCCTTTGTTCTTCCCACAGCCCACTTGGGGCTTTGACAGCCTGTTGATGGATATTATCATTCTTAATGTCAGTAAATAGTGCCATGCCAGATAGGGGATCTGTTTCCCTTCAGTTCTCCAGCGTTCATTTATCTTGCAGCGGTTCTGGCACATTCCGGAATGAGAGCCGGATGTGGGCGAAGTCTTCACATTGAGGGAATATTTATTCTGCGTTTGTGTTTCGTCTCTAGTACAACATGGTGACAGACTAGCAGCATAGCCATTTTTTTAAATAAATTTGGGCCACATCTGATAGGCATTGTTGTCGTGGTTGTTATTCAAGTCGTGTATGAAGAAAAACACCAAGAGTGACACATATCTTAGAGAGCTAGATTTCTTCACGTGATTGTCCCTCACAACAAATTGCCATTCATATATATATACGGTTTTGAAAGAAGTTTTATTCTCATCTAGGCTGCATTTATTTGATCAAACATACAGTAAAAACAGTAATATTGTGAAAAATATTTTTGAGGGATTCCTTGCTGAATAGTAAGCTTAAAAGAACATTTATTTGGAAATATTTTTTGCAACAATGTAACAGCACTTTCACACTGAGCGTGACACAATAAAGCGAAGCAAATCGCGGACAAATGGTGCTTTCACACTGAACGTGAAACTGAGAATGCATTTTTCCTCTTGTATGTATTTTGTAGGATTTTCCATTTGGCTTTAAACTCGGCCACTGCAAAACGTACCAGTAAATTAATATAATTTAAGTTTGGTACTACAAACTGAAAATATTTATAATGTTTACAAGACCTTACAATAATTATTTTGACCAAATGCATCATAAAAACGCTGCTGGATTAGCATCAAGCAACACATCACCATTTATCATGTTATTACTGTTTTTGCTAAAAAAAAAAACACTTTAAACCATCATCGAGTGCTTGTAATAACTAAAGTGGATTTTGATAATATAATGGCAAATTATTTGTAGTGTTTTATAATGGACTGAACACTACACCCGCTTAGCATTTCTCATGTAAACATCCATTATTGTTATAAAAATACCCTGAGCCGACTGAAAAAACATACATTATGGTCATGTAATATGATTGACAGATCTAGAGCGAATGAGCGCTCTCTGACTCATAACACACGCGCACCCGGAAGAAAACAGACTGTTTCGAGCTCTTCACATAATTCAGTGAAAAATTATAGAAATTATATTCTGTATAAGACATATTAAGTAAACGTGAGAATAAATCTGTTCTCAACAAGAACTCAACATCCATTCTCTTCTCTCTTGCTGAATACTTTTCTTCTGTTTACACTGGTTTTCAAAACAGCGCCACCAATCTCGCCCTTATGTGCAACAGCAAACAGCAACTGGGCACATGATCTAAAGCTCAAATCTAATTGGACGGCCTGTTTCATCGCGGGGCGACGGGAAAAAAAAATCATCGCGATTGATGTGTGAATAATTCAATAGTGATTCAAGAGCGTCATCGCATCATACATTCACGTCACTTAATCACGCTCCGTGGCTTTTAAAGGCCCTTAAAAGTCTTTACTGTCAGTTATGATCAATTTAGTGCATCCTTGCTGAATAATATATGAATGCTTTTTTAAATAAACATCAAATAAATTGGCATTTAAATAAATATAAACATTATATGTATATGCTTTTCAAGCATAAGTGTTGTACACTAAAATCCTTTTGTCAAGTATCAAATAGTGCTGTATTTCACTATGGTATTATGGTACATGATATTACCATAGTTTTTTGTTGCTACTTTCCCACCCTGTTGTTTGCAGAGATTTGGATCAGTTGTACGCGAGCGTAACGTAGGTCAGGGAGTCGTGGAACTTGTCTAGTCTGTCTGCCTGCCATGCAAAACAAGTCTGCTCGGTCCGTCCCGCTGTCGTTCCCTCCCTCTCAATGTCTCTCTTCTTCCTCAACATTAAGTTGACAGAACAGCTCATATCCTGCACAGAGATGATAGATACGTCATGTCTGTGAGAAATGTGTTTGTCTTCCGCAGGTGCTCGGGCGTCCTTTTTCTCCGAGCAGACGGTGCACATGACACTTTTCGACACTCTTCTCAGATAGTGATTTGGCATGAAGGCATTATCAAAGAGGGATCTTTCACATGCAATTATGGCAGAAAATAAAGGTGATGAAGTGTGCAGTAGAGAGGGAAGCAGCGGATCAAAAGGCTCTTGTGAGCTCTGATTAGAGTAAGAGGCCACTGCTCATCCCTGGGAATTCCACAGGTCTAGCTTGAACACTGGCGGACAAGATAATGAAGGCGTCGAGTGACACAGTCTGCTGATGAATGCATCTCATCTGACTCAGTCAGGGAGACAGACGGCGTGTTTAGGGTGGAGACTGGAAGAGAAGGCTCCATTATACTGGCCCATTTGGTTTTTGAATTTGCAAACTTATAAACATGACTACACTGTTACAGTAGGCATATGTCCATGTTTTCCTTTTATCAGTGATTATTTATGGATTTCCTTTTGGGTCCTTTATTTTTGATGGGAAAAGACGGAAGAGACCGAAGAGCCTGGAGGACATTTTTTATAGCTCTTTCATAGCTCAATGGAGTTTCATTTATACACTTTGTATGAGATTTTCTCCTCAAAAAATCATTTAGAGAAGAAAGACTAGACACAAATTAGATTTTTGTTTCATAAGAGCACAGAGCTTTGAAATTAATGTGGATATATAGTTCAGATAAATGGTTTTGGACATTTTTAATGACAATTGTTTGAGTACTGCACATTCAAATCTCTTCTGTTTGATTGCAGACTTTTGTCAAATCTGAACACATGTTGAAACACTGTTGAGATCTCTTCTGAAACTCTATGCATATCCCCACTATCACTGTTTTGCGGGTCTAATGTTATCATTTCTGATAAGCAGTACTGCTATATAGTTGGATCTGGTTTGATGTTGGATGATCTCAGTTCCTCACAGGGATCTTGAAGGTCTCCCCTGCATGCCCTCTCCTTGTGCCCTGAGGCTCTTCTAACTGACAGCTGTCACTCTCCACCTAGATGTCCTCAATATAAACCTGTGCTCACAGTGAAGACGCGTGTGAATGATGGATGCTCACACAGCTCTATTGCGCTCAGGATGAACTCAGCTGGCCGCATCTTTGAAGCAGGTCCATGAGGTTATCTTGCACTCAAGGACAACAGGAGACTCACTGAAGGAGCCTAACCTCTTGTAGCCAGACTGCGGACTAAAGCCTGGTCCCCAATACAGCTAATTCTGATCAATCAATCAATCAATCAATCAATCAAACATTCTCTGTCTATCTATCTATCTGTCTGTCTGTCTGTCTGTCTGTCTGTCTAGCATTCTACACTGTTTGTCTGTCTAACAATCTGTCTGTATGTGTATCTATCATTCTATCTATTGTTCTTTCTGTATCTCTATCCATGATTATATGTCTGTCTGGCTGTCTGTGTTTCTATTAGGGGTGTCACGATTCTCCAAATCCTCGATTCGATTCAATTTTCGATTCTAAGGTCACAGTTCGATTCGATTCTCGGTTTTTATTTTTTATTTTTTTCAAAGCACAGGTTGCTATGCCATTTTTAGACCAAATTTAAATTTAGTCCAAATGTCAAATTTAAAGCATTTATTAAGAACACAATGTAACAATAACTTATATCTTCAGTCAATTGGAAACTTAAGCAAAATAGCCTGCGATAGTTTCTCCTTTGTAACCCCTTCTTCACAGAAGATGACATTCAAGTTCACAACAAACAAGCAAACAGTTTAACAGATAAATCTAGGCTATGCGTCGCACAGAGCCACGTCTTTAAAATTCTAACACTTTATTCTCTGTGTACAGTACACACACACACATACCGGCGGCGCCATTCGGCGTCTCATAACATTAGACATGATCTTAATTCCATAATGTCCATAAACATATTGCAGGTCATAAACTGAGAAAGTGCGCGCGTCTGGTGTGCGATACCTCGTGTTGTCAAAGACGCGGCGCTTCTCGTCTGGTGTGTGCGATGCCTCGAGTTGTCAAAGACGCGGCGCTTCTCGTCGGGTGTGCGGACCCCAGAGGAGGTTGACTCGCAGCATTTCAACACGCGTGTTTTTTTCCGCTTGACAAGCCGACCGAACGTGACATGGGGGCGTGGCAGCATCGACGATTCCATTTTTTAATTCGATGATCGAGATTGTGACTTAATTTCGATCGATTTCGATTAAAAATCGAAATCGTGACACCCTTAGTTTCTATCATTCTCCATATTGTTCTATCACCCCATCTATCATCTTGTCTGTCTTTTCATTTATCTGTCTTTCTGTCATTCTATCTTTCATTCTATCGTTCTTTATATTGATCTGTCTGTCTGTCTATATTGTTCTATTTGTCTGTCCATTCGTCTGTCTGTCTGTCATTTTTTCTATCTGTCATTCTGTCTGTTTATACGGCCTATAAACTTCAAGATGTTTCAAACCTCGTTTGAAACTTTTTCAAACCTTTTAAACAAGGCTTTATACCAAAAAAGTTTCTTTTAACAGACTTTGCTTTTCTAGTTAAAATTAGTTATAATTTATTTTATTACTTGGGACTGTGGAATACTTCCTTCTGATTGTTCAATCCAGCAATTCGTGCCATCCAGCGGTACATTATTCCCCGATAACAACCGGTACAAACTGATAACTTTATGCTTGCTAGGAATGTTTGTTCTTCATAGAAGTTTTGCGTTTGGTGAGCTAATAAAATACTAAAACTCAAATCAAATAATTTGTGTACAGTAATTTAATTATGTCATCTTGTATCGTGGACTCACTCTCTCTTGTTTCATACAAACGCTGTTGCTGCCATTTTGTGATGATTGTTTTGTAATGTAATGTATTGTTTTGAACTGTAATGGATTATAAGATAACAAACAGGTAAGATTTTAAAACGGTTTCATCTCAAATCAATTTCCCTTATCCCCATAATTATTTATGTGGTGAAATACCATGTAATAAGTGGTATGACAATACCGCATCCCTTAAATGTTCATAGTTTGAACTTGCCGCTTGCTAGCAACTTCTTTTTATCCGCGGAAGCTTTGCATTTAAAGAGCTAATAAAATATTTTGACTCGGATCAATATTTCATTTCTAAATAATTACTTCGGTTGCAAGTTGCCGTTGTTATTGCAGAAAAAAAAGCTTCAGGTTGATGCAAGACCTGATCACTCTGTCTGGGTTAATTCAGCGATAACGGCCTGCTGGATGTACATTATCCCTTACTTATTATTATTTTACTTTTTTATTGTGAATTTCAATCATACCTTAATTGAAATCTAACTGAATTTTAGGAACTGAAATGGAATTCTCAGGCATTATCAGTTCAATTCAGTTCTCAATGCTGTGGTTCAGAACTGACGATTCCAACGCTTGCCATTTTTCTGTGCAGTGTGCATCAAATGTTCAGTAAACAGACTGTGACCATTTGAAGCCAATACTAATACTCTACCTATGGATGGGCACCCTCATGATGTCTTTGTGTCTACTTTAATGCAAATATTGACAACATCATTCTCTAGTGTTGCTCTGGTAGCTCTAAAAGATTGTCGGCATGCGGAGAGACAGTAGAGTGTTTTCCCGCTGCAAAGCGTGAAGATGTTCAGAAGTGTCATCCTCTCTATGTGATTGTCACATGAGAACAAGCTGTCCAACACGATAGTTCTCGGTCAACCCATGAAAACTTCAATAAACACTATTTACTCCCCGTCCCCTCTACATATTGAAGGTGAAATATTAGGGAGTCATTTTATGGAGCTTGCTGGCAAGAAAGGAAGAAGTGAAAGTAATTTATTCAGAATTGAGCACTGAAATTCATCCTTGTCAGGCTTCTTGAGAAAACTTACCATTTTTCATCATCGCAAGTTAGTTGTCAGAGCAATTCTCAGTCAACAAAAAAATATTGGCTTTTTAAAGAAGGAAGCACACACTGAACAATCAAAGCTAGGTGGCTATGAGTGTATGGTGAGTTGAGACAGAGGTTAGAAGTGTCAAGAAAATGTGCTTAATTGGAAATGATTCGGCCTTTTTAGAAAGCCGATTTCCCCCTCTTTGTCAGCACAACAGAGAATGCCTAATTGTGTTGTATAATCCTTAATGGCGTTGCTCTTTCATCTGGGTGAGGAGATCCGAAAAGAAGGATTTGCGGGCCAGACCTCCCAGAGCTGCCTAGGCTGCCTGATCTTCATGCGTGCTGAAGAGATTTCTGCCTGCCTAAACCTGAACCTGGTTAGAAATCCATCTGGGGTCAGTCGCCACCATTCTCTATTTGTATTTGTCTGAGAGTAAAATAAAAGACTCGTAGAGACAAAAGACATCACAATTCAAAGTCATTTTTAGTTTTTATCATATTTAGTCTACCTTGTCAGTGTCTTGTCAGCCAAATTGCAAAGATTAAGTAAAACACTAGAAAATCTATCTTTTTAACAGAAAAGCTCTGATTGGGGTATTTAAACTCTTGACATCTGGCAACCGCAACCATGAACTCAACAAAATGAAAGAGAGATTTTGGTAAAGTTTTTAATTTAAAACTGCATTTATTCTTGTCTTTTTTTCCGTCAACGATATTGCATGTTGATATAGTCACAGTTATCATTTAATGACCTTGGTGTCATCTCGTCTTAGTCATGGGGGGAAAAACCTTGTCGACGAACATTTTCCGTCATAGTGTTTGTTAAGAAAATTAACAATAGTTCACACTTTTAAAGACTCAGTGCCAAACCTCATTGAACGTGAAGGACTTCTGGTTAATATGTTGACGCATATACTGTGAAAAAGTAATCTACACTTCACATTTGTCAACAAACCTTAGTTGAGTTGAAGTTTAGAGGAAGCAAGGCTGTTCCCAACATAGTTATTGAGCATTCCCTAACACCTATTCACAATAGTGGTTGACAAATATAGGTTTTAGCATGACTTTTTTACATCCTTGTGTGGAAGTAAAGCTGTTAAGTTTCTTTATACCATTGCAATATCATTATTGACTGCGTAGCCATGTGGTTCAGGACTGTTTGGGTGAATAAACATTGAAAGTGTCCTCCAGCTGTAAGGAGTGTATACTTCCTGCCACGGGCTGGCTTAGGGATAAACACTCAGCTGTCTCACAAACACACAAAACAGCAAATTTCTCTCACGTTTCCTCAGAACATACATCACTTGTTTGTCCCCAGAGAGAAAGAGGAGAGTGATAGAGAGATGCGGATGAGCGGTATGCCAGTGCTCGGGGGGAGTTCTTCTTGGCCTGCTGGCCTGTGTTTGAAGTGAACCCCAGGCCCTGTGAGCAGCCCTGATCCCTGCATGGGGAATCACACCAGTCTCTGCAGGCTCCAGGCCACTACCAGCAACAGCAGCTGCACAACAAAAAGACGTGAAAAAAGAGAGGCCGTAATCTTAGATGTTCTTTCCTGATGGCTAGCGCTTTGACATCTGACATCGTCAAAGACAATAGACACCCCGGTAACTGTAATACTACCTGATGGAACATGGAGAAGATTATCTGCTTTTAATATAAGTCTAGAGTTGTTGTTTCTTCTTCTCACATTTCAGGTACTTTTTTCATTCAACACGGAATGATTACGATGCCTAATCGGCAAGTTGTTTTGCTTAAAAGGGAATGGGTGTTTCTTCACCTGTAGCCCTTTAGACAATTTGAAGCTGTGAACAAAAAAGGACAGCAAACACTATATTTCATTAGGAAGATGCTGTCATTCAACATAAGCGTCTGTTTTATAATTATTTTATTGAAAGTATTTGGACCTTTTGCATCACCTGCCACAGTGGAACAAAAGAGTTTGCTTAGGAAAGTGTTAAGTATTGCGAGTAAACTACTTGGTACTGTATAGGTGTAGAACAAATTTACCAAACCAGATGCCTTCGCAAAGCCACAAGATTTATATCTGACCATAGGCATCCTCTGTTTAATGAGTTTGAGCTATTACCTTCAATTCTGAGATTTAGGATGCCAGTGTTATTTTTTTAAATTGGGGGTCCTTTTTGCCACAGGCGGAAAAATGCTTAAATGAAAGATAGTGCTTCTGAAGAGTTTACTGAGCGGGTCTCGTGATGATGAGTGTGGGGCGATTGTTTTGTCATTTGATTCTGCAATTTTCTGCGATAATGTATGATTTTCATATTTATGTACATTGTTTGTTTTTTGTGTGAACGTATGTTGAAACTCATTGAAACAAAATGTTCCCATGGGGATAGTAAAAAAAAAAGTATATACTCTCAAAACACATTTACTCTCACTAGTTTATTAAATGTGTCTGTGTCCAACAGTGGACATACATGCATCACAAGAAAACCATCATTATTTTTCTGAACTGACAAAGTCAACTGATGTATATTTTTTTTAAATAAAGTTATGCTGTGAATTTTACATATTTTAAATATTATTTATTTTTTAAGTCTAGCAAATGCACACTTAATTTTTTTCCACTCTTTTTATTTTTAATTTAACAACAATTTAATTTAATTTTACAGTTTTAATGAATGAATGGAAAAGATGCACAAAATGTATGATTCTTGATTTTTCTTAGTTTTCATGTATTCTATTTCTCCTCAAGCTCTTCACTGACAATATTGTCTCCAAAAAAATGGCAATTTTTTTAGGCATGTGGTAATAATGTGAAAATACTTTCAACACAAAAATCTTGAAATGGCTTATATACATTTTTACTGTAATTTAAATTGTAACTTAGAGTTTTAAAAATATGTAATAATAATATTGTTATGATAAATTGTCATATTTCCAGATTCAAAGTCTCGGCCTCCCATGAGGGTAAAACAATAAAATCTCCAAATAAATGGTTCGTTTTATTAGTAAAAATATCAGTTAGTACAAATGAATGGTGAAGACAAGCGTAAAAAAAGTTAATGAATTTCTATGAGTTTTAATGTAATCATATATAGTATGTATATATATATATAAATATAAAACAGTGGTTAAAATCAAATAGGCCTAACTGTTCATTTGAATAAAATGAATAGTTATTCTTCTTCAATAAAAGACTATTTTAATAAAAAGGTCAAAATTTAAAAGTCTTGTAATTGAAGAAACACAGAATACACAGAATCAAATGTCCCCTTCTCTGTCCTATTCTGTATTGTCTTTGCTCCATGTAGAAAACCATATACACTTTCCAGCTTTGTTTCCATCTATTACGCTTCACTGATGAAGAGTGTGGAGACAAATGACAACCAGGTGCTGTCCATCATGGTTAAGTCACGTTGTTTTACTGAACCGTCCATGAAGCTTGACAGCTGTAATCTGTTGCTTATCCCACAGAATACCGTGACCCCACACTCGAGCGAAAAGAGAGAGTCCATCGTGTCAGTGTGAGGTCTGGTCCAGGGAAATGTTTGGGTCCAGATAAGCTTGTGTTTGACAAGAAACTCCAGATGCTTGTATATTACAAACTGTCATGTAGCGGGGGGACAGATAAAACCCAGTGATGGGACTGTGGACCTTCCTCCAGCATGCACAGACACCGTCTCGTTCGGCAGATAAACGCTTCAGCGCAGATTTACTTTGTTATTGTTGGTTGAGGCGGTCAGGTCTTCATGTGCTCTTTCACACTCTCTGGTCTGTGTTAGCGGACTCTAAAGTACATGACAGACAGGTTACATAGTTTTGCCTAGCCGGACTTTTGACCGTCGGCAAGTCTGGTCCACATTACAGCTTATTTTGGCCAAGAACGTTCTCGGTACGCTCCTAAAAATCTTTGAATGATATCTAATCATCCATTGTTGAAAAGCTTCCGACAGGGTTATTATCATTTATAAAAAATAAAAAAATAAAAAACTTTTTAGCTCTTTCAGCAGCATATTTTAATTTCCGTTTTGTTGACACTTTTATTCAAAAATTACTTACAAGCGATTCATCAGTACCAAAACAAAAACAGAACAAAATTAAAAACTATATTAGACATTGAAAAATCTCATTAAATTGTCAAAAAAACTAAAAAACACACAATTACTAAAATCTAAAACATAAAATGTTTTAATATAAAAATACTACAATAGTATTTTAAACGGTATTATGGAAAAAAAAAACTCTATAGCATTTCAGTGATACTAAAATAACACTGGTTTCAAATTCTAGTCGTATGCAGCTGATAACACCTATCAATTATTTGAGCCAATGTATTTAACATTATATGACCTACTGGCTTACAGTAAATCTGACGTGTCTTGCCTTCGTCTGCCCAGTTCATTTCAAGAAGCGAACACACACAGTAAAAGCCAGCTTGTAATGCTGTAATTCATTATCTAAATGCAGTCACTGTCTAGACTCTACACTGATAAAAATACAAGGTAATCCACCTTGACTGTCATGCTCGCATCCAATTCATTAGTCCTCAGTGGTGAGCAGTGGGATCTGACTTCACTCCTGTCTGAATTGGGTTTTCAATCTAAGGACTCGGACCGTAACACGCTCTAACACACTCCCATCAGGGGACTGCATATGAGCTCAGCACTCAAGCTTCACTCTTTTACACCTTTACGTGCCTTTAATTGTGACCTCTCAAGAGTTGACATGCAGGTGCATGTTTTTTTGATGACGGTGGTCAAGGTTTGGCAAAAATCATGAGCTAACTAATATAACTAATGCTTACCAAGGCTGCATTTGTTTGGTAAAAAAAATACTAATATTGTGAACTATTATTACAGTTTAAAATAACCGTTTTCTATTTGAATGTGTTTTAAAATGTAATTTATTCCTGTGACGATAAAGCTGAATTTTCAGCAGCCGTTACTCCAGCTTGTAAGTGCTATTTTAGTGTCACATGATCCTTCTGAAATCATTCTAATATGCAGTAGCACTTTATTTTACTATCATGTTCCCAATGTACATACTATGTACTTATTATAGCAATTACAATAACTGGGTAATAACTAGATACTAATCCTGAACCTAGCCCTAAACCTAACCTTAACCCCCCTGTTAAGTACCTTATATTACCCAGTACTTTCTTAGATAAGTACACGTAAGTGTAAAATACAGTGCAACCTAATATGCTAAATTATTATAAATATTATAATATTTATATTAAAATTATTATAAATATAATTTAAATCAATATATTTTGTGCTCAATTTTTTGGTTTCTTAATAAATCAATCCTAAAAACTGTTGTGCTGCTTCATTTTAATTAGCTTAATATAGATTAATATTAAATCAATTTGCAAATGTTATGTTGAGAAGGACTTCTGAACTGCATCTCAAAAGGAGAAAAAAATCACATTTCAAACCACCTCCAAATGTTGTTAGAATCGGGTTTGAAATAATCAGATTGCATGTGTCCATCCCTTTTTGCTGTTCAGACTTTCCAAAACCCATCTGGATAAAATCTGGATATGCAAAAAATCTGATTTTTGTTGGCAGTCTGAACATAGCCTAAGTAACACAATTTAAAATACATTTACGGTCACATAATAGATCATAAAGCACATTTGTAGGATTTATATAGAGTGCATTAAAGCATATTACTTCCAATGACTGTAGGATCATAGGCAGAATTGATTCCCCGGATGGACTGAATAGTACATCACACAACAAAAGCTCTTTTTTTGGTTAACCTCTTTGACTTTGACTCTCTCATTTAACTCGTTCACCGTCAATCTTGTTAGTCTATATTTGATGCTTTGTCAACTCTCTTTATATATGTTGTATACCATGAATGTGATTGACGTTGTTATAAATTTCTCAATTTGAAAAGGATGAATGAATAATTGGATATATCCATTTGTCGCTGACTGTAGCATTACCTATGGAAGATTAATTGCGGCGGTTTGGATGTTCTATGGTCTAGTAAGATCACAGTCCAGTGACTGCTTAGTGATGCATTTCTCCAGCAAATGTCATGGGCCTGTAGCTCCACTGTCACACTATTAGAGTAACGTCATTATGCACGCGGCCTGTCTCATCCTGAAAAGAACAGAATAATTCCTGCTGAAAATTGACACAAATTGTTTAGCATCATTTTTTCCCCCTTGCTACAACAGCGGCGAACCAATCATTTTGCCACGCTTCAGGTATCCCAGATAAATGAATAGTCTTTTGAGTGTTTGCAACAGCAAGCCTGGTGAATAACACATGAGCTCGGTGCATCTGAGTGCACTTGTGCTCGTGCGGTGGCCACACCTGCTCCGGAATGACGTGACGCGACGGACACTGTCCATTCCCAGCTGACCTTCACTGTGACCGTGACCTACAATGCTCCTGTATCTCCGCTTGGCGTTCCAGTGATTGAGTGGCAGTACACTTGGACGCTGGCTTCTTTTGCCCCCATCTCGCGTGTCCGACTCTGCCGGTCTGGATACTTGCCTAGAGGTTCTGCGCAAATGAGACGTAGTGATGTACTGACAGCTCTGCAGATGAAGTCATGGGTGAATTTGTCCACTTTGATGGAAGTGTCCACACTTGTCTTATGGGCATAATAACTTCACCCTGTCTGATCTTGTACAGTGACAGCAAGACTGCCAACGATTTTATTTCTCAAGAATTGCAATAGGCTAATACTTCTTGTCTCTTTTCTGCAGTTACTGTATGGTGCATTTCCCGTTCTGTGTATCCAGATAGTCAACTGTACTTTTGATTTTATGTTTCTTTGACATGACTTTCTGGAGACCTGTCAGTTATTATAGATATACCCCAGAAGCCAATAGCGTCGACCTTAGTCTGATGCACACTGTGATACAGAATGCTGAAAAAACAAACAATTACAGTATTTGAGTCACTTAGCAACAAGTAAATATTCATGAACAGAATTGTATGTTCAGCTTTGTTTTTTAGCAATGTTGGTATTGTTAACTAAAACTATTAAATAAAGTTGTTGGTATTTAAAATATAGCTGAAATAAAATATAAATATTAGATGGAAATCTTAAACTTGCATGAAAATTTGAAATTTTGCTTTGGCAACTAACTGAAATGAATTTAAGTTGAAGTAATACATTTAAAGTGAAATAAATATCAAATAATGTTATGTAGTGAAAGTTAGTGGTTGAAATGGGAACTGCAGTCCAAATTCAAAATGCCCCTTTCTCCTTAGACTTGATGCTCACGCGGGTTGCCAGATTAGTCCACGCAAATTGACAATAGAAGGCGATGAGCCTTACACTGTAAGTTGATGAGTTGGTTTATCCATGTTTTAATATGCCTCTGGTCATTGAGCTTTCAGATGGATACCGAGGCTTTTTAGGTCGGGTAGAATCTGCGATCTCTGACCCAGTTCGTTTGTTGGCTTGCATGGCTGCAATGCGCTGTGTTTTACGCCAACTGGCAACCCGGGTGTCGAAATACTATTGGTTTAAATTGGCAGTGGTTGGGATCACACTGACCAAAACAAAAACAGATTCAAGTCGAGATGAACCTCTTTGTTTTAATTATTTGTCAGTTTCTGGTGAACTGCTCAAAGCTGGAGGGTCTTGATTAACAATGTTAAATCAAACCCTTGTACCCTCACACCTTACACACGAGTGAGTGAGTGAGTGTGTTGTAAAGTCACACAGGCATTTTAGATTGTCGTTATTTTCTCTGTCCTGTCTCATTGAAGCGATCTAATCAAACAGGGCCTCAGTACAGACTCTTCTCGCTCTTCTCATTAGTCTGAGACGGTTCTTCAGAGAGTCATCATTTGCTCAACGTAATGAATAGGTTAATAAAATAGAATAGTTTAATTATGTTTTACTCCCTCGCTTGTTAATGGTTCCAGAGTAGCTCAATTGAATAATACGATTCCTGTTATTAATTATCTGTAAGTCAACTTGTTTAAATGGTATTTTACAGTGCCTTGATAAAATTACAGCTAGAGGCAAAGTGGTGATAGACAGACAAAGGCCATGGACAAATTATCATACAACTATTAGCTTGTTTCCAAAGGGTTTTATGTTAATCTTTTAGTGCTTAAGTACCCCGCAATTAACATCAGGAGGAGCTGCCTTCCAGCAAGCCTTGCAAATTGAAGTGCTCAGATAAAGAAGTAGTTATTCAGATGTAAACCAGAGGAACGTCGGGCTATCGGACTGAAGTGTACAGGAATTTTGATGTGCGCGAGTGTGCGTGTGATCAAGGAGGTATAACGATATCATTATCTCTCATGGGCTATGACACAAGATGTCTCTTTCAGCCCGCTGAGCTTTTGTATAGCACTAAAGCAGGACGTTAACAGGCAGATGAATGGCTCTCGTCGTCAGTGCCATCTGATGAAGAAACACGTTTACATATCAGCACTGGTGGCTTGATATGCAAATGTGGCCCTTTGAGAGGGCTATAGGGGGATATGGCTCATTGTTAGGGTTTCACAGCCCTGTGTTCCTTTTATGCTAAGCAGAGATATACACATGGTGAGAGAGCGGGCGCCCATCTTCTAAATCAGCCTCCATCTCTGCTAGCTTAAACCAACAAAGGAGGCCACAACCCAGTGATTAATAGGCTAATTAGCAATGTTGCTATCTGGTCTATCTTGATTTTCATTTCTGTTTGGGAAAAAAAATCTGTTTCCTATCATATTATGAATATACCTGATGTACAGTAGTTGAGGGCAAGTAGTAAGAATCATGCTATGGTTTCTCTGGTAATAGTTTTAAATGTATCCTATTGCAGAGAAAGGCCCTGATATACAGTACTCACAAAGTTTTTTTTTTCCGTTCTTTACTTTGGGGTAAAAAGAAGTTCAAAATACTTTAGTAGCGGTATACTGTTAGCGAACATCCTGACGCCGCCTACGCTGCTGAGAGAGGCGCATATGTTAATATCCAATAACAAAATAAACGCACAACAAAAATGACAGCGGTGAGAAAACAGCAGTTGAAGCATCTGATCATAGCCATGTGGATGTTTGCACAAGCTCTGCACTCCAAACTCACTTTATAAAATAGATTGTTTAAAAGCAAGCATGAAACATGAAAAAACATCGCTCTTTCAATTAGTATTGCAACGTAATTTTCTGCTATAAAGTGGCTCCTCCAGTGTGTTCATGTTTTTAATGTTTTTACTCATGGGCATCCGACCTCGATAGACTGAACAGAAGAAGCTAACCAGAGAAGATTTCCACATCAAATAAGGCGGAGCTTCAGAGCCACACCCACATATAATGTAATCACCACGGAACTATCAGTAGTTTGAAGGAACTTTTCTAAAAAAAATTGACTGCACAAGTTCTGTGATGTGACCATGAATTTAAAAAGAGACGATCATATAGCTGTTTTATAATTTTATTTGACTATAATATATGTACTATTATAGTATTTATTAATATTTTGAATTAGCTTTTATATTCATGGTTTAGGTCTACATTTAATTTAAGTTTAAGTTCTAGTAATTCCATGCACTTTTGTTGTTTTTATTTTGTTTAGTTTTTTAACTATTTCTAATTAGCTTCAATTAATTTTTATTTCAAATTTATTTGTTGACATTTTTTTTTGTACTTTAGCTTAAACGAAAATTAGACGTTGCTTTGCTTGTAAAAAAAAAAAACGTTTTTGATCTAATCATATTTTATTTCAGCTTTATTTCAATTAATGAAAGCAATTTTAATAGTTTTAGTTAACAATAACAACACTGAATAAGATGCACGTGGAAAATATTTGTTTATTTATTTATTTATTTTTAAAAGTAAACGCTCCAGGTTGCAGGTGCAGTTCATTTTGTGTCCCATATATATATATATATATATATATATATATATATATATATATATATATATATATATATATATGTATATATGTGTGTGTGTGTGTATATGTGTGTGTGACACAAGCATAGCAAACATGAAGCAGAAAATATAATCGCCTTAAGGACAACTTGAGTAAATACTGCCAAAACTTACCCATGTCTTCCCTCCTGAATACCGAGACCTGATTTCATGGGGCCGTCTAGGATTTTTTTCATGAGCATGAGTATTGAAAGATTCATTTCTTTTCAGCCAGGCACCCTGGGTTTCACTCTTTTATTTGCTCGAACCCTATGTCCACAAAGTCATTGTGTTAGTGTCCAGATAGGAAAATAAAACACTTGTCTTTATTCTCTTCCCCATGTAAATACGGTAGATATGGTCTGACCAGACCTTTAAACATGATAAACACTTTTGCCTTCAAACTGAATTCCTTTGTGTCAGACCCCATAACTTATTGCACATGATTACAAAGCTACCGATATAATAAATTAAGCTGATGGACAGAATTATACCCAGTGCTTCCTGCACTCCCCAGTGACGCATACTAGCTTAGTGCTCCTTGACAGCAGCCTGTGATTTAACACTAGTGAGGAGGCCAAGAGGAAAACAGAAAACATTCACAGGAAAGGTCTGAGACTGGGCCTCCGCCTAGTTTACGGACCCTCTCTTATTCACCGCAAACGCACCACCATTAAAAACCAGAGCGGAGCATCTGGCAAGATAGAAAAGTGTTAATACGTTAGCAGTGAAGTTTATCATGTCAGTCATGAGAGGGAATTGTTAGACAATAGTCAGTGGAAGACAAGAAAAAGGGATGCTAACTTGCTCCAGAGCTGAGTCTGGTGCACTAAAACAGATGTGTGGTTTTGACGTGGGCATGTCATGGACAGAGATAAACAGAGTAAAGCAAAGAGAGGGAGGAACTGGCACGACACTGGCTAATTTATCTCACTGAGAGACAGATTAAAGGCTGGGCCCAGTAAAACAAAGTTGGGCCGCCTTAATCAGGGGACAGACTGCATGCCTTATAAATAATATATCAGGCCTGGATATTGAGAGGCCTGGGTGTTATTAGAGAGCATGGCCTTTTAAAGCAACAAATACAAGCCAGTGAGAGAACTATGGGTCTGTTCCAAAACCTTCTGGGCTGCCTGTCTACATGCATACAGGCTAACTTTATAAGTGACTACTCGCATGTGATTTCAATAGAGCATCAGCGTGTTGCTAAGCTAGCCACACGTAACAGCAAACAAGGCACACATAAATGCTCTTTGAATAGGGATTCTTTTTAGTATTGAATGAATTGTTCAAATATTTATAATCAACATTTCTCTCATCTTATCGGCCATCTTAAATAGATTTTTTCACTGAGCTGGTATCTGAAGAATACATGCGATGCTAATGTAAGGTTGGAAATAATCCAAGATTATTTCAACGCAACAAAGACACTTGCTTTTCTCTCAGACATTTCCAGTACAGCAGTGCTAAGACTGATGTGGGCCTATTAGGCCAAAGCTTTTGGACAATGGGGGAAATGGTGATGGTCTGATTGGTCAGTTTGAATACCTCACACTTAGGTGTGAGTCACATGGTCGGAGGAGATGACAAAACTTGATTGCAAATGTTCTTCTGTCTCTTTGCTTTGGATGCTGAACTGAGACAGAGGCTCTGCCTTTGTCTCTCTTTCTCTCTCTCTCTCTCTCTCTCTCTCTCTCTCTCAGGTAACATTTTACATTTATGCTGGGTACAAATGGTTTAAATTATCATTACATCATGTTGTAACTATTTTAGTAAACATAACCTTATTGCACATTGAACCTTCTGAATTCATGGAGTCAGATTAAAACGAGATAATTGCATATGAGAACATGTCTTATTTAACCAAAATTCCTTTGAGACGCTGGAAAAGACTCGAACACGCGCGTCCTTTACCGGCTATTTGGAGACCGGAAGTTGGGCCGAATAGCCGGCTTACTAATTTATATTTAGATTATTTTGGCTAAAAGAAGCATCTTAGGAGGTTTGAAAAGCCTTAAAATGCTGCCCATATAGGCACTAGGTTTTAGAAAAATGTGTGTTTAGACAATGAGTTTATTAAATCTTATTTAAGATTTTGTTGATGCTACTTTTCATGCTTAAAGAATGTTGTGATAGCATGCCCAGTGCACTCTTTTCATTTCCCAATGTTTTTGTTGTAAACTTTCCATTATCCTAAGACTTTGTTGCTAACGCTACATTACATGCTCAAGAAATATTGTGATGGCACGCTCAATGCACTCCGACCTCTTAATTTACCATTGTTATTGTTTAAATGAATGCTCTGAGTATCATTCATGTTTTTCTTTTTGTTAGATAACACCGGGGTTATTTCAGCGAGTTATTTGGCATGCAAATGCCCCGCAGGTCAAGATGCAGCATCATTTCAATGCTAAAACATAAAACATTTTTTTATGTTCCTCTTGCTCCGTAGGAGAAGCGTCTCTCTTTAACTATGATTAGGGTGAAGTCAGGGGAGAGAAGACAAGATTTAAATTTCTCAGTGTCATTAGTTCGACATGGGGTCACAGCTGGGCCTCTCCCACCATAATTGCAAGGCTTGATTTATCTGTAAAGAAGCTAAAATACATATAAATCTTCAGGCTCATCTTTGTTGCAGGATTCCCTCTCTGATTAATGACCAGAGCAACAAAAAAAAACACAAATGTGCTGTGAACAAGTATGAATTATTCATCTCGGATGGCCTGTTAAATGTTTATATTTCCTTAAGAAAAGTCAAGGTGTTTCGCGGCTATCTCCCGTTTTGCTGATGATGGAGAATGCGAGGTTGACCGCGTTCTCGGAGCTCTAATAAACTTTATTTCTACCTCAGCCATCAACCGCCGGCCCCACGCATAAATATGCTTTATGTAAATCTGTCAGCACCTGGCCTGTACCGAGGCTTCTGTGTAGATATTGGCCTGTCTGGAAGTTTATGACGAAGTTTAAAATCATTCATTAAACTGACCCGCCGGTAAATCCACTTACTGGAAAATTGCCCCCGCTCTTCTATTTGGTTTGTAGATGCGATCATGAGTCCATTTTTAACTTAATTAATTGGCCGTTTCTGTTGACAAGAAATTTATGCAGTAATAATTTGCTGGAAATAGATGCAGAGAGTTGGAAATGAGATATCAATCACCGCCCCGTGTTCCAGCAGCTGCGGCGCGGCTAATATGAAAGTATTTCAGCCACTGACGACCCCGCTGTTTGTGCAGTCAAGATTATATATACCCACGATCCATTGCCTGCCTGAGAGGCGCTCATGGAGGTCTATGATAACAAAGAGTTTGTGATTTATAGCTTGCTGTGAAAGCAGAACTTGATGAGATTAAACAATTTCATAGCACAAGTGTTTCTCAGACCTTCTGATTTGTAGTTGTGAGCCGATAGTAAATCAAGTTTATATATCTGAAAGCCTGCTCAGCAAAGCAGTGCAATTACTGTTTAAGACAGCTACTTTTTATTTAATTTTTATCCAGGGTTTGTCTCCTTTATTTTCACGCCTGTCAGGGAGGCGCTCACCTTCATAAGTCCTTCTCCCGGGGAGGGGAGGATGCTGGGAGAAAAAGGCCTCCTGCTATCTTTCCCTCACAGCTTTTAAAACCGCACCGAAGGAAGAGCTTGGCTTGGCTTGTCTTGCTCTTGCGGTCACTAATTTTATATTGTAGTGCATTCTTTAATATGACATGTAATGTGATGGATGTTGACATGTAGGGTTTATTTTTATTAAAGCAATATTTCACCCAAAAAAACTACATTTCTGTCATTAATTACTCACCCTCATGTTGTTCCAAACTCGTAAGACTTTTGTTCATCTTTGCAACACAAATGAATATATTTTTTATGAAATCTGAGTGATTTCTGTCCATCCATTGACAGCTACGCAACTACCCCTTTGAAGCTTCAAAAAGTCCATAGAGAGATCATAAAACTTATCAATATGAATTGAGCGGTTTAGTCCAAATTTTTTGAAGAGACAGGATCGCTTCATATGATGAACAGATTGAATTTAGGCTTCATCAACACAAACATTAGATATGGTAAATGGAAGCTCAAGCATGTTCACTTGACGTGCGAGAACCAATGAGTTTCATTCTCGTGTTATCCAACACGTTTGATCTTCTGCAACAACCAATGAGGTTAATTCTCGTGTTATGCAGCACGTTTGATCTTCTGCAAGAACCAATGAGGTTCATTCTCGTGTTACGCAGCACGTTTGATCTTCTGCAAGAACCAATGAGGTTCATTCTCGTGTTATCCAACACGTTTGATCTTCTGCAACAACCAATGAGGTTAATTCTCGTGTTATGCAGCACGTTTGATCTTCTGCAAGAACCAATGAGGTTCATTCTCGTGTTACGCAGCACGTTTGATCTTCTTCAAGAACCAATGAGGTTCATTCTCGTGTTATGCAGCACGTTTGATCTTCTGCAAGAACCAATGAGGTTCATTCTCGTGTTATGCAGCACGTTTGATCTTCTGCAAGAACCAATGAGGTTCATTCTCGTGTTACGCAGCACGTTTGATCTTCTGCAAGAACCAATGAGGTTCATTCTCGTGTTACGCAGCACGTTTGATCTTCTTCAAGAACCAATGAGGTTCATTCTCGTGTTATGCAGCACGTTTGATCTTCTGCAAGAACCAATGAGGTTCATTCTCGTGTTATGCAGCACGTTTGATCTTCTGCAAGAACCAATGAGGTTCATTCTCGTGTTATGCAGCACGTTTGATCTTCTGCAAGAACCAATGAGGTTCATTCTCGTGTTATCCAACACGTTTGATCTTCTGCAACAACCAATGAGGTTCATTCTCGTGTTACGCAGCACGTTTGATCTTCTGCAAGAACCAATGAGGTTCATTCTCGTGTTACGCAGAACTTTTGAGCTTCAGCAAGAGGTTTCTTCTCGCCTGTCAAGCAAGTTCAGTTGAGCTTCTGTTTATGTTTGCTGATCAATGTTTAAATGTGAATAAAAGACTAAATTCAATCTGTTCATCATAAAAAGCAATCAAGTCTCTTCAAAAAATGTGGAATAAACCGCTCAATTCATGTAGATTAGTTTTATGATCTCTTTATGAACTTTTTGAAGCATCAAAGTAGTTGTGAAGCTGTCAACGGAGGGACAGAAAGCTCTCATATTTCATCAAAAATATCTTCATTTGTGTTCAGAAGATGAACAAAAGTCTTACTGGTTTGGAACGACTTGAGCGAATTTCCATTTTTGGATGAACTATCCCTTTCATAATGACAGAAAGGGTAAAGTTCACACTTATATTGACAAAACATTAAGTTAAAAACAACGTGTGTGTTTGTACAATAGCATCATCCCGCTGCCCATGTTGCTGATCGATTATCATCATACTGTAACATTTATTTGTTCTGCCTTATACGCTGTAGGCTGAAATAGCACTTTCAAACTAGTCGACAACCTCACCCTTTATCTCTCCTGCAAACATCAAGAGATCTCATTATTTAGACACATCTCAGTTTTTTTTTTCCTCCCATATGCCCCAAGTCAAAATTAGTTTTCACTCCCTCTGTGATCTTCTCTGACTGGGGTGCGCTGGAAGTAAAGAAAATGGCTGTCTTCACATCAGGGCTGAGTCAAAGACGCACTTCACAGAGCCGTTCTTCCAGCTTAAGCATTGCTAAGTAACCTTCACATTTCACTCATGTAAGAAGCTAATTTCCTTTAAGTTCGCATGTCACTTTCTGCAGGTCTGCTTTGTGGGTACTCTTCAAATGTTTCGGAGCGTCTAATTGCGTAGGAAACATCCCAGACAACCTGGTTTGACAGTCCTACTCACAGAATCCTCAATAATTTAACATCCCACACACTTGAAAACATCCCTGACATTAGATACAGCTCCTAAGCGCAACATAAAGAGCCACCGTGTGTCACACCTTTGAGAGAGACTGTCTGTGAAATGGAAAGATATAGAGAGGAGATGCACATGCATGGGCAACTATAGAGCAGTTAATAAATGCAGAATTTCAAGTAAAATTCAGAAATGCTAAAACAAATTTTTCCTGCTGCTTTATAACTATAATTTATCACTTTATAACTATAATAAATCATCTACTAACAATTATATTAAGTTAATAGTGAGAATGGGCTAATAACATATACATCTATAGACAAAAGCAGCTGTCAAAAAATTAAAACTCAAAGTGTATGATTTCTCAACATTTCAGTTGGACAAAATAAATAAATACAAAACATTTAATTGAATTTTAATATTAATTTCAGCTATAAATGTTGTTTCTGGGGGTAAAAATTTTAACCGATTTAACTTAAGTTTTAAGTAAAGTTAGTTAAACTTTTTTCCCCTTGCATTTATGTTCCTGGCAGACTCATTCTTTAAAGTAGCTGATAAGAAATGTTTTTTTGGGGTTTTTTTAAGAGCAGGTTGGCTCTTTTAAGTTTAACCCCTGTAAAGCATGTAAAGTGTTGTGCCTGTTGATATGGGTGATTAACTTCCTGCTTTTCCTAAACCTTTGCTTTTTAAAAGCCGAGCTATACATCGAGTCCCGTCTCCGGAGAGAGTTTGGGTATATGCTTGAGGCAAATGCTGTTTCACTTGTGATCACTGATCATATGATACATTTACGTAGCACAAGTGCATTGAAGTAGAACTGGTAAATCATTAAGTAGTTGCTCAATGCAGCTCACACTGTGATCACACCACAGAAAATACTTTAAAACCCTTGGAGGGCAGGCACCATTACATCCAGCCTTCTCTCCTTAGTCATTACCTAAGAAAACAGAATTAATACAGTTTTATGCACACTACAGCCATTTAAAACACATTACTGCCACACATCTGAAAGACAATTATGAAGGTCAAAAGCATTAAAGTGCTTCTTCGGTGATTGGCACACTGTTCTCAGCGTGACATTTATACTGCGTGTAATCACAGTCCGTGCTTCAAATATAATTGACAGGTCTGACCCATATACGATTTAAGTATTTTTACACAAAGCATATCATGTTTAAATGAACTTAATGAGTAAAAATAGAAAATCAATATCAGACCGACATTTCATTGACTTAAATACACACAAAGATGTTTGTTTTCCCTCTGATCTTGGGCTCATCAGAAGGAAGAAGAAAAAAAGTCTTGCACAAAAGACAAGGAAAGTTTCATACCCACAGAAAACATTTTTTTTTCTTGTTACAGACCCAGAGAGAAAACATATCAAAAAACATTTTACTACATGTCTTTTGCAAGCACAAAAAGCTGAAATGGTGTCAAGAGAAAACAAAACAGAAAGCTTGTTTCTTCTAACAATTGCTTTAAGCTACAAAATCTCCTTGAATCCCAAGCCTCCCGTTACTGTCGAATTTCCACTCTCTTTCTCTCGCTCGCTCTTAAAGGGAAAGCAGGCCCTTCTGTTGGGCCTGATAGGTTGTAGGCTGATGCTTAGCAACAACATTCCTGTGCCTTAAGTAGCAGTAAGCCCCTGGCTGAACTCTTTGAAGTGGCTGTCAGGCCACATTTATTTCGTTTTAGCACTTTGTCTACTTGTCCAGATATATAAGGAGATAAAAAGCACTGGTGTTTACACTGATCTTTGCCTCTGTTTCTCTCTCCCTCTATCTCGGTATATCTCTTTTGCGGCGCTGGTAATTAGATTGTAGTCCTGATCAGGCATCGTAAGCATGAGACGTGCTGCGAGTTGCGCTAGACATCAGGCTCAACTTTTGATGTTTCAGCGGAGGGTATCTCCAGCTTTGGGGGTTCGCACCAAACCGAATCATAGCGTTAACTGCATCTTAGCCACCCGTTCACCTCTTCCCACTCTCTGGGGTGGAGATTTGTTTGGAGTTGATAATCACAAATGGCTGGATTTTTCGTCATTTATTTGTGGGGGAGAAAAAAGGACATGTGAAAAGAAGAGGGAGTATGAGCATGATGTATAATCCAGGAGACGAGTCATATTTCACTGTGACATTTTCAGCAAGCAGTCCTCCCTTTGAGTGCAGAGCCCCTGTTGGGCTGAGAGCTGCTGTGGCTTTCTCTGTTAATGCCATTATTAGAGACTTTTTTCTTTCTCCAGCTTGTAAATTTCTGCTGCATTATCATAAAGTGTAGTGATTACTCAGTGTATAAAGACAATAATGATGTGAGCAGGCAGCATATGCCAAGGGCCTGGAGAACAAGAGCTCGGCGTGCTGAGATGAGACGCCTATGCAAACCTGACGCTGCAGCGCCCCCATCTGACCAGTGCAGGAAGTAATGCACACGGCGAGCGTGAGTGGGTGGTGAGAAAGAGAACGAACAAAAGAAAAAACGAATCAACGAAAGGAAGAATGAATAAGTGCTGAAAATGAACACCGTGTTGAGATTGGAAAAAAATTTCTTGGCATTTGACCTCCAAAAGTTCCAGATTTCAGCCTTGATACTGTCTGAGCAGTGGGATGAGTGAAGAGGTCTTCTGTCGCCTCAGTGGCATAACTGCATCTGGAGATTTCTTCTAGACTCTAGATTGCATGCTCACTCTCTCTGTCAACCTTCTGCCTCTCTATTCAGACTCACGGATGAGTCTCACTTGCAACCCGAGCAACCTTCAGAAATATGTGCAATGTGTTTATTTCAGTCGCTGCTTTATATATGGCCATTTGGGGTTTTTGAACACTTAAACTGCTCTTAAAAATGTATCACCGTCATCAAATCAGTTAGCAATCAAAATAGATTTAAAAAAATCAAGTGAATTCAAAAGACAAATAGTAGTTTTGTGTTGACCTACACCTGTGGTTAAATTGCCAGGTCACCAGTGTGTATTTATACTACTAAATCCCTGTGACACCAGTTAGTTAAAAGTAATTCAGACATGGCTGGCTCTGAAATATGTTAATTAGTTAGTTTTCTTAGCTTTTGCATTGTTTGTTTGCAAATGGCACTTGCTTTGATGTTTTATCTAATGCAATAACATTTAGACATTTTGAACTGCCCAAATACTCTTTAAGGGCCACTGTATTATCATTCATTATAGATGGGCAGATCTGAGCTCACAAGTTGCCATTTATTTGATGGATAGTGATGCATATCTTTTAAAAGCAAAACAAAGTGCTTTGTGGAAGGAGAAGCTCTTAACTGCCTGTGCGTGCTCAAAGCTCCCAGACTGAATGAATTCAAAGGGCCCGGGGTGACCCCTTGGCTTGTGATTATGTTTGTGTAAAATCTTAAGGATGCCGATCAAAGCAAGGCTCTTGTCCGCCTGCCCTTTTTTTTGCCAAGAAAGGCCCAGATAACAGCTGGCATTCAAACAGAGTTTTCCTTTAACTTTTTTTTTTGCCGGGATTCCCATTATGAGCCGGGCCTTCTTTCTCATCTCGAGGATGGCTCATTGAATAAGGAGAAAGAGAGGAGTGGATGGGAGGGGAGGAAGTGGAGGGAGGGCTCTGATTAATCTTCTTCCAGGGTGGGGGTGTTTGATCAGAGGACTTGGCCCGGGAGGGGTGGGATGGTTGAGAGAGGGGGTATCTCTGATGTTGACAGCAGGCGACTTTTGCGCACGGCATGTGATTGACGTGCCTGGCCGCTGGGCCGGAGGGGGGGTGCTCTGTGTCCGGTGGGGCATAGCCGGCCCCTGTCTGTGGGTGGTGGTGTTAATAATGTGGCAACTGGGAAGATTAATTGTAGACAAGCAGCAGGATTACGAGCGGCTTTGTGGCCGGGACAGGGCTGTTTGGTGGGGAAGGCCTCTGATCTGTCAGGTCCAGAGGAAATTAGTCAGGGAGGACTGAAGCTGACACTACAAATGCTGCTTTAGGATATTAAAGCCAAATGGCCAGAGGAGATTGAAATGGTAACAAGGAAACTGCTGACATACTCGGAAACCCCGATGCAACTGCACCCCGCTGGATTCTTGTAATTAGGGTGATAATTAGTCATGTGATAACAACTGAAGGAAAAAAAAGCTTTTTAGGTTTTAAAAGAAAAATATGTACTCCATTTTCTGTTGCTGGGCAACGCTAAACAGCCTGCAGATAGTTAACCTTTGGAAGAATGTTTTAGATGTATTATTTTGATTAGCAATTGTTATTATTTGTTAAACATGGGTGTCTATCATAATTGTTGCTATATTTACACTTTTTCTATTTCAGTCAGTATAAGTCAGATTTAGCTTATTGCACTTAATATCAATATGCAGCAAAAAGTGACAGTAAAGACATTAGCATTGTTACAAAAACTTATTTTTCAAATAATTCTGATGCTTCACAGTTTCCACACAAATATTGTTTCTTGAGCAGCAAGCCAGCATCTTAGAATGATTTCTGAAGGATCATGTGACGCTGAAGACTGGAGTAATGATGCTGAAAAAATACTGAAATGAAAACAGTTATTTTAAATTGTAATAACATCTGACAATATTACAGTTTATACTGTATCTTTGATCAAATTAATGCAGCCTTGGCGAGCATTAGAGACTTCTTTCAAAAAACATGAAAAAATATTACCGACCCCAAACCTTTAAGCACTGTACGCATAATACATTCTCAGCACTAAGCTGAGTGTTTCCAATGAATGTAAAAATAAAATATGCCACCTCTACTCTTTATTTGTCATTTTGGTTCTTAAAATGATTAAATGCTCTGAGGATTCCTGCCTGCAGAAAAGCACAATATTTTCACAAAGGCATCAGATATCAACACATCATGATATACTGTGTTTTTGGTCCTTGAAAGAAGACAAAGGAGGTTGAAAACAACACTTTTGACCTACCAGAAGCACACAGGCGATCTGTATTCTCTGCAGCTCCTCTCCTGTTCTGTCTATGCGGTGGCCTTTATGTGAATGTATTTGTATTTTTAAGGTCGGCCAGTGAGAGATGAGTTTACTTAAACTCAGGTCTGGCCTTTGGAGAGCAGTAATTTCATGCCACCTGTTGGATTGTCAACACACAACAGCGCGTGTGAGTGAGTGGCAGGCTGACCCGGGCCTGACCCGCGGGGCTCTTCATGGCTGAATGGTGGCTGGGGCCCTTCCCCTGGTGGCCCCTTCTCTTAAACAGGCAGGGGACAGGTAATCAAAGCCAGGGCCCCGTCCTCACCTTTCACTCCTCTCCCTGCAAAATAATGAAAGTTGCCCTCGTCCCTCGCCCTGATAAAATAAGAAAGCCACTCCTAACATTTCCTGTCCTCTGCGCTGATGAAATTTATGGCATTTAGACAATCAGTCATGGAGGTGAAATCTCACCCGCATTCTTTCGTTGTCTCTCACCCCGCCGTGCCTTTCCATTCTCTCTCCTTTTTGCGGCATCAGTCTGGGAAATTATTCCAGATTGCTTGTGACAAATGAGTTCTTTTCATTGAACTCAATTAGGATCATTGCATACAGAAATCAATAACCAACATTTCTCCTGTCGGTGTAATGAATCGTCGGTGACGTTATAAATGTTCGCAGGTGTGTAAACTGAGCATGGGGAATTTATGTTTGTCCAAACTCTTCTTTTTTTTTTAAGGACGCCGCCAGTGATCAGAGGCCCGAATCCACCACAACGCCGTACACCCCGCTGCCACAAGGATCCAGAGATGCCCGAAACCACAAAGGTACTGTTATTTGGACAAATAAAAGTGTGAGAACTCAGTATGCATACATTTTTGTCTCGGATGACAGGTATCTAAACAAACGTAAACTCGATTTGCTGACAGAAGCTCTGCAGAAGAGATGGTTGTGATGTGTTAGACTCTATGCGAGGCTTTCATGCCAACTACATTTATCATGCTCTTTTGTCTGTGCAATGCAAAGCGCTGTTTTTATGTCACGGCCATGGCGGTGGTACTTTCATGCGAGGTCAGCTGTGTGCTTCTCAACCCCCCACCAAGGACAGATCTATTTCACAAAGGCTGACCTGCACCTCTCAAGTGATGTAGAGGAAAGCCCAGTGCTTTGTCAAAATCATGCTGCTTGAGAATAGTCCATTAAAAGGTGAACGGAGCTGACATATGAAATATTTTTTCTCCCTCTTAGATTTGGGCGAGCTGACACTCTCCATTTGTTATTTTTACGATACTGTACTGCAGCGTTAGATAACACAAGCCCTCATCTTCGTCCTTCGCCTCTTTTTATTCCTCTGCCTTTATCGTGCCATTTTTATTTATCTTGACTTATTGCCTATTCTATTTGCTTAATGCATCGGCTCTGACACTGTAACTCTTTACTAAAACTCACCTTTGGCTGTGCCATGAAAATGCTTTAATAGAATAGCCATGACACTAAAAGATGCAGTTCACCTCCAAGACACTGTCAGTGGAAATTGGGCATTGTGTTTGGATTGGCGATAATTCATGGGGTTTCTGTGTAATCGTAATGCAGTGCAAATATTACCTGCTCATATATTGTAGTTTATTTATTGTTTGTTTGTTTAATTTGAGCATCACCAATGCTTTTAAAGGCAAGGTAGGTGATTTGCCCCAGAAACATGTTTACTTATGCTGGTTGAAAATCTCTTCACATCCTGATAGCAAACACTAAGTTAAAGGAATAGTTCACTTCAAAATTAAAATTCTGTCATCATTTACTCACCCTCAAGTTGTTTCAAACCTGTATGAGTTTTTTCCTTCTGCTGAACACAGAGGAAGATATTTAGAAGAATGTCGGTAACCAGATAGTTGATGGACCCCATTGACTTCCATAGTAGCAAAAAAATTTAGAAGTCTATGGAATACTATGGTATACTATGGAAGTCAGTGGGGTACATCAACTGTTATACCGACATTCTTCAAAATATCTTATTTTGGGTTCAGCAGAAGAAAGAAATTCATACAGGTTTGAAACAACGTGAGGGTGAGTAAATTATAAAATAATTTTCATTTCGAAGTGTGCTAATCTTTTAAGTGGTCTAAATGTATTTATATGTATGTATATATATATATATATATATATATATATATATATATATATATATATATATTATCTGTGGAAGGTGTTGTTGACCGTCAACCACATTGATTTCGGTCCAAATGCAATGATACGACGTCTGCCTGTCCACTTATATATTTCCATACCTCTGCGCAGACATCACACATCATCAGTGCGTTTAATGCTATGTAGAGTTAGACAGACGTCAGTCACTGAACACGGCAAACGGAAACACGTTATATTTGGAGCGGTTTGTGACTCGAATTTTTGTGTTTAATGGCGAAATGAATCTGCAGCAGTCAGGTGGTACAAATAGAGCTCTTTAAGTTGTTTATGTTCATTATTATTTTAATGTTATGTGCTTTGAGACTTGAGGTAGTTTAAGGCCGTCTCTTGTGATGCTTTTGTTTGTTCCCTGCTGTACGCGTTCATGTGTTTTGAAGGAGGCATGTCTTTGGAGACGCTCTGAAGGGAGAGTGGGATCTTATGCTTTCAAAGCTAGCTCACTGTTGCAGCCTCTCCGAAAATTGGAATAGTTTAACCACAAATGACCATTCTGTCACCAGTTTTTGTCCATACAATGAAAGCCAATGGGGTTCAAACCAACCCTGACTTTCAATGTGTAGAAATGCTGATAAAATAAAAACTAATTTGAACTACTGAATAAAGAACTATGCCTTTAAGAAACACATGAAAATGATGCATGAACTCATAAATTGAGACACTTATATGTAAAAAGTGTATCTGTTAACATATATAATGTTTCAATATTAGCTAGACATAGCTCGTATATTGCCATCTTTGCTGTTGTGAACCTGGAAATAAATGCATAAAATAAAACATTGTCCATCAATCTGAGATTTAGGAAAGTGTATATTCAATAGACATACAGTATAGGCAGATGTCTGGGATAATTTTAATCCTGACTGTTATGAATTTTACAATATATGCAATATATACAGTACAATATTATTCTTATGCAGAAGAATGGCTGAAATTAGGACATGCTTCCATAGGTAAAAGCCTAGTCCAGTCACATTTGCTATATGTTACTTGCTTCCTTGCAGTGGCCGGCAGGAATAGCGACATCTATGACAGCATGCTGTCTCAAATAGGGACCCTCTCTACCTTTTCTCAATATTTTTACAATTGATGTCACCTGCGCCAGGCCCCCAGAGCCCAAGGTGCCATGGGTAATTACAGCAGACAGAAGGTCTGAGGAGGGAAGAGGGGGAACTGGCTATATGCATGGCATGGGAGGTCTTGGCTTTGGGTTACAAGACTCCTTGTCTGCTGTTTTGGGGGGAAATTAGGAAGTGGACAAACAGCGAGCAGACAGGAGATGCTCAGAGGAGAGAAACGGAGGAGGGAAAAGCAGAAGCTAAGAAGGGAGGCTATGTGGCAGGGCCGGCGTGACACGGAGAACCATGAGTCTGGAGATGGAGGGGGGTGGAGTGTGTGGCCGCAGGAAGTAGCGCTGCTGTCAGCTCCCACCAGCTTTAAACCGGCCTGTCGCCTGAACCTAACCCAAAGTTTCTTTCAAAAGACAAATGTCGTCTTAAAGGAACAGTTCACCAAAAAATGATATACTCACCCTCTTGTCGTTCCAAACGTGTATACTGTTCTTTTTTTTTTTTTAAGGAAAATCTTCCCGCAGATGTTTACATACAATGACGGCTCAGTCAAGCTCCACAAGAGCAAAGTTTAAAAGATAGTGTCAGGTAATAAAAATGATAAAATAAACAAATAAATAAAGTAAATAACAACTTAACAAGTAATAATTTACACTAGTGTGGTTATCCAATCACAAAGGCTGCAATGCTCTGCATGTTTCAGAGTGAAGAGCAGCACTGTGTTCACATTAGCAGCTCATGATCAGTGTAAATGCAGCCTCACACAAACTCATTTCCACATCTGGGTCGGTTGTAACTTGCATTTGGGAACGCAATATGTGCCAACTATCTTCATAAGTTTGTAATGAGAAGTGCTCATAAACCGGCTAATAAACAGAAGCTTTAAGGGCTCCCTGCAATCTTTCGACAAAATAAAAAATTAGTCTAATGTTTAATAAAGACAGCCATAAATGTTAGTATTGTAATTTAGCTGTTTTACAGTAAAATATTACAATATTAATGTTGCTTATTATTTTTAAAGATGTAAAAAAAAAATATATATTATAATAACAATTATTATAATTATTATTACTTTATAGACATTGTGATCTATAATCTCAAAATATGTGCCCTATACAAACAAACACAGCAAACAACACTGTTTTTTTATAATTGTAATTGCCATTTTTATCAGAAAAACCATTGTGTAGCCCTATTATATTATTCTTTTTGTTTGACAAATGTATTTTTTTTTTATGAATTGTTGCTTTAAATGTAGATCTCCACTTTTAACCCAAACGACATAAGACAACGTTTCTCTTTCCAACGGCGCAAATAAATACAAAAATAAAGTGGAGCCACCGCTCTCACCGCTGTCACATTCTAGATAGCCATATTAATAACAATCATTATGACGGGTTGCACAACTGCCCTGGAACTTCATACATAATTGAATTGGAAAATATACAAATCCCTTTGTTCGTCTCTGTACATTTTAAGGCAGCGACCACCACTTTTGAATCCCCATCATTCATCTTCACCGTGGCGAGCAGACCAGAAGCCATCAAGGGTGAAACCATACTCCTCCATCAGCCGCACACGCACCAACTTTAAACGCTCCTATTCTGGGCCCTGCTCCAGCTGAGTTGACTGTATTTTAAATGAAACACAACTAAACCCTTGAGGCAGGCAGCCTTCAAAGAGAAAATCTTAACTGAAGACCCCCTAGGGACCACGCACTTTTTTCTTCTTCTTTTTTTTAAATCGTCATTATGCTGTCGCTGATTTGCAGCCCCTAAACGGGACTGCGTATGAAGAATAAATGACTTTACAGTTGTGGCACAACAAATAAACAAACATCTGGAACCGTTCAGAGGGCGCCATTAAAACAGTGCATTTCTTGCCCAAAATGTGAAAATGATGACAAATGTGCTGTCACAGGGGCTGGGAGAGGCCAGATGATGGAGCAGTGGGTGCTAAGCACTGACTTTTAGAGCTCAGCAGGACGGAGAGAGAATTACACCTGCTGTTTGTCTGCCTACCCTCCATTAACTTACATCTGGATAGCGTGCATCACTCAATTACCAAATCTGGATCTGCACCCGCATTGTTTAGCTAAAATGCCATGTTTAACATACAGCCCTAGACAGAGATATTTATGCCAGCGATCCTGTGTAATTGAGATAAATTTGATTGGTGTTGGTGATGTGCTGTTGCTTGTCTAGTTTTACAGCCCAATGGATATGCAATAGCCCCAAGCTTTGCCTTTGGCAGAGTTGTCTCTTAATTATGGCCTGTCGAGCAGTTGTTCCTCTCTCCCGTTTTATAAGCGTTAGTTTGCATGTGTACAAACTGCATATAACTGAATCCTGCAGGCCAAACTCAACGGTAAGTTTGTTCAGCCGTCATTCTCTTTTCCATCAGTGTGTCAATCTTTGAATATACCCTTAGTATTTGATATCGTAAAAGTGCTTGTACGTGCTCAATGCGATTCTAAAGGCTCTCTGGTGATGGTTCTAGCAGTGATGTTTTTCCCTTGACAAGTTTTATTCTCAAACCAGCTCCAAGCTTTGGCCCTGTCAGGCATTATGCTGACATTGTGATGGGGATTTTGGAATCGTGACTTATTGGCTGTTTTATTGGTATTTTTTTATATAACCTTTTTGTTCAGCATTGCAAAAGTATGCTCATTATAGAAATGGTCTACTGTATATCCTAAAATAATGCATGAATATAGTTGCTCTGTATTTTCAGTATTTTATAAATTATTTGGAGTGCAAAATACATTAATACCTTATTGGTTATTGGAATTATTACATTTAGATTACATTTGCTGTCATCTAACATTCACTCTAACATAACATCATACAATCTATTTGTTAGTATCATCCAGAATTTTTATATTTGCACATCCCTATTAATTATGCATTATAATTGACATTTCTCACGTCTTGGATGGATTTTTTCTCTCTAAGCTACAGAGCATTATAAGATTGCTTTTAGGCAGCATAAATATGAATCCTACCTTTTGGAACATCACTGTAAAACCCAACGAGTTATGATAACTCATTTCAATTGAGGAAACCAATTTCCTCAATTCATTTAAGTTTAGAAACCAAGAGTTATGAGTACTGTGAACTTATTTGAGTTCACTAAAATAATTTCCTAATTTACAATTAAACTCCACTCAAAAATGTTATGTTGCTGAAACTTCACTATAATTATTAAAACCAACCAACGTTTCTACCTTCTTATATTTGCCTGCTAGCTAGCTAGCTATAGCACACATGCTAGTATAGCAAGAGACTATTACTACATAAACAAGTGTGATTACTAATTTTCAACAAAGCAGCTTGGATATAGTCTTGCTTTGGCCCATCCTCGACTTGGAAACCCTTTTAAATCCCATCATAACTATAGGCAGTTCAATATGTTGAGGAACAAACCTGAGAGTAGTGATTTTATTTTCTACAAATCATAAATTTGTTCACCGTAGGGTTATGTTTGTGCTTTAACAAGAAGGAATTGAATATAAAATCCTGAAGAGAATGCTGTTTATTCCCTTACATAGTCCTTGGCCAAATGTCTCACATATGTTTTCAATAGATCTGAACGAGGGAAAACTGTCTTGGAGATATTTTTGCTGCGTGACAATGTTATGATCCAAAGGGTTTTCCAGCTCTGATGAGGTGTTTAGGATCTCCGTATAATGAGTTTAGGGTGTTTTGCGGCCATCTAAAACCCCTTTATTAAACACACCTATCATTTCAGCTGCAGCTAAGTAATGAGCTCCTATAAAACATGAATGGCCATCACGCAAGTTTATATTGACTTTCAGATTTACACCTCGGCTCTCCTCAGATCAGGTGCCAAAACATAATGGATGGAAAGTTGCGTGTTTAAAAAAAAATAGGGTAAGTATGATATCGATTCGTATTAGTCATTTGATGTAACTCCCATACATCTGCTTTGGATAACCTTGGTCTTCAACAGCCCTGATTAATTACTTGCAATGGCTTTCAATCCGTCTGTGGGAGACCACCGCTTTAAGTTGACTCCTACAGGCCTGTAGGTTTGTATAGGAGCTGCCAAGGGCTGTTTTTTTGGGCCTCTTTTTGTGAGGACTGCTTTTGTTTCCTTTGTCGGAGAGAGATGATATGATATGATTTCTCTCAAGAGGTTGCGGTGGGCCTCCCAGGACTGCTTTGGCACAGGAGCATGAATATCCATTAGTCTGGAGATGGAGATTAATGGAGGAAGACGGAGGAAGAGCCAGACCGTTCCAGCCATTCTTCACCGTCTATCAGAGCAAGAGAGAAAAGAACACAGAGATGGGATCGGATTCTTCCATGAGGCAGTCAGAGTCCTGTTTATCACCGAGTCTGGAACGCACCCCCTTTCTCTCTTTTTCTTTCCTCGGAGCAGGGTAGATTAAAACACCAGGACAGACTTAACTTCCCTGACAGTTTCAACTGCTGAACTCGGGCTTGGCATCCCGAACTCTTCTGAGATGGCTTCTCTGTCTTCAGTGTCATTATCTCCATATGAGATGGCACTGCATTCGTTGAATAATTCTGTTTGTATTGGATTTGAGGATGTGTCATCAACACCATTGTTTTTTTTTTCTTTGTCTTTCTTTCTTTTTTCCCCCCTCTTATACTTTGCTGTTTGATGTAGTGGAATGAGTCTCTCAAGGCGCAGCTGAAGAAAGGTTTCAACATGACGCTGTCGGGATGGCATTGTGTTTATTTTAATATCATTTAACATATTTGTTTGTACTTTGGTGCAATCATTGGAATATGAAAGCGAGAGATCATTTCTTTTTAATGATTCAAGTTAATAAGGCATGTTAATATCAAATGGTAGCTGTGCTCCTTGGGTTGCTTGAAGAAAAATGCTCTCAAATGCCTGCTAAAGTGTTTATAAATTAAAATAGCTTTTAAAGAAGTCTTTCCAACCCTAGTCTTAATCTCTAATCTGATTGGCTGGTTTTGCTCAACTTCTGTGAGTCAAGGCACTCTGATAATTGTATCATTCCGTCTGGAAACAAAGTTGAAACTGCAAACGCTTGGAAGAACTAATCACCGGATTTGCCAGGTTTCTCCCCCCTGCCCTCTCTCCTGTGTGTGCGTGTGCGTGTAGGTCCTTAAACTAGATAACCATAAATAGTTAATGTATCATGATATCCACAAAAAGCACAACTGTTTTCAACATTAATACAAATAAGAAATGTTTCTTGCACATCAAATCAGCATATTAGAATGATTTCTGAAGGATCATGTGACACTGAAGACTAGAGTAATGGCTGCTGAAAATTCAGCTTTGCCATCACAGGAATACATTAGAATTTATTAGAATAAAATAGAAAACAGTCATTTTATACCATTTCACAGTATTGCTGTTTTCTTGATCAAATAAATAAGAGACGCATTTAGAACTTTTGAGCAGTAGTGTATGTTTTGTTTTTTTTTATCTTCAAAATTGGCTTCAAAATAGCTCCCACCCCCCACAATCCCATGGTATTAAGTACCGTGTGCAACGTTGATTATATCACTGTACTATAGTATAACCACATTTATTTCAAATGATCAAACATTTGAAAATAGGCAATCGTGGCCTAATGGTTAAAGAGTCAGACTTCCCGAAGGTTGCAGGTTCGATTCTCAGTACCGGCAAGAAGTGACTGAGGTGACATTGAGCAATGTGTGTGCCCTAACCTGGATCGGTTAAATGCAGAGGACAAATTCCGAATATCGGTTACCATACTTGGCCTTCACATGTGACTTTCACTTTAATTTTTAGCATTTTTTAAAAGTATGATACAACATCTCAGTAACTCTGATTTCTGTGTGTAAAAAATGTTTTTTGCAACCCAGATGCCTTAGCACTAGCCCACCAGCAGCAGTTTATTTACTGCTAAAGCCGCTGTCATCACTTTAGAGTCTTTAATCAGTAATGCTTTGCTTCATAAAATTACAGCACTGTGATGATCCGTCCTCCTGGATGATCTATTAATACATACACAAAAGAAACGAGTTAAGTGAAACCTCAGGACGGAGAATGTGTCAGCATGATGGACAAGGACATGAATTCAAGCCAGTCTGCCCAGCCCACTCGCAATAACATACTTGTGGTTCTTGGGGCTTTGGTCTGCTTCCCAGTCATGCTGGACCTTCTCAGGAGACTGACAGCAAATATATCATACAAATGGATACCCCATGCCTGCGCTCTAATCAGCTTTAAAAGTGATTGCTAATGCAGTCTAAGCATTATTCATATTTGTGCGTGATTTGTTACTTGAGTTTGGGACATCTGAGATGCAGGATAGTATTTCCTGTGTGCTTCTAGTCCTGCCAAGAGTTTAGAGCAGGTTAGCGTGGCTTTCACAGTCTCGAACCACAGGACTTTATCATTGTAATTTATGAGGGAAGAGGCAAGCCATATGGTTTAGATATTTTTACGGCGGGATCGATGCGGGGTCCTCGAATTTCCCTCCTCTTGCTTAGGTTGATATGGATGGCTGTGTTCATGTCAGGGGGTTCCTCAACCCTCTCAGATGCTATAACACAGAGTCCTGGCAGATGTTGAGCAACTTGTCTTTCTGATGGCGAAACTGATCTGTGCACAATGAGCTCTGATTGCATTATAATGATCATGTGACGGGCCAATGGAAAAGTTTATGAAGACAAATGCTGCTTGCAGGAAGAGAAAAACACACCGAAGACTTATAATTCAAAACCGTGGAAGATACATGCTGGAACCATTTATTATTCATTATTATTCATAGCGAGGCCTTTTTTGGCAGCATTTGCTTTTGTTAGTGTGATTCAATATACAATCAATTTACAAATGATAGCAATTAATTTGGTGACAGCTTCCATTTATTCTGTTTTAATTATGTATCATGTGTTTTTCAGGATTATTAATCATCAGGGATAGATGAAAACATGTTATGAAAGATATCTGTCCAAGCCTCCACATAAATGTTGAAAATAAATGTTTAAAAATGCAATTCATACATACAGTAACTTGAATATATTATAAGCATTAGAATGTCAAAATAATGTTTATATGTTAGGGGGGACATCAAGTCAAACATGTCAGGCCGATACAACGGTCCTGATAACATAATAAAGAAAATCTCAATATAATTTATTCCTGTAATGGCAAAGCTGAATTTTTAGCAGCCATTAAACCAGTCACCTGTTTGACTGTTTATTAATTTTGGGGGGAAATAATAATAATAATAAAAAACAACAACAACTTTTGTCCTCCAAATCAGTCATGTGATGCATTATGTGGAAAAAAAAAAACTAAAAGGACGTTTACAAACTCTAGATTTAGTTTTTTGGTCTATTAGAATCGACATTCATGCTTGAATGCTGAAATCACATAATTTTTCACATATTTCACATTGTTGCAGCACCTTATTTCCCAGTCTGTCAGTAACGCTCTGTTTAGTTCCTGTCTCTATGAAGCCCCTCCTTCTGAATACCACGAAAACAGTTATTTTAAATTGTAATATTTAACAAAATGACTGTTTAACTGTATATGTGATCAAATAAATGCTGCCTTGGTAAGCATAAGAGACATTCAAAAACAATTCTTACCGACACCAAACAATTGAACAGTGTATATATGTTTTTACGTTTAATTGGTTACACCACATGACATTTTTAGAGTCTTTAAACTTTTCTTGAAAATTATACAAGAGCTCCTTCATTGTGGACACTGTGTGTCATTAAACCATTAGCATAAAGAAAGTAAGCACAGTTATGATTTAATAAGCATTTTGAATCAATGATTGACACACAGTAACCTGTGACCCCCGTTCCCCTCTTCAATCCACACATATTCTTGGGATGAATTCATTGTGGTGGAAGGGACTGAACTCATCTGTCAGTTAGAGCAAGCTCCATTGGACTGTTGTCAAAACTGTGTTCTTGCTCTCTGGTGAATTTACTGATTTGTTGTCAACTGTACCTCAGCACACCATCACGAGACACCCCCGCCCACGTCTGATGTCTGAACACTGGCTATTACGGGAGGATCAGCATAGCTCAAGTTAATGACCTAGCACATCGTTTATTCCATGTGAATGCTGGGAAACGGACAGTTAGCGTTCACTGCCATGCAGCAGCCTCAATGAGGGCGGATCCTCTCTGTCAGAGACTCCAAGCACAAATTGATGAGAATTTGACATTTACTGTGGTTGATGGCTCGCTCGAAAATGGAGCAGGACTTTTGGCCGAATTTGAGCAGGCACTTGAACTTAATGTCATAATTGATCAAAGTCAGTTGAGGTCAGGTACTTTGAGCTGTGCTGTGCACTCCATCAGCATATTCAACTTTTCAGCTCGAATAATTGTAGGGTCAGTCAAAATGGCTCTGAAAATAAACAGATAACTAGGTCAAACAAGGCTTCACATCTCAGGCAACTTTTTAATCTGTCAAAATGATTTGCCCATGAAGTCGAATGAAAGAGAGCAGGTTTCCCCATCATATTAATGTAAGCGGACACATTGTTTTACTGTCATAATTTGATTGGGTGATCATTTCTGACATGTTGTGTCGCTATAAGACTGTTGAGTTGACTGAGTCATAGAGGTCAGACACTGAAATGAATTCCAGATTGCTGTCATTTGAATGAGTACTTTCCTAATTTCCCTAGGAAACCATGCCTCTTCAATCTTGCTGCTGGTTTAACCACTCAACTTCAGGTCACCTACAGCCAATGTAAGATGTCAGGATCAAGTTCTGCTGCTGTCGTACTCGGTTTGATGGATTCTCTGATCTCGCAAAGTCATTTAGTGGACTGTTATTTACTGCACAAAATGGATTAGCACAAAGAATTTGGCTGCTTCATGTTCTGTTGTGAACCTCGCTGTAGCTTTTGCTAATGTGCTGCATTAGATAATATCTGTTTCAGATTTAGTTATTGTGTTTCTAACCAGCTCACAGTTGTGAATTTGGAAAATAACTGCAGAGAGATGTTTTTAATTTAGAGTTTGGCCTTGACATGGACAACTGAAACTTTTGCTATACCCCTCTTTTCTCATAAGTTTGCATGGTTCATGCAGAATCTGTATACTGTATGTTACTTCAAATAAAGAATTCAATTGTACATTACAAAATGTACTTTTATTTAAAATGCTAAATAACTTGCATATTCAGCATATTCTAAACTTGGGCTAAATAAAACCACGGCTACATTTATTTTATCAATGTGAATGTTTACAATTAAAATGATTTACTATATATAAAATTGTAATTTATTTTAGTGATGGCAAAGTTGCATTTTCAACATCTTTTCTCCAGTCGTCAGTATCACATGATCCTTTAGAAATCATTTTATTTGCTTATTTGTTTATTTGCTGCTCTTAAAACATTTCCTATTACAATCATTGTTGAAAACAGTTGTGCTGCTCAATATTTTTGGATGAATAGAAATAAGAAAAACAATTTTTTTATTGAATTATTTAAAAAAAAAATGCAAAAGTGTGTTTTTGCTGAATAAAAGTGTTAATTTCTTACTGTCACAATTTAATATTTACACAATATCAATTTCCACAAGTCAGCAGTTCACATGCCCTTGGTTCTTTATATTGTGTTTCCTTCACAGGCGTCTCCACTGGCTGCTTGTAGCCTTTTGTGATAGTTGTGTATGATAAACGTCTTGTAGATTCTGCAAAGGCTGTGTAAACTTCTGAACAGAAGTGTATATGTGTGTGTCTCTTAGAGCTCAGATCTTCACAAATACTCTTAAAATACGCCTCTGCACTTGACACCATTAAGCCTCTGTTAACCAGCCTCCCCTGAGAGCAGCTTGAAATTGTACCACCTCCAGCAAACTAGTTTTCCATTCAGCATCGCCTGAGATACAAGCTTAACACGGTTTGTTCTCAGGAAGCAAGAAGCAAATAAAAGACAAAAATGGCATGAAATAAAACACATCGGAATGAACACACATGTCCTGAAGTGCAATTCCTCCCTCAGCAAGGAAGCGAGCAAAGGCGTGTTCATATCCAGTGACCCGGCTGCCCCGTTCATGTTGTGACTCAGGGCCATACTTTGTGTTTATGCCTTAAAGTAGTCATAGCTTTTCCCCAAGAAAACTGGGAGTGCTACTCTCAGGATATTAAATCTAGTCCTGTAAAAGTAGCAGTCAAAGGAACGCTGTCGGCTGGAGGACAAGCCGAAATATAACTTCGGTTTTCACATACAGTCCCGTTTATCTGAATACAGCGTAATATATGGTGATGATGACCAGTGCGGAGGCTCGGCTGATATTAAGATAACCTTGGGGATGGGAAAGGGGGGTTGGAGAGCCACAAGCTCGGCTTCCAGAATCACTAACTAACAGTGACATTTGGGCAGTGCAACTGTTCAAGTCACTGCGCAAATCAGAACTGATATTTGCTGAACTTTAAGCTCTGTTCAAGGTAGGTTTTTTTCTTTGGTCTAACATGAGCACGCCACAGCTAATAGGTATTATTATGCTCCAATATCTCATGCAACGGGGCAATCCCTTCTTTATCTAGCAGGATTGTATGCCTTTACGATATAGATATATGTATGAATGAATGAGAGAGATTATGGCGCTAGACGTATATTGGATGATATCTGACTTCATTAGTTCTGATGCCCTTAAAAGGACATCCTGGCTTTCTTATATTTGGACAGCCGCCCCCTGTCCTTCCCTTCGTCTGCCCGGACTCACTCATGCAGCCAAGCACATAATGCGCTTGGAGCCCGGTAACATGTACGATTATAATTAGCTTTGTCAGGTCCTAGCCCCTACAACCCCCATGCAGATAATATGATAATACGTCTTCATAACCGACTGACCTTACATGCTCAATATTTCTCCCCTTATGAAGATTACATGTCAATAAAGTAATTGAGTCTCGGGCTGTGTGGCAAGTGAAGATTTAGGTTATTGGACTTTTCGGGGGCAGTGATGTATGACCGTTATTATTCCACCTGTCAGGGGATGTGCAGGGTGCTGACGACGGTCCGAGGATGTCGAGGAGAGAGAATGAAAACGGGGGGAGACGTCCTCTTCGGCTTGAGTGTTATGTCGTTAATCACCCCCTCATCTTCTCCGCTCCATTCCTCCTGCATCTGCAAACTGTATGTGTCTTATTAATTAGGAAGAGGAGACTTACAGTAAAGCCATCCATTAAAAGGGGGCGAAGAGGGCCTCGACAATCGCGTCTCATCATCGCTGGCCTGCCTTCATGTATCCAAACCTCCTGAGATCATCCATTATAATTCCCCAGGATATTATTTTCTCTTTCTTCTCAAGTGTAAGGTCTCTATCTGTAGGCCCCTGTCAGACGGGAGCGCTTTTGTAATTGCGACTCAAAGCCTTGCGTTGGATTTAGCCTCTGCTGTCAGTTTAATACTATTAGAGTCATTGCAATCCCTATCATTACATTCATGGGCTTCATTACTCATTTTTCAATTTTGGGTTTCAAAGCAGACTTTAGCTGGCGTGCAGTACTGTGAGGTCATTGAAATCCGCCTGGAATTCAACAGAACACTGGAAGAGTTTGGCTGTTTGTTGATATATATACATCCCCTTTTTTAAACAAAAAAGTTAAAAAGTAAGATTTAAAAAAAGATTATTTGCTCTCGAGTGTTTTACCTCTATGTAGGCACATGGTTTTATTACTTTATTGTTTTATTTACAGAAATATATATGACAATATGACGCTTCAATTGATTCATTTAAAATATGTAAATTCACATTTAATTATGGCTGATACCTATAAAATCAAGTCAGCGTCACTTACAAATTGTTTCAGAAATGTATCAATACTATATCGCTATTGGCTAGTATCATAGATTGTTTTTAATATATTGGTATAGATTATAAATTTTTCATGCTTTACATGTATAATGTTCTGATGCCTAAAGTCACTTATACTGTTGTGTGTCTGAATACTTTATTATGATTGGCTGGAAGGTGTGCATTAAAACCATTGAATCCACAGGTAGTTTCAGTCAGTTTATTTCCCATTCTAAATTAATGCACTGCCTTCATTGAAGCACTCGCACAAACAGATACTGTCGCAAACTGTATGTGTCTGGCCAGTGATCGGCCATCGACTTTTATTAATAAAGTAACGTCACTATTTTTAAGTGATTGCCATCGGGTGGTTTTTAACCTTCACATTGTGCATTAAAATCATTTAATGCTTACTTAAGGTGCTACATTTGGCCACAATTTTGTCTATTGTCAATAGTATAGCAATGCATGAAACACCGCTCACACAGAGGTCACTCTCAAAGCAAGCAGCTTTCTGTTTTATTTAACGTGACAAATTTGAGTGACCAACTTGAACCTGATGCTAAATCTACGTTGGGATATTTTGGGGTAAACTTCAATCGAACAGGTTCCTAATTAAATGACCGACTTTCAAAAGCAAAATTTCACCTAGTAATGTAAATGTGACCTCACCTTTAGACCAAGCGGCAACCTTCCTGTCTGTCTCTTAAATCCAACACGGAAGTGACTTAAACTGCAATTCATCAACTGGCCCCTAGAGACAGACTTTTTTTCTTTTTTTTTACAGCCTGGTACAAAAAGTGATTTTGGTCTAAATAGCTGATTTTGCCCTTCATGACAACTGTGGAGGGGGTGAATTTTTTTATAACTCATCCGTTTAAATTATACTAGGCCTTAAAGTTCTAGATAATTAAGGGCGTGGCCACTTGAGTGACAGATGGATTGCCGCTGCTGTCACTACTAGCCGTCTGTTAGCTGCCACGTCACCTCAGCTAATCCCGCCTCTTTGCCCATTTTCAGTTATCCGGGAGTGACACGCTGCCAAGATGGCGACTGCCGGCTCCACCCACTTTGGGCTTCAAAAATGCTCTTTAGTAACCTACGGGTGACATCACGGACAACTACATCCATATTTTTTTAAAGTCTATGCTTTAGACATGGATTATCCTTCATTTGTAAAGTTTGAAACTACTATACAACATTAGTATCCATTAGTATAACAATTACTCTAGAAATGGTATTTCGCATTACAGTATCATAATCATTGTTTTGTAAGGTGGACAATGGCATTAACATTACATTAGCATACCATTTCATACAAAAGTGTATTTCTCAAGAATGTAGGTAGCAAATTGCAATACGAGCTGCCACGCTAAAGATCATCTGGCAGTTGGATACTCAGAAAGGGGCGGGAGGGCGGCACACAGTGTTAAAGGATATTTTACCGTGTCCGCTCGCATTAAGGTGGGAGATTGATCCTCTCCAGTCAGATGAAGCTCCGGTCTGACTGATGGCCCTCACCGTCATAGTGACACCTGGCTCCGGGACGCGAGCTGTGAGGCGAGAGGGGCACACCCAGAAGCCACACAGAGCCCGGGCCAGCAGCGGCTTGACTCAACCCTTGTTCTTTTCCCTTCATGCCCCCTCTCCCTGCTCTCTGTCAGGATGTCATGACAAATCACTGTACAACAGCGGGCTCCGCAGCCTCAGGTACCAGACCAACAGGCCTCAGACGCCATGCTGAAATGAATATAATAATGGGCTTGGGAAAATAGCACAAGGCACTCAAACACAGGAAGAGAAGCGAGGCTGTGTGCGCGTGTGCTCTCTGCAGGGGGAAGCGGCGAGCAGACACATGTCCCACGGTGAGGCAGGTGCAGCTCGTCTCTTCTGTGGCTGAGGTGGCAACAGGGGCTGTCAGATTGGTATTGATATGTGTCACTCCGGGGAGTGTCAGGCGCTTTATTTAAGACAGCAAGAAGGCCGTGTTTCTGTGCGGTAATTGACGGTTGGCTTCGGGAAAGATCAGGCTGTTTGTTGACCTAGCAGAGCAGCTGATGGGAGACCTAGCATGGTGTATTGCTTTCATCCAAACTGGTTGCTTTCCCCTGTGCTGTAGGTTTCATAAAGTAAGTTAGTTTGAGAGGCGTAGGCATTGTAATTCCACATAGAACACAACTATAGCCCAAGTTTTACCACCTTTAAATTTTTTAGAAATAAAGATATTTGGTTTCAAATCAGTGTTATTTTAGTACCATTGAGGTACTACTAACATTTTGAAGTTTAAAAATGTTGTTGTGTTTTTGCCATTTTTATTAGGTTTTTTATTTTAGTTTATTTCTGATGTCTATAGTATTTATTCATTTTTAGAATAACTACAACTCTAAAAACTAAGTTATTTCAAAGTTTTTCAAATATTAATTTGAAAGAACATTTATACATATTTTAAAAACATTCAAAAATGTTTATTTTTGATATGTTGTTGTTAGGATAATCTTTGTTTGTGGTCTCTCTCTTTGAGTGAAATGAGCACTGTGATATGTTGACATGTCCATTCATTTCCATGGATTGGTGGCCGTATTATGTTTGACATTAATTCCAAATGGCATTGAGCAAGGAGCCGCACTGCTTACTGATGCATGAGGTCTGTCACATCCTTCATCATTATATTTAGCATCAACACACACCCATGTGACCTATCTGTCCAACTGCCCGCTAAAGTTAGTAATGTACTAAACCTACATCCTCAAGTCAGAGATTTCTGTCATCTCGCTCATAGTTAAGCTTACACTGATTCTTGAGACATGATAGGGGAGAAGAAAAAAACAATCCTTTGGAGAAACAAAAGTTTATGCACAGCAGAAATATTTTGGATTCATCTATTAACAAACAAGTTCTGAGGAATTCATTTAAGCCAAACTTAGTTGAGTCTGTAATTAACTGTCATCAGATATGTAATAAATAATTAAGTATAATACATAAATCCAGAGTTAACTGCAATTAAGAATACAGGGGAATAAAAGAATAAAATGGAGAATAAAATGAGAATACTGGAAGATGACTCTGCTTAAGATTTTTTTTCTTTTTTATTTGAAATTGTTGACAAAGATTCACATTTATGTTGTTTTTGTATTTTTTCCCTTACATTCAAATATTTATTTATCAAGTGTTGAGTTATGTTCTGTTTTAGTAAGTGATAGTGTAATAATTCTAATGGCAGATGAAGTGTGGCTGTGGGACGTGTTTTGTCTCAAGAAACAATGTAATCTAAATTTGACCAGACAATACACTTCATGACAAAGATACTTCAGTCACAACCATTTGAAATATTAAACTGGTTTTGAGTCTTGTAATGATCCCACATACAGTCATCAGTCACATTTTGACTTTGAACAGGTTTGTTTTGATAATGACCTTATAGTGTTTCTCACACTCGTTTTCTTCTTCTGGTGTTTGTGGTGGATAATTAACATTTACTGCTCACTGATTTAGACCCTCGTTAACTCGAGCCGACCTCCAATGTCAAAGCGATTAAAAAGTGCAGCGATCTTTCTGCGATGATTAATTTACCACCACATTGTTATTGAATCATGTCACTTGGATTCAATTTGAAATGAGCAACTTTCCCATCAGCCTTATTAATGGGACCATTACTGAAATCAGCAAACTTTTCACAATTTATCGAGGTCTGAATGACTTATCAGCTTTTCTTTTTAATTAGGAAGCGCTTGCTAATGATGACTAAAGTCAGTCAGCCCCAGAAAATGTTCGTTCTGTAATACTTTATTCTTATCAAATCACACTTAACGTCCTTGACACAAATGGTTATTAAATCATAATGACTAATCGGGTCATATGAAGAAGCTGCAGTGGTTAATTAGTGTGTGGCATCTTTATGTTGTGACCTCACACCCAACGAGAGCTTTTCACCGCTCAATACGATCAACAGCACCAAGCTGACATGTACTCGTACGAATCCGTCTTTTACAGTGCAAGTGCCAAAGCCATCCCTCGTGCTGACACAACCAGCAGGGGAAATTCAGACGCCGAATGGCTGTTAGCCGCCATGTAAGTCTCCTTATGATAGACCATGAGTTGTTCCAAGGAGATTAAGGCTTTGTAAACTGCTGGAGCACCCAACCTCAAATGACTTCCCCTTATCTCCAGAGCCCAGAGCCACTGTGTGCCTTGCGCACACTTGCTCTATGTAGAATAAATGTCATTGAAATTAATTTCACCAGACTTGAATTAGGCTGCTGCTATAATCTCTTTCTTCAGTCAAAATTTATGTCCTCCAGAATTCAATTTCCTCTTGAACTTCATAAGTTGGAGTACAAAGAATGATAGGCCCTTATCAGGTGAGCCGTTTGAGGACTTCATTAATGAATACTGCCGCTTTCAATTCATAATATTTGATTGTGGTAATCGCATGAGGGTCTTGTGCTTTCGCAGTGCTGTGTCCTCTTAAAAGTGAAAGTGTGGATGTTAACACCATTGAACGGACAGCCATTAAAACTGCATAATGGCTAATGGCTATTTTGCAGGGTGAAATAGAGTACTATCAACAGCTCTGGTTATATGAAAGGCCTGTAGCGCAGAATACTATGGGCAATTCAACAAAATATCAAGATTATGTTTTGCTTGGTTGGAAGAAATCATGTGGCAAATCAAGCTGGTATTGATCAGAGCTTTTGAGGCATGAACTAGCTGCTTTCTCCTGACAGGCCCTCTAGCTAGAGCAAATCTCTCAACCTTTTCTCATTGCCAGACCTCATCCATGCTTGACTATCATGTTCACCTTTGTTGCTTTAGGTTTAGAACTGACTTAAAGAGCTGTATTCCAGGGAATTCATGAAAGCCCAAATCTGGTTTTGATAGAACATACACAGGTGAACCTGTCAAGAAAACAGCCTGGGCAAATTTTGCTCAAATCAAAACATGAAAAACAGAAACATTACGAAGCCTCTTTTGGATAATTTTCTCATCATCATTTTGTTTCAAACCAAAATGTGTTAAAAATATATATATATATTTAAAAAAAAAAAAAGTAATAATAATAATACAAAATCTTAATTTGTCTCAAAAATGTCCTATATATATTTATAAATGTGAAACATGAGCAAGACATTTTGAGCATTATGAGATTCACCCAAACAGCCAATGATAGTCTGAGAACTGAGTAAATATAAAAAGTTATTTTATACATCTTCTGGGCTTTTTGCCGAATCAATGGAAAAACTCAAAAAAATGTGTAATAATATTTCACATCACTTCATTAGCATGAGAGCCTCCGGCAGATCGGTGGATGTCATAGACTTGCTAAAGATAGCAAGGACAGAGAAACTCTGTTCAGACCCCCACCTTCAATGTATCTAAACCCTCAGTCTTAAAACTCACAGACAAATGATACAGCAGAATATACCGTATATAATATACTGTTTTACAACAGATGTTCACAGCACTATGTGGAAATGAACATAAATAGATGATTGTTAGTGTTGGAAAGCTACAATTATGTGAAATTATGACTTATATAAGTGAAAAACAGTAATGAATAGCAGCATTTAACTACATTAGTGACTATAAAACAAAGACCTATAATATGTCTTATGAACTCAAATCGTTATATGAATCTTATTAACTGTCCAAACTAACTGATTCAGAATAAATCAATGAATGCACACTTTCCAACACTAAGAAAAAGGACAAATCTGGAAGGTGTGTTTGTTTATCACCTTAGCTCACTCTGCCGTAAAGCTGTGTGAGCAAACAATAAGACGTTAAAAACAGTATTATTACGTTAAAAGTAGCTTATTACTGGAAAAGCTATTTTAAAACAGCTGAACTACTGTGACACTACTGAAAATGCTAGCTGGCTGGATTGCTATTTTAGTTATTCCCCGGTACTGGTTATTGTTATGCTCATCGCTGCACATAATCCTGTGAATAGGTCATATACACAAATTAGACCATGTTTGATATCCATATAATCAACCGTTTTTTAAATGCAAAAACACATTTATATCAGACAATAAGACACACAATTGTGCACAACAATCAGTATGATGATAAAGCATATGAAAGTTTCCAATGGCTCAACAAATTAAATGAAAGTTTATGGCAATATTCCTGTTCTAAAATGAATATACTAGTAGTGTTCTTACAAAGCACTGTCATGGAGGAAGCATTAGTTTCATTAGGAATACTGGTTCAATTATGTGTTTTTGGCCTTGGTAGCATTTTTAGCTGCTTTCTCTTTCCCTAAGCCACCGGTCTTATTTGTATGCGGTGCAATTTTCAGTTCCCATTCCCAAGACTGAGCTCGAGTGAAAAATGGCCTGCATTTTCTTGATAGCCCATGTGGATGTGGGGTATAAATGGCTAATGAATTACAGATGAACATTGACGCAAATTAATCTTCCTGATGTCCCTGGGTTATATGGCAACCATTTAAAAGTTTAATCAATACGCTAAAGTTGAAAACATGCAGGCGCTGCAGTTGTTTGGCTGTAATAAACATCAGTGGGGAATGGGGAGGCTTGCATCCAGTGCATGCATCATAATGACAGGTATTTATGTTTAATGGACTAAATATTTTTTATTGCATGAGAACAAATGTCAGTTTAACTCGGTAAGTTATGAATTTAGCTTCCCTCGGTTGCTCCCAACAGATGATTGACATTCTCAAAGACACACTCAAGACTTCTTTTTCTCCGTTGCTTTGAGTAGAAACTCCCACATTTCTGCAGATTCAGAGCGAGGTTGCTTGAGGTTTTTTTTCAGAGTAAAGTACAGATGCTAAAGTGTTTCTTTTATTTCAACGCTCAGTCATATTTTGCGTATGAGCACATTTTCCCCCGAAGACAGCAAGCCTCTTTCTTAACTTTTGATGCCTCTGATTCTTGACCCATACTTCAGTGAGACGTCTCTGTGTCTCGAGTTTTCCTCATGTCTGTGCTGATGAAAACCAGCCTCATCCTTTCAGTGCCACACATCTGCATGTGTGTCAGGAGTGGTCAGTAGTTTGTGGTTCATCGGAGGCTTTGGGCTTAAAGCCAGTCCACTTTAGCTGCATATGGCTCCATTTGAACTGCGGCCCAGTACACCATCACAACTTCAGCCTCCCTTTTGATTGAATAAGTGACATTATCCAGGGTACTAATTTAATATCCTCCAACATTCCCTTCTTTCTTTCTTTTCTCAGGACGTTGAGCGCCTCTCGCTCCGAGCGGAGGCAGGGGAACGCAGCTGCTCTTTGACAGTGCATGTGGATATTCATCTCTGCTGGTTCCTCATATTTATTATCTGTGTCTTTGACCTCTAAGTGAATGCAGTAACATGCAGAGCGTTGCCTTCAGGATGTCATTAAAACTGTCTTCAGGCAGGCCAGCGGTAGTTTCTTATTTTGGTTAACAGACGTGGCTGTAAAAATCATATAAAATACAGCTTCGATTTTATTGCAGTTGTCTCCAATAACATCTCTAAAGATCTGTGGACAAAATCAGTGAACTGTGACATTTAAAGTCATGAATTATCATTAGCAAGTGTTAAAAGATGATAATTCAGATGCTATTTACATGTCGAAAAGACTCTTGAGGTTGGTGTAGGTCTGCAGTGGTGGGGAGCGATACTTTTAAAAATAACATTAACAATCTCTCTCATTCAGTGCTATGCTTGGCTTGCAGGCATTTTTACTTTGGAAGTACTTAAAGTTTAAGTTAAAGTTTATTCCAGACTGTTTGCATGCAAAGCAAATATGCTTCTTGACTTTTTAATGCAGCATAAGTGTATTTGCACAACAATTGCAATCGCACTGAATGTCTTGACCATAGATTGCCATAATAGTTTTCGTCTTTTTGCTCCGTTCTCGTGTCCAACAAAGAGAAAACAAGATGCTCATTGAAGGCAGCACCAGTGATTTCCAGGACAGAGCAAGTGAAGCACATATCTTGTTATTTTATCAGCTACAAATAGCCAGTACAGCTGAATTCCACTCAAGCACTTGGATGCATTATAGTGTAGATTTGACAAGTAATGCATTACCTGAAAAAACAACCTGATTACGCGTTAGCCCCAACAGCTGTAGGTCAGAGACGGTGGTTGTAAGGCCAGATAATGAGGACTCCATCACAGGATGTTGCTGCAGACTGATAAAGGGACTCGGGCAGATATATTGAGGCTCATATAATAGCAAAAGCTCATGGCTGCAGCTGCTCACAGACATAACTCACCCTCGCGGATGTCGGTCCAGCTTCCCTTTAGGTATTATTTCAAGCTTGTAAGATAATAAGGAAAGTTTAATTGCATTGTTAATTGATTTTTTTCCCACAACATTATTACCCTGATTGATTGCAGGGCTGATGAGAGCATGGGATACAGGGAGAGCACAGGAAAACGCTCTGAGAAAGAGGGAGCACAGAGTAGATAACCTTGATGTTAAGAGCTACATCCTTCGGATATGTCTTTCCTTGACATATTGATGGCCCTTGAAAAGAGAGAAGCTGATTGTATGCATATCACTTCAGCAGCCATTTGATGAATTTGTTTTTCCTTGTTAAGAGGAGCTCAACAGATTCTGGATTTTTTTTTTTTAGTTCTCCAAGCCTTTAAAATTTATAGCTCACCCAAAAATAAAAAGTATCCAATAATTTACTCACCCTTAAGCCATCCTAGGTGTATATGACTTTCTTCTTTCAACCAAACACAATCTGAGTTATATTTAAAAAAAAATCCTGGCTCTTCCAAGCTTTATAATGGGAATGAATACTAACTTATATTTTGAAGCCAAAAAAGCACATCCATCCATCATAAAAGTAATCCATACGACTCCAGGGGGTTAATAAAGGCCTTCTGAAGCGAAGCAATGCATTTTTATAATCAATTTGTATAACTTTATAAACTACAATCCCTGGCTTCTGGCAACGGCCGTACGTGAGTCTAGTTCCTGGGGAAGAGTGACCTCTGACCCGATGTAGGAGTAGTGTAAGCTTATGTGAGAGTAGACGCCTCTCGCGGTTCAAACAAACTGGGCTGGGTAACAAACTCAAGCTCCTCTGACATTTCTTTAGTTTTTTTAGTTTTTGACTTCTTATTCATGACCAGTGTTTTGTTGTACTCTATCCTCTATCGCTTCCACGTTCATCAATACGTCATGCGTCGGGTCAGAGGTCAATCTTCCGCCAGTACTAGACTCGCGAAGTACTGTGACCGGAAGCCAGTGATTATAGATCAAAAAGTTATAAATATAGATATTTTTCTTACAAAAACGCATCACTTCGCTTCAGAAGGCTGATGGATGATGGCTTCAAAATCGAAGTTACTATTCACTACCATTATAAAGTGTGGGAGTACCAGGATTTTTTTTTAAATATAACTCCGATTGTGTTTGGCTGAAAGAAGAAAGTCATATACACCTAGGATGACTTGAGGGTGGGTAAATTATGGGACAATTTTCATTTTTGGGTGAACTAACCGTTTAAGTGTAATTTTTTGAGAGTGAAAAGTTTTACAGTTTTGTAAGTCTCCAGTTATATCAGTAAGCTACCAAAGGCTGATTTATCCTTCATGAAGTTGGTTGCCTTAAGGGTGCCTCCATTTTAAGAACACAAGTCTTTTGAGTCTTTTGATTGATTCACATAACTGACTCATAAGAATCAACATGTCTTTTTGAGATGTGTGCACTGTACTACTGGTTTTGCTGTGCTTCTTCTTTATCGAGGTCCCTTTAAAAACCCATAAAATGTCTTGAAGGATATGTTAAGAAGACTCAAAAGTCTTAATTCTCATTTTAAGAGGGCACAGAAAAACAGGAATCGTGATACGCCATAATGCGATTATTAAACTTCAAAAGGCAATGATTTAATTAAAAGTGCTTTTTTTTATTGAAGTGCTGCACGTTCAAAGTAAAAACCAGCTCACGGTTTCAGAGCAGTTTGCTATCGATGAATACTGCGTATTTATGCCAAGTGATTGCTTATGATCTACTTTTGATGAATTATAGCATTTATATTGTAGTATGTTGTAGATCTCCCTCATCTGTTTGAGTGAGCAACTGGACGTAGTAACCCAGCAAACATCCCAAGCAATTTTGCGTTTAAAAGACGTCTAATAGCCGTCCAAACACAACCCAGACGTCTAAAACAAGGCAAAATTTGGGCTGTCAATGATAATTTTATAGACCAAATCCCAAGAATTTTTGTTTTTTTTTTTCGTGTTTTTTTTATTATTATTATTTTTTAAATCTAATTTATAACTAGTTTATTATTGGGCTTTAGACGTCTGTTAAATTGTGCATGCTGGGAAAGCATATACATTTCAAAAGTCCCATTGTATTTCAGTCTTGTTTATTTATCTATTTTTTAAATCCCTTTTTTCCCTGATTATTATTGGTATTGACATAGCAATACAATTTATTAATTTTACATGTTCCTCCAAATCAATCTTTAATTTGTATGCATTGAAATATTAGTACAGAAACCAATCTCAATATATATATTTCAACAAATATTAGGCAAAAGACAGACATGTTGTCTGTTTATTATCTTTCTATTGTTCACAACAAGAATTCCATGTATTTTTCTTGAGGTGGCACTGCAAATGTGCAGGAAACACTCTAGAACTAGTTGTAGTGCAAGTAGTAAAACAAGCTTGTATAGTGTGTGAGTTTTATTCCATTTCTCACACTGGTGCTGGCGGTGTGATAAATGTTGGCTATTATGATTTCACCGGAGTTTTGCCAGAGGAAGAAAAGCAAAGACAGCAGATTTCCAGGACGTCAGGCGCTCTCCTCGCCGCCTGTGATAGTAGGTCACGGAGAGGCTGTGGAGGACTCGTGTTGTTTCTAATAAGCTTTGAGTGTGCCGGTCCTGTCTCCACCTCCATCTCTCATGAAAACAACCTCCTCTCCTCACGAAACATCCAGGTATGACAGGACGGGAACTATGCTTTCAACCTTTCCCCTGCCAGAATATGCAGCATGGAAACATTAGCTTCCTGAAAACTTTTAATCTGTCACTGTAATGGCTGTATGTGAGTGTCTGGAATAAAGAGTAGGCCAGGCCCTGACACGGTGTTTTTTTGTTATATTAGCTATCAGCTCATCAGCCGTCCCCACGGGTCCAAGCTAGACTCTGCTTTCCACTAACAGGTTATGTAAGAAATAGCTGCTTCTGCATTTTACCTTTTCTCCTGCCTTTGTCTCTTTTTTTCCTGATGTAATAAGCGGGGTGTCCAGCTGTGGAAGCTGGCTGCTGTGTGCAAAATTTGCAGAGGCCTGCACTATATCACGCATCACCCTAGCTGCCAGTTTACGCTAAACATGCTTCCCTGGCCCTGTTTTCCTCTCTCTGCTCCCCAAAGAGGTTGTTTAAAGAAGTCAGGATGGACATCTCCCAGACCCGCTGCATTCGCTGACCGCTGCTTTAAGCCCCTGAACATGTGAGGAAGCAGTCAGGCTGGAGTATCACAGCTTCGGCACAGACATTACACTTTATTAATCTCGTGCTGTTCTCTACTGCTAGATTTAACGCATCAGACGCTGCACTCATTACAGGGTCAATGACAAACAATGCCTGAAAAGTCTAGTTTTTTTTTTTGTATTCATGTTTATACTGTTCATTATTCATGTACAGTATAGTATATTCATTAGTTTATACAGTAACATTTTCAACCAACGTTTTCATTTAATAACTTCCAAATATCATGTAGTGTAAACAAAAATTTGAAAAATATTTCCTTCCACCTAAAATACACTTAACTTTGTTGAAAAAAAAAAAAATCTAACAATTTGGATCAGTTTTCTGGGTACTCAACCTAATATAACTTAACCTTTTTTTAAAGAAATCAAAATATTGAATATTGTTTTCATATTTTTTTATTATTATTTATTATTCATATTATTATCTGAAAAAGTAAAAATAAATAAATAAATAAAATGTGTATTAAATAATAATAGTCGTCATTTTATGATGATGATGATTATTATGTAAGTTATAAAGAATGACAGTCCTGAGGGTCTACAGGGCACTCTCTGTTATTTTTATTTCCTGTTTTATGGTTGTTTTCTTGTCACATGACGACATATTTGCTCCCTGCATGTTGTCTGCATTTTTTTTTTCAGGTTATACGGCTTTTCGATATTAATGTGATCTCTTTCACTGTCACTGAAGGGCTGCTGCAGCATTTAGGATGATATCACTGCGGTTGGGGCTAGTCTTATATCCTGGTGAGGTGAAGTGTACGAGAATCTCCTCAAACCAGCGCTCTGATAGTCAGAATGAGCATACAGGGATCCAGCGGCGGTACCTTCATCCCCAGGGCAACTGCAGCAGCTGGAGTGCAAAAACCCTGTCACCCCCTCAGAACAAGTACTTGCACTGGCAGAGCTGTCCGCAGAGCGAGGGGTGGGGGGGTGTGGGGGGGTGCTGACACCGGTGTAGACGTCTGATCTGATGCGAACAGACATCTCCTCACACTTCACAGTTTGGATCACCTCAACTCGCGAGGATGGCAGGGAAAATGAGCGTCGCTCGGCTACAAAAGTCCAAATTTAGATTGACTGAGTTTGTCTCCGGGCCTGCGGGCTGACACGAGCGGGCCGCCACTAACTCGTTGCGGAAGGAGAGCGCGGGACTGGAGTGACACGTCAGAGAAGGCTGGTTGCCGATCGCTCGTTCGTTGTGGGGGAAGGAGAGGAGAGGAAGAGGGGAGGAGCGGCTACTTTGAAGCGACGGGAGAAGGAAAGTGTCAGATTTGGTTAGGATCCAGACTGGTGTTGGAATATGCTTGGCACTAATATGGCACCAGTATCTCTGTCCTCATCTCTGTTCACTGTCAGTACGTGCGATTCCGGGGCCCGTCTCTCTCCGGCTCTGACAGTGTCTTTTCGGATTATGTTAGTGGCACGCTCGGAGCGCTGCCGCTGCTCGCCCATCACTCACACGCTTTGTTTGAAGCCTGCCCTTTTTTGTCATTAATGCACTTGATGTCTATTTAAAAACGGCGGCGAGCGCGGTATCTGTTTTCCTGTCAGGAGATCATTGACAGCATTAATGCCACTTGTCCTTGCCTCATTTACTAAAGCGCTGACACCTAGCTGCAGACTGCCACATCCATCAAGCGGCTCTATTTCTCTCTCTCTTTCTCTCGCCAGCATGTCAGAACGATCCTGTCTTTAACACACTCAGACTGGGCTGTCTCGACACATCACCTATAGGCCTCACAGTCAACTAGCATTTTCAGCAAAGCAAAAAGATGTAAACAATACAAACGCTGCGGTCTTGTTCCTAACACTGGCATATGGTTTGCCAGGACACATATTGTTGATGTGTGAGATAAGGGAACGGACACTTGCACGCTCAATGAGTTATGATGACCTGTCTCAATGCTTAGAAGGAGAAAGTATGTGGTGTAGCCAGATTAATCTTTGCTAATTTCCCATTAATCACTGCTTGATGATGAGTTTTGTTGATTAAGCACCATAGCAACACCTCTAACATCCTGTCTAGTAACATCTTTAGGGCTGCTCAGAAACCACCAAAACCACCTCAGCAACTGTCAAGCAAGGTCCTAGCAATCATCTAACAACAGAAGGGCCATCCAGACATCCCTAGCAATGCCCTAGCAACCAAACCAAAGATCCTTAGCAATGTCCAATGTTTTGTGTGATGGGTAGGGTGTGAAAGGGGATAGAATATACCGTTTGTACAATATAAAAACAATTACGTCTATGGAGTGTCCCCACACAGATAGTGAACCAGTGTGTGTGTGTGTGTGTGTGTGTGTGTGTGTCAGTGTTTATTTGTTTTAATGAATGAATGAATGGACTTCTAAAGGATCTACAGGAGTGAGTGGTAGGTTCACTACGGAAGCCCTGAACCGCACCGTAAAAATAAAAATAAGAGAATGAAGATTACGGATTAAGAGATTACAGTCGAAACATTATGAGAAGAAAGTCGTAGTAAGTTCGAGATTAAAGTCAAAATTACAAACGTAGCCTATTGAGGAATCGTGAAACACTTCTGCAGTCCTGCGCCAGCCGCCAGTGTAGGATCAGTTCAACAGGAGGACGCAAACTTTCACCATCCATCAGGTAGGCTTAGTACTACTATACCTCTTTATGTCAACGTTTACACATTAGGGTAAATGTAGTTTGATGGCATTGCACAAGGTATATGGTGGCGTTGCGGGTAAAACCACTAATGTCATTACCATAAAGTTTGGACCAGGATTGTGGTACCTCTTCGTGCTCGTCTATAGGCAACGCCATCTGGGTCGAGAACACTAAACAGTAACCGCACTGTCTCCCTCTTCACCGTAAATCCTTTCTGGATACATTTTAAGGGCATCATTCTGTATCCAGTCATTTGGCTGGATCCCATGATTTCCTCAGATATAAAGCTGGCTAACTCCATCCAGTCTGAAAAGTGTTTTCGCCTGTAAAGTCTATTCTGGCGCAGTATATTAGATCCATGTCCAAGGCATTTATTTACTTAAAAAAATAAAATAATAATAACTTCTACGGAAGACTGTATTCTCGTAATTTAGACTTTATTCTTAAAATATTACGACTTTATTCTCGTAATGTTTCAACGTTAATCTCGAAATATTTCAACTTTATTCCCGAAATATTTCGACTGTATTCTGTTTTTTGTTTTTGTTTTTTTACGGATTTTTTTTTTATATTGCGGTTTAGGGCTTCAGTAGTTCACACAGTGTATCATATTAAAATAGTCATCTGTGTTAAACATCTGCGCTCTTGCCTTGTAGGAGTGTTAATGCTCCTTTAAGGGCCTGTCACAGTGTCTCTCTCACACACCTTCAGAGTGACTGGACAATGTACAGTATGATGGACAATGAGTGAAGCAAATGGTCATGTAATCAAACATTGGATCAGTATAGTGAGCTCAGTGGTCTACACCATAACAGTTTCATCCCTCTCTCTCTCTCTCTCTCTCTCTCACTCTCTATCTCTCTCTCTTTCTGAAGAAAGCAATCTCTTGGCTTGTTATTGTCTAGACAATGCCCTCAGGCTAAATGTTGTCTCTCTAGTGTTCTCAGACTTTAGACGGATGCACTGTCTCCCTCGACACACCTTTCATGCCAGAAATTTGAGTGAGAAATGACAGATTCTGGAGACGGATTCTGGGTTTTATATTTGCAGTAGTGTGTGTACTTTACTGACAAACGTTTTCTGATGGATAAATGGTAACAGAGAACTGTAACATATTTTTGGTTCACAGATTCATAATCATAATACACATGCTTTTCAAAAGTATTGATTTGTGTCTAAATCATAAAAAATCCCTTTATTGCTGATCTGCTTGTATTATGTCTGTCTGTCAATCAATCTATCTATCTACTACTGTAACTACTGTATCTGTCTGTCAACGGACAGATGTATGTCAATTAAATATAAAACGCTCAAAATATTGCAATAAAATAAACAACTAGCAGAAGTGTATTGATGACCAAAATTTGAAGCTTAGCATGAGTGTCATGAATTGCTCGGAAGACGCAAGGGTTGCAGTAGTTTATTAAAGGGTAATCCAAAAATGTAATCCAAAACAGGCAAAAGTTCAAAACGCATGCAAACAATCCAAGGCAGGAACTCAGGCAAACAGGGTAATCCAAGAGACCGGCAAACAGGGCAAATCTGAAAAACAGGCAACAATGTTAAAGGCCATGGGACAGATAATCAAAGGAGCGCTCAGAAATGCAGTTGTGATGGTTAGAGAGTCAGGTCCTTTCCAAATACCCACACTTGCGGTCTTTGCACTTGACCACTTGTCTACTTGCATGACGTATTCCCAGTATTTGGCCCAAGTGTTCAAGTAGGCATGAAGACTGCAAGAGTGTGTAGAACATTTAATTACCCGATGGGACACACTTATAGTTTTGCAAAAATTAGTTTACAGAGGTTTATTTTGATTTTCAATACCACTTTTACAATAAACTTCTAACTGTCTGGTCAGTACAGTAGTCCCTATGTAGGCTAACAGAAGAGACGATTTAAAAGTGTGGTGCCGCTAAATAAGTGATGAAAAGCAGTTGCAACTGTTGTACAAAATACACATAGCGTACTCATCTTTGCACCAATAAAACGACACTTTAACAAGTTGTTTTACTACCAAATTACATGTAATATCGAATTAATTTAGCTTACAGTGGAATGTGTTCCTCACTATCTCGTGATTTCGGGAAAAGGAGATTATTCCTGAACCCAATGCATGATGGGATACCCTTAGCCTCGAATACCGCTCCGATGCGTTATTCAAGATAGTGTGGGTTTAGTGTGCATTTAGTGCACTATGCTTTGGCATTTTTTAGACATGGGACAGTCTTGCGCACTTACTTCCTGTCACGCACTCACAAGTGGCCAAGACCGCAAGTGTGGGTATTTGGAAAAGCCCTCAGACTGGTAACCCGAAGGTTGCAGGTTCAATTCTCAATGCCGACAGGAAATGACTGAGGTGCACTTGAGCAAGGCACCTAGTGTAACCCCCAATTGCTCCCCGGGTGCCACAAAATGACTGCCCACTGCTCCGGGGGGGTGTTTACGGTTTGCGGCGTGTGTTCACTACTCTCTACTTCTAATGCATACAGTATCTTGGATGGGTTAATTCAGAGTAAAGGTTACCTTTACTGACTTACAGAGTCACATGTTACTTTCATAAGTAAAGTAGGGTTATACTGCTTTGTTTTGTGTCACTCTTTCTTGGATTACTGCACATCACAACTGTGTATTGCCACTTAGTGGACTCTTCTGTCTCAACACTCATCTTGCGCATGCGCTGTTGAACACCCTTTATTTGCCTTGTTGAAGTCTGCGCGGTGTGTGTAGATGTCTGCGGACTCTCCTGATGACCAACATTGCGTCAAAGTATACTTTGGACTTAATGAAACATTTATCATGTTACGTAAGTCCTTCATAATCAGTTATCATTCACTTAGAAGGTATATTTAAATATCAACCTGATAGTTATGTGTATTTTTGTGCTTTCTCCAAAATTTCTCCAGACAGGACATGAGGACATCATCTCATAGATACACCACAGAGTTGTTTTGACATTGATGTTGTTGTTAAATGTCATTTTGACATGCTCTTCTCTCTCACTTTCAGGAGTTTTCACCAAGTGCCGTTATGTCTACTACGGGAAGCACTCAGAGGGCAATCGATTCATCCGCAATGACCAGCTTTGACTGACAGACGGGTCAGTGGATAGACACGCGAGGGGGCTTTACAAAGATATCCTGCGCATATTATTATAAATATACATGTTGCCACACACATTTTAAGCAGCCAAACACAGCCCTCTAGTGCCGTCTGCTGAGTGTGCCTTCCCTGCCACCTCCCATCGCTCTCGCTCCGTCTGAGCAGTGCCATCCAGATTGACATGATTGCCTTTAAGCAGCCCCGCTATGCCACGGTGACAGACACACACGCGGCTGAGTGCTCGTCCTGACAGCCGCGGCTCTATGATGGATTGCCTGGTCCAACTGCTGCTCTCCCCGGGTCAAAGGTCCCACCTGAGGCTTCAGGCTGCCCACACGGAAGCCCAGGATGAGCTCCTCTCAAAGTCAAAGCTAAAGTTAAAGAGAAACATCGGGGAGAAAGTGTCTCTTTTGTTGATGTTTTACACTTGATCTGCCATTAAAAGTAAAGCTTATTACATGGTTTGTCACCATGTCATTTTCCGTACATTACTGTAGGCGTAATGTCAGTTTGGATTCTTTTGTTCCTCCAAATAAGAGCAAAAATAAAAAAAGGCTAAAGATAAACACAACATTTAATTTTGTTTAAATTAATTGCCCTTTTTAAGCTTTAAAAATAAAAGGCATGATCGAGGGTTTAATAACATATTTTCCTGTTTTTTTTTTTATATACAGAGAAACAAGTTTTTTTTTACCTGTTTGTTTATATATATATATATATATATACACACACACACACATCTTTAATACAAGTTTTAACAATCAATAAAGCTTTGGATCATATATGAATCTATGTTATGTGTTAATGATCCAAAGCTGTATTTTCCAGTTTTCAGCATGAGTCGTGTCAGAAACTGAGGCCCTCCCAGACTCTTGACTCTGTGGCATGTGTATGTTTGCGTGTTTGTGAGGTGCATGTGCATGTCGTGTGTGAAGTTTGTGTGTTGCGGGGGCAGTTGTTGCAGAGCCGGAGCCTGGAGGAGCTGTGAAAGAAAGAGGTAATGAGCTTTGCTTTATTTCATTCTTTCTCTGGAGGGAGAGAGCAAAGAAAGACAGCAGCTCTGGCAGTGAAAATGGAGGAGGTGGATGTGTGTGTGTGTGTGTGTGTGTGTGTGTGTGTGTGTGTGTGTGTGTGTGTGTGTGTGTGTGTGTGTGTGTGTGTGTGTGTGTGTGTGTGTGTGTGTGTGTGTGTGTGTGTGTGTGTGTGTGTGTGTGTGTGTGTGTGTGTGTGTGTGTGTGTGTGTGTGTGTGTGTGTGTGTGTGTGTGTGTGTGTGTGTGTGTGTGTGTGTGTGTGTGTGTGTGTGTGTGTGTGTGTGCGTGTGTGTGCGTGTATATGAGGGGGGAGTCAACAACTTTCTCCAGTCTTTTTGATTGTTTCCTCATGCAGTTTTGGGCATATACTCACGTTATTTTAATGATTTCATTTTCCTTTCTTTGGAATGTTTTTTTTTTTTTTTAAATCAATTAAAAAAAAATCCATAATGGCCTTTGCTGTGTTTGGCAACAGACTTTACTAGCAGTGGGCAAATATTTGAAACATCAACTCCATAAGATGCAGTGAGGATGATAAATGTTTTATGTTTCTCCCATTTATTTTGCTGCCTCTTGTGTCTCACTCTTTCTTTCTTTCTTTCTTTCTTTCTTTCTTTCTTTCTTTCTTTCTTTCTTTCTTTCTTTCTTTCTTTCTTTCTTTCTTTCTTTCTTTCTCTTTCTTTCTTTCTTAAATATTACATTCCACATGTAAAGCTCAGTTCTTGCGCTGAAGTTTATATACAGTAAAACTAGCCAAAGATCCTCTGCAAACAAAATAACAAGTTTATATTTAACCAAGTGATTGTGGAAATGAAAACGATTAGCTGTTACTTGTTTAAAGATGTGATTTAAAATATATAATTATTTTAGAATACAGTAGAATTCAATATTATTGATGTAAGATTTGAGATTAGTTTGATTGTTGTATAGATTCTCTTTATATGTCAAACAATGTCCCTCAGTATGACATGCTCTACCATCTAAAACTACTGGAACATTTTATGATTACAAAAAAATGAGTATACATATTGTTTTTATGACTTCATATTGATTCAACATACTATGCAGTTTTTTGTACTTTTCAAAAAAAATATTTTGCTCACTGCAAGACTATTTAAGTGAACTGCAAAAAACAAACAAAAAAAAACGGTAAACTATGCATAATTCTATAGTCTTACTGTGTGTACTAGAAATATTGTATTGTATGTAATATAGGATGATGGAAAATGAAGCTACTTTTTGTTTACCTTTTTGATTAAAAATTCCTGTGTTAATCACTGTCTTTAGCAATAAATAAAATTGTTTGGGGGAAAATCTAGTGTTCTTTCAATTATTATATACGTGTATATTATTATTATTATTTCTAAATGACTGGATCTTATTGTTGTTTCATCTTTGCTTTTCTTGTAAGCATTCATTATTAATGGCATAATTTTGCCTGGCACCATCTTGCTTAATTGCCGTGTGTTAAACGGCCTCCCAAGTATGCCATCCAAATTAGCCTGGCAACTGAGAGACATGGCTTTAGATGTGAAAGAAAGCATGTGTACCCGGAGCAGCGCTCGGCAATGTGCAGCACACAGGGAAAGGTCAAAGATAGCCCAGCGAAATGATTTCGTGTGCACTGGCTGTGTGGGTTTGACTGTGGGTCACAGGTTGTGTGCGTCTGTGCCTTACGCACATGTCGGTCCAAGTGTGTGCGTTCTGTGTCTGAGAGGGACACGATGCAATGGGAATATTCTACTAAATGTGTGTGTGTGTGTGTGTTTATACAGTACATTTGTGTCTTCGGCCTTATGAGACTATGCTTGTGCGTCGCTCCTGTCGTACCGCTGGAGAGCATGGTCACTAGTGCGGGCGTTTCTAAATGACAAGGTTTATTTGTCGGTGTTGTGATATGTTTTGAGAAAAGTGGCACTGACAGCTGGTGGAGGCAGCAAGAAGGAGCCACAACAAGTCCCCCCCACCACCACCACAGAAAATGTCATCTCTTCCCCGGCTGGCTCACCCAACCATCCCCATGAAAAGAACAGACATTTAAAACTTTGTGACATGTGTCAGAGACGCTGCCATTGAGCCACTGCCGCTGATGTAGCCAGAATTGACAGCACCCGAGCCGCTGGAGCTGGCTTGGGGACATACCGAGTTTGGTGAGTGTCAGTTCCCATCCTCGTCAGGGCCTCATCTCAAGCAGCTCCGCAAATATAAACAGCATTAGAAGGCGGGCGGAAGTGCAGCGGGAAGACATATGCTGACACACACACACGTGTTCGAGAGAGAGATAGGAAAGGCGCGCGGCGGGGACTAATTAAGGTGTGAGAAGTCGAGAGCAACATGTAGGCTCTGACCTGGGACTGGCTTCAGGCAGGGCTTCGGGAAACACTCCTGGGTAAGAGACCCGAAGGGAAGGGGACCGAAATCAGCATCGACTGAATGAAAAGATCATCTCCGTTTCACGTGATGTTCACACAACGAAAGGAGGTTTACACTCTTTGAAACTGTGCACACTATTGACCAAAGCTATTATTCATAGTAATAACACAGTAATAACACAGTAATAACAGCTACATTTAGATTCTAGCTGTATCTTGATTTAAGGAGTACAGTAATAAACCAGTTAAATGCCGTAAGATATGTGACACCACTGACTGTTTTGAGAAAACCAATGAAAGATGGGAGGAGTGTTCTGGTTGAAAACGATCATTCTCTGATATGAATGGCTCAGAAATGACATTTAACAGCTATCACAATAGTAACGAGAAATGCAAAATCCGTGTTGTATGTGCAGTTCCCTGAGCTTCATCAAAAAGCCCAGGGCTGTATCAGAGCAGCACACCCCTGCTATCCAACAGTCAGCACGGATGCCCGTCAAAGCTGCGCGGGAAATCATCTGTAGTCATCAGTTATTAGGCTACTCTCTCAGAATGACTGACGTCGGCGAATGCAAATGAGTATGCGTGCTGCGCGCATAGTATCGGTGATTGACAGCTGTGCGCTGATAGCGCATGCCAGCCGAATGAGTGAGAGGTGAGACGGGGAGCAGATCGCTCTCCAAAAGCTCACGGCTCCATCTTTTACGACAGACACGAGGAGATATTAGCCCGGGCAGACGGGAGAGGGAAAAGGGCAGGCGGGGAGAGAAAGAGCTTTATTTCCGGCGCGGTTTCAGATGAGTAGCATTTGTCATGGAAGGGGAAGATGGTGTAATTAGCTTGTCAGTCTGCTTTAGGCTGAGCTCGCGAGCGCCGGTAAGAAAGATGGACGAACTGCCACGCGAGTTGACAGGCAGTCGATAATGTGGCAATTAATGTCATAAATAATTCCTCTACCAATTATATTCGAATGGACCCTGCGCTTTAAAAAGAGAATGGTGTTCCCTTATCATTTCCTCTATCGGCAAGCTTCACCATCATTTCCAACATAATTATTTCTCTTTAAACATCTCGAGAGACAATGACCCGTACTTTCAAGTGTAGAAAAAATACTGTTTTTTTCTGCTTTGTTTTTTTAAATATCGAAAACTATTAGAATTCTGTGTGTGTGTGTGTGTTTTGTAAATGTCATGGTCGGGTCCTAGACAAGATTACACGCTAATGTAATTTCAAAATATGGAGGGCATTAGATAAATCAATTTGGCTTATGTTAAAGGTTGCCAAAGCCTTACTAACATGCAGCGTATTGATCCAGCACCACCTTCTACTGTGGGAAAATGCTGGTCCACCTGATCTCGGAAGTCAAAGCAAATGTTTCCCAGAATACATAAATTACTGCAAAAAAAACTACACATGCCAAACATCCTCTCGAAGAGAATGCTATTCAAATATTTACATCAATCATGCAATCGCAATCGGTCATGTTTCCAGATGACAGGCTATTTAATATTTGTCTATATTTTGTCTTGTGCATGTTAAATGACAGATATACTGTATGCCTGATTAACAGTGGAATTCATGGAAGTCCATCAACACTATTACTGTCCTAGTGAGCACATAATAAATGGTTATGGCTTCCACTTTCTCACTGTATCAGTGGTTTTGTGATTATTAATTGTCTGTCTGAGGCGAATCAAATGGTGGTGGGGATGTTGTAAACGGCGTCCCATCCGTTGTTGTTAAACCACTCTTGAAATGAATGACCAAATAAAAGGAGCTCAACTCATGCAAAGCGTCAGTAATGTTGTGTAAAACCCTGTTAACTACGTCAGATGGATCTTGGGTCTGGGAAAGATGGCCGCAGCTGTAATATATATCCCGGGCCGTGATGGCTCAAGGTCACATCAGCCACCTCTACATAATGCATGATCCCCCTCCTTCCTCAGTCAGTGTCCAATCACTCAGACCCAACCTTGGGATGAAAATTTTACTAAGTAAATCAGTGAACATGCTGGCATTTCTATTAACCTCCAATGTGCAACCGACAGCAAGATGAATAATGCTAAATAATAACATGTGGCTGTAAATCAGCTTTACAGCTTGAAGGTGAGCTAAAACTGCACTGTATACTATGTGCCGCTGGCCCTTATTTGCAGTGCTCTACAGCTATAGGCCTTGCTCGGGTACAGCGAATGATCGTACGAAGCTGGTCACATGCTAAATTAAGCTGTTCTTGGTTCCGGTTGGTTCATATGTAAAATAGCTGCCATGGTCAAATTTGAAGTGAGATCTGTTTTAGTTGTTGCGTTTTCACTGGTTAATAGTGTTATGAGCTTGAGTCATTTCTTCATTTGTACCATTCTGTGTCAATTGTTTCTATGTATATGTATGAGCTTGTGCATGTTTGTGTTCAAGGTCGATGGTTTCTGAGGATAATTCGCTGGAGGCTGTGATTGGTTCTCCTCCAGATATCCAGATATAAGGACCGCCCCAAATACTAAACCCCAGCCATTGTTGTGCCATTGAGTGTTGTTCTGCCTATTTTTTGTATTGTTCACCGTTTTGCTTGACCTTGAGTCCATACCTGTCAACACTCCCGTTTTTCACACCCATCTCGCCCCCCTCCCGTTTTGTTATTTCTCCCAGGAAACTCCAGTAATTTGTATTTCCCAAATCTCGTTACATAAATAATCACATCAATATATTATTCCAAGGTTGTCCAGTTGCCAGATCTTGTATAAAACATACCCTATACTCACACAATCGACATATCATATAAATTTCAACCCATTTGTGACCTCAAGCTGGCAACCTACAACCCAGTTGTGCTGAAGATACCTGCGCAGGTACACGGGAAGCTGACTCAAGCATCACTGGTAGAAATGGGAGGAGAAGAAAAAACAACATGTAAATTTAACAACAGCTGGACGGAGGAATTTAATTTCATATCTCGAAGCCATATCAACAATGCCCACGCATTTTGCAAAGTATGTCGCACTGATTTTTAATATCGACCACGGTGGGAGAAATGACTTAAATGCAATGTTATTTGTTAAATATGATGTTATCTGGTAATTCATGTTTATTTCATGCTTAAATAAATAACGTATAAATAACACTTGATTTACTACAACTTGAATACTGATTTGGATTGAGTTTGCTATTAACTTGTACTTATAACTTTTGCAAATATTATTGTATATAGTTTTGACAACGTAAGGGATGTGAGGTGGAGGTGAGACGCCATTTATTTTGTATATTCACTTTTTTCGCTCTGTTTTTGATATAGGGGGTATAGAAGTTGAGTTTTGTCTAATGTTCTTTACTTTTCTTTCAGGAAATTTAGAGGTTAACAAAAGGTTTGTTTTGTTTGTTATTTTGGACTTGTCTGTCCCTGAAGTTAACTCTTTCCCCTCCATTGACCTAATTTTCTGACTTTCCATGTTTTCACTCTTATTTGTTAGGGGGAGCTATTACACATCTTCTGAAAGAGTAGAGAATCTCCAGATCAAAACACAAACAAAAAAAGGAGCAGAAACAAGCGATAAAAGCATTGCGAATGCATGTTGTAGTCATGCATAATGCATGTTCAGATTATTCATAAAAAAAAATTATTATGGGGGCCATGTAAAAAATTAAAAAAATGCTGGCAGTGGCTGGCAACTTTTACACACACAAAAATCCGCTGGCGGGGAAAAAGTTAAAACCCCTGTTAAAAAAAAAAACGTATTATTTTTTATGTAACTGGTATTGAGACTCGTCCTTTACCTGTTACGCGACTGATGAGGTCGAAGCAATAGCTAAAGGTTTGATTTAACAGTTAATAAGAGTTTTCATATCATGTATATTTTCAATGATAAACAAAATCTATATTGTACTTCAACCTTTGTCTTAATTCCTCAGGCCTATTGGTTTACCCTTTGTTAAAGCCTTTTTTTAGGCCTAAAGCTGTTATTTTATATGCTTGACTTGAAATTCCAAGCATTCATAAGACGGTGGTGGAAATATTGGCATTTTCTTACATTTTCATAGCAGGACTAGGAGGGAAGATTACTCAAAAGCAGTGATGTGCATGATTTGCCCTATCCACCAGATTTTCACACAGTCTAGACTTTTTTTAGGTGTGTAATGTAATGTTCATGAAATTATCTACTCAAACATAATAATAATTAACGGTGTGGATTATATTATATGAAATGAAAAATCTGTAGAGTGTGAAACATACAGTATATATGTTATTTGTCGTTTGTTTTATTAACAACATACTGGCATGCATATTGGCACATATTGCCTGCTGGTGAAGGATGCAATGGTAAAGCATGATCTTGGAGAATTTAGGGTAACCTTTAGGATAAAGTGTTTTAGTTTTTCTTATATAATTTTTTTTTATAAAATCTTAAGAACAATCTTTTTTTCTTTTTCTTTTTTATAACATTTTTAAGTTCTTGTGGGGCATCCAATAGTGTAGAAAAATAAGGCATTTTCATGGAGACAGCTCAAAGTCATCCCACCTGTCAACACTGTAAAGGTGAACTGACTTTAATTTTATGGTAGAGTAATTTTGATCAGACTTTCTTTTTTTTTCTTTACTCATGTTTAACTACTTATGACATGATATTTCCTCTCATTTATCTTCATGCATGCAGTGACAATTAATATTATTGTTGTAAATATCACACGTTACAGGGTTGAAGCTGCAGAGAGAAATCAAGATAATGGATTTCTATCCATGCTGAAGTGTGTGTGTTTGTGTTTTCTCAATAACATATTATTAATGACACAGCGCTGGTAGGGAGAGAATTGGAAGCACACGCACGGCTTACACATTTTCTCTTCAGATTGTGTTTTGTGTTCAGGAAAGCTTGCTCTACAAGACAATTACATTACTCCCTGTGGATTTGTTTTCTCGCTGCCGTTTCACATGTAGACAGGCAGACTAATGCATGTGGAGAAAGAGCTTGATTGACCATTGCCAACAAACATTTGTTGAGAGGAGAGGCGATTTTTGATGTCATGTTAAATTAGTCATGATTTTCCTCCCAGTCTTCATGCTGAGAGAAATCTTGTAATATTAGCAAATGATAGGCCAGGCGTGTAAATAACGGCATGGCTTTATTTATACCCATCATCAACATTAATTTGTTTTGAGCATAATAACTTCTGAGTGTAATTTCATGTGAAAACTCTCAAGCATGTGGATGTTTGGCCATGACTTGTAACATGTTGTTTTATTAGTTCCATTGACAGGTAAATCACAAATAATGCCATTTTCATCTCACACTGAATCAGTGTTAAAACATTACATTTCAACAACAAAATAATATTTTTTTTGTTGTTGTTTTCTAGCCTTTTAATTGTCATATGTATACATTTGTGACAAATTCATCTATTGAAGTAATTAAAAATGATTACATATGTCAACTAAAAATGCCGTCTATTTATACAATTATAAATATATAGGTACATTATTTGCATTTACATGACATTTATTTTCCCTTTTTTTATTTAACAAAGATTTTAATATATTTTAAAATTTATATGAATGGATAATGAAAAGTGCTTCAACTTTTCATCATTTAGAAAAAGTTCTACACCATTATAACTACATTGTTGTCCTGTTTTGTTCCAGTTCATTTTATATGGTCCAGTGGTGAGATAACAACATGATTTGTATTCTACAATTATTTCCTTTAAAGGCAGGATAGGCGATTTGTTATGCCGGTTCTCTTCACATCCTGATAGCAATCACTAAGTGGTCTAAATATATATGGATATATATCGTCTGTGGAAGGCGTATGACCATAAAATGTTCGTCCAAACATTGAATTCAATCCGAATGCAATGATACGACGTCTGCCTGTCAACGTATGTATTTCCATACCTCCGCGCAGACATCACACATCATCAGTGCGTTTCATGCTATGTGGAGTTGTCAGTCAAATATATGTCAGTCACTGAACACCGCAAACGGAAACATCAGCCACCTTTTACAGTTCCTCTTGAACCAAAAGCACTCGCTTATGCTGCGTTCACGCCACAACTACTGTAATTTGGAAGAGATAGAAACCTTTGACGTTATATTTGGAGCGGTTCGTGACTCGAATTTATATGTTTCAATGGCAACACTATCAATGGAGAAATGAATCTGCAGCAGTCAGGTGGTACAGGTCAGTGCTCTTTAAGTTGTTTGTTCATTATTATTGTAATGTTATGTGCTTTGAGACATGAGGTAGTTAAACGCCGTCTCCCGTGATGCTTTTGTTTGCTCCCTGCTGTACGTGTTCATGTGTTGAAGGAGGCATGTCTTTGGAGACGCTCTGAAGGGAGGGTGGGATCTTATGCTTTCAAAGCTAGCTCGCTGTTGCAGCCTCTCTGAAAATTGCCTATACCTTACCTTTAATAATTCCATGTATTATGTCATTTAATATGAGGTCATATTTATTTATGCTTATTAATGATAAAATAAGGACCAAAATGGAATACTTTTGGAAAGTTGACGTGTTATACTTTCGGTCAACGACCCATATTTAAGATCAGACTGGTCAAATATACCACTTCAGCTAAAAATGTGTGCCTGAAGTGAAATAATTGTTCTTCGAGACTTCTTTTTCAATAATCCGGGAGATCATTGACTTTTGTGTGCATGCTCAATCTCAGTCTTCTTGTCTGATAAAAAGTAAATCAAGATTAGTGAGTATAAGTGCGCTCTATTAACACTAAGCAATTAGGCAGCTCCCAAGCGAGAGAGCTTAATGCCGTGCGATTCCAGCTATCTGATCCCACACATTTGCACAGACCACCAGTCGACTCCACCAGCTCAGCATTGCAGTAACCAGCAGGGCACAGGGGGATGAATCCCAGCTGACAAAATGGATAAGTCAATTGGATGAGGCTTACACAAATCTCACCACAGGGCCAGGGAGAGACACACGCTAAAACAAATTAAAAGAGCGAACCGAGAGCATATTTTATGCTAGCGATTTATGATGTAGAGGATCCTCCCCTCTCTCCTGTTCCCTTAATGATAAATCATCATCTTCCAGAAGAATGGATGGAGAAGGAAATCAAAATGTCAGTTAGAGAAAGCAAAAATGGCAAATGCGCCTTGCTTTTGTTGTTCCTCTTAAATTCTGTTAATCGCCTCAGGTAAAGATTAACTGCTGCTGCCAATTTAATTCAGCTTCAAATAATGCAACAAGGTCACTGTTTTCCTTTCGCTCTGCTCTTCTCTCTCTCTCTCTCTCTCTAGTGCAGGATTGAGTTGTCATGTAGCTCTAATAGGCAGCACAGGGAATCATTAGTCCGGCTCAGCTCTCTGACTGATGGGCATTTCACTCCAATCATCTGGCCGTGCTCAGACGGCGCGGCACTATTGACACGGTGTCAGAGCTGAGAGAGGATGGCTTAATCAGCCGGGACACTCTCGGCATTGATTTGACAAGCTGCCGTAATGACCTTCTTGTTTTTGTAAAGGATCACTGTTTATCTGAGCTGGCACTGATGCACTGAGCATGCTGCATCGTCATGGAAACTATTATCACGGCCAAGCCGGGGCCTTGGAGGGCTCCTAAAGATGATGTCGAATGTGACTCGAGGGGGGTCGCCATGGATGGGGGGGGGGGGGTGTTGCCACGGTGATAGCTACTCCTCCTCTGACTGCTGTCTGTCCGAGACACGCGAAGGACTCCTGGAGAGACGGCGTTTTGAGTCAATATCCGATCCGAGGGGTGACTTTGACGAATAATAGTGGGATTCTCGCCAGGAGAAAAAAAAAATTGTCATGTTGAAAACAAACCCCATCAAGTGTGCAACACATTGATTGTTAAGTGTTCAATATTAGAAATTTCTCACTTTCATTTACTCCACTGACAATCCACCCAGAAAATTGTTTTTGATTTTAGCACCTATTGATTTGCTAAATGGCCCATAATGGCCACTCGAATGTATTCATGTGGGAAAATACCCACCTACGCCCGACCTCGTCGACTTTGATTGTTGAAGCTTCAGCCCTGATGAGACGAAACTCCGACCACCTCTCTGCATTTCAATAACGTGTGCGTTATGCTTTAATTCGTAATAAGCAGCCTTACGGCGGCACCCGAGATGTTCTTATGAGTATATTTGGGGAAGGATTCAGGGATGAGGACGCTGTCAGGTGGATGAGTGTAATCAGCCCGTCCGCCCTCCACCCCTCCGCCTCCTTCCCAATCTCCCCCCACAGCCCATGTGTCAGACAGTAAATATTACTGGCGTACTGACAGGCCTGGAGCCGTGACTCACCGTGTAAAATCGTTAATAAGCAGCATGATGGGGCCACTACATCCCAAGGTGAGATTGTAGGGGGCTGTTTTCATCCACAATTATCCAAAGGACAGCATGAAGTGTCCATGGCGGGATGATTTGTGAGCTGAAAACAAGAGTGCTTTGTCTCGGCAAAGAGATGAGGGCTTGGGAGCAGGCAAGGGAGATGGAGAGAGGTCAAACGGACAGGAGTGAGCTTATATTACAAATCATTGGTCCTTACTGTTGGTTTGTAATGCTTTAAAAAAAAAGTACAGCTGTTAATGCAGTAGGCTAGCATACAACAAACCCAGGTCAGACATTTTGGACCCGCTTTATACATAAGCGCAAATAACACTAAGAACTGTATGTTTGTACCCAAGTGGGAGCTGATTATTTTATTGCCATTTATTAATATATTTTAGATAAACAAAATATGGAGTGGTTAGAAGCAGTATAGTTTTGGTTGTGAATGTGGCTTGTTTCTGTTTTATTGCAAGATATTGGGAGAATAAGTCTTGCATGGTTTCGTTCAGTAAACATACTGCCAAGTTAAATGGCTGATCAATCAATTTCACTCGAATCGATCTGAATCAGTTCAGCTTGCGTGCACACACAGGGAGCCACTTTATTGTAAATCAATCATTTTGAAAACATCTCACAAAGGGGCCAGTCCTTACTAACAAGCCATAAATTTAAACCTACAGGGTGCCACCCTTATCAGCCTACAAATCAGGAGCGCAGCCAACATCTGTTCTGCTTCCTCCTCTTTATTTTGGCTTGGTGGGTCGAGCTCAAATCTTTAGTTTAGAAAAGACAAGGCACGTAAGATCATACTAATAAAAGGTTTGATAACACTCATAGTTTTTTCATAAACATAGATTGAGCGGCACACGTTTTGTAAGGTGTGTCTTTGTAGGTATAAAATGACTTGGAATTGAAATCCTCACATTCTTATGAAGGCGATATGTGCCGTAATTAAATTGTGAGAGGCGTTATCCATCATTGTAAGCACTTTTTATAAAATGTTAGCAGATGTTTGGGAAAAGGTGTGTTCTCTGCATCCAGTACACCCCGTTTCCTACACTACCACCACATATTTTTGGACTGTAACAATGTCCATTTGTCAATGATAGATTGCCTAATTTCGAGTGTAAATCAAGTAATGACGCAATATACCAGTCACCCGTAGAACACAAATACATCAATTTTAATTGAGAAAATACAAAAAGAAACCATGTACAATTTATGTACAAACTTTTGTTTGTATGTACAAGACAGTATGTTTATCAGCAGGTTATATTTGACAAGAGTCAGGTAGATCAGCTTCAGCACCATCAACTTCTTCACGTCTGGTAGTCATATTCCGCTATGGAGAAACTCCTTTATCCTGTAATGAATATGCCAATAATTACATGTATATATGGATGTTTTGATTATTTATTGAAGTGGAAGAAAAGACAGCAACAAAACAGTAATCCATATGCAAGTTCAGCATGTTAAGACTTAATTCCCCTCCAAGTATTTATTCTGTTACAGTGTATTTTCTTTATACAGTTTCTAAAACTTAAATCTGTCCTTTACAGTAGAATAAAATAGCCAAAATATGACAGTTGTGTATTACATAGCACATCAGTAAGGTTGCTTTATATGTTACTTTAATAAAAACACTCTTGAATACAATGACAGGTGATCGAACTAAACATTATAGTCAGTTCTACCCAACATCCTTCAGCCATTGCGTCCCCTTTTTTTTTACTTTTACAGTATCATTAACCAAGGTGCTAGGATTCCAGCAGCTTGTATAGGCACATATGTCATATGCCTGTTTGAATGCCACTTTTCGCTCTAGTGGGTCTTACAGCGTTCCTCCTTTGGGTTTTGTCCTGCACTGCCTGGCACTGTCCTGGCATGGAGGCAAGGGTGGCTTGGATGTTCTCCATGCCAGTATTAGATGCCACAATATTCATCCACTGTTTACAAACCAATGACTGACTGATGCTGGTAGACAGATACATTTCATGGCACTGTAGAAACTGAGATATGTGTACACTGTAGTATCTTCACAAGATGTACAAATAAATTGCATGATACTAAAACATTGCACATTTGTTGCAGTGGAGAAGAAAATATCAGTATCACCTCATACTACAAAAGGTAACACGAGAAAATGTAAGCCAGCTTTATTTTGTAGCTTTGTCATCAGGATTGCTACCTGAGTATGTGTGTTGAAAGAAAGAAAAAGGTCTGTAAACAAACAACCGGGTTTGACTATATGTGATTGTAATGGATTGAAATGCTGATGACAAAATGGAATGTTAAAACCTGATGGTTAATAATCCTCAAGAAGAAAGAGCTAGTTTGCTTTCTGCTTCCCTCAACGTGCATCTACACTTTTCTCATCAAATGAAACCTGCTGTCTTTACTGTGCCATCTGCCTTTGTAGTTTCATAACAGGAAAAGGACCTTACATAGAAGAAGAAAAAAAAAATAGGACATTTAACTCCAATGGATTCCTTTTTTTTCTCAGGCTAGCAAGTATGTTGACAATCCAATTATACATACAGTTTACTCACATTAGTATTATTATTTTTTTATTCATTTATTAAGAAATCTACTTGCTACAAAGTGTAACACCAATGTAATCACAATTCAGAAAATCACTTCAGGACCAAGCCTAATTGTCCAATAGACAAACAATAAAGCTGAGATCCTTTTACTTGAGAAAATAAATGTGGACTAGAACGGGCAGAATTTATACACCAGATTTATATTATTTTACTCAATGGATGGACATGTGCTAATGTCTCTTTTCTTGCATCTACAATCATATGGCTATTAGCTCACTGCTGATCTGATCACATTACGGTTGCACAAGTACTTCAGCATGCTCTTCTCTCTACCGAGACCTAATTTAGGCCAAACATGGCTAATATCACTATAACTCTACCCTCATTACAGAAAGAGCAGAGCCCCTCCTCATGCACATCTCTGAGTTCATGTCTGTCTGAGGATCAACATCACTTTACCTGGAATTACAGAAAAGTGTCATCAGTCATTCAATATGGGTTTTCATCTCTGTTAGCTTATGAAAATGAAAGCATATATGCTGTTTTAGTAGTAGAGCTCAAAGTCCTTCAAAGCAGCCCATGTGAGAATCAAAGAGCGCTCCAGATGGAAAGCTGAAACTGTACCGTTTTGACTCGGGTTACAGATGTTTGACGTGTCCCAGTTGATAGTATGTGATATGTGGTGTTGTCAGGGGTAAAACTGAACTGCTGTGCACTGTAGCTATTACGATATCTTTAAGATACATTTAGAAATAAAGTTCTCTGATATGTATAAAAATAAGTACAAAATGATTACGCTCATGGATAAAAAATAAGTATGTACTTATGTATAAATCTGACAGAGCACTTGAAGCAAAGTTCGAAGGTCTGTGAAGCATATGTATCAGTATACGTTCTACTTTAAAGGTACTGTACAACTTAGTTGTGTAGCCTTGATAGAAGTGAGTGACGTTCAAATGCATTCAGTCCACAGCAAGAATCATCCACAAGTTACAACTTTGACTGATAATTGAACATTATGATTGAGCTTATGCATTCGGTCTAGAGTTTAAGGCATCACAGTTGGTCACAGGGAACATCCAAGCACTTTTCAGCCCCTGTGCCAACCCTGTGTCAGGCAGTGGCTACACCCAAAGGAGGAACCAATGATGCCCACTTTTCGCAATATGTGGCATTTTCAATTGTATATGTTTTTATTTCAGCATAAAAGCTCAATCATTGTTGAATTATCAGCAGGTGACAGTAGTGTTTCATTCAGTTGTATTAATAGCAGAGCCGCAGACGCAAACAAACATGTTATAAGCCTCGATCACAGACAGTTTCCCACATCAACAGTCATGTAAGATGGAAAGACATCAACAGAAGTAGTGCATATCCTCAATGTATTGCCAATTCCGAAGAGCTACGTTGGGGACGACCATTTGCATTAGGTACAGCAAACATTTCCGTCTGTAGGGATGCAAATGGGCATCCTTTCCTGAGCCAAACGTTCAGGCAGCTTTCGGCACACACCATGCATGAATACAGTCACGCAAACGCCCGTTTCCTTGAACAAAGCCATTCGTTTAACAGCCTCAGCCTGTGACTTCTTCAGCCCAAACTCAGAGGAGAACCGAGGGTAAGCTTTGACTCTTCTGTGAGCAGTGCTTGAGTTATTACGCGGTAGTGCAAAATGAAATGGACGACAGATACGGCGGGGCTAATCTTTGGGTAGTGTTTGGATGAAGTGAACGACAGTGACCCTCATCCTCCATTATAGCACCCTCTGCATGGAGTCAGGTCACGGCAGAGGTGAGATATTGCAAAGAATCACAGGAAGTACTATTTGTTTTCTTCTTTTGTTTGCCTGTTAACATAATTTCAAAAAGTGCTAGGGGGCTGTACAATCCTTACTTGATTGTCATTATGTACATCACTATGTATACATATATATAAAAGTATGGAAGTAACATTAAAGGTATACACATAAGAAGTCCTTTCCAGTTCTCGATCGCTTCAGACCCTTGAGTCGAACAAGGGAAGGACAATGTGTCTCCATCATCAACAGTCATCGTTTCGCGATTAGCGCTCATCTTTTACAGCAGGATGACCCAAGTCCCTCTGTGATGGTAAAGGCCGGGGATTCGTTCAGCATTCATCTTCAACTTCTCGAATAGGTGGAATCAGACTGCTAGTGGATTTGTACTGATTGACTTGGTTGGCCATGTGAGTGCTCATGGGCTTGATTTGAATGTTCCTTGGGTATGCATTTTCTGCTTCATCTGTAAACCATCTCTTTTCTGTGAGACAGCCAGGCGGGAGAGAAGCAGAAGGCGAGAGAAACAGTGTTAATATCAGATCTTTAAAGCAGGGTCATGCATCTCTCTTTAAAAAGAAAAAGGAAAAGAAAAGAATACCACGCTCTCTTTCTCTCTCTATACATGAACTTTAATTCACATTCAGAAAGACACAGGGTGAAACACACATTGTTGGACCTATTACTGATTTCATCAGGCAGCAAAATGTACGGTATAAGCATTTACAGCCCTCAAACAAGGGTGTAGTGTAGCCAAAAGGAATGACTCTATCAAGCCGTGTACCACGTACCAGTTTTCACGTGATCTGGTCTTTGAAATTAGGTGTTTTATTCTGAAATGTTTTCTACAAGGACTTAAGCCACGCGCAGGGCCACCATCTGTCCTCATCATATTCACATTCTCCAAGGCAGTGTCATGTTCCAGCACTCCAACATTTCCAACTATTCCTCCAACTTGAAATGTGCTGCACACCTTGGAATGTCAGGCTGCGACGGGCCACGGGGGGAAGAGTGTCACGGCGGAGTCGTTTGATGTAAGTGGAGCTGTGCCTGAGGTGGTGCAAGGAGTCAGCCACCTCGCTCCGTTCCCCTGAGTTTACTACTGATGCTGGAACTTACATCGCCTCGAGACATCCTGTGGCTCCGCAAGGGTTAAAAGAGCCAATTTCAGCAGCACAGGGACTCTCATCATGGTTCCCCTCTCACACGGATATTTGAGGTGAATTTAGACTGAGAGCGGAACGTGAAACCACTTTCGCCTGGTTTGAGTCGGGAACTTTTAATGGACCAAATCTATGTTTTTGAGGTTGTACAGTATAGTAATCTTACTCCCATTAAAAGATGTTATTAGGAATGTAGCAAAGCTGCAAATATGACAAAAGCCACCAATGCATCCTTAACAATATTGTCAAGACAGGTTAATCAACCAATATCTGGAGATTGCAGATTGATAATTTTTGTAAAAAAAAAAAAAAAATATATATATATATATATATATTTAATGACATGTATTTTACACAATATTTATTCACATTTAAAATCAAAAGAAATATCTACTATCAGCACTATCAATAGATAATGCATTTTTAACAAATATTATATAAAATAAATGTTTATGTTGTGAATCTTTGCAATGAATTTGAATAAAAAAATGTTACCTTTAATAAAAAAACTTAACTAGTTTAGTTAAGTTTTTAACTAGTTTTAAAATTAACTAGTTATATTTACATATATTAAGCATTTTATGTAACTATTATTAATCTGATTTATTTGAACGGCTTTGAAAATGATTCAGATTATATTATATGTGTATTTTCCAAATACCATTTTTGAATTGGATGACGTAACAAACAAATACATTTTGATTAACTACCTGGAGAAACAATGTGCAGACACACTGACCTCTCACACAATGCAGTTTGTCTTAGAGAAAGAAAGAAAGAAAACCTAATGAGAGGTAAATGAACAAGAGGAACTGAAATAAGTCAAGGGGACTACTGAGAAAGATCACTGGAACCTATCAGATGGACGGAGGTATAGAGAGAGGATGATAGTCAACCGCATGCAATGCTGGGATGGTCCTGAGCATGACAAGAGTTAGGCAGTAGCAGCAGCCATTTGCTTTCAGTTAGAAAGCAAAGGTGAAAAGTAGGCATGATTTTCTTGGAAAGTAAAATCAAAATCCCCTCTCATAACAGTTCTCCACAAAGGACAAAGTTATGATTAAAAGATCCCACAACAGGTGCTGTATCATGCAGAATCATTAACTTGCATACCTGGGCCCATTCTATTCATCCTTGTTGCACTTTAGAAAAAAAAGTGGTCTATGTAAGTTTTACAGAGTAACAGAATAACTTACATCATATGTCTACATTTTTAGTCTGGTTAACAATTTAAATGTAAATTTAAAAAAAAAAATCATAACCATCTTTATTTTACGCTAATGGCGAATGATTCTTAAAAAAAAAAATCTAAAATGCTACTTCAAATATAAATTCAGTAATTAAGATTTACAAACTATTTAAAATACTTTTAAAAAGTATTTAATTTTTGTAGATAGTATTAACGAGAACAATGGATCTAAAAAAAAAATTTTTTTTATCTCACAGGGGGAATATATTACAAACTCTAAATCTTGTTGAATTACAACTTTTAGGCACGCATCGTAACAGGCACTGAAATCAATGCAGGGTTTTACAGCATCCCATAATGCCTTGCAGCTCCTCCATTTTGGTGAGAGATAAGTCTCAACAACAGCTTCACAAAGACTGTATATGTAGATGATAAAGATTTTTAAACAGTACATTTTAAATGATCCACAATTAAATGATCCAAAATGCCACGAGAAATACACACCAGAAGTGTTTCTGCACCTGCAAGGCATGTAGGGATGGTGTGAAACTATTTATGCTATGATAATGGCTCTATACCCTACCTGGAACATTAAAATAAAATCACTAGAGCATAACTAAAAATAAGCCACTAACACAGAATAAAAACATGATGATGCAATTTGCAGTTCTCACACACACAAACACACAACAATGATTGGACAAACAGAAAGGCAAGACATGAATTAATGCCGTTTCCTCACTCGAAATAATCCATATTAACTACACACAATTAAGCGTAATAATGAATATTAACTAAACATTTCTAGAGGTCTGCATGGGACCTGCAAATTTCATACCATTATTAATCATTCATATTGTTAACATTGTGATTGTGTCTGTACAAGTGCAGCAGCGATATGCAGGTCCTGGCGATGTGGCGATGATCAAATGGTCATAGAGCTCAGTGTGTGGTCAAGGCAAGGGCCACATGCACATTACAATGAAGCAAACTCACAAACAGAACAACAAACGCTGGGTACAAACGCACGCACACACACACACACACACACGTCCTTTTTGTACGAAGTGTGCTAAAACCACTAAACGCACACATACACACTCCTACTGGGTTAAAAAGAGAAATAAAGGCCAACTTACTTCTGTTTGTCACGGGCTTCACGTGCTTTGCTGCTGCGGTTCTGTCGGTTCGTGGCAGGGATGGAGTGAACAGACGAACTCTTCTTGCTGGATGAATGAGAGGAATGGGAGGAGTGGGACAGGCTTGTTCGTGACTGGCCCGCGTTGTGGTCGAACTGCATCAGACAGAATATCAGGTCCGTGGGCACCAGCTCAAACTCATAAGGCGGGTTTGTGATGACATATCTGTGCACATGGGAAAATGACACATATGTTCAGGGATCTCATGTAGGAGGAAATAAAGCATTTAATTCCCTTGTTTTTATTTTTAATTTTATGATGTTTGCCTTTTTGCACTTTTGCATATTAAGTGTGTATTTAAAAAATAAAAACTTTATCCTACTCCAGCTTTGTGTAAAGAAAAAGAAAACAGAAAGAAAGAAAGAAAGAAAGAAAGAAAGAAAGAAAGAAAGAAAGAAAGAAAGAAAGAAAGAAAGAAAGAAAGAAAGAAAAGCGCATAAGGCATCTGGCCCAGATGGCCTGAAGGAGAAAGTCTTGAAAGAATGTGTAGCTCAACTTGGACATGTGTGTACAAGGTTTTTTCAAATCTTCCTGGACAATGGTTTTGTACCATTAGCCTGGAAGAATTCCATTGTCATCCCGGTGCCGAAAATACCTAATGCAAAATCTCTCAAAGACTTTCGCCCAATCGCACTCACATCTATTCTCTGTAAATGTATGGAGCGCATAGTGTGTAAGGAACTGCTATCTCAAATCGAGACATCCATAGACCCCCTGCAATTTGCCTATCGGGCCAATAGGAGCACTGTGGATGCGATGCCTCTCTCACTCTTTTAAATAAGGTTCAAAATCATCTAGATAATTCAAATTCCTATATTCGAATACTCTTCATGGATTTCTCATCTGCTTTTAATACTGTCCAACCTTATCTTCTTTTAAAGCGCCTCTATGATTTAGGTGTTAGTAGTTGGATGATTTTATGGATTAAGGAGTTTTTAAAAGGCCGATCTCAGCGAGTCTGTATTAATAATAATGTCATGTCAGACTGTTTGGTTTTAGATACTGGGGTACCGCAGGGATGTGTAATGTCCCCAATACTTTTTTTACGTATACATCAATGAATTGAAGTGCAATGATGATAAAGGTTATCATCATTGCACTTCAATTCATTGATGTATACGGAAAAAAAGTATTGGGGACATTACCCTTATAAAATATGCCGATAATATGGTATTGGTCTCCTGTCAGAAAGAAATTAACTGCTCCTCATACTTTGAGTACATTGACAGTATTATTTGTTGGTTTGAGAGGAGTTTCTTATATCTTAATATTGAAAAGACAAAAGAGCTACTGTATGTCTGAGAAATTATTTGAGAAGAGTAGATACCGCCTCTGGATATAAACCAGTTGTCATAAAGAAAAAAAACTGTAGAGCAGGATTTGAATTTTAAATACTTAGGTACAATTAGTGATGAGAAACTTCATTTTGAAAGTAATGTAGAGTACATTCATAAAAAAGCACGACAACGCTTGGGTCTCCTCAGGAAACTGAGAAGTTTTAATATTAGCTCGCAGACTCTAATATATCGATCAATGATTGAGAGTATTCTCACAAAAACTCAACTCAACTCAAATTCCTGTGATGGTAAAGCTGGATTTTCAGCATCATTACTCCAGTCTTCAGTGTCACATGATCCTTCAGATTTCATTCTAATATTGGTGCTTATGAAACATTTCTTATTATTATCAATGGTCAAAACAGCTGTGCTACTTAATATTTTGGTGGAAACTGAGATACATTTTTGGAGAGATTCTTTGATGAATAGAAAACAAGTGACTATTGTAAATGTCTTTATTGTCACTTTTAACCCTTTAAGTGTCACCCCCCTTTTTTTGAATATACATGAAAATGCACTTTCCGAACTTAAATGTTTGTAACTCAAGAATGCTTTGGAATATGGATGTAAGATTGGTCTTGTTTTAAAGAAGAAAATTTGCAGATTTTTGTAGAAGTTAAATAAATTAAGAAAGTGTAACAGAAAAAAAGTTATAGAAGTTTGAGTTTATGAAAATAAAAAAAATAAAAAAATAATAATTCATATTTTATATAAAATATATTTTTTCAAAACCCTGGTGACTCTAAAACTGCACAAAAATCAAAGACAAAAATCTGAACAAGTTGTGTTTTAAATTTTAGGTTGATATCTCAAAAAATGAGCTTTCAGTAAGATTTTGTTTGAGCGCAGTACCACACTTTTTCACTAGTTGACATTACTGCCCATATAAGGGCGCCTGTATTTCCATATATGGTTTTTCTTTATTTCTAAAACATTTTCAGACCTTTTTTTCTAAAATAATTGAACAAATGCTATCTTTTGAACTCTTGGCATGAAAACAAACTGAGGTTTCTACCATTTTTTTCATGATTTTTCATGTTCATCACTATTTCAAAATAAAGGACTGAACACCTTAGGAGTATGAAAATATTATTGTTGCAAATTGATAAATTACGGCTCCTCTGTAATATATTTTGAAAATCAGTCACCAAATATGAAAACTAGAGATTGTAAGCTTTCAAATGATATATAGTTTGTCAATATTAGTTTAGGTTTAGTATAGGATATTACTATTTTAAATATGTAATGAATTTGGGCCCACCGGTGGGCCGGTGACACTTAAGGAGTTTTTAAACAATTGAATGTGTCCTTGCTGAATAAAATTATTGATTTCTAAACAAATAAAAAATGTGTGTATCTTATAAGCAAGCATAAACTTGTGAAGATTTGTGTCAGGTGTTCCTCTATGTTGCCTAGGTAGGGAGCTCACTAGGTGCTGGACCTGAGTTTATACTGTAGGAATATTGTAGGCTTCACTAAAGCTGGATTACATGCCTAGTGAAATAAAGGACTAAAACTCTACTGACACCGAGGTTAATAGGTAAAACGGACAGCTCACCTTTTTGTGCACGGACTCGGTGCACCTAAATGTGCATCTCGCAATCTATAGATTCCAAAGCACAGCATGTTGTACGTTTTTAATGCTTTACAAAATAAGTCTCCGTAGCAACCACCATCCTGAAAAAGAACACAAAATAGCGCTTTAAGCGTTCATTCATAACATTTAAATCAACTTATGCTTATTTCAAGCGAGTGCAATAGCAGGTGTTGTTTGTCTCATTCTCAACATTTGTATCCAAGTACAATGTCTACACTGCTATAATGAAATGTGTGGCATTCTTACTTGGATACAGAAATATCTTGATTTAAGGCAACATTATTTTTCACCCACAGACTTTGCGTGTTCAGCTCGTTCACTTTGTATTAGCGGGCAGGGGAGGCGTCGGACGGGGAACGAGCCCTGTTGGGCAAAGTGCCAAAACTTGTCAGCTCCTCTTAACCGTCCACTTACCCCCAAGTCTGCGAAGGGCCCATCGTATAGGGCCAGCTGGGCGACCCGACACCTGTCCCTGTTAGCCAGCGTCTGTGGCGTGCTGTAGCCACCTCTCAGCGCGTTCTCCTCAGCCAACAGGCCCTCCAGCTCCGGAGTGGCGCCTCCCGTGACCAGCGTCCGGATCAGGGTGAGGATATTATCATTGAAGTATGTCTGCCAAGATAAAGAAGAGGATCCGGACATGAGCACCATTAGAGTCACAACTCAAGACAGTCAGGAATTTGGAGCTGTCCTGAGCACTGTTATCTAGACCCTGATCTGTCTTTTCGCATTTCACTCCCTGGGAAGGGAAGAGACACGGGAATGCAATTACGCCAGCTGTTGTTGTTGTTGTTGTTGTTGTCTCCTCCCCACTCACATTCATTTTGGTAACACCAGCCACGCTTAACAGGGGAGCGCTTTGCACACGAGGACATTTTAATTATCATTATTGTTGCTAATTGTAAATTAGATACAATGAAGAATAGATAGACAACAAGTCGGGGACATTTTTCTTGTACAGTGGAGTCCAGAGGTCTGATCATAATTTGCGATTTATAAATTTCACATCTGGAAGAGAGCTTCGTTCTCTGAATCAGACTCACGCACATTTGAGAAATGATCACAAAATCAAATGTAGGTTTCTATGCAACATTTTATAAATGAGGCCCCATATTTTTAATTAAAACCTGATGATTCATGAAATCTGGCATTTGTTAACATGGCCAATGTTACAATTTTATTAGTGACCTACACATATTTATTATTCACTTCATTTCATTTATACACTACAGTTTGGGGGTGGTAAGAGTTTTTAAAAGAAGTTGAAAGAGAATTTGACCAAAAACAGTAAAACAGTAATATTATGAAATATTAATACAATTTCAAATAAATGTTTTCTATTTTAAAATATTTTAAAATGTAATTTATTCATAAAGCTGAATTTTCAGCAGCCATTACTCCAGTCTTCAGTGTCACACGATCCTTCAGAAATCATTCTAATATGGTGATTTGATGCTCAAGAAACGTTTCTGATTATCAACATATTTTTGTATAATTTTTTCAATTAACAAAGTTCAAAAGACCAGCATTTATTTGAAATTTAGATCTTTTGTAGCTTTCGTGTAAATATCTTTACTGTCACTTTTGATTATTTTAATATCTCCTTGCTGAAAAAAAGTGTTAATTCTCACTGACCCCACAATTTTAGACAGTAGTGTGTTTTACATATTTTAAATCCTAAAACTTTTCGCAATGACTGCAGGTTTAAATACGATTTTGTATCTCAGACTTTCGAAGTGATCTCTGACTTGTGGACCCCACTGTATCTTGTCCATCAAATGTTCTCCAGTGTCACTGATGATAAAGTTGTCGAATGATTAACGTGTAGAAATATAAGATTCTACTAGGATCACGAGGTCGTTTGTTTGAGCACCAGAGGGCTGTGTCGCCGCGAGCTCGCGCTGGAGTGACACCTCTCTGGGCCCCTGACAGCAGCATTCAGCCCAATGATGGATGAGAGCTGTCTATTAGCAGGCTTCACCTTTGTCCACAGTGAAATGCACTTGAAGGCTGCTTTGTTCTAGCTTCACTCAAAGTGAAAGCTACTGGAATTAAGCCATCATATGGATAAGGGGATAGCAGCGGTCGTAGGTGGTGAGGGGGAAAAAGCTGCAAAGAAGAAGAGAGAACGAGGGGAAAGGGAAAAAAGGTATCTTTCTTAATCTACCCAAGATGACATTGTTAGGAGATTAGAGCTCTTGGACCCCAAAGCAGCCCACCTTGCGTGTCAAGGCATACCATTAAAGAAAACTTGAGCACTTACCTTGTTAAAAGATCTAATAAGACTCTTGAAAGTTTATTTCATGACACATTATATGAGGAGTCTTGGCAACAACTTTCCTTTTGATGTCACCGCTGCTGACAGTGCTGTCTGATCAATGTGGCATTTCATTTACCAACCTCTGCCTACTGGTAACGTCTGAGCCCTACATCTAAAGCACTGCACAGCCGGAGGATGTCTCTTTCCTATACATTATTTCAGAGGATTAGCAGTGAGACATGCCTTCATGTAATTCTATATGACATGCCATGATGGGAGAGAAATGACTGTGCACCTTTTGACAGGTTGCTTTGTTCACCAAATCACTGGCTGCTTTTGAATGCGAACGGAAAGATCATCTGACGCCTAGTAGATAGTATGAAGGATCCTTCACACAATTAAAGGATCTAAATCGACTTATTCAGCAGGGATAATTTCTTTAAAGGATTTATGTATGCTAATCTGTTTAAAGGAATTCAAATCAGTAAATAGGTGTCAACGTGGCAGCTGTTTAGCCACTAACTCACCGCACTCATCAGGGAGTCCAACACGCTGACGGCGAAGGCAGTACCACAGGCAAACGGTTGGGTCAGATACAGCTCCGTATCTGGGTCGTCATCATCGTCTTGGTCCAAAAACTGAACGTTGGAGTCATTCACTGCAGTAGAGAGATGGAAGTTATACATCTGTGCAGAAGAGACAACCAATGTCCTGCAAGTGGTGAAATGGTGTGTCTCGCAACCATTGGTAAACGGGTCCATGAATTCAAATAAACAATGAGCATAAATAAACAAAAAATTGCATGCACGTCAGTGGGCATGCATTCTGGAGATGCATATACATTGATATCTGCACAATGCAGTGCCCAAAAATGGTGGAATCCAACTTGAATCTAAACAAATGAAAATTCTGTCTTCAATTACTCACCCTCACGTCATTCCAAATGTGTATTATGAAAAAAATATTGAAATTTAAATAATTAATCACACAAAAAAAAAGATCTTCCAACCCAACTACACTTGGCACGTTCACGAGAGAAGTCTTGCGGTTTGATCTACAAATGGATCGTTCTTTTGAGTCAGATCTTGTCAAAGAGTTGTTTGGTTCTACTTCTCAAAACTGATCTGCACGATTTGCAATGATCTAGTCACAGCCGTTAATAGATCACAAGAGGGGAAGATTATCAGTAAATAATGACATCTGTTTCTCACACAAAACTATTGTATGACTTCAGAAGATGTGGAATATAGTGTACAAGTATTATGACCCTACCTTTATTAAGCTTATTTATCCTTTTTGGAACTTGAAAGCCTTAATCCCTATTCATTGTAATTGCATGGAAAATGTCTCCTTTTGTGTTGCACCGGAAAAAAGTCATACGTGTTTGGAACAACTTGAGGGTTTATAAATGATGAAAGAATTGATCTTTTTTGGGTAAACTATTACTTTAAGTGATACACAATTCCCAAAATGCCATCGTAGAGTAATAGAGAACTCTTGTATTAGACAAACTGTAAGAATTTAGGTTCAGTATTATAAAACAACCAGCTTGGTATCTTTGGTTGGACAGCAGAAGCAGCCAGATTGCTTTAAGGCTATTGTTTATGGTCTCAGCGGCCAATGTATAGAGACAATGCTCTGAAATCCCGTTCGGTTTGAACACAGCCTCACGCAATCTTTGTTTCACCCCCTTTCAAAATCTATGCTTCAGAGATTAGGGCCAGGACCAAAATAAATAAATAAAAATAAACAGCTTAAAGCAAGGTTTGATCTGGATGGTTTTTTTTTTCTAATTTGATTTCTTCCCAGACTTCCTGTGAGCTAAGGAAGAGAAATGTCAGTCTTTCAGACAGGCCGCTGATGAAAAGGAGCCTGGGCCAGAGAATTGAACTGCAGGGAGATGCTATGGAAACAGCCACAAGGACAGACTCGCATGATCAAAGGCCTAGTGATGCTCTGAGAAAGAAAGAAAAAAAAATCCTTAAAAAGGCCAAAACAAGACAGTCAATTTCAACCAGAACTAAGGATAAAAATGTGTTCAAAGTGATGCCATGGGAGCAGGCCTCAGCTGCAGCGAGAGAAATCAAGACAAGCCGATGAAGGAGGCAGTGCATCAGAGTAGCGGAGGACAAAGGCGCAGCTTACCCAGTTCTGTTATCATTTGTATGTTGGTTCCACTGTTTTTTTCCTGACTGAATGAAACCAAAGGCAGTAGTTTGCCAGGCTTAGCTAATGATGATAAAACAGTGTTGAGGGGAGACAGTTATTGAAACAAGTTCAAAGCCAGAGAAAAAGAAAGCATAAAAGAGTATCATGTCAAGAGTGGGATTAGAAATCTAAAGGTACAGCGTCAGGATGAAGCGCTTCAGTAAGAACTCCATGGAACAGTTCAGCCGTGTTTGTTCATGATAACGGGGATGTTGTGCAAGCTTAGGTATCTACTGCACTGCAAATAGGGGAACGATTACTATGAACCATTTAGAACAGAGAAACGTGTAATGTGTAATCGCACATATTCCAACACTGATACTGCAGGCCTGATTTACCAGGAGCTCCATTGACGGTCAATGATTCGCTTGTGTAGAGAACTGAATATGTCCGGTTTGCTGGCAATCTGCTGATAAAGATGTTTCAAAAAGTAACTGTGAATTATGTTTAACTGAATTTTACGCTACCTTTACACACACACAAAAAAAATCAAGCTGCAAAGAACTTCTAGTTAAATTATTACAGCAAACCCTCAGTATCAGTTTGATCCACTGAACCTACGATCCATATGAGTTCTTAAAATGGCTGATGGTGATACCGACATCTAGACGGTAGCCCATATATTTATTTATACTATAATTTAATGATGACAAGAAGACATACATATAACATACATTATATAACAACAACATATATGTGTGTGTTTTGCAGGCTGCTTTTATTTGATCAAAATACAGTAAAAGCAGTAATACTGTTAAATATTATTACAATTTAAAATAATTTTTTAATATATTTTAAAATGTAAATTATTCCTGTGATGGCAACACTGCATTTTCAGCATCATTACTCCAGCCCTCAGTGTCACACTATCCTTCAGAAATATTTTTGTTTTATTTTATCCTTTAAAGAATAGAAAGATCAAAAGAACAGCATTTATTTGAAATAGAAATCTTTGTAACATTATACTTGTCTTTACTGTCACTTTTGATCAGTTGAATGTGTCCGTGCTAAATCAAATTATTTTAATTATTTCTTTCAACAAAAAAACTAAAAAAAATCTAACTAACCTCCCAACCTTTGAATGGTTGGGAGGTTTTATCCATTGATCTTTTAATATGGGATTTATATATGATATTGGTTACACTTAATTTTAAGATGTCTGTGTTACAGTGCAATTACAAATTATACTAAGTATTAATAAATGACATGTACTTACTATAGGGTTAGGTTTAGAATTAAGGTGTGGTTTAAAGTTAGTTACATGTAATTTATAGTATTTACTATTGTAACTAAATGTGACGTGTAACAAGGAAACTATATTCCATTACTTCCGTCACGGACTTGTTACTCAGAGACAGTATGCAAATGGAGTTACACTGTATTTTAAGTTGTCGTTGTTAAGGCCATTGCACACTGAGTCCGAAATTTTCGTATGCGTTTTTTTCGTATTCGTGATTCGGTGGCTCTGAATTGTCAAAGCACCATTCAAACTGCTTGTTACGGATGCGAAAAACGCAGAAAATCAAACCCGTTTCGATTTTTTTATGACGGACGAAAATTTCGGATGCGAATTTCGGACTCAGTGTGCAATGGCCTTTACACTGTAATTATACATTTAAGTAATGAGTAATATTAAGTAACTACATGTACTTACTATAGGGTATATAGTAATATAGTAGGGTATATGTTTAGGTCTTTTAGTGCTTTAAGAACAACTCTTCTCCATTTTGAGAGCACTTCAAATTTCCTGTTAGCCATGATTATCTGAGTAGCTTAGGAAAACAACATGTGAATATGTATTTAAGAAATAACCAATTCACATCACGATAAACAAGTGGCAATTTATGTTAACTACACTTTTAGCATGTCTACAATTCTTGGATCATTAGATTGAATATCCAGCTTTTGCTTCTTGAATTACCATAAACACTGTCAAGAGGCTGGAAATATCCTCTCAACACAAAGTCAAACTCTAGCTTTTAGATTAGTCAATGTCAAGTATTAGTCAATGTCTTTAAGGACACATGACATGGTGATTCTTTATATAAGATTCTAATGATTATACTTGAGTAAAATAAATATATTGTATTATTATTATTTGTTTCACCTCTACCAATATGGAAATGCCAGCAAACCTTTAGTAAACAAGGCCCTGTGTGTCCCAGATGTGGGACTTTGTAACCCCTCAGGGAGGAGGACTTCTGGATCTAATGTATGTCTTAGCAGAACATATGTGTATGTGTGAGGAGCGTGTTTTGAATGAAGTTTTAAGTGTCTGTAAGGCCCATTCTCGTTCGCAGCCTTTCTGGTGTACCACGCTGTAATTGGGTCAGTGGAGAGTTGGAGCGGCCGGTCTCTGGTGCTTTAGTGCCCTCTGAGATCTAAAACTTTCATGAGTCCCCCACCATGGGAATAGTGCCACCCTCATTGTTATTTATAAATGAATCCATTTTGCTACTACATGCTTTTTTTCTCTCCCTATAAGTCTAGGTTTCTTCCAGTGCATTAAAGGCACAACTGATGAGGACACGACTTTGACCCAGTCGGTGAAATATTCAGGTGTGCCATTACACACATCACAGACACATACTTCATAAGAAACACATCAGTGTGACTTGATAGGGGAGTTTAGATTCTAATCACACTTGACTTTGACATGTTAGCAGTATGACTGCAGTCGCGTCTCACCGAGTTCAGTTATGATCGGGATGTTTGATCCCGTGGTGACGGATGCCTGCCGCACTAAGCCGTGCACTGGACTGTTATCTGGAGATGACCTATCCATCCCCGGAGGTGTGAAACCTGGAAGAGAAAGAGGAATGAGACTGTCAAATTCTCTACTCACAGTGCTTACAGTGCCAGAAAAAAAAGCTTTACAATGGTGAACAAACCATTGGCATAACAGTCAGGCCATACAAATCATTTCTTTGTACGATTCTAAATGTACTGTAGATATTGTAGAGTTTGTGGTGGTAGGATACGAGTGGACTGACATGCTAGTCTAAAACAGTGAAATATAGATCATCCGTTTCTAAGGGTCAGCTCAGGCATATTTAGCATTTGCTGCCTTCCATCAACCAGCAGGTATAAATTTTATATGCTGTTCATTTTGTTACCGTAAAACTGGTGAAGTGGATCCTGAAAACCTTTTATGTGAAATGCCATGAAATACAAGCAGGAGTGACAAGAGTATGAATTCACATGACTTGACACTTTTGCATTTCCTCAAGCTGACAAGTAAACACTTTAAATCAGTAATGCTATATGCATAATGCATTGGCCCTGTTTTGACATCCATCGACTGGAGAAAAATGCAAGCGTATAGTTTTTACAGTGACAAACATAATGCAGGGAAAAGATTCAGGTCACAAAGTTTTCAAAGGCCTGCAGAATTCTGTACAAGAGGTTGTCCTTCTTTTCAATGGGTTCAATAGAGTAGCTTTCTTTATAGCGCTTAACAAAAGAATACACAACAGAGAGAGAGACTAAGACTTTGTCTTAAATGTGCAGAGAATAATCACGTCTCCTGTTGTGTGAATTGTGAAGACATCAGATATGCAGTGACACTCAACCATCTGGCATTCTGAATAACATCTTTGCTTCAGCTCATAAATAAGAGCAATTTGGATGCTGATACACAAGAGCAATAGTACTGTTGATTGTATTGTTTTTTTATTGTTTATTTTTCATAAATATGTTGAATAAGTGTACAAATATTTCACATTATAAAGCATCTCAACAATTCAATGACTGCATATACATGCAAGAATATATTATTATTATTATTATATCAGAATTTGGTGATTAAAGCTAGAGTAGGTAATGTTGGAGAGCTAGCCAGATTTGAAAGTGGCACATCTTCTAAGCTCCGCCCCCTCCTGTTAGTGCTCCGTCCAAAGCTACGCCCCCCCACAAACATGAACGCGAATCCACATTTGGAGTCAGCTGCATGTACCTACCAGTGATGCGCGGGTTGATCCAAAATGAGCGGGTGCCTGCGTCCGCGGTTACGAGTCATCCAAAAATATTTTTAATGATATTCGGGTCGCGATTGGTCGGGTCGTTTACCTTTGTAATTTATATAGTACTAGACATAATGTTCTATGAAATACATAGGTCTACACTTTATTGTCTGAATGCGCGAGGATGACGCACGAGCAGTCTGCAGATGAAAGTGGGAAATCCTTATTTACCTTTTGAATGTTGAGCGCGTTATTAACTTTTGAATAAAAGCTGACGCGGGACAAAATGCCCGATTTCCCAACGCGTTGAACTGAGCAATGCCATTGTGCCATTTTAATAGGCTACTTTTAAACGCATATAGCTCAGTAATGTCAGTTTTATGTAGCCTATTTGCTGAGAGGGGGTGGGATTTTTGTTGGGAAAGTCCGGGGAGAGACGCACACGTCGATTAGACTGGATAAACACATGCAGCATCTTAATTGTTAAGAAAATGAAACAAAATAAATGAATAAATCAAGCCTTTATTACAAAACACTAAGCTATATCATACAGCATTCTGAAAAATGCGCACCCCTAGTTCCTCCGTCTATGGCCCATGACGCGATGAGCATTTACTATAGCTACTTTAAAAAACGCGGGTCAGGTACAATATTTTCTTTCTTTTTTTTTGCGGTCCGAGTTGCGGGCGGGTTAGTTGAAAACGTCGGTCGGGTGCGGGTTGTTTATACATTGACCCGCGCATCACTGCTGTGCACGCAGTGGTGCTCGGGCACGAGACATGAAGGCATCTGATTGGTTCTTTACATTCGCACCGAATGGCAGTGATTGGTCAGAGTTTTTACTGTCCTACAGCTGCTACAGAGGTCAGATTTGTTTCATTCTTTTTTCTGAACACATAATGTATTGACTACTATCAGAATGGAAGGACCATTTCACCCAGTATAAAAAAAAATGTTTCTGAACAGGATTACCAACCCTACCTTTAAGTAAATATTCTGATCTCTATAAAACTGAATAGCTGGTATGTGCTTGTGTTAACCAGAATTTTGGGTCAGAATATCCACTGAAACTGAACATTCATTCATATTCGAGCAACTCCAAACAAAGATAATGTGTGTCTACTATGTGATAGTAGATAAAGACAGTAGTGAAGTCAAGCAACAGTATTGAGGAACATCTCCAATATTTCCAGAAGAGATAAATATTGTGCATGTTATAGTTTCTGATTATATTTATACAGAAATATGTCAATAGAATTTAAACACGTTAAAACTGTCGTATCTTTTAAAAAGTGGAATAAAAAGTAGTAATCCAGCTAATTTTCAAGACCAAGTCTAACCACATCTCACTTGGTCTTGTGCAACTTTGTGTTTATTGTTGCACATCGATCACACTTCATAAAGTTATTCTCCCTCCACACAGACCTTAAAGTCACGCTATAAATTCTGCTTTAGTTTATTGTTTTCAACCGTAATGCATTATGTAGCCTGGACTTTGTGTACTTTATTCAAAGACGCCTTAAGCACTGATAGCAGTGTCCTGTGTAGTACTTTCTCCTGGCAAAAGGCTTGCTGATTTATTCAATAACACCTTCTGTGCAAGTTTAACAAGCCGCACTGAAACGGCGAGGTGCTGAGGGCAAGAATATTTACCAAGATGATGTGGTATGATGTAATTTATTACACTTGTATCTTAAACATTTATATGGTTTATTTTATTTTATCAAAGAAACTGTAATTATGATGTGTAATTATGTAACATAAACAATAATAATAAAACTACATATTTGCAAAGTTTAAACTACAATCTGGGGGAAAAAACATGAATAATTTGTTATTTTTATTGCTGCAAAAGTTTATCCGGGAACAAACGGAGTAAACGGAAAACAAGAAAATTGTTCATTGCGGGATAAATTATGCTCTAATACACTGTGTTAATGAAATAAATCTTTATTACACAACATTGCTCTGCTGTTAATCATGCCAGATGTTGAGTTAAACTAATTGAGAGGGTAGTAATGGCCAAGCACTCATGGAAGCTGTGCACAGACTAAAAAATCAGTCACAAATTTCTACACATAATATTTTGGCTAATTTGATTATGCTTTTTAGTCACTAATAAGGTTGAAGTACTCTCAACTCCACTTTGAAATCAGAATTCCTCTAAATCAGCACAGACAATTCAAACAGATTTATTCCGGGCCAGTTAATGCCGTTTTCTTCGCGTGCACAAAGAGTATGATTACCATCTATTATCATCCACCCCAGAGGGATGTGCTCTTCCTCAACACTACACACTGTTCAGCGCGAGCCTTTGGGACAATATTGGACACATTTCATCTGAAAGCTGTCATTTTGAAGCTTTAAATCCATCTTTCTGTGCAAAAAGTAGATACTCAATAATGGTTGAAATGTTAATTGTTGTGGGCCAGCTTGTGCGGTGTGTATAATTTACGTAATGAAGAGCAGCTGAGAGAGTGAAGCTGCTGATTTGTACAGTCTGTTTAATGATGATGAATCCTGATGGGCACAAGAGGGTTACATGTTTATCTGAATGCATAAACAATCTGTTCGAGTCAATTTGTCGGCAAACAAATCTGCTGCGGTCCAGCAATTGGAGGCAAATTTGCAATCTGCACAAAAACGTTAGGGATGGGTTTTTTCAGAGCTTTGAATACAGGGGAAAATATAATTCACGTGCTCAGAATTGCATGCATTTTCCAATAATGGATATACATATGCATGAAATGCAAATTCTTCAATGTATAACAGTCTTTAGTTTCACAGACATTTAATGTTTGCATAAAGTGTCTAAATGACTGTTTAATTGTCTTTCCTAATGCACAAACATTTGAAATGTCAGTCGTGCTTTTATTCTTTGATAATTCATGTCTCCCCTTGTTTTATTAAACCATTTGGGCATACACCGTAATTGGACCTTGTTGTCTTTGAAAGCACACAGTAAAGTGCTGGTTTCACAGTCTAAAGCTCTTGAGAGGTATTCTCTATGTGCTGAAGTATTCTTGGCCACTCCTTACCTTGGGAATTAGCCTGCAAGACCCCAATGCTGTCATCAAACTGCATAGATTTGATGTTAAGAGACGCCAAGATGCATTCCTTGTCCTGCAGTGAAGCATCGTCGATATTGTTCTGATTGGCTGACAGGATAACGCACATGTCGCAGAGGTTGATGTTGACGGCTCTTAAATCAGCTCGACTTAATGGCGTACCCTTCAGCGGAGAGAGAGGAAAAAGAGGAAGAAAGAGAAAAACAAATTAAAGACGGCACAGAGCTCAGGGAAATTAGTTAACAAGTATTTACTTTTCTAAAGGCAGTGACATTCAGCTGATCTAACTATGCGCTGAGGGAAGAAGAGATGTAGTCTAATCTAAAGGCTAGCCTTTGCTGACGGCAGCTTTTTGGCTTCGTTTTTCATACTCAGTCAAGGCGATGCTAACAAGCACTAGAGAAGGAAGCAACGCCGGAGATTCACACGACCCACAGGAACCTGCCGCCAGAACATCAACACTTGAAAACAAATTGTGGTGGCGCTATTCCATGCAAAAAGCTTGTAAAGGGGAACATCTGCTGCAAAATAAGGTCTTACGACTTGAGTCACATGAATGCATAACGTTTACAGACAGCTTGTTTTCTCCAGGTGTAAAAGCTCTAGGCTCATTTACAATGTGTGTATACTCACAGGTAAGATGGAGACTTTGGGGAAGTTGTGAAGGGTTTCCCACTCTCTTCTCAGATAATCTAATGAGCCCACAAACACAATGGGCTTTAGCTCGTGGTAATGGAAGTTGCTTGCTCTCAAAGGCATCACCAAGTTTCGAAGCCCCACTAAAGCTGACGTGACATCTCCGAATATACAGACTACTACATGTCCACTTAAAACCGTCATGGAGGCCTCGCTGCGTGTCTGTGGTGAAAAAGCCAGAAACAAATAAGACAGTTACAATCTCGTCAGCAAGAATGGAATAAGAGGTCATTTACATTCAAAAAACAACACAAGCCGCAAGAAGAGTATTGTTTCAAATTGAAAAGGGCAGAAAATGCAAAAGCAGTATTTTTTTTAATTGAATAGATTCAAATTGACTGATTGAATTGATTGAAATCTGAACATAAATGTTTTTCAGAGCTTTGATTACAGGGTAAATATATAATGCACTTGCTCAAAATGGCATATTGTAATAATGAGCATACATATGCACAATTGCATAACAATTGCATAACTAAAATGTATAACCGTCTTTAGTTTCATAGATATTTAATGTTGACTCAGTAACTGTGTCTCTAAAAGAGCAAATATATAACATGTCCGTTGACTGTACAACACACACTAACAAAACATGTCACACTTCTCAAATACATTCAAAACTAAATTATTCCCAATTTGTGGTACATGACAAATTTACATTACACATTACAAACATTACACATTTTTTTCATTGTTTATTATTTATTAATCTTATTATTATTAAAAATGTTTTTACTATTATTTCTCATATATACGACGTTCATTTAGTTTTGTGTGTGTGTAAAAGAACATGATATTATTCTGTTTTCCCTTAAAGTAAGTAAAATAAAATTTCATAAATGCAAGATTTAATAATACTTCTGCTTTTGAAACACTGGATTCAGCTTTCAATTTGAGCATGATTGATAATGAAATGAGATGTGAACAGTTTTTATGTGTTTTTTGTTTGTTTTCAACTGGTTTTATTTCACTCTCAGTTCTTAAGATTGCACTCAAAATGTGCTTAATTGTGAAACAATAAAGGTAAAACTCTTGTGACTAGGTGATATATAAGACACTGCAGTTAGAAAGATACCTACCAGAATGACCTTCTCGATTTCTTTGGATGGACACCAGTGAAACATTCCAGTAGAGTCGTATCTTTTCACATTAGCATCCATGTTCTCAATCTGCTCGTTTCCCGGAACGAGCAGAGGGTCATGTCTGAAAAGAGAGCATAAGGAGGAGAAAACGTGTAAGAAGAAAACATGTTCGCTGGCCCTATTTGCAAATGCAGGTTAGTAAAAATGCAACAGTGGGAATTTATCTTCTGGGCTTAATTGTGACATTTGTCAAAGGACAAACTTTCCGCACATCTCAATAGACGTCTATCGACAATAAATAAGCAGTAAACAGCCTTGTGCTGACATGGCTTGTCATTGTCAGATTGAATTTGTGCATTGGACTCCATCATAACTGCAGCTCTCTCCGGGCTGCCAAGACTGCGGAGTCATCAAAGCGTCCGCGCCGGTGACAGCACTGGAGTGGAAGAGATGGAGCCGGAGCACTTCAGTGACTGAGTGGCACCAGAATGGAACGCCAATTACCGGCTTTTACTCCGCATCACTCCTGACGTGATGCGTCCAACGGTAAAAGCTTTAACAGAGGCGCACTTTAAATATTTTAGGAATTTGCCCAATCACATTTTGCTCCCCCAAACTGAAGGGCATTAATGTTTCAGCAGCATGTCACGTCCAAACAGGCTAACCTATATCAGCGCGCCCTGCTGAAGCTGATCTGAGGGGCATGTTGACCGTGAAAGAAGTCCCAGCACTTGGGTACAGCTCGCATTCATTTTAGTGAACTCCCTTGAAAGCTTTCTAAACAGCTCAGTAGTTGAACTATAAAACTGAAAACCAGAATTCACAAACCAAATGTGCGGCCATGTTAATTTGATGCCTGGTCTAGGCATGTTTGGTATGAATAGCAACTCAAAAACATATAGTGGAGTGCTGTTTTGAGCTTTTTATGGTTGCATTCTCTGCCTCAAATACAGAATTATTGGTAGTATTCAATATAGAAATGCCTGCACAGTTTAATATACTCAATACAAGAATATTTAACTTTATATTATTTTAAAAATGTATATTATCAGATATATAAAATGTCTATTCTCGCTTTTGACTGAATTTCAAATCCATTTGTTTTCTGTAAAAAATTCAAAAACAATGAAACTCAAAATTAATTACTGTAATATAAAATTATTATTATTATTGTTGTTATTATTCAAACATTCTTTAAAACAGACAAATACAATCTGTTGTTTGAATAAATATTCAGCCCGTTGTATCAGAAATTGATGCAGATAAAAAATATAGCAAAAAAATTAGCCAATAAATGTGAATTATTAAAATAACTACTAGGGATAGGCAATGTATTAAATATCCACAATATCTGTCTTTCAGAAATATCCATAATATTTCTTTGTGCTATGGGTGTATTTTAGTTCAGGAATATTACAATTTTGTTTTCCCTCAGTGACTCTTGAATAGATACTCACGATTTCAGGGCAGTTTTTATGAGAGACCACATAACCCGTGTAAATGTATAAACTGTCAACTAAAACCCACAGTGCAGCATGTTACAGGGCCTGAGATGGGCCAAAAAGGCTGCCTTTGAGGAAATGGCCTCGGGGCAGACAACAAAGCCCCATTTCTAAGACACGGCTGCAGGGGAACATGCTCTCTCGGAGTCTGCTCGACCCAGCTATTGTGATAGTATTATCCACAGTGCTAGATTATCAACCATTTACAAAGGATTTCAACAATTAAAAAAAAAAAACGTATAAAGCGCTTTATAAGTTTTGATGGTCTGAAGCTTAAATATAGAGCAAGGCCAATAAATGACAGGATTTATCACTGTAATGAATAGCTATTTATTTATTAACACCAGGGTGTATTATTTTATCTCATGAATGTGATGTAATTTAACTGACATAATAATACCGTGCCTGTTATGCCTTGTTCTGCAACACCCTGTAATTAACACAGCACTAAATGAGGTTTGTAAATTGCATTAGGCCCTTGTTAATCACTCTAATAATGAATGATGGGACCTCTGCCTCACCTTCCATATTTGCATAATGTCAGATAATATTCCGGAAAATTAATTTACACTTAAAATAACTGCACGGTTATGTGAAGCACAAAAACTAATTTCAATATTCAACGACTGCACAGACAAAATGCAACAACAGATTTGTGGTAGTAAAAACGTGGAAATTCGAGTCATATTACAAACCTCATAATTACTTTTCCCCTCTATTCCTCTCTCACCTTCCCAAGCAGGTTAATTCAGTGAAACACGCCGCTTACACTGTGTTTGATTGCTAAAATATCACATCAGAAATGTGTCAATTAGCATGCGTGCATGAGATGATATCAGACTGTGTGCAGGTGCTAATAACAGTGAAAGCATTTAGTGCTTTTACACCCTGACTGAATATTTTATTACGTGGCGCATGTTTCACCACTCACTCTATGGACCTCTGTCATCTCAATCTCCCCTCAACATACTGACTGGCGCAGTGCACCTCTGCCAAGATAGCTATCTCTCACCCGCTGTCAGAGCTGCCTGCCAGTCACAAGCACAATCCAACGCGCAATGCCACTCCAGAATAAAATATGTGATGTTAGTCGCTGCTGCTAGGGAACCTGACAAATGCATTGTGACTTCCCACAATTAGACGTGTTGTGTCTCCTTTAAAGCATGATACTGTCATTGTGTAATATTCCAGACATTCTAAATCAACTTTTGCAACTAAAAACACACAGAACTACATTTATTTCATTTAAAATAGACTTTAAGCTAAAAAATAAAAGGGCTAGAGAACTTTATAGGAAATTATCGGGTACCCTAAGCAGGACAGAAAGTTCTCCATTTAATTGGTATGTCCAGAGGAGCGTCCTAGACGTGCATTTGGGGAAAGAGAGAGCGAGAGAGAACAGAAGTTGCCCTGAGAGCCGGGCGAGCTGCTTTTCAAACAGCGTTCAGCTATTCCAGCGCATCACTTGGCAGTCACTGGCTCCCCGAATCCCTCTCCAGCAGCCTATGAAAGCAGCTCCTCGCTTTGAAAATTTTCCCTATCATGCAAACTGACAAAGGCATACTTTTCAAAAACCCACAGCCAATCTGTTGATCATTATTTATTTACGACAGCCTGGAGGCGCAGAAGCCTGTAAAAACCATACTTGATATGGTATACTCTGGCTGTTTTTCCCTTTCCTGCTTGTTGAATAAAGTATCCCTAAGGCTCCCTCAAACAATCGCTTTTCATTGTGCATAAAACGCACCTTGTAAAGGCGAGGTATTTAATGTATGTTGTAATATATTGACAAGGAGGGCACAGGTTGAAGGAGTCCACGGGTCTGTCTTTGGTAATTTTGATGTTTCGCTGCAGGGCTTTGGCTTGAAAAAGCTTACACCTAGAACAGAGGACCTGTCATCCAGTACCCAAGAGCCAGCTGAACACACAGGCACCCTAAAGCACAGAAAACTTTGACACCGCTTTGAAGCGTTTCAAAACAGGGTAAATAACTCCCAAGAATTATTATCACTTGTAGATCAAAGAGCCGATGCATACATTACATGGCAAACGGGGACCTTCAAATCTGCTCAGAAAAACAGTTTTGTGCTGTAAGTTGAGGAATAAAAAGATCCTTCTGAGCAATCGCTGAAAGCTATTTTTTTTTCATTCCTCTCGCAGTTTATTGTTTAAAACTGAGAGCGAAAAGAAACAATTGAACATTGATCATTTTCACTTGGAAAGCTGACTAAAGGGCGAGATCCTCTGCAGGGCTGACAGTTTACAGTATGTAAAACTCAACATAATTGCTTCTTTTGGGGAGAGATTCATGTTGGAGACCTCTGTCTGGGTTACTTTTTATACGCTACAGCGAAATGCCTTGTGGGTGGCACACAAATGGAAAGAAACAAAATGAAATTAAATAAAAAATCTTTATTTTTTAAACAAAATGTTAAATAAAAAAAATATATAATTAAAACACAATAAAAACTGCTGTTTCATGTAAAAGATTAATTTAAATATTACATTTTACAACTATTATTAAAGTAATAATAAGCCTGCAACATTAGAGAATGTGACTAACTGATTTTTCTAAATGCGAAACCAAATAATATCAAGCATGTTGGCAATCACTTTGCAGAAAGTTGCCCCTTCCTCCAGACCTTCAGCAACACTTTCTCACATGATGATGTGCAACGGAGGGCATTGTCTCTGCATTTTTTACAACCTCTGCATAAACGTCTCCTGGCCACATGGGCGGAAAGCAAGTCCTTTTATCAGTCAAAATCAATTAGCAGCATTATAATTCCAGAGGACAGGATAAAAGGAAGGTAATATTTGAATTCATTTTTGATTGCGATGATACATTTCACATATGGCCTTAAGTACGAAAAACACTCCTCACAGGGGTTCCCACAATAGATGAAGAGCCCCGAGGCTAAGTAACCATGCTGGCGTCTCTGATTGGTTGGCACCGTCATTAGTGCCACCGCTGTTTAAGAACTACATGTGGACGGGACTGGGGGAGATGACAGCTGAGACTTTAAAGCAAGAGTATTTTTCAAACAGCTTTTCATAGCTGCTTTCATGACAGAAATATTTCAGCTCTATCATTAACCGCTGACAGGCTGACAGCTCAAACGCCTCGGCCTGAAAGGCCTGCTCTCCCCTCCCCCTCTCTCTCTCCCTCTACACTTTCTTTTTCCTTCTCCCACCATCCCAGCACCATCCGTCCTGTCTCTGCCTCTCTTTCCTTTTGAAGGGTGGAGGGAGCGTCTTGAAATCAATGTCTTACCTCGTCATTTTGGGTGAGCAGTTGGGTGAATTTCGCATGCCTCCGTTGCGTTGCTTCTTTTTGGGTGACAGTGTTGACGGATGCTCATCTTCGACTGCAAACACATGCAAAGAGTGTCAGACTGTGGACAGCTGGGATTGTAAAGTGTGCTGGAGATGACACACTAAAGAACACAAAAGCCAACACTCAATCAATCATTGCAAAAAACACTCAAATCTGAGAAGACCTCCAAAAATAGAAAGATAAGAGTGTTAGTATGGACAAAAGTACACTTAAAGATAGCAAGTACAAACCTGAAGGACAACCATTAAGTTTTACACCCTGTTTTCCATGAATTCTCATGAGTTCTGCTTTTCAAAGAGTTGTGCGGATCTATTTCAATCTGTATCGATATGATCAAACTCTCTTTTACCTCTGTCATTGTTTGGAGGGCATGAGCTCGAACAATGACAGAGGGGAAGAAAAAAGAAAAAGAAGAGTAATTTGGTGTGTGTTTTTTAATGGATGACTACATGGCAAAATCAATCCTCATCACTCAGAGAGCCGTGAGTGATGGCTCCGCTGTGAGTCTGTCCCCCGTACCACAAGCACTCTCAGCGCTGAACAAGCACCCTGAACTGAGCCTTCTCATTCTGAAACGCCTCTCCAAGAGGACATTACTGAGGGACCTGTGAATGTCACAAGCTCTCCGCTTTATAAACACATCATGTGTGAGCTTTGAAGCTGTCTGAAGGTTGAGCTCCTTAAACTTTCGGAGATGATATGAATATACTAATGTGAAATATCTGAAAACTATAGCTTAACTTAAAGGAATAGTTCATCCTAACCATGAAAATGTCATCATTCATTTACCTTCATTTTCCAAACCTATTCCACTTTTATGCTGCAGGAGAAATTATGAAAAATGTCAATGGTCCTCTTTTTCATACGACAATAGCGTTAAATTCTGGCCCACGCATCAAAACGTTTACCATATCTGAATTAAACATGAGCACAAATGAGATTTGAGAGTGGTGGAGTAAAATGAAACAAGTTAAATCAAACTTTATTTTATTTTTACTTTACAGTTGTGGTCATTTTGAATCGTCACTGCATGAAACAGAAAAAAACATGGACTTTCTTCAAAATATCTCCTTTTGTGTTTAACAGAAAAAGAGACAAACATTTTTTTTGGTGAACTGTTCCTTTAAGTAGGGGAGAAATTGTTCAATATGATGCAATAAAAACTAATAAATGTTTTCAGCCCTGGAATTTAGCATGTACCTCAATTTCCATGTATACCACAGTACATAATGTTTGTTTTTTTTCATTTTGGAAATTATTCAATATTTCTTATGCTGCACTACTATATTAATATACTGTATTATTCAGTTTTTTCTGCATAGCAATGAGTATTTGAGTATGATACCAGGTACTGAACACAACATTTTGGTCTGATTTGTATTAGAGACAAACTAGTAACCGAAACCCAAACTCCAAAACACTCCAAACTTGCTATAATGTGGCACTGTTAGAAATCCATCAGCAGCACGGCAAAATATTAGAGACAAATACTGCAAACACATATACTTGTATATCTCTGATTTCCCTTTGTCATCTAATTGCTCTAATGAAAAAAGACAAATTAAACAAAAAGACGCTGTCTGTGTCTTCACCAAATGCCAGTGCTTGACATTTGAAATTACACTGTGGAGGGAGCAATGTGAGACGGTAATCAACTTTAAAAATATCACTACTGATAAGACAGCGGAGCAGTGGCCCTTTGTTCTTTACTATAGTTGTTGAGCGAGTGGCCTGGCTGGGCCGGACCGCTCTCTCCTGCCCTTGCTCCTCCAAATTAGGCGGCGGAGATTTACGAGCTACAGTGGTGCCCTTCAGTAAGAGGCTTAACAATGAAATAACTCCACCTGCAACACGGCCATTTCAGCAAGTCTCTGCTTGTTCCAAATTACATTACGGCACTTTTACAACCTCAATCAAAATAGGATCAGCCCACCAAAGTGTGATTGCTGTTCCATACCACGGGCACCTATAGCCCTCGCTTTTTTGTGTCGCCGATCAGAACGATTGAGCTAGACATCTGTCTCCTCTGCTTCGGAAAGACAACTGGCTGATGCAAGCTTTAACGCACAACAGAGATACAAGAGAAATACAAAACACTACAGTCCTGAAGAATTTGTATGTACAACTTGGGGTGTCTATGACAACGAGTTTACAATGAGGTCTAAAAGTCTGAGACCCCACTGATAATCTATTTTAAACCTGGAAATAAACCCAGACTTTGAAACAAGAAAGAAAAAAGAAAATAGAATAGAAACAAAGGCACTGAAAAAAAGAGAAAGAAAATAGAATAGAAACAAACGCACTGAAAAAAAAAATGTAATTAGTGGTTTTGTATCCCACGGTATATAGCTATTCTGGTACTTCTATACTCCCATTGATGGCAGTTGTGGTTACAAACATTACACACACACACACACACACACATTTAGTGTTGGGGTAGGGGGTACATTAGCCACTAGCTGCTCTACATGCACGCGGCAGTGACTGCAGGGACCCATGCAGGAGGAAGGGGTTGTTTGCGGTAGCACTGACTAATGCGTCCTAAGGCACAACCTACAGTGCGTGGGGACGAGCGTGGAGGACAAGGTGCTGGGGCGGTAGCGGTATTTTCCGGGCAGGCTGCGGGCCCGGTTCAGTCCAGCCAGGCTGAGGCGTGACTGTGAGGGCGGTGCCGGAGGGAGCAGACTTCCTTTACGGTTATTAACAAGAGGGACGGCAGTCGTGGAGCACCCCACAACCGGCAGCACACTGGGAAGAGTGTTGGGAACAGCCATGCTGTTGGCCAGTTCGATCGAGCGGTTTTGAAAAGGCGCTCTAACTTCCTCCTTTACTGTCAAACAGTGGAAGACAAAACAATGAGAGATGACTGTGATTTTGGTCAGTGACATATACTATTAACAGTTTCCACGAAAAGGAAAAGGAAAAAAAAAATTTGACAGATCTTAGAATTATATTACATGTTAGTTTCATATGGATTAAAAAATAATAATAATTATAATAATGTAATGACTCAAAGTAAAAATGTCAGGTGGTGTAAGTATCAAACAAAATGTTATTACATATTTTCCTTACACCTTCAGTGTGACAATCTAAATCATTTAAAAATAATCATTTTAAATATACTTTTCAGTATAATTTTTTTAAATCAATGACAAATATTAATGCAAAAATATCATTAAGTTTCTGGGAAGTCGAACCTCGTGACATTCTAAACTTGTCACAAGAAAAGTTGATTAATATGTATCTAATCAAATTATTCATTATTTTAAGAGACTTATTAACAGACAGTCAGAGGCTCTGCAGGGGTCCCACAAAAATTGATTGAAAACACACTGCTATCAACTTTAAATTAAAACCAAAGGCCCTGTTAAATAATAATAACAAAATGTAAAATAGTTTTAAATAAGATTTACATTGCTATACAAGTCGTCTAAAAGCACATGCCATTAGTGCTTCTAAACTAAATATATTATGATTAAAACACTGCAGCATTCATTATTTATCACTGAACTGCATGAGAATCACATAAATATTTAAGTATTAAAATACAAGTGGACATGATTTTCATTGTTGAGCCATTTATTTCACCCTTTCGATTACCATTTACAGACAGATCCACAAATCTGTGAGCCATAAAGGTAACCGGCGTATTTTTGAATAATTGACGATGACCCCTCAAGTTTTATAAAACACTACTTAACCACTTGCCAAGCGCTTTAGGTGAAATGTTCAATATGACATTTGCTTTTCCATTCCTAATAAACATTAATTAATTAGAAGCACTTTCTTCCCTGCCTGCTCTGCGACAAGACAGAACAAAGCATGAACATATTATTCCTGATAACCGTCAGAATGAATCAGGTCACAGCGCAGGTAGGGATGTGCTTGCACAAGGGAACACGGCAATCTCTTTACAATCTGCCTCAATATACGGCAAAGCAGTGTTAAAACAACATATCTAAAATGTGTGAAAATCAATACTTCATACAACACACGAAAATGTCTTAGATTAAGCTGCGAAAAGGACCAAAATAACAAACAATCTGCTGTCTGACAGACGGGAGTATGCAGTGTGTATAAGGGACCTGAAGTGTTTCACACAGGGAGTTATCAAGCTCACCGCCTGCCACCCGAGCCATAAGACTCCAGCCTAATGCTATCTACATAAAAGGAAAGAGGTTAACCAATATCTGGTGTAAGTGGAAAAGCCGTTTCCGCCCGCTCCCCAAACCTTGCTCAGAGCAATAAATAGATGGTTATTTCTGCCGTCAGCTGCCGCATAGATTTAAAGGCCGCCACAGATAACTCCTGGATTCATCTGGCCCCTGTCAAACACAAGTAGCATTATACAGAGAACATCCGCTGTGGCACTTTCACTGTGGATTTACAGTAATCCAGACGGCAACTGTCCCTTTATGAAATGCAAATCCTGTGACGAGCCACAATTGTGCATTCTTATCAAGGCCATTGTTAAATTATAGAAAGCACATCTGTGAGAAAATCAATTTTGAAACTTTATATAATTTGATGGTGTCTGTAAATAAATGAATAAATTCGCTATACATAAACTTGCAATCATTTTACTTCACCTAAATTCTCCTAATTATATATTTTTTTATTGTTATTTTGCTATTAAAATATTTTTTTTGTCCTTCAGATGCAGAAATATAACACAAAACATTTAAACAATAAACACTCACTTCAGCCTATGAACTATGCAAATACATACGAAACGATTACATATAACATTAAAACACATCGAAACGGTTACATGTGAAATGAAACTTAATAGCAATAAAGCTAAACCTCTCTCAGCATTAGTTTGGCGTCTGATTTACCTAAAACAAATTTAGCTGCATGTGAACCATGTGATCCTATTTCCCTGGAGTTGTAGCGCCATCTGCTGTTGATGGCGTCACAACACAGACTCCACACATGCGTGCAATACATCATAGCATTTCTAGCTCTTCAATCATCCCTCGCAAGGACACGGAGCTCTTTATGCAACATCTGGATTTCATATGGATGCCTCTATTCAGCACCTGACCTTTCTCATGCACATGTTTTAAAGTCGAGCAGCCCCTCTGATGCATTTGACCAGAACCCAGTGCTGAGAAACTGTCATCACGGCCCCCCTTCCCATCAATCCCCAGTAATCTACAGAGAGCTGAGGATGGCAGCTTTTGTGCTGTAATGCTAGTGGGGGTAAAATCAAAAGCAAAGAGCCAAAGCAGGCAGGTTGCACGAACGAATGGGGGAATGAGGAAAACAGAGAAGTACACTTACGTGATCTGACATATCCGTTAAACTTATATTTGGCTGAGGGGAACGCAGAGACCAAAGTGTGGATACAAAAAGGAAAAGAGAGAGAATGAGTGTGAGATAGACAGCAGAAAGACAGTACATCACACTTACACAAAGACAGAGAGGAAGAAAAGTCAAGTTAACAGCAGTTAGAAGCAAAAAAAGGAAGATGAAGATAATCATATAAGCAGGAGATGATTAAAGAAACAAAAAACAAAAGAGGTGATTAGTGAAGGGACCGGACTTAAACGAAGCCATGAAAATCAAGTGTTTCCACATCACGGATCCATATTAAGAGTCAAACGTTGGATTCTCGTCCCAAGACCGATGGCGAACATACTGCCCAAATCCGAACAACCTCACAAGGATCATTATGGTATTTGGAATTTGGCTGGGGAAAAGAGAATGCTTTGATGAGTCATCATTTTATCCTTGACACTCAATTTGATGAAAACCAGTGAAACCGATCAAACAGATGTTAGCAATCTTGAGGCTTTACCAAATAGTTAAACAACAAATTACAGATGTTTCCCATCACATAATTGCTTCCGTAAAAATTAAATGCTGCCAGCTGATCATTTTTGATCAGTAATTACCATCTTGTCAACTGCAGATGAACGCCTAACTGTAGGCATAGCATTCTGGGAGAATCAAGATACTGTATGCCACAAATTTGTGACAAAGCAAACTATTAACTGATGTTTTGAATGCATGATTTGCCATTTTCTTTCTGTAATGTTTTGTATTTCTGAGTGAAAAAATTGTAACCAAAATTTGTGATGTTAATATAATTTCATATTTAATATTACAATATTTTCAATATAAAAATAGTAAATTAACTAATATTTCAGTATTTTAATTATATTGTTTAAAACTAATATCACAATATTTCAATAATATACAAATATTTTTATAAATATTTACAATTTAATCTACTTAATTAATTAAATATATTTTTTTAAATGTGTGTGGGACTTGATTGGGTTCTTAAAAAGTAGCTATTATGGTATTGGTTAACATTATGCAATAGCCTGTGAAGCCTAAGGATGTATTCACACTTTGTTCGATTGCCTGGTCCGAACCAGAGTTCGATTGCTTCCCCTCCCCTCCCCCCACTGGATAGTGTTCACATTATATTTTTGCATCTGAACCATGGTGCGTTTTATCATCAAGCAGCAGCCGTTTACCCTTTGCATGGTAACGACGATGCAGGAGAAGTCGGCAAAATGCACAGCGTTACTACCCTAACTTTTATATTTTGGTTTTTGAAATACATTTCAGAGGAAGATCAGGCCATTTTGATTAAACATGAGGCCAAACTATTTTTGTCTTTGGAATAAAAAGTGCTAAATTATTTTTTTTTAAACACCAGGAAAGTGTAAAAAAAAAAATATATATATATATATATTGAAACGAAATTTTGATTTTTATGTAAGCTATGTTGCATATGAAACTTGGAGTTTCAGAGTTTATCTTGCAGACAATCATAATGAGGGATGTGTTCAGAGGCATGTAGGATGTTCTATACTGCAGTCCCCATCGTTGCAAAGTCTCATCTTTCGTTACAAGTACTGTATCTGATGCCATAAAGGTCACAGCGCAGGCCCAGGGCGGGGCGGTGACACAAGCGCTCAAGCAGGGGCCCCGCGCCGGTCCTGGCATATGTCGCTTGCGATCTGCGGGCGCAGGAAGAGTCGGCCGACTCTTTGGCTAGCATCTGTCCTACACGGCGGAGGGGATGACCGGCCCTGCTCCTGCCTGGTGGTAAGGAACTGTCAGGTTGAGTTTAATGACACACCAGCTGAGCTGGGGAAATGAAAATGCAAACATAATTTTCATGTCAGGCTGCATAAGAGCCGACGGTGCTGAGTTCCACCCTGCAAGGAGCGGACAAGATCCACTCTCTGGGCTGCGCCGTGCCGCCCCACCCTGCCACGCTCGGCACATCCTCGGCAAACTCCACAACCAACCAGAGCAGGCAGGAGAAGAGGGAAAAGGAGAGAAAAAATGCCCCGGAGACACAAAAAAAGCAGCGACCTCTCTCCCTTCCCTCTCAGTATGCCAGGCGATTGTTGTTTACAAAACAGGCATGTCTAAGATTGCCCTGCTGGAAACTTCCTTGTGAAGGCTCATAAGTTCAAAACAGGAATTAATACCCTTTGCAATGCTGAGCACCTTGAGAGTCTTTAAAGCTTGTGTAATGAGGGGATAAGTCTCGGCAGGTGGAGCGGAGGGACTGTTATTGTCATTGTAACTTAGAGCGGAGGCTGCTAACTCACTCGTACAGTATATTTGCTCCCTAAAGCCTGCACTTGCAGAGATAACAAACTCTTCTTAATAGTGTGCAGTGCAGTAGAGCTATAATGAGTGTTCCATTGCTCCCTACTCCTTGTCAAAGACTCTCTGGGCATTGACTGCAGCGAAAAGAGTGACATAGTGTCGGCTTTTCACACATCTCATTTTCATACTAATAATTCTTTGTCTGGCTTTGGAAGAAAGGAGTATTACCATCCTGAGTGATGCATGCAAAGAATCAGAACAAAAAGTGCATGAGGGCTGTTTGAGAAAGCGCCCACCAGGGAACATCACTTCTGTAAAACAGAGTGCATTTACTGTCACGTGTTTCATGCATTCAGCAAAATTACTGCATCCAGGGGAGTAGTATTTATTTCAGTAATAACTGAGCTACTATAATGTGCAGGTATAAAACCACCATATCATGCTTAGAGCAGGGATGTGGTGATATTTATGCTTTCTGAACACAAGTGGTGAGTGCCAGTAGTTATGTTTCCATTCAAGTTGTGTGTCATTTATGAAGAAATGTAGAAAAAAAAATAAGGTAGCACTTCTGCCCCACTTGCGTAAAAGAACAAAATCATAATCTTTAGGAAAAATGGTGCAAAACAGAAATGCAAATGGAAGTTGTTGTCACAGAGGAAGCCACTGTGGCTTGCAGTGTGGAACGTGCGATCAAAATGAATGTAAATTAAAATAAAATATATAGAAAGAAATGTATATATAAAAGACATTTTCAGAACAAGGTAAATAAAGATGATGTGCTCAAAGAATTTCATCAGAAAATCATTACTGATTGAGCAAAATCAAAGTCAGATGGAGGAACTCTGTGAATTCCTCATCATAGAGATGTAATGCTAGATCTGAGGCAGAACTGATGGGAGAGAGTCAAACAAAGCCGCAGCTGGCATTAGCTGTCAGCCTTGTCGAAAACGCACTCAATTCAGAAAGAAAACGGCAGCAATGAAACCAGTGAAGGATGACGCTACATGAAGAGATCAGTAACTATGTAATGACCAGTAACTGGTATCCAGGGATATCACCACAGACCAAAACACAAGACACAAAGTCAACCTCATCATAGGTTTTGATGCTAATCTAAGCTGATGTGGCGAACAGTCGGAAGGCAGTTGTAGAGGAAATGCGATCGCCTGAACTGACCCCTGCTTTTATAGTAGGTCGCACCGCTGCCATTCCTAATTGACAGACGCTTTAGTATTTCACATCTGCTAAGGTTTAATGAGAAGACCCCTGTTCAGCGCTGTCCTTTACACAACTAACTGCGTCAGTCATCTGACCTCATCCAATCGCCTGAGTCACCGCCATCTCAATTGAGTTCCTGTCAGGAGATCTCTTTTTAACTTTCCCATTGAGCCTGACAGTCCCACTGTGGTATACAAGGCATTAAATAAAGCACATTGACTTTTTCTCCCCTGATTGCTGGCTAAGAGAAAATCATCGAGGAGGATCAGATCCTGTGGAAAGGGGGAGAGTTTGACGTGTTTTTTCAATTGCACCTAAATGTGGACTTTACTAAAGGAAGAGGTTTTATTTCAGCCAGTGGAAATGGTGGAGGCATTAATGGCTTGCGGTTGTAAAACATGATTGTCCAAGAATAGCAGAAAAGACATTGCCAGTTTATACTTACTCTTTATGAACAGAAGAATCTCACTTAAGATCCATTTCGATCACAATCTAGTGCTTGGCATGTGAATTAAAGATGATTTTAATAAATAACAGACATATATAGTTCTGGCTGTTTTTCATTTACTGATATCCTTCCAATTTTGCTCAATTACAAATATAATCAAAAGGGATCTTGACCAGTGAGATGGACATTTGAGTTACATTTGCTTGTTTGTAATCTTTTAAATAGGAAAAGACGGCATGTAAATAGAACACATTCAAAATTCAAAGACCAAAATATTGTGGGTACCCAGTGTTTGAACCTGTGGGGAAAAAACAGTTAGTTGCATGTTTCCTAACCTGAAGAAGGGTCTTCAAAAATCACATGAACATGAAAATATTATCAAAACATCATCAGTGTCAATGTACACAATTAGCCCATAGATTCGATTAAAAGCACATCATACAGTTCATTTAACAGATACATGTACACCTGCCATGTAAAAGTGTAAACAGCAAAACAGTGACTACAAAATGTCACCAGCACCGCACAAGTGCTCCACTAACACAGCATGCGCCAACACAGTCCTACTGCACCTACTGCAGCACTAACACAGAGAAGCCACGTCACTTCAACTACCACCAATCCACCAAACGAAAAAGAATATGTACTAGTGTACCATCCAATAAGCCACAGATACGGAAATAATGGAGGAACGAAACAGACGTAAAACACAGCATATGAAACACGGCACAGACACGCACACTCACACGCTCACAGGTCACGGACATCGAACGGCATGTGGTTTGTCGATCGAACTTACAGGCACGTAAACTGGTTGAGCAATCATGAACAGAGACAGAAGAAAGTGGGAAGGCCCTCTGAAGACTGTCCATGTTACTATGTACACTGCCTGTCATGCACGAGCAGTCGCGCTCAGAGCGCCCGCAATCAAAACAACATGCCAGTTTCATTCGCTTGTAGACGGACATCTTGGCTACAGTCATGTGTTGGATGAGAGGAGAGGAAAGCAGCAGGTTAATGGCAAGGATCAAAAGAGTTTTTCAACCAGGGAAGTCTGAAGGTAACTTTTTCAAACAGGAACAAAAAGTGCAAGCTCTGACAGGTTTGACCCGCAAATGGACCACTGCGCTCCCGCTTGAAGTACGCTTCGGATAAGCATCCGATTATGTTCCCACTGCACATGTGAAGTTCGATCCAAATTTGAAGGTTAATACCAAATTGGACTTTGAAAACATCTAATAGAGGGCTTGTTTAGGAAGGAAGCAGTCGTCTCATTGGGGTCAAGCCGTGCCCTAAGGCTGATCATGTCATAAAAGGTTAAAAGGTCAGATATGACAATATGATCAGAGGTTGGGGCAAGGAACATTCAGGCAGAGAGGAATGGGTGAATGTGTTCAGCAGCAAAACCTCTTTGGATAACATCCTCTGTATCTAAAGGAGAGGATCACGTACCTGTATCCCATCATGCAGCAGCAGGTTATCGCCATCACAACGTGCTACAGGCTCTAACGTGGGAGCTCTATTCTGTTCGTCAAACTCTGCTCATCACTGGACTTAATTAGGGATCGGTTGGGAGATTCATATGGTAAACATGCCGATAGGCTACTTCTTCATTCCCGGATTAGAAGATGCATTCGCATGCATTGCGCATTTTATTCAAACATACATTACGTGGACAGTATGTATGTGTGTATGCAATTTTTTTTTTGTTCTCAAAGGAGCTGTGTTGAGAGGCTATAGCAGCATGATTGCTGTGAATCGGACTAAAAACAGTCCCTGGTACACATTCTCCCGGTGCCACCTCGCTAACGGACCGTAATCAAGTCTGGCACCCTCAAAAGAGCAAACAATCCACAGGGAAAAGCCTGCTTTTGACTTCCATCTGAGGTTATGAGCCTGAATTAAGAGGCCAATTTCAGTTGTATGCTGGAGAGATAATACGGTAAATGACTTGGCCTTTAAAGCCATAACCTCAGGGACTGTTATTCTAATAGAACCATGCAGAATGGCTGAAATTAAGGAGAACAGGCATGCAGTGGGAGGCGACCGCGGTCGTATCTCTTGAAACGGCAGCCCGGTCGACTGTTTACGGGGCTGAAACAGATTAAGGCAATGTGGAAACATGCAGCAGCGGGGTTTCTACTTCATTTCATGCTGAAATCTATCGCTTCAGAGTTTGAGGGCTGACATTCATCGGAGCACATAGTATGTGGTTATGTTAGTCAGTGAGACATGGAGGGCGGAAGAGACACAAGACAACATGATGATGTGAGTGACTGAACACGACTATACAGAGAGCCTAATTACTGAAGCCTCTTTAACAGAACAACCCGATTTAGCAAGAATGCTCTCAGCACCCTATCGTCTTTCCTTGCCCTACAACGTCCTATAATTCAAAGCAGGCTGCGTCATGTATTAAAATACTAATGGGAAGAAATATATCTGAAGTATTTATAATATGGTGGTCATATATGCACATTACAGCCAACTTTGAGCTTATACTTACTAAGAATGCTTAAATCAAGGTTTATATTAGATAAAGTGAAACCTTACGTTCTTAAAATACTTAAAACAAAAACACCTCCATCCGTGCCAATATAAAGCAAAACAACACCCTGGATCCTTGGGAAGACCTACATAAAGAAACCTAGGTGACAAGTGAGAAGACCCTACAGTGCACATTGGCTGATAGCAATCTTGCTAAATAGGTTTATGAGGACCTCAGTGTTCCCATTCTGTTCCGTTCTCATTTGTAGAACTACAGTGGCATCTAGTGGTCAGCATTGTGTACAGCAGCTAGATCCACACCTCCGTGAGCCTAATCTTGAGAGATGCACCTATCAATGAGGGCAGTGAGTAAAAAAGGACCCAACTACTGAAATGAATTGATATTCAGAATATTTAAATTCTACCGATGGTTCTTGTGTCGTGTATAGAAGCTGGGCAGGGGCCGGATGATGGAGACAAAGGGGAGGCTGTAGGCAAGAGGGAGACCAGATTGTTTTGATTGTGTTTTGGAGACGATGCTCGTTAAGTCTAAGAATTTGAAGAACTTCCCACAGAACTCTTTCTGCTCTCTGAAAATACAGCAGCATGCGAAATTGTCTTTGACAGCGAGGGGACGGATTCAAGTGGACTCAACCGCCCCCCTTGGCACTGGTGAGGTCCATGACTAATAGTAGCAAAATCAATCGGCTTGTTTGACTTTTTAGATTGTCATGACAGGTTACGTTGAGTTTTCGGGAGAGTCAAACAACCTCTGAAATGAATCACCGATTTCAGAATGGTACTGTGAGTAAATCTTTGGAAGGAACTGTTATTGATCAAGAACTTATTCTTCTTCATCTTTTTAGAGACTGCTTTGTAGGGGTTAGGACAGGTCATTTTCAGGCCAGTAAATTCTGCTGTATTACTGTTTTGGGCTGAGGACAGTGGAGAGATGAGAGGTGTAGGAGGGATGCAGCAGCTAGACTGATACATGCAACATATATAGAGATATATATATATAGAACTATTATCAGAGTGAGACAGTCAGACTGTACTCTGGGCCACAGGAAACCCGTTTTTACTCACAATATGTCACTATCAGTGAGAGGTTTAAATAAAGAGGCGGTATTCCAAGGCAGCAAGGAAGGAAATACATCAAAAAGTATGTCAATGATCATAAAGAGGGTGAAATAAAAGAACACAAACTTCCATTACAGCAATGGAAACCTCGTCTCCCTTAATTTGAGGCTATTGGCCTCTTCTCTTTTGGGAGAGCGCATATCATCAAAAACATGATTGGGATGACAACAAAAGAGAATAAAGTAATAAAATTGGCTTAGCTCAAAATGTCACTATTGTTGCAAGGTTTGGGGTCAGTAATTTATATAATAATGTAATAATACTTTTATTTAGCAAATAAGCATAAATGTTATTAAAAAAACTTTTTTTTAAATTGTAATAATATCTGACAATATTTTAATATTAATATTATAATACTGTTTGTACTGTATTTTTGATCAAATTAATGCAGCCTTGTTGAGCATAAGAGACTTTCAAAAACATAAAAAATTGGTAGTGCAAGTGTAATCAAACACAGTTTATCATCTGAAACATCATATATAGTTTTAAATAATTATATTAATGTAAACAAACAATAAATACACAAGGATCTGCAGTTTAAGGCAGCAGTTTAAAAGTGCACAGTGAAAGGTCACTGGGAATGAAGCTGAATTATTCATCTTGTGGCTAACTGGTTTGGACAAATGCTTATATAGGTCATGTAATAACAATACATCATTCCAATATTAATGTTAATGTATGCTCTACGTAACATTCATATTGCTTCATTCTAGCAAGCCAACATTAGCAAATGGCAGCAAACATTTAGGTGCTGCCACATCTATATATAATTAAGAGGGTGTTTAAGGAAATGCAGTTCTATCAAATGATGTGAATGTCTGCAGGAGCTGCTCTGACAGTGGACTACACTCCGAGCTATTAATCTCTCTTCTACTTCAGTGACTTCCTGTCAGAAAGTGTTTTTGCCAGGCTGAAGCAGCGGGACATGACAGTGGCGCGTCCAAACGGCAGTTGCGTTGGCCGTTCTGGGTAAACTGGGTGGATATGATTGGTAAAATGATCCTGGGCCAAGAGTGTGTTTTCGGTGTGTCTGGCGAGGTTGGGCCAAGCTGCTCTTGCCTTTTGTTTTTCCACCTGACTGGTGTCATTACCTCCGCCTCTCTCCCACTGATGCCACTGTGAGCTGACAGCCTCTCTCTTCAGCCCTGCTAATCATGTCATTCCCTCTCTACATCTGTATCTCTCTTCACCATTAGCATGCTGATGACTGGCTTTTCTCAAGACTCTTTCTCTTTCACCTTGTCATCTTTCTCCCTCTTTTCTAGGTCTCTAAGTCACTAGTTTCTGCAGTTCATCGCTCTAATATTTTTAGCATTTTTCTTTTTAGTGATTGCAAGGCAGCAATGTGTTTTTTGTATATAGTTGTAGTCTTGACATAAACGTGACATAATTTTTTTCACACTTTAGAAGAATCGTTCAAAGATTTTTTTTAATGTTTTGAAAGAAGTCTCTTATGCTCAACAAGGCTTTACTTATTTAATACAATTACTGTAAACGCAGAAATATTGTGAAATATTAAATACATTTTTTATATATTTTAAAATGCTATTTATTCCTGTGATGCAAAGCTAATATTTCAGCCATTACTCCAGTCAACACGTCACATGATACTTCAAAAATCATTCTAATATGCTGATTAATTTATCATAAAATATCAGATTCAAAAAGATTTAAAAAGATTTAAAATGGGCAGAAGACTGAGTGGCTCTTTTCAAATGTAAGCACTATATTACAAACATTTAAATTGTACTTTATATGTACTTTACCAACATAATAATGTTACGGGATTTTTTTTAGATTTAGTTTTTTGTGAATTTAATAGTATGTGAGCGGAAGAGCAGAACCAAAACCTAAAATCTGAACTTTTTGAATACTATTCTTTTGCTGCCTTGCAAGTGTTTTTTGATTATTATTTTAAGAGTGAAACTGACATGATCCTATTATTTTATTTATAATATGCAATGAAAGCTTTAAAAAAAAAAAAAAATCTGACATTTTACACAAGGTAGCAGTGCCCTACAAAGTGAAAAAGAATTGGTGGACACTTTCCGTTCAGACTGTACACGACAGAAGGGAGGGATGGTCGGGTGTACTTACTTCTCTTGCAGCCACACTTTTTAATCCTTTTGGGATCTGTGATGTCATCATGACATGCCTTGCAGTAGAAAAATGCTCTAAAGAGAGACAGTAAAGAATTGAACATTTTGCTTCAAAGGGTGTCCTTCAAATTCCAGTTTTAATTTGTATTAAACATCAAAAATCAAACATAAGAGTGCATGTAATTCTGATAGGTTGGGGACATATTTACCTTTTCACCTCTTTGGCGTCACTGGCGATAAAGAATCCCAATGTCCCCTCTTGCATCTTAACGTGATTTCCGGGGTTGATGAGAATACTGTTCAGTCAGAAAGAGAGTCATTCTCATTAACATGAAGAAAATCAATCTTGCACATTCAAACACTCTAATCAAGAGGAATGGTACACATGTTTTTGGACCTCGTTGAGAAACTGATGAGAAATACACTGCCTCAAATTTTGATACTGGAATTGAACTTTTGTCAAAAAAAAGCTGCAGGGAAAGGGACCTATTCAAGAAATACTGCATAGGCCACTTGGCTCCACACAAATACAGTACAGCACACAACAGCATGACTTGCCCATTTTAATTCTTTTTTTCAAGATGGTCTTAGATTGAATTGTCTGGGTGATGAGATAAAAGAAAGAATTAAAATTGGGGTGGTAACAATCTAGGCGTTTTGGTTGATGGGCCCTTCAGAAACACATAGTGTGAGGTCTATCGTCACACAGCAGCGCAATTGAATTCCTGCTTTAGTTCAGTGGAAAGCAAGAGAATGACCAGCCCACCAAGAGTTCAGGATGCATCCTGGGTCTCTGAATCTGCGGTAACAGCGCAACTAAGCCAATACATGCCATGCTGTTTTCAAACAGGACAGGCTAATTCTGAAATTATGTTAAAGACATTCTGATATCATATCATTTGAAACTTCAGCTCATGGTTGTTATTTTTACTGTTGTTGTTGTTGTGTGGCCAAATCATTTTTTTAAAAAAGCACTGAGGCAGAGGCTGCACTACCAATAATCATTATCTGTCACTCAAAATGACTGTAACGTTTCTGTCATTTAATATTTTTTCCATCATGTTTAACTATACTGACTATTATATATAGCAGACATGCTGTATGTAATATCATCTTGCTAAAGCATTTATTATCATTATTAAAATTGCAGTTTGTTTTAACTGGGAATAGTTGACCTTCAATAAACCATGTAACACATATAGGTCTGGTTTCACAGGAAGGGCTTAGATTAAACCAGGACCAGATTAAACCAGGCTTTTATAAATGTGCCCTAGAAATAAACATTACTGGTGTATTTTTTTGAGACAAAACAATGGCACTGACATATTTTAAGAATTATAAATTGATATTTAATTTCTTAAAAAATATATTTTTACGTTCGAATGGTCATTATCAATTCAAAACATGTAAAGACGGCAACTGTAAAATGAGAATTTATAGGTTTAAATTTGTCTTTTTATTGTCAGAATGACAAAGGATTCTGGATCAAATTAAGTAAATAACAGGATTTGTTTGGTTAAGGCAACCTCTGCATCTAGGTTTGGCTCCCGGCGGTTGTACAATCCCAGGCTATTGTGAAAAATTACTAGTCACTGCCAAACCCAAGCTTGGTGGGCGAGGAAATTTAGCTGTCTATGAATCCAGTGTCAGCTTCTGCCAGAAATTTGGGAGAGTCTGGTTTGTAACTGTAGAAGTTCAACAGTGTAGACAAAGCCACTACTGAACCACTGTATCATTCCCCATTAATTAGACAGAGACAGGATGACACAACACAGCCATCAATGGTCGCCAGTTGTTAGGAATCATCAATGAATTAAGTGGTGGCTGCAATACTTGACAACTGCCCAGCCTAGAGTTTGGACTGGAGAGTCAAGGCCAGAGAGCCCAGACGAAAGGGAAAGCCGCATGACAGACATCCCATAGATTCAAAAAAGGTGGCCAGCGTCACTGGCTCTCCAAAATACATATACTTATTTACCGTTTGATACATGTAGTCTATCAAAATCCTTTCCTCTGGGCTCATCAAATAACCACTTCATTGTAAATGAAGGCTGAAAGAGGGGGATTTAATCCATTATAAAGCGGATGTTGGCTGGTCAGTTAATGAAAATGTCAAAAGCTCACTGTATTGCTTGAAATTATTGTGCTGGGTTATTTATCACTGAGCTTTACATCTGATTAAATAGCCCCCTTAGCGAGAATCAGCACATTTGACATGCTGTTCAGAAGATGACTACAAATGGACTCATTCACTGACATATTCACATACGTTGCTCCCCAAATTTGAGATTTTCACAACATTTGACACTAAATCAGACAGAAGCCTTATGCAATGGGTCGATCACAGACAGATTGCATGGAAATGGAGGCTTCCGCTCATATCAAACCTCATATTATGGGAAACAAAGCAAGCATCACACATCACGTGACAGCATACGGGCATGCGGTTACCAAGGCATCACAACCAAGCACATCTAAAAGAGAGCAGGTGCAGCCACCGCACAGCAACACGTAGATGCAAACTGTTGCAGTAACTTCTGTGCAGTTGGATTGTTGTATAGAACACCAAACTGACAGGAAGTGACCTCACTTCATAAACATCTACTCGGAGACGCACAGGCATTTGAGGACATGATGAAAGTAAGTTCCAGACAAACTTTGACAAACAGACCGACAATTTAGTCACACGCACTCGACAGAATTAACATATCATACGCACATAAAAATACTAAATCACACTCACTCCGACACACAAATACACACAAACGCAATACAGTGTTAGAGTGGTAATGACAGAAAAGGCAAATATGGTGCCATGAATAGTGTGGCATTTAATAACCAGTCAGTGTTTAGCGTTTAAAACTGCGTGAAGTAAAACTTGCCATATTGAGACATCAGTTCTTAATGAAAAAACACTAGTATTTTCTGATATAATGCACAGTTGTTTTCCGATTAGGGCAATTTTCTCTGTGCATTACGAAATAAGTGAGAAAAACATGAAGTACTGTTGGCATGGAGAGCTCAACGCTGAAAAAGACACGGACAGAAATGATTTGCAGCTGATAAAAACTGAAAAGTAATCAAACAGGGAAAAAAGGAAAGGAAAGGAGAGGAAGTCCAGAACAAAAACCAATGATGCACGAACATGGAGTGGATAAACGTTGTGTTGATATGTGAACAGCACAGACAAAGAAACAAGTGAATCGAACAATAGCAACTACTCTCTCTGCCTGCAAAGAAGTTAGTGCATTAAGCACAAAGAGAATCACAATATAAGAGATAGCGAGAGATTTTGGCCATTTTTGAGAGGGAGGTGGTACAATATCCTTAAGATTTTCTCCCACAGTTGATCTAAAGTGTAGAGGGGTGAGATAATGAAGAGGGCATACCGCTTTCTGCTTCTGCAAACAACAAGAAAACATTATAAATCAAACATAGACTGGGAAAGGAGGAGGCGAGGTGTCAGTCATCTGTATCTGCACAGTAAGATCAGGACTCTAAAGTAGAGGGCAAAACAGTCACTTTCACCATAAAAAAAACAAAAAAAACACTATTCTACAAAGGGACCAATATGGTCTAAATCCCAAAGTGCTCTTCTAAGTTTAGACCAGCTTAGAACACCAAATTGAGAGTTACGCTAAAGGATAATGCCGTGGCCTCTAAAGGTTTTGTCATTATGTGTAGTATGGCAAAGTTAAGAACCAAAGTTTAATAGCCATCCATTAGAGAGTAATCAAATTATATGACCTGCATCACAGTGACACATTATTTATTTTCTGTGTGTTGGCACGGATAATACTGGACATGAGTGATATCGGGGAAAAATAAGGATATGTTTAAGATTTTCAGAAGGCGAATTAAACGACGAGAACAAAAACGAGTTTATACTGTAACTACTGTATTGGTGGGCGGTATGAGCAAACTCTTATATCACAGTTAGGGTGACCACCCGTCCCGCTTTGCGTTGTACCGCACAGCATTTTCACCCCTTGTCCCGCACGTCGCATATTGAGAAAATGTCCCGCATTTCCATCAGTCTGTTGGTTTTTAATGATCATATTAAGAAAACGTGCATGCGATCTTTTGCCTTTTTAAGAAAGCATTTTATTTATTGTTTTTGTGGCGTAGTTTTTCACCTATATTTAACAGCGCTTCGTCAGAAGTGCAAATACAACAGCCGTTTTTAAAATCCTATCCAATGGTTGAAATGAAAGGAGTAAACACGGTCACTGGTAGGTTGTGGCGGCTGTCAATCAAAATGTGGAGCGGTGATTCGTTCCATGTGTTCCCTGTCAGAAAACAAATGGATAATTCGGTCAATTAAAATGTGAATTTAACAGAGTTAGAACTTATTGCCTGCTGTGGTTGTTCTAATTCACATCCTTTCTAAAAATATAAAAGTTTTTGGTTTAATAGATTCTTAATATATAAGACTGTCAATTAACTAATTTTATGTTGTTTTTTATTTTATTTGATCTTTATTTATTTTGTTGGATTTTAGTTGGACTTGGTCAGAACTGTTTCAAAAATAGTTATCTGCATGATGCCTGCTGCTATTGGGCTCAGTGATGTTGAACTTAAATGACATGTAAAATAAAGACATGTTATGTTACATTGTAATGTAATGGTGTTTTCTGGAAGGGACTAAAGAACAAATTATTTTAATCAGCTGAAAGGCAGAATACAAATGTTTTTATTAAGTTAGATTATATTATATAATCTTTACATTATATAACAGTTTCAGGTTATTTTTTAGTGTTGGTAACATGTCCCACATTGTCCCACACAAACTTAGTAATCGTCCCACATTTGGTTTGTCTGATGGTGGTCACCCTAATCACAGTCCGAGTTGTTTTATTATATGGTAACAGTATATTACAATATTGTTTTTCCTGATGGAAATTCAAAGGAAAAATATGTTTATATGTCAATACCTACTTTGGGATAATCCAGAGATTACTTTACAAAAGAAATACAATTCATCTATTTTGATTATTTTGTCTTTTAACTTTAAACTTATTAGAAAAACTAAAATATCAACTTATTCATAAAAATGTAACAAGTATGACATCAATGTAAAAACATATTACCTGAGTGTAACAATGTAAAAACATATTACCTGAGTGTAACAATGTAAAAACATATTACCTGAGTGTAACAATGTAAAAACATATTACCTGAGAGTAACATAATAGAAATGATAAAACTAATATAAAATGGATAGTTACGACTATAAATTCAGATTGGATTAACCGCTTTTAAGCTGTTATAAAATAGATGGACAATATTCAGTCACATACCTGTGACCGCACATCAGTTGAGTTCCATAATAAAAGCACCTTGAAATGTTGCAACTGTGTAAACTGGGTTTTGCCAAACAAATACCATAAATACCATTTAATAAAAACTTTCATTACTAAAATAATTTACATTTCTATACACTTCATTTATCATTCCTCCATGGAATCCTCCATGCTAAAGTAAATAAGGTGAAGTCTAGCCTAGCCAATACAGTATATCCATCAACAGTGGAATATATGGAATAGCAGAATGTTTACAGACACATTTCTAGTGTCCCATAATATATTATCATACCGCCCATATAGCAAAAAAAAAAAAAAACTTAATGCGAGCTGCATATCAATGAGTTATTAGAGAACAAACAGTACCAGTTCGTCATCTTAGTATTTGGGCTGTGTGTGTGCTTTCAGGCCATCTCTAAACCACACTTATTAGTACTTACTGTGTACATAAAATGTATTAGTAAGAGTTACAATGTACAGAAACATTGGAACACAGGTTGTGGATGTAGGAAGGGGTGGTGGGATTTGGCAAAGTCGAAGTTACTGAGACAGAGTACTTCATGTTATTAGTTCCAATGGGTCACTTAACAGAATGCCACAGATGTGCTATTGATAGAAGGCTCTTTACTCGGAGAGAGTAAACCCTCATCAATACAGCACAGTGAGTCTGAGCAGATGTCATGGCTCTTTGGCTTCACAGTGACTCTTACAGACAGTGATCGGCAACTGTGATGCTGTGAGAGTCAAGCTGAGGCGAACTTCCTCCAGTGACAGAACGTAACATGCTGCTGTCTCAATGAGAGCGATTTCAATTTGAAAACAGATTAGATCAGAGAGATTTGCAGAGAGATTTAATGATGAAAACCTGCCAGCCTTTTCTTGCAACATAATTTCTAGCGAGTTAAATAGGAGAACTGTACTGTAGGACCAATGAGGGACACAACTGCTTTGCCCCTCTTTGGTCCGTGTATTGTGCATGGTGGAGTTGAAGACCAAAAGGGGACAAACCTGCTTTCCCTTTGCTCTGACTTGTACTCAATAGCAATCAACAGCAACTTGAGCTTCACATAGCACAGCCTGAAAAAGAGAACCGACATTAAGTGTCAAGCAGCTATTTAAATTCATAAGTTTCATTAAATTAGACCTTAAAAACAATTTCAAGTTCATATATTGCAATCAGTGGACAGCGTGGACAAGCAAATTGTTAGTTGTTGAAAATCACATCATGCGAGGATACGTGATATTTCAAATTTGCAGTCAATTTGGCATTATATTAAAAAGCAAGAATATATGAGAGCCTTTATGATACTTACTATTATGTGTTTGTAAAAATGTGCAGTAAAGCTCCCATGCTTTAGAGCAGAAGCATACTTACTCACAAATTGTAGGAAATGAAAGCCCCACAAAGGCACTGGACAGATATTCGGTGTACATTTCATTAGCTACTCCCTCCAGATAATACTTCTGCCAGGTGTCCTCCTCAATCTACAAGGCAAAAACAGTTGGATTCAGCTACCAACATATTTAATTTGTATTAATCAGACATTACAACATTAAATACATGACTTACTAAGAATAATAATAATAATTCAGTGGACAAAAAGCTCTAGAAAATAAGGTGTGACTTAAAAGGATAGTTCACCCAAAAAAATGTACATGTTGTTCCAAACCCATACAACTTTTGTTCATCTTTGAAACACAAATGAAGGTATTTTTCATTTCTGTCCCTCCATTGAAAGTCAATTCACCCAAAACTCTGACAGTTCAAAATGTTCATAAAGAGATAGAAAAGAAATCCATATGAATTGAAAAGTTTTAATTCTTTTGAAAAGACATGATTGCCAGGTGTCCTCCTCAATCTACAAGGCAAAAACAGTTGGATTCAGCTACCAACATATTTAATTTGTATTAATCAGACATTACAACATTAAATACATGACTTACTAAGAATAATAATAATAATTCAGTGGACAAAAAGCTCTAGAAAATAAGGTGTGACTTAAAAGGATAGTTCACCCAAAAAAATGTACATGTTGTTCCAAACCCATACAACTTTTGTTCATCTTTGAAACACAAATGAAGGTATTTTTCATTTCTGTCCCTCCATTGAAAGTCAATTCACCCAAAACTCTGACAGTTCAAAATGTTCATAAAGAGATAGAAAAGAAATCCATATGAATTGAAAAGTTTTAATTCTTTTGAAAAGACACAATTGCTTTATCCACCTAATTTTGCAACGTGGAAGTAAGCTCTTTCTTTGAATGTGTGAAACTTCTGATTCATTAGCCGCTATAAATAAATAACTAGAACTATAACAAAGTGCAGTAAACGGTAAAACTAACTGCACTGCAAACCAGTGTGTTTTTGATTATGGCAATGCATCTAAAATAATAAGATAGCAATTAAAAGTGTGCAAGATAAGCAGTATAACAGACTGTTTTTGTACAATTAAAATAACTGGAAGTGAATGACTGGAAGCCAGACACATTCAAGTTACAAATGTCCACGTCCGCTCTTTCAATAAAAATAAGGTGGATATGATGAACAGATTTAATTTAGCCATTTATTCATATAGAATCAATGAACAACCAATTAATCAATGAACATATATAGAGCTCATCACATATGTTAAGTCAACCGTGTTTGCTTGACACACAAACAACCAATGAGGTTTGTTCTTGAGTGTCAAGCAAGTACAGATGAGCTTCTGTTTATCATTGAGGTGCTCTATGTACAGTATGTGAGTTTATCAATGTGCCTAAATTAAATGTTCATCTTATAAACAATTGTCTCTCTTCTCGATTCATATGGATTCGTTTTACCATCTTAATGAACTTTTTGAAGAGTGAAAGAGGTACAGAAAACTCAGGTTTCATTAAAAAGTATCTAAATTTGCTTTTCAAAGATCAACAAAAGCCTTATGGGCTTGGAACAACATGAGAGCGAGCAATAACAGCCATTTCAGCAGAGGACAAAAAGCTGTTGGTTGTGAATATTACATACTACTGAACATATAGTGTTTAATTAAGTCAATAAAAGCCGTGTTTTTTTTCATGCGCATCAAATTAAATATGTCATCAACTCTAACTAAGTTGGATAACCACAAAGAAGCATTGTGTACAGTCTCATACCAGAACACAGCATACGCACGTCTTGCACTCTGAAGTTTCTCTCTTTCTCAATATCATCCTTTCACTTGTTTAACATTTCAGTCTTTTTCAGACTTGAGAGTGAGAATAAAGGCCAGGCATATTTGCGTGTCTGAACTCCCAGCTGGTCTCTTCATCATCCTCTCATTACATGCGTCTCGGGATGTGGGGCGGGTGGGGCTGTGATAAGCAGCGGGGCTATTAGGCAAACACTCTGCCATTAGTCAGCCATCTTGCCAAGCCAACGTCTATCTGACAGACAGTCAACAGAGATGCTTTCAAAGCCAGGCCCAACTCTCTTTCCCTCTGCCAGGCTAAGAGCACTCGCATTCCGGAGCAGGCATCTTTTAGGGTGGCACTAATGGGTAGACTTTTGTCATTTAGTCCTAAAGAGATGGCAGCCATTTACCATAGGCTCCCTGCCTGTCAGAGCTGATGTAAGTAAGTGTTACGGGCGTGTTCTCTCGCACCGACTGAACAATTATTTCCTCAAGTCCCTCCAGAGAGCCTGATCCGAATCCCCTCTGCTTATTGCTTTTTTGTTAAACCTGAAGAGACCAGATAAAGGAGTCACGCTGAACGTTCTAGCGTTATTATTCTTAGTGAACGACACAACACATCAGAAATGTATACTTAGGACAACAGACATAATGCAAATGTGTTTGTGGTTGTGTGAATGTGTGGATCTCTGGGGTGTGGGTCTCATTAACACCTCCCGGTAACACCCTTCTGGTCTGCTTCCTGAATGCCCACTCAAATCAGTCATGTTGCCGTCTACACAAGCGGCCCTCTCTAACCCCACTCCTTCAGCAGACAGACTGGGCCTTACACTCTCACACATTGTCTATATTGTCTTGATGTCTCACTGTGAAGTTATGTAAAGTTGCTGACAGAAATGGACTGAAGATATTAAAAAAATAAAAATAAAATAAAAAACACCTTAAGAACAACAAGAAATATTAGCTAAACATTTTTAATACCACTAGAGATGCTTTGTTATGGTTGCCAAATACATTTAAAGGACCAATCTTTATACTTCATGATTATTGAACATTAAAGCGGATAATACAATATCAATATATCTAAGGGAAGAATTTTGTTTTCAAAATAACATCTGATATCACATGGTTTCAGTATTAACGTGAATATATTTATGTTTTATTTAGCGGTTTTCAAAAATGAACTGAATTACAAAAAAAAAGGTATACGTCTAACATCAATTGTGGGCAGAAAACAACAGGATAATAAATCTGCATATATGACTAAATGTTACAGATGTGACAATATAAAAGCCAACTATACTACCATTCAAAAGTTGGGGTCTGCAAGATTTTCTTTAAATATTTTTGAAAGAAGTCTCTTATGTTCACCAAGGCTACATTTATTGGATCAACAATGCAGTAAAATAGTAATACGGTGAAATAATATTACAATTAAAAATATCTTGTTTTTTTGTTGTTGTTTTTTAAAATATATTTTAAAAAGTAATTTATTTCTGTGATGGTAAAGCTGAATTATCAGCAGCTAATCCAATCTTCAGTGTCACATGAACCGTCAGAAATCATTCGAATATGCTGATTTGGTGTTCAAGAAACATTTCTTCTTAAATATAACTGGAAAATGGGATATTCATTAATGTAGACAATAAGGCTAATATGGTATTGGGACAAAGCCTATTTTACAAAGTCATTGCACAGGTGATGGAAATAATGGAAGCTTTCCAGTATCTCCATACATTTTTTGATCTCACTGCTCTCTATTACAGTGTGTTGCCATCGGACCCATTAAGAAATTATCAGCATCAATATTGATACACTTTCCTTTTTGACAGTTAAAGAACGTGTTTTGGTGAGTATGGACATGGGTCAGAGAGGTTAGAAATGTGTATTCGTACAATGCACTCTGGCATGGGTGGTCTGGGCTGTCTCTCCTCTAGGTTTTTATGAGAAGAGTGATGTGCCCTGCAGATGTTTCCACACATGCCACATTTACACAGTCATTATAAACTCATTCCTCATCTCTTTATGACACAAGAATGTTGCTCTCCATGTTGAAAGCCTGCGCAGTCAAGAGAAAAATCAAAGAGAGTAAAATATAGCCCTTTGCGGATTTCAGAATACGTTTTACAATCTCTGTGAAATTCTTTAGTCTGATCGCTCACTCATGCTCTCTCTTGATCTCTCTGTTTTTCCAAAGAGCTCCATCCAAATCTGAACCACCTGATAATAACCCACCACCTCACTGCAGCCATTCAGGCCTCAGACCGTTTTATTTAGTGTTTTCTTAAAAAGAGCGATCCGTACGTCTCTGAGCAGTCTGGTTCAGTTGGACGATAAATAAAGATGGCTTTGGGGTGCCGTTCATTGACTATGAAACAGGCACATGGTTCGCATTTTCCAGCTCTATCGGCACGCAGGAGGACAGTAAATTCTGAAAGAGGAAAAACCACTAATTTACATCCTCACTTCCACCATGCCATTGACTCATATAAATTACCTCATTATGGCAGCTGCATTGCTGTGTTGCCGTCCCGAGTACGTCCCAAATGAGACCGCCAGGCTCAGAAGATGATTTACTCAATACTATAATGGCTCTGGTGATTGAGCTGAAGTGGGGATGGAGGCTGATTCTACTCTACGGGATTTATCAAAGCACAAGACGGGCTGACGGTACCTTGATGTATGACCTCATGGAGAAGAGATTGGCGAGCATAGTGGACAGGCCCTGTGCCAGGCAACTCTGGGCTATGAAGCCAGCCTTCAACTCGGCCAAGCAGATCGCATCATCACCCTCCTTCCAGTTCCAGCTGGGAATGTTTAGCAGATGGGCCTGAGGACACATGGGACGAGAAAAGGGGAAGTTAACAATGTCCCCAGCTGAGATGTCTAACAAGTGTAGTAATGAAAAACACCAGAAAAAAAATGACAATCAATATATTTCTTACAGTTTAGAGAGAAGTTTTAGTTTTCTATACTTGTAGCAAATAAACATGAATTTATTATATATTATATTGAGGTTTGAAACACACAGTACAAAACACTGTCAAAACACAACGTGTTACAACAGCCCCATCTCTCTCCTGCCTTGTTAGATTATATAAATCTGTCAAACTGATAACGCAAATCTCATAACAGTAGCACGTCACTATCATATCTCATTGCTAAAACAGCAGGTTCTCTGACAGTCCTCTAAAACAGTTGTCTACAGTTGACATTCAATTGCTCTCGAGTGAACTGTCCCATGAACAAAAAACATCCATCAAGTCATTAACATCCATCTCCTGTTCCAGCGCTCCCTGATGAATACAGAGCTGTGTTCATGTTGGTGTAATAGGGAATAAGCATAAACATACTCTGTATTTGATTCCCCTGAACTATAAATTTACCATTGTCATGGAAAGCAGAATCTGAGGGCCTCATATAGCACATTTATTTGACAAGTCATGTTTCTGATAACTTTTATAGCCTCTTTGTACATTGTATGGACTGCATTCTTTCTGTTTAGGTCGTCAACATTTTATTGTTGATTTGACTTGACAGCAACAAAACAGAAAAATACACTTCCTACCTTATTGTGGTATTGCAACATTTGCGTGATTATTCTGATCTTTGGATGGTAGTTCTTGATAGATATTACCCTGTAAAAAAAGGAGAGAAGTCAACATGAAACAGCTTTTTTGCAGCAAGGGAAATAAACATTTCTGCCTTAAATAGAATATTCAGGAGGGGAAATATGCAGGACAGAACTTGATTTTATTCATCAGAGATTTAAGAAAGTATTTTGAGTGGTGCGCAAATATATATCTAGGTTATATATATATATATATATATATATAATCAACCAAATGCTGTTCTTTGAACCTTCTAATTATCAAATAATCTTGAAAAAACTGTATCGGTGCTTCTACAAAAATATCAATCATATATATATATATATATATACACACACACATTTTTGAGCTTTACTGTCACTTTGAATCAATTTGAAATATTCTTGCTAAATAAATAAAAGTATTATTTCTCAAAAAAAAAAAAAATACTGACCTCCTTTTGAAAAGTAGTATATGAACAGCACTTTCGAGAAATATAATCAACATGACTTACACTCACATGAGAAAACTCTAGACATTAATCTTCTAGTAAAATCTGTTTTATTCTGCATGGAGCAGGTCACTCCCTCATGTAAACAAAAACGTATTGAGTGCACATTTAACCTCCAGGACTGTCCCAGTATTCACCATCGTAAGTCACTTTGGATTAAAAGCAAGCATCTGCTGAATGAATAAAAAAAACAATTCATCTTTTATTTCCATAGAGAAGCCTGTGATATGTGGCAGAACAGTGTGACTTTACTGTGAAATCTAGTCTGGATTTCTCTCCAGTCTCATAAGAGAGGTGCAGAATTTATTTCCATATTAAGCTGCTCTATAACACATAGTTCAAAAGAGCATTCCAAGACATGCCTAAATTAATATTTCATTTTCCAAACAGGCCAAACTGTGTGCAATTCTGTGCGTTACTCGTGGCTAAAGAACATCTTCATGAAAGGAGGAAGTGAAATATGTTTGCCCTCCCTTCACACACTCTTTCAGAGCAATATTAGTTGACTCCATCCCAAAGGAAATTCCTGCTGGCTCTTTTCATCTGTGTCCAGGTATATAACATGTGCGAATCTGACCTGAGACGCCGACTATCCCATTCACACCTTTCTTAGACAGCACAGGAGGGTGAAAGACATCAGCTTTCAATACATCTGTTTTACAGTAGGATGTCTCTAGCGAGTGTGATGCTGCTGCACAAAACAAGATGTGTTGAAATCTGTCTAGAGTTGATAGGCAACTGTAACCCTTCACCGAACTGACCTCATGATATTAGAGGCATCTTCAGCATCAGGGTCTCCACAGTATTTGTTTGCAAGAATCAAGCAGGCATCAGCTGACTCGATCTGTACAAGATGGAAAAGAAAAGGTGAGACGGCAGTGTTCAGAGCAGCAGCAAAAATGGACACTAACAACCTCCTGCGTAATTCTCTACAACACCCCTACGATTCTGTGTCTGTAATAAAAAAATTAATTCGATAATGTATCAGTGTATGACACCATTATTAAACCAAAATGGGAGAAATGCTATGTTTTTACGATGTTACCTTCACTCTTGCTAGATCATGTGGGTTAAGGACAGATCCTTGATAGAATTCCACCTGAGTGAAGTGACGTTTGAACAAGGCTTCCAGCTCAAGATTAGGGGAAATACTATAATATGGCAAAAAGAGAAAGTATGTTATTAACCAAGTGATGTAAAGCTCTGCATTGTTTAAAATGTTTTCAATTCAAAAGGAACATTGTTACAAGTGTGCATCAAACGAAAGAATGTAAAAAAAAAAAAAAAAAAAAGTTACTGGCTGATCTCCTTGTTATATAAAAACAGGCAACTATATATTTGTTTTTCTTAGTAACACAGTCATTATATTCTTTACAGTGGGCAAAGGCTCCATCGATCTCATAAAATGTATTCCGAAGGGAATTGTACTTACTTATGAAGAAAAACAATTTCTACATTGACATCATCCCTGTCCTTGTGTAGGAAGTCTTTAAGGAAGTTGGAAACACTTTCGAGCGTGATATGACCACAGACCACAATGTGCCTGTAAGGGGGAAAATTCAGCTGAAGAGTGCAACATAAAATAAAACAAAACTCTGGCATATCCTAAAAAAAAAGCTAAAAGTCCAGAATAATAACCAAAAATGTCTTGAAAACATTAAATGTTGTGGCTTTCAAACATTTACTGTCTGTTATAGTCATAATAGCACATGTTGCTTTACCTCATATTTATAAACATGGTTTAAACACTAAATTAAGTGCTTTGAATTTTTCAGGGCAAACAAAATTTAATCTTACTTTTTAATGTTGGATTGTCAAATGTTCTTAATAAGCTATGTCTCTGTAGCCAAACCACCCTTGTGCTAAGACGCATGTTGACATGTACATCAGTACTAACTGACATGTATCGGAACCCCTGTCAAAAGCGGTTAAATTGTTTTTGGATCTGTGGCTGCCTTGAACTCTAACCGTGACTTCTCCGGACAGGCACCGAATGAAAAACTTGTGATACATCAGATGGAACAAACAAACAGACTCTAACGGATTGTTCCAGAGGTCATGGTCTTCTGGGGCTCATTTATTCTGCCTCTATAGTAAGATCTAGTTTCATACTCTAGAGCTGTTCCAAAACCTAGTAGTGAGTTGCCTTGACATCTACTGGCTATATAGGCAGCGCTCAAATAGCACTTCTGTGCAGTATTAGCTAAAGCTAAAGATGCAATAATATCACTAGGCAATAATCACACAAACAAGAGTGCTGTTATTCATACTGTATATTACATCAGTACAATAAACAAACTACTTCATATTGAGTAACTTACATTTTAGACAACATTGTCAGTTGTCTATTTTTGTTCCACCAATGAAAATAAAATCTAAACAGGATCAACTGTTTCATCTCAGAGCATTATACAATAATGCAGTTTAATTCCTGAATGTATCAGTATTTGGTCAAATTGGTCGAGAAATTAATTCAAAGACTCACTTGTTTCATCTATAAATGTACTGTATCAGTGTTTTTAAACAAAATGGTAGAGTAAATAATTCAGTGACTCACTCATGAAGACACTATCCGAAATCGTATACTGTCTGAGTAGGTACTACATTTGAATTTACTTTGAGACAATTATAAAAAAAAGTATGTTCTATATAGTATGCATATGGGTAGTATGAACACAATTTAGATGTATTACACCCGCCATGTTATTACTGTCACGTGACCTACGTTTTTTCGAATACTATGTATTCGGACATGCTATTCTTTTGGCGTATTGTTTTTTTGCATACTATATAGTAAATAAGTATTCGACTTTGGACGCAGCGACTCACTTGTTTAATTTCTGTGTTTTGAATCAGTTTAGTCAATGATTAAGTGACTCACTTATAAAAGACACTTGATTCATTTCTGAATTAATCTGAGTATGAATCAGGTTAGTCAATGATTCAATAATTCACTTATAAAGATTGTCACATATTTCAGTGCTGACTAAATCAGTGTGTTTTAACAAATAGATTCAGTAAATGATTCAATGACTCAAAGAAAGTAACTTGTCGCCACCAACTGGCACAGCGATGTAACTTGCAAAAAGAGTCACTGAGAAATCCCTTAGCTAAAGGTTGTTTTTAAGCCTTTAAACTATATACCATACTACACACTAATGCACTTTAAATTACACGCCAAAGTTGTTCTCAAGAGTTTTGCATGTGCAATGATCTGACTCTTATAAAAGATTACGGCCCATCATTACTATCCTAACAACTTAATGGCCACTTCTATAACTGTTGCAGAACAATAACCATGTTTTATTTGTCAAGCAAAGCTTCTATGCAACAGGAGGTTAAAGAGTTGAGCTGTAGGCATGGGGTTTTGCGGATCACTTCACTTCCCATGCTGGATGACTCCAATACTGCTGTGGTCAAAGTCTCAAGAGCTTTAACCGTGCATGGTAATCAATCTAAATCTGTCCAAACTAACTCTCTCCCTTCAGCAGACTCAATGTGTAGAAAGAACAGGGGCTGCTGACCTTAATTGTAACTGGGTGTATGTGCCTGTGCTCTCTCAGGTGCTGGAGAGATGTGCTTATTTGTGCTGAGATCCAGGGCAAACATTAAGCGGATCTCTGTTTGCCGGAGGGACGTGATGAGGCTTTATGAGTGCAGTGTCTGGATGCTATCACACATAATGATCTTCACAGATCTGGCCTCTTGTATTTAATGAGTGGTAGTAATTGCATGCTTGACTGTCCTGGGATGAGAAGACTCTGTTGAGTTGATGGCTTGGTCTAAAGCCAACCGTGTCTGGCAAAGGGGTGGCTTGATGAGAGACACATTATTCATGTTTTCCTATTTCCAAAAATGCCCAGTTGTGAGCTTTAGCTAAATCGGAGGGTTTTATATGACAATGCTCTCACTCTGTTTTACTCTAGAACAGCAGAACAGAGTCTCTGGCAGGGATACAAATACACTCTGTCTTGGCTTATGTCAGACATCTTGTCTCCATGTTTGGATGAGCCACCAGTGGTGCGTGACTGTGCTACTGATTGTGTTTCACCACTGTGGGGAATTTTTTTGTTTGTTTGTTTTTTTCCTTTATATTTATGGTACTGCCAATGAAGGAAATACAAGAAATAAAACCATGCAAAAGACTATTAGGTAAGACTAATGTCATTATGGACTGTATAGGTATTGAAATTATCACATATCATTCTGACAGAATAATTTTACTTTTTTTATTTAAATTCTTTATAATATAGTAGATTTGATCAGAGGTCGATTCATTTTTGTGTGATGTTTGTTATAAATAGAGGTAAATATTTAACTAGTCATGTGATCTTACAGTAACATGTGAGCCTCCATGAGGTCCATTGTAAAATAAAGCAGCTATTATTAGGCTACTGATATGACTAGTCCACATCAAAATTCTTAATCTTAAATTGCTGAGTGCATTTTTAAAGATTAAAATAGCACTTGTAAGTCTAGCATTTGTCCTTGCATTTGTTGTACAATTTTAAACGTCTTTATGACTGTATAGCCACAATATTGTTCACAAATATAGGAGAAATAATTAGTTTAAAAATAAATAAAAGTTTTTTAATCAGTGATTAAAAGTAATATGAATAATAAACACCAGAGCATTTTAACAAGAAAAAGAAAACTGTATATTTAAAATATAAAAATGTTTAAAAATAAATAAATACTACTGGAAAAACTTCCTATCTACACACTTAAGATGTCGTCAACTTAAAATACACACGAAAAACAACACACAGTGAAGAGAACACTTAGGTTACAACACAATGTTACGCACGATAAGGTGAAATAAAATGTTAAAACAATATGCACAAACAGAGCAATCAAATGCAGAAGGGCAGTTACCCAGCATGCACTGTGAAACATGCCAAATAAAAATGAAAAAAATATAGCAACAAAAATATGGAAATCGTAACCAAAATTTGAATAAATTAAAAACAACAAGCTCGAACATCAGCCTCAGCAGCGAAACCATTGATACTGCTCTAATCCTTAAACTGATCAATCATTTCAGAGCCGAACGCAAAGCCCGTTTCCGCGCTCGACTTTTATAAATCAACAACATTTTAGGAACAGATAGCTGCGAGGAGAATGTCACCTGATGAAAGGGGTGAACGCCTGCACTTCTCTTCAAACCAAGAGAGAACAGAGCTTGAGATGGACATATGTAGTCCATATGGAGCCAGGGCTCCATCATCATTATGACTTGATGCAGGAGAACAATAATGAATTTAATTTGGCAACTCTTTAGCCAGTAACACCTCTTTAAACTACTGTAATTATTCAAAAACACTTCATTATGTCATTTTTGACTGCAATTTCCCAGCATAACATGTAAGGCTGGGTATCGCTCAATGATAACCAGATATCTAACACTAGGGGGACCAAATGTAAAAGGTTAAGAATCGACCATTGAAGCCTCTATTTCTTGATTGGTTAATTGTTACACATCACAAGAGTGAATACGTTTTAATCTCTCTCATGAGGTTTGTTTCAGTGTTTGCTTTGACTACCTACTTTTTCATGAATACGAATCAATGCAATATCCCAAGTGTCCAAGAACTGAAAAGAGGTTTAAGCAGCATTTATGGCCAGTCGATGTGGTTTGTGATGGGCAAAATTTTTGCATTAGAATTCTAAGTTAAACTATATTTCTGGGACCCAGCAACTCATGTTTTCTTCTGTAGAGGAGAATTGGTTTCCCGATTTCCCAAAATGGTTTCCTGAGTGTAAAGATACATTCTAGGCTTTAAAGTGATACCAAATGTTTAGGGGTTAGTTAGGCCATTACAATTCAATAAAACCTTTTATGGCATTAGGAGCATTAGGACTGTTATTTCGGAGTGTATATTTACACCAATTACAAATAGCCTGCCTTGTTGGCAGAGGCTATTTACACAAATTAGACTAACTTTATAATATTATAATAATATATACATTAAACTGAAGTGCAAATATTGTCTGCCACTATCTGCACTAAACTATTATTTACACTTAGTGCAAATAGACACCCATTTTTGTACATGTTTATAAAAATTGTTTAATGAATAATCAGAAAATGACCGATATATAAACAAATAATTATGTAACATTTTAACATATTGAGAACTTAAGTGGATAGTTCACCCAAAATGTAAATTCTGTCATACTTTCCTCACCCTCATGTCGTTCCAAAGCCATATTAGTGTTGTTCTAATATTATTTATATTTTATTTCAGTTTTAGTTTCAGTACATATATTTAAACTTGTTATCAGTTAGTTGACAAGGCAACATTTCTAATTCCATCTAATATTTTTATTTGATTTTAGCTTTAATTTAATTAATCCCCCCTTCTATGTAAAGCGCTTTGGGTGTCCAGAAAAGCGCTATATAAATGTAATGAATTATTATTATTATTATTATTAATGAAAATAATAAAACAGTTATAGTTAACAATAACAACACACAAGACTTTCTTCTGCGTGACACAAAAAGGGATATTTGAAAGTCACTAAAATCTAAACATGACTTTTTATATATATATATATATATATATATATATATATATATATATATATATATATATATATATATTGTCTCTTCTTTTTGTGCTCCAGAGAAGAAAGAAAGATTTGGAATGACGTGAGTTTAAATGAAGAGTAAATTATGACAATTTATATTTTTGGGTGACTATCCATTTACTGGTAAATGCAAAGTCTGGAATGGATCATGTGTGTTTAGTTGAAGTTGACAGAAAACAGTGTCAAAGTGCTGGAAAACACTCATTTACATTAAACACCTATTAAATTCAGATTCTGCTAATTCATATTTACACTATTGATCATTCAAAGACAATTACATAATTTTCATTTAATTGTGCCTTGATTTATTTTCCCTCAACATACTTTTTTTTTGTCATACGTTTTTCATGCAGCATTTTATTTTTTTCTTCTGCTGGGTCCCAGGAGGTTATACATAAATACAAGTTTCTGTTAAATCTCAGCCTAAAAACTAGCAGGAGAATGTTCAATGCAGTAAGCTGTCCAACATCACAGACTATACATCAGATTGTCAGCTATGCATTGATAGTTCCCCAGCACACCTAAGCAGAAGTCAGGAAGCCAGATGACTGAACCTCCATTGATCTCACTCGTTTTAATGCGTTGTGAGGGCCATATCAGTAATGGCATTTCTACTGTACATGCCATTTCACCCTCTTTTCAACTCTTACTCCATGCATGCTCATGCCAACATCTTGCTGCGGGGCAAGTGGTGCCGGCTCCACATACTTGGTGTGGCTTCGATTCTGGAGAGAAGCTCAGAGGCGGCGCATGAGCTCAGAGTTCACTCAGGGTTTATGTCAGTTTCATCTGCGCACTAATGGAAACCACAGAGACCCCGGCCTGATCCAACAGAACGCTGCTCTATATTACAGTCATAGATCCAGATCTGTGTTCCCGTTCTGATGGCTAAGCATCATCAGAACACGCTGCTGACATAAACAGCCATCACAAACCTGGCTGTGGCATGGATTCAATAGCAGAGATTACAGTTCAAACTACTGCAAGGCTCGATACGCCATGACCGTAGTGTCAAGGCTCAACACACACACACACACACACACACACAAAAGACTAAAGAGCTATTGGTTTCTAAATGGAAACATTTAAGCCAAATTACTTTTGTAGTTGACAAATTACAAAATCACTCAATAAAGATAGTTGTTCACTTCAGTTCAGTGAGTGCACAGCGTCTTTAGCTTTTAACAAAAGACATGTGCTGTGTTAAAGGGACTATAGGATAAGAACTATGATTATTATTTTTTATACACTACTGTTAAATTTTTTGGGGGCGGTAGGATTTTTTTTAACGTTTTTGAAATAAGTCCCTTATGGTCAACTAAGACTACATTTATCAAAAAATATTAATAACTGTTTTCTATTTCATACATTTTAAAATGGAATTTATTCCTGTGATGGCCAAGCTGAATTTTCAGCATCATTACTCCAGTCTTCAGTGCCACATGATATTTCAGAAATGATTCTAATATGCTGATCTGGTGCTCAAGAAACATTTCTTATTATTACCAATGTTTTTTTGTTTTCAGGATTCTTTGATGAACAAAAAGTTTTTTTTTTTTTTTTTAGGTACACTGTGTAGTTGTTTAAGTATTTTATATGCTAAAATCAATGTCTTTATTCATAAATATGTCCTCATTGGAGTAAAATTACCTCTGCCAATGATCTGACTTATTCTCGTAAGCGAAGAATTTCTTATCTTTATTTACATTGGATGGGTAAGTCCAAGGAGGCTTCCATGTCGTTCCGCCACCTTGAAAAACTATAATAGCAGAGAGGGACAAAAATCACTAGCCTACCTCAACGCATTTCCACAACTCGTTTTCGTTCAGAGCGAGCGTTACGTGACTGACACCAGCTAAAACGGACAAGGAGATCAGTGAGAAGCGCTTGGAAGTGCTATTGGAGGACATGTTGTCATAGCTTCTTGGTACATAATGGCTACCGTAGTTGCAACACGCATTTGAAAAAGCGAGGCGCTAGAGAGCACTATTCGTTTGAATGCAAAAATACAATTTCACCGCTAAATGGGAGAAATTCCTACACAGTGTACCTTTAAGCATTTATTTGAAATATGTAGAAATGTTAACCATATAAATGTCTTTATTGTCACTTGCATGCTTCAATTTAACCCCAAACTTTTGAACAGTAGTGTACATATAACTATGATGCTGTCACTCAAGTAATTTGTCCATCACAAACCACATTGATCATAAATACTGTTTAAGAATATTTCTGAAATATTCTGAAAAAATCAGACTAACTAGTCTTTAGTTTCGTCACTTCACTATGATAAACCACCAATTATATTGGGATAATGGTTCAGACATAAACAAAAAACTACTTACAGTTCAGTTATTAAGTTATTATCTGGTGATCTGAAGAAAAAAATAATCGCATATAGATACACTAACTTTTGAACACTAGATAATTATTATAATTGTACTGTCATATTTGTGACCATAAAATACCTGGTTTTGCTGCTTCCAGGTTATTCCCACAAATATGATAATAATACTTTTATCAATAATAATAATAACTATTTAAAAAATAATGCATAATCGTTGGTGTTTAATTCAAACTAAACTCTACACTTATCATTAGTATAATAAGCATTTAAATAACATTTATGCAGCTTCCAAAGCTTATTCATAAACACTTACTCATAGACTATTTATATTATTATTTTTTAACTTGAGGCTCTTGTACATTTTTGAGTTTATGCAGAATTAGACTCTAAACGTATGTGTTTTGCACCAGCCTGAGCTTGTCGGAAATGTGCTGACAGTTGAAATAAATATCTCGACATTTATTTCGAGGTGTCATGATGTGTCCGTTCATGAGCACTCAGTCCCATGCATATTTAAACAATAAGGCAAAGCCTGGTGCCTGTCTTTCTGCTCGGCCAGAGAGCTGGAGCCTACTGTAATTGCAACCAGATGCATGCATAGCCAGAGAGAAAGAAAGTGAGAGAAAGAAAGAGGCTCAGCTCTTTTGACAAGGCCTTCTCTCAACACCAGACTGCGAATCCAAACGTGGGGCCGAGGCCAAACATAACATTTCATCAATCTTGTTTCACTGACAGCGAAACGGCATCAAACAAAGGGGCTCCTAATGACTTTCTCCCGGCTTAGTATTTGCCCTCAAATTCAGATGATGAAAGCCGGACGTGACCGTGGGCCTGTTTCACGCTGCGTAATGGGTTGGGAAATAGTGCGCACGCTAGAGAGAGAGAGAGAGGGCTCTGGAACTTAGACGCGAGCGTTTGGGAGAATCGCTGTGCTGATGACAGGGCCGTGTTTGAGCCAGAAGACGAGTGTGGGGAGGGGTTAAAATATCCACATTCACATTCAGGGGTCATCTTTGAAAAGGAAAAGAAAAAACGGAACATGATAAAAGTACCAAGCGGGGCAAAAAAGCAAGCCAATTGCAATGGAGCAGCTCCAGTGCGAGAGCTGAGGCATCCAAGCATTCAGGGTGTGCGCTGACTGAAGATCAGGGCCAGAGTCATGTCACACGGAGATGAGGTTATGAGCCAGCAGTGACGCACAGCCAGAGAGGCTTTTCTCACTGCAGCATGCACAACCAAACAAACAAACAAGCAAACAAAAAAGCCAACAGACATCCATTCACAAAGAGCATGCAAGAGATGGATCAAGCATGACGAATAGAACTCAAAGAACAGAAAATTGAATCAAACACAAGACAATGATGACACTAAGTAAACAGTGTCTTGTATCTGAGCATCATACAACTAGTTCTATGAGCTAATGATTTCATTTTCTATCATTTACTCTGCTCATTTATATTACAAATACGAAACAGACACCCATTCTACAGCAGCACATAACGGATGGAAAACCAACAGCAGTCACTGTAATGAAATTAAAATGCAGCAGATGTGTTACGAAAAAGAAGCCACGGACACAGAGCAAAGGGCATGGACATGTGGCTTCGATGGCCAAGGTCTCCAGTCACAGTGTGACTTTCATTTGTCCTATAATTTTTTTTTTGTCTGGACTAACCCCCTCTCTATCTGAGAAGGGGGAGTTTGAGTCACACAACCACACCTGGTTCTGGATTTTGACTTACTTTCTGCCTCGTGTCGAGTTATAACTCCCTCCGTATTTCTTCCGATTAAGGATGAGAGCAGCAATTTCTGGCACGTAGCGAGCAAACATGGCCTACATGCATGGAACAGAAAAAGAAAAGGGCATGCAAAGAGGGGTTCTGCTGTGACCGAGGCCACAGAGGCACCTTGAATACTTACTTTCTGCCATTTACCGCACTATAGGAACCACCATATTTCTTGCGGTTTCCTATTAACTCTATGATTTCAGGGACGTAGCTGGCAAACATGGCCTAAGGAGAAGATGGGAGACAGAAGCAGAGGCTAAAAAAGAGAGCGGAGAGACCCGTTTGAGTCTGGATTTTTACCCCCAACCTCTGATGTGCAGAAATTGATAGGGCTTGTGTTTTGTCGGGGGGGAAAAAATGGTGTAGCTTGGTCATAATGGTCATAAATTTTTTAAACGTCCATTGTGCTTCTGAAAAGATCTGAAAGGATCTTTTTAATTGTGGGGGAAACAGAATAATGGACAAAAAGCCAACTTTGGAGACACTCCACTTTTTTTCTTGTCTTTATTTTATTGGTGCTGCCCATCTGTTTTCTCTGACAGCACAAAAAATATCTTGTGAAAACGAAGAGAAAGAAGAAAAAAACCTACATGCCATGTTTTGTCCAACAAACACTATTGCAGTGGCAAGTGTATTTGAATAGTCCAGCCTGATCGCCCACAGCTGCAAAGCACATTAAGACTCATTAGTGTGCTTTAAATGAGCTGGATGCGCTTTGCAAGATTGCAGCCTTGACTAAGTTCTGCTTTATCTCCACGCAGCATGTTACTAGAGATCTTAATCCCTGAGTTGTCAGCCTGACCTTCCGAAGAGAGTTGTGAGCGGTTCTTCACCCCCTCTCTAGGGCCCTAATGAATTATGACAACTGTCTGATCAGACCTGACGGTTTACAACATTTCCATACTGAAGTCATTAATTGAACACCTGATATAAAGCAGAGCAATGATTATTTCCAGTCCTCCTCAAAAACAAAAAGAAATAGCAGATTGCTATGGAAACTTCTGGACAGCTGGAACGTTCTGTCCAGTGATAGGAATGGAGCGCATCTGTCCTGCGTTATGTTTGTATGAACTTCACATGAGAGTTATTGAATGCCTGTGGATGATCTATACCCTGATCTTGAGTAGGTTAACCACCAAGACCCTAAGGCTGGACGATATATATATTGATTTTTGAATTTGTATAATTTCCTTGAATCATTTCTTTTTAACTTTTCAAAATGACATTCCCTTGAAAAACGTATTCACTGTAAAAAGTGAAAATTAGTTATCTTGTAGTAACTATTTCTACCTGATCTGACCCATTAATTTCACAAGCGCAACCAAATGTATTCATGATCATGCAGTAATATGATGAAACTATTTATTTGACATGAAAATCATTTTATAAAAGATGGCACAATATTTTTTTTTAAAAAATGAATAAGATACTATGTTCATGTGGAAAACGTCCTTTTTTAATTTGATTTTTACAGTATTTTATGTCTTATGCAATAATTAATATATAAATTAGAACAGGCCTATCTGATAGGATTTGAATGATAGTATTTATTATATAATTATATATATTTTTAACTACATTTTTTTTAACTAAACTTAAGAAATGTTAATTGCAGTTTGAAAATTAAAGTCGAACTAAATCTACTAATCCCAGCTGCTTATCTCTCATTTATTTGCTGTTCTCCCCTTCTAAATCAGTTTAACAAAAAATGAAACATACACAGCTAGTCTGAGTCTGTGTTATTGCTATGTATATTTTTCTGTATCACCATCTGAAGTTGCGCTGGGGTAAATGCACTCTTTGAGTGTTTGTGGCTGCTGTTGCTATGGAGACGCTCAAGCAGGACTATGGGCCATCCGCCTGCCACTGTGTTTGTTGGAATTCGGGGAGGGAAACAGAAGGATGGGATCTCCTGAAACCGCAAAACTGTTTTAAGAGAATAGCAACAACATTATCGTCAAAATACATTCTTTAAAGACTACTTTAAATGTAATAAACATGAGTGGTAGTGTCATACAGCATCTACAAGAATTTACACAATACATGTACATTTCATCTTAACTTGGGCTGTAATGTTAAAACAAGGTAATGGATTTTAAAGGCAGGGGTGCAAACGTTACAAAGACAGTGGACGTATACAATATGGTAAAAACAGCGTTATAATTTGGGCCATTATGAAGACTGTGGAAAGACGACAGTTATGAGAGTCAAATCACAGGAGTTGTCTTATTTGTACATGGTAGTTGGAGCAAGGCGTTTGCATGAGGTAGGGGAAGAGGTGCAGGAGGGGTGCATTGAGTGCCAACAAGAGGAAAAGTGTTTTTACCAGACCACCAAGAATGAAGAAGACCATGAAAAGGCGTCCAAGAGTGGTTCTTGCATAGACGTCTCCATATCCCACAGTGGACATAGTGACCATTAATAAGTACACACATTCCCAATATGAGAGCGGTTGAGAGTTTTGAAAGTTTTCCCATGGATCCCCTGAGTTTTCCACCTGCAGTGGAGAGGAGAGCGAAGAGAGAATTACTGAGCGATCAAAACACGATCCTCTACAGCCATCTAGTGTCCATAGAGAAAATCACAAAAATGAATTGTGAGAGAAACCAAACTGAGGATTTAGTGGCAATCAGAGTCTTTACTGCCATCTAGTGGCACAGATGTCCTCTGGCACATCCTGATAAAAAAATAAATAATAATAATAATAAAAACACGGAAAAGGAACAACAAAACACCAAACCTTTAGATGAACTACAACACAAACCATATACGGCACAAAGGGACAGACGTGACGCTCGTTTAGGAGCTTTTTCCTCCCACGAATCTGCACGTGCACTCCTCTCTTTGTCAGTTTCTCCTGGGGCATAGGGAGAGGGGGGGCGTGTGTGTGTTTTTTCACTCACCAGATGAATGAATCCTGCAGCAGTGAGCCATGTGCTTATGAAGATGGAACACAGGTTCACCAGCTTGATGGAATTACTGTGAGAGACGAGAGTTACATCAAACCTCTCAAAGTGAAACGCATCACACTGACGTACAGATCAGTCAGTCATCTACTGAGCCCAACACACACACGAGCGGGCCGCTTCCAGCCGCGCCTTGCCGTAACACTGCTCACTGGGAGTGAACACACAAGTTATCAGCAAACAAATCAGAAGACAGTGGGACCCCGAGGACGACCAGCGCATATCTAAAGAGGCGTTCACACTGTGGGTTTCTACTCTACAGCGTGTCAGGGGGTGGATGCATGCTACTTCTCTCGTTGGTAGTCGGCTGTGCGTTTTGCGTAAAGATGACCCCAACTTTGTAATGTTGGCAACGGTCCTGATGCTCATGTCATCTCAAATTGCCACTCTCACTGAAAATGAAAGACTTCCGGTCACTGCAAATCGCCGTCAATGTGAACACCCCTTCTTTAGCAGCCAATGAGAGAAAATACAGTGGTGGAAATGTAACGTCCTGTTGACAGCTGTGTCAGTTCAGTGTGATATATCGGAGCAATTTCCCCCGAATGAAAAACGAGATAGCAGCTAAAATAAATGAAACGTCCAGTGGTTTTACAACCACTGAGTTGGGTGCTGACTGCTTTTTCCCCACTTCCTTTCTGATTCATTGCCTTTTTTTACGAAATACCACGAGATCTGTCATGTGTGTGACAGCCTGCCGGAGGAGGAATCAATCAGAGGCCTGTCTGCTTCATACTCTTGCATTCATCAGGGCTGTTCTCTTACCTACAGCACACTAAAGGCGCACACGGTGTGGGATTAATGTAAAACATTCGGCGCAGACTTCCGGGTCAAGTCTGGGTAAGTGAAGGAACGGACACCAGGGACCGTTCAGACTGTGTGTTGATGCCAGCGGAGTGGAGCTTTTGATACGGACAGTGAGAGAGATGCGTGATATGTCGTCGGCCTTACCTTGTTTTTAAGATATTCAAAAACTGTAAAATTTCTGAGAACTGTATCAATCTCAAGGCTCTTAGAAACCTCAGACCTACAAGAGAGGAGAAAAGCAGAAAAGAATGAATACAAAATTGTTATTGTAAAGCAATCTGTAATGTTCAGAATGGAACACCAATTTATGGCATACTAGATTCTACATTTGTTTTTAAAGACCCCATGAATGGCTTGTCAAGCTCAGTTTTCTTTCTGGCATTGATGTGTTTAAAGTTGAGGTGGAACATATCAAAAGGCCATGCACTAAAGATTTGTATTAGTGATACTTGCTCGTATTTTTAAACCTTACATTTTTATGTATATCCGCAAAAAAGTTCTTAGATACATTTTAGGAGGGTGAGGAGGACCTCATAATAACAGTACTAAAAGTCACAATAATATAATAATAAAAATGTACGAGTCTGTATGTGAATCAACACAGTGTGCAATGATGAACATGTCAAACAATGGCTTCAATGGTCATTGGCATATTACACACACCTATCATCACACAAATGTCAATGTAATGTTAAAATGACTACATTTTAGTCGCTCAGTCATATGAGTCACACATAAAACAGATTTTCAGTCCATTTATTCTACTGGAAAAGAAAAGGTCAAGCACATTGCATTGTGAGTTACAATAATCCATGAAGTGTACTCCGCATTCTGGCAAATATAGTAGTTCATTCAGATATTTTCAGCACAGTGTGCAAACACTGCATTCATAGTACGAGTAGTATGGTACTTAGCCATTCCTAAAAAACAAATTTGCCAATCTGAACATCTCATATTTTAAAATCCCTAACAAAAGTTTAGACATCTTATGAAAACAGGACAATGATGTTTTACAGTAACATGAATCATTGCAGTAATATATATTTTTTATTTATTTCAATTATTTTAAATGTTCTTATTTATTCGTATTTATTTATCATTTTTAAACATAATTGTCATGACCATTTATTTTAAGCAAAACTACTTTTAAGCAAAAATATTGTTCCTCATACTTTTTATAAAAATATCTGTAATATGACCTTGGCATGTCCCTGAGTCCCTGAGGTTGTTGTTGTTATGTATTGCAATCAGTTGTTAAGCATGTATTATTTTAACAATTTATTTAAGGCTTAGAGTAGAGAAAGAAGAGCCATGGAACAATCACACGTATGCGTGTGTGTGTGTGTGTGTGTGTGTGTGTGTGTGTGTGTGTGTGTGTGTGTGTGTGTGTGTGTGTGTAAGCAGATTAGAGAACAATATCACCTGCTTCAGCAGACTTCTTACATAAACAGAATTTTTGTCCTGCTTTCAGCCTCAAAAACATCATATATTCAGAAGCAAATCACAACATCTTAATTCCATATTTCCATAAATGTTCTTTAACCTGTTGAAGCTCCCTCTTTTTGAGCCAAAACCATGACAACGTTGAAGAACGATGATGTAGGGCAGATCGAAAGTGTAGGGTAGTGAAATCTGACGTACATAATAGATTATATATCAACATTTCACAGATTTAACGCTTTAGGACAGAAAGTGCTATTAGATATACTCGATGGATGATTGACTTGAACAATTTACCCAAGTGTAACGGATTGGATTAATCTCGCGATCACAGTTTCATCAGTCTCGTTTAGATTCTGCATGTTTTCATTTGTATTTCTAAAAGAAATCACTGTATTACTGTGGCTGAAGCATTTCTATCATAAAACATAGAACAGATACTGACGCTAAACCCATAGGCCTTTCAATATATCATCTGTCAACATTTGCGTGAAGTCGGGCCAGAGAGCGGGGATCAGGTCCTGACAGGATTCACGCTTTCTCTTTGCAGAAATACTTGACTTCAAGTTTGAGGTTATCTTCAGCAACAGGAAACAAATGCACCTCAATACAGCTTCTTACAGTCATTAAGTGAAAAATTAAACAGCACAGTTACAGCAAATACAGTCTTACACTAAATAGAAGTTCCCCAGAAAAATATGTCTTACCCCATTTAGACAGCACATGGAGGCCGTAAAAAAAAGAGCTCTGACTGTCACTCCTGCCATCTCCAGTCTGGCCTGGACCCGACTTCACACGGTAACCGTTCTGAAACAGCTCACCACACGACTTTTTGCGCCGTACGCTCTCTTGAACGGTTTCCGTGACCAGAGCACCCCGCGGGCCCCGAAACACTAGCAGCTTGCTGGAGATCATGATTCTGTGATCCTACTCCTTTATAAATCCAGGAATGTAGAATGTGATGTTCCCTCAGAACTTCTAAAATGTGCAACCTCAGATTTACTTGATCAAAAAAAGAATTCAAATTTTGACTCAGAGAAGAAGAGCGTCTCATAGAGCGTGAACGCCAGAATGTGCCTAAAATACTGTTTAGCAATACTAAAAACCCTTCAAGCTTAGACTGAGACACCTGTCATTGGATGAAAATCTGATTGCAGCCACAATCTCTGACGTATTTGGTCTGATCTTTTCAATATTAAACTCCCACGCACGTATCTTGCCTTTGATCCCCTCTCTGTTTAAGCGAGGTGACTAGCTTTTGTATTCACTGAACCCTTCTAGAGATTTAGATCTGTTAAAATGAAAACGGAAAGAAAAAAACAATCCTGAATTAATCACTGGGGTTGTGCTTGAAGTGCTCATGAGGGTTTTTATTTGTTTATTTTTATGTTACTGATAACTGTATTATTAGGATTGTTATGCTCGAAAGATAATACATTTCATAGCAATAATTGCTTTCTAAATGAAGTGGCGTAATCCTGCTGTTGAGCTCATCTATATTCACTATACTTCAAAGGTGTCATAAAAGAAGATATTTTGATAAGTTAATAACCAAACAGTTTAGGTGACCACTGACTTTCATTTCACGGAAGAACACTAAGAATATAATTTCTCAAAATATGTTTTGTTGTTCAGCAGAAGAAAGTAACATTTGAAATGACATGAGGGTGATTTTAAAATTATAAATAGATTTTTTTATTTTTGGCTAAACGATTCCTCTAAGGCATCAGGAACGCTCCTGATACAAAGGCTGCTTCAAAAGTTAGGCTGTTGTCATTATGTTGCCATCTAAGATCTCATGGAACTCATTTTGACAACATTCTAAGGCACATCCTTTCAAGAGAAGACAATCTATAGTATGTACTCTGGCAAGCTCAGTGCTAACAATGAATCCAAGATGGCAGACAAAAAAATGAATTACAGACATACTTTAAGTTTATTCAATACCACCAAATTTCAAAATAAAGCAATTAAAGTGTTAAATACAACTTTAAAAACTGACTAATTTACACAATATGTATGTGCCAAGTCTTGTTATACTAGCGGAGCAACATATTAATTCTCATTAAGTCTACTGTGCACTTCGCAAGAGAAATGCGATTTTCAATCTGTTCCAAGTCGCTTGAAGGGGCAATATGTACGAATTTTCATGTATTAATCGCTTTTTTGTGCAAACAGTTTGTAACGAAACTTAAAAACCGAGACCTTCCTCGACTTCCTAGGGTTTCTGTGAAAGAAATTAAATTAAGCAAAAATACCGTAAAGACATTTATATTTTTACAAAAGATTTGTATTCGAAATCATCTTTCAAAAACTTTTTAAAAAATCTTAGTGATACCAAACTTTTGAACAGCAGTGTATAAAGCTAAATACTGCTGTTTGTTACCATGTATTGTTATATATATATATATACAGTATTTATATGTATTCTTTGTGCTATATTTCCGAGAAATTATAGGCAACTATGGCTGCTTGTTTGAGATGATGATTCGTCTAGATTACAGAAAAAAGACCTAAGGCGGCAGCAGACAACAGAGCAAGACACTTGGTTTAACACTACATTCAGCCACATTGGTATCTACGTTGTGCATCAGTAATTTCCCATGAACCTTTGGTGAACCTGATAGCATGTTTCTGTCTCAGCAGCTGAAAGGCCTGTGGCACAGGATCCAGGAGAGTAGGCCAGTGCTGTGCACTGAAGAGGCTTAATGGACATGTGTAGTATGGACGTATGCTTATTCAGACTATTTCATTCACATCTGCAGGCCCACAGACCAACAGCATGTCACGTGTGTTACAGTCACAAACCACTGGTTCTTTTTCTCAATCAGGGAATACTGAACATGTTTAAAGGGGATAAAGGGCCGCCGGGATTATTCGCCGCTCGTTTCTCCCAGAATGCATCCGCCGCTGGCATGTACTGAAGCCTGCCATGTGAGAGAGGGTTTTATATATGAAAGAGGCTTAAAGCACAAATTAGTTTCCTTCACTGATTTTTCTTCTTCTGGTCATGCAACTCTTATTCCAAACCGAGAATCTTCTAGTTCCAGTAGTGTGGCACAATACTGCTTCAAACCACCAGATGGCAGTAGTACTTAATATCCACATCATCAGGGATGGACTGGGACCACTGATGGGTGAGAATCAACCACCACAAACTCAATCAGAAAACAAATAACTTTATCAAATCTACTAAATTACATTTGCAGAAATTGATTTTCATTAAAATGAACTACTATAAAGTAGATCAGAACCCGTAACCACTGAGAATGTTTCAACATGCAAGTACTCAACTACTGGCATGGTATTAGTAAATACTACTTTCTTACTTTTTTATTAATCATAATCAGACTCTTACAAAGCATTTGACACATTTGGTTGTTTGTTTAAACCCCGTTGTAAATGTATCATGGGAGCAAACAACAACAAAGTTACGCATGCTGTCCACCTCAAAAGAGAAAAACTTTTGAACTTTCTATTCATCAAATAGGCTAATAGTGGAAATTTGATATCACAAATTGTTTTTAACACTAATAATAATAATAATACAAACATTTTCTTGAGCACCAAATCAGCATATCAGAATGATTTCTGCAGGATTATGTGACACTGAAGACTGCTTTGCCTTGACAGAAATACATTACATTTTAAAATATATTAACACAGAACACTGTTAATTTAAATTATAATAATATTTCACAATACTAGTGTTTTTACTGTATTTTCAATCAAATAAATGCAGCTTTGGTGAGAATAAGAGACTTCTTTCAAAGACATTAACAAAATATTTTGAACGGTAATGTGTATTTAACACAATTCTAAATTAGAATGTTTCATTTAGTTTCAAAATGGTTTGCAGCTCCGAGCTATATCACATGTCATTCAGGCAAACCCCCTTATAAAAAAGAGAAGTACAGAAAAGACTACAGTACATCACTGAAGCAGAGCATTTTAATGGCCCTGGACATAATCAAATCTAGAGTGAACCAAGGAATCTCCCTCTATATACATACCCTCCATTAATATGCACAAGATCTCCTCACATAAGACACTGTGATTAATGCCTTCTCTTCCCAGACCAATACAGCTTTTGGAAGAGGATTTAAACTCACAAAACGTCTCCATTTCAGAGTCAAGTACGTGTTGTTAATTGATTGCAAAGATGAAGGAAGCTAGTGTGGTATAAGAGCCTCGTGCTAATCCATACACAACACTTGTGTTTAAAAATATTCTCCTGCACTGCTTTGAGAAGATTAATTTCTGTTTCCCAGAAGAGGGTCTCTGCATAGCCTTCAGATTTTGCTTTAGTCAAAACATTGCTTTAATCAAGGACCAATTTTTTTGGTATAGCCAAGGTTCACTCATGTGCCAGGGTCTTTGACAGTCCCTACAGCAGATTTAATTATGATCCATCATAGTTTCCTTTACAGGGTGAGACCAGGGGGTCCAGAATGCAATAGTTCTCGAAAATGTGAGTGAAATGTTTTGAATTGAAATATTCAAAGCTTAAATATACAACCATGTTGAATTTCAGCCCATAAAAAAATACAATGCATTAAAATGCAAGCACGGTTAGAGCAATGCATATTCTTTTTTTTATTTTTTATTAGTGCAGTTCAACAAGCTTTTTTTGTTTTAAAAAACAGTTGTCATTAATTTTCTTCCATACATTAGGCTTTAGTTTATGTGTTACATGACACATTTACAACAGGCAAACAACTAGCAATGTACCAAACATTTTATAAAAGGGTCTGATTATTATTGTCCTGGTGGAAATTTAGAGCAGGATAGTTATCCTTAGTCTGGAGTGCTTGCTCCAGTCCCGAGGGCCTGACAATTCCTCAATGTTTATTATGCTGTTTGTTCTCTAAAAGCTCTTTTCGCTGAGATTAATATACCTCTGATCTGCTGTATATTATCATTATGTAACATATGACCACTAGTTCCCTCCATTCAGAGTTTGCTGATGGTGTAGGACACGTGGCTGATGTTGCTCCAGATTTCATATGCCGGCTGTTTCACAGTCTTTCATCATGTCTGAGAATTTGTCTCTGTTCTGTGAGAGCACTCTTTGGTCTTTGAGATGGCTTTATTCTGCAAGACAGGCCCATACCATGTCCCCAAAAGTACCAGGAGCACATTCATTCTGTTTCATATCCATACTTCACATGTTTACTAGGTATGGTACAGTGTGTGTTTTGTCCACTGGAGGGCTCTAGCGGAGTTTAACAAGCTTTAGTTTTTAAAATTTTAAACATTATTACATCAATGTGCATCAATGCAAATTACACATTCGATTTATTCATGTGATTATCCAGTCTTCACTGTCAAATGATCCTTCAGAAATCATTCTGATATGCTGATTTGCTCCTCAAGAAATGTTATTATCAATGTTTTTGTGGAAACTAATACATTTCAGAATTCTTTGAATAATAGAAAATTCTAAAGAACAGCATTTTTAAAAATAGAAATCATGTAACATTATAATTGTCTTTACTTTTAAACAATTTAATGTGCCCGCCCTTAAAGGGATAGTTCACTTTAAAATTAAAATTCTGTCATCATTTACTCACCCTCAAGTTGTTTCAAACCTGTATTAATTTATTTCTTCTGCTGAACACAAAGAAAGATATTTTGAAGAATGTCAGTAACCAAACAGTAGTCTGTACCCATTGACTTCCATAGTATTTTTTTTTCCTACTATGGAAGTCAATGGGTACAGACTACTGTTTGGTTACTGACATTCTTCAAAATATCTTTCTTTGTGTTCAGCAGAAGAAATAAATTAATACAGGTTTGAAACAACTTGAGGGTGAGTAAATGATGACAGAATTTTAATTTTAAAGTGAACTATCCCTTTAATAGCTTTCCCCAAAAAAAGATCCTGACTCCTTTTGAACTGTAGTGTACAGTATATACTGCCTTTAAACTTAAGCATAATTGGGACTTGTCCAAATCTCAATTATTTTTTTATATATAATACATTAATTTGATCTTTCATTACTCATTCAATTGGTTTTGACAGCTTAAAAAAAAGGAAAACTGAAGCTAAAGTCTAGTTTCTTCTGATTAAAATTCTAAATCCCGTAAATATTTTAATCGTGATGCTTCTACAAGCATCAACGCTGTTGTGTAAACAGTAGACAACAATGCCTGAAATTGTGGACGTGTGAAATGACATCTGTGAAGTTAGGAAACACACTCCGATTACAAAATTGGTCTGCCTCCAAACCATTATACTCAAAACAGTTTCGAGCTTTTAACAAGGTCAGTGCTCAAACTTCCTCAGCATTTGGACTGCACGGGCAAGTCCTCAATTGTTTACATATGCCGCTCAGCCAAACAGCTGTTATTAGGTGGATGTTGATAGCAGCTTTTATTTGATTTTCATTTAAAGCCTCATAGGGAGGAACACCATTCAAATTACAGATTTTTTTATGAACTTCTGCTTTTCTAATGCATTATTCAAACAGCACCATGGCAGAAGATGACAGTTCTCTAAAGCTGGCTACCAAAGTACTTAATTATTAACTACTGTTTTTAGAGGTGTTTAAGGAAGGGCGGCATTCTATTTACAGTTGTTTTGGAAAGCACCAATGACACAGGTGGCGTAACGGTTATGTATGAGTGTGTTTACATTGACTGTACATTCAATAGTCTAAAGCAGAGATGCTTTCCTAACCTCTTTGGAAACAGGATACACACACACACACACACCAGTCACTAAACCGCAAGTCGTGTCTCACCTGTCACTCACCCCAACTTTGACACAAACATATTGTGATGGGAAATCATTACCATCAAACCGAGGGTGCTTACTCGCCCCATTGGTTACTCAAAAGGAATAAGCCTTATACAGGAACGTACACTTTCCCTTTTCCAAATCTCACCTTTTTGTAAGCCCAGTTTAGAGAAGCAAGATTAAAAAAGCTAGTCCATTCTGGCTTATGTTGGTCAGTGTGCCTTCCGCAGGTTGAGAAGCCTGCTATTATCCCAGCATAATTAAAGCCCCAAGTCATCTCACGTTCTTACCATCCTTCTCAGCCTTTCTTCACCTAAGCCACACGGTCGTCTTTGCAGTTTGCCAAGTTTCCAAGCCATGACATTTTGTAGCTATTCTTGGGTTTCCCATGACAGAGAGGGACAACAAACCATGGCAGCTTGGCTTAATAATCAAAAAAATCTCCTGTTCAAACATTTGCCCTGGTCTCATCATCAGTTTGGCCTTGGTCTCCTCTATCTGTAGTTTGAGCTGTTTCTGTGACTGCTGCCCTGTGGTTCAGGGACTGACAGGAGGGTCAGGAGAGGGAAAGGGGAGTGAGGAGTGTTTGGACACTTACCCAGCCAGCTCCTGTTCAGATAAACTGACACAAACACGGGCGGTACGGTGAAGAAGTCCACCACTGAGTTCACCTCCAACCAGAACCACAGCTTATCATTGGCTGCTATGAACTGGAAGATGAAATGGAAAACGGGTCAATATTACATCGTTTTAAAGGGGATCATATTTTAAAATGAAAAAAGTCTGGTCAAACATTAAAAGTTATTGGTGACAAAAAAATATTACAGGGTGTGCAGAATGTGATATGTTGAGAAAGAAATATGTACTTACACGCAGGCCAAAGTAGAGTAAGAAGAACACATTGAATGCCATGTCAATTTGTAATGTGAAGTCTTTGTAGAAATTCTGACAGGATTCTATAGGACTATGGAGAAGAAGAAGAAAAAAGTTAATTCAATTTCAAACAGATTCATGATTTAATTGGCATGGAAATAATGTCAAAATGCAAACTTAATCTGAATGGTCCTAGAAATCGTTTTTTAGGCAAAATGTATTTTCTTTTCTTTCTGATTATAAATACATAATCTAATTATAAATATGCACATATAATATAAAACACACCCTGTAACATTATCAAACTTGCCTTTTTGTCATACTTTTCCAGACTATATATTTATATATACTACTCTTACATAACCTACATAAAAGTTTGCATAAATGATACAATATTCATTTGCATGATAGTGATATTTATACCTTACATACAAAAATGTATTTGCACACTGTGTTATTTGCATGATATTTTGGTCATATAATATACACATTGGGTCTATACTCAGTACAATGACAATGAAATGTAAAACATTTGTTGGAGTTAAACATGTGTTTTAAATCAGGATGTCTTGAAAAAACAAACATGAATAGTTTTATTACAATTATTCACAGGAAAATAAAACTTATTGTGATATAATGTACCATGAATGCACTGTCTGCATTATAATAACATTTTAATACATTATCTGTCAATGCATCCCAGCATGTTCAAAACATCTCTAAAATTTTGACACGCAGTCAAGACATCATGAACGTTGAAAGACATTGATATGATTCAGGACTGTCTTAAAGCACCAGTTGCCTTTATCTGTTATAATAAATCTTAAAATATATAACAGCATTTCTGATTTATTCAGTACAACTGGGATAGTTAACTCAACTGTTGAATGGTTCAATTAATTAAAAGGCTTCATTTCATAAGCCAAAAGCCTTTGAGCTGAGGTTAATGTAGTGCTGCCCTTTCACTGCCATTATCTCATGTAGGAAGTCATTTAGAGACCAGCCTTGAAATTAACTAGACATAAATAATATAAAACTAAAGAAAAGACAGCCAAATTAAGGAAAAAGGGCCCATAATGCAAATTTGACCAGCTACTTTTGGCCTTAAAGTGATAGTTCACCCAAAAATTAAAATGTGCTGTTAAATTACTCAACTTCAAAATGTAAGTGATTTTTGTCTTCAGGAGAACAGCAAAGAAGAGTTTTGCCTGAAACTGTGGTCTTTGGTGATTCATATAATACAAGTCAATGGTAACTGCGACTTTGAGTGTCAAAAAAACATAATTTTTTTTTAGATGTCTATGTCATACATACTGTAGATGTCTTATGAAGCCAAACGATCGGTCTGTGCAAAAACTTAAAACTATTTACATGTGTTAAAATTAGGGCCGTTAAAATTAATTAACTTTAACGATTCATTTTTTCAGTTTAGGATGTTAAAAATATTTAAAGCAATTAACGCAGCATCCGTTTTTTTAATCATCCTTTGGCTAGCGTTACATTATATGACTATGCTCTTAATAATGCAAATGCTTTTAAACCATTCATTGTTAAGTATCCTCGCAAGTACAGTCTTAAATTAAGTGAATGAAGTCAACTAAATTAACCAACCTGAAAATCTTAAAGCACTGTTCACAAGGTTACATGGCTTAAAAACAAAGGAAACAATAACATTTTGTGCATTTTGCACAAAAAGATCGATCAACTTTGCCAGCACGACTGGACCAGAAAATATCAGATTGGTAAGGTTTTATTTAATTGGGGACATAATTACTGGTCATAATGACTTATACTGTCTTTTACACGTCGCGCCGCGCTACGGGTGTGAGAACACTATGTAAACATAAAACCATGTCTGTATTTGGGATTGTAGGAACGACAAACAAGCGCTACACTGTTCAAAACTCGCGTTTGAATAGTCAGTAGCAATTTCTTAAAATATGAAAACATACTTACAGGCTGTGTCTGTGAGTCAGAAGCACCAGATTGTAACGTTACTTGCAAAGATGGAATCTTTTTAGAATTAGCCTTTGTGCAAAGCCGGCCTTGTACTCTCGCAGGTTCTGGAAACAGAACTCCAAAAAATGCGCAGCATTGCCGGCAGCAACAATAATACAGCGAGAATAAAAGTTACGTCGTCTTTCTTTGTGTATATGTTTGGGGCGGTGTAATAAAACTCTGCCCCCACACACTGACGTACATTTGTGGGGGCATGTTTGAATGAAGCATTTTAGGAAGGCGTGGCTAAGATTTAACTTTTAAAAAGGAAATATATAAAGGTTTCACACTTTGAGCTTTGTAATTCTGCAGATCTTTACTTGCACTAACAGCTACATAACACACTAAAGAAAAAGGAAAACAAGAAATCGCATCATATGACCACTTTAATGTTAGGTGCGATTAATCTCGATTAATTACAGAAAAATGTACGATTAATTAGTTCAGGAGCAACGGTCTGGAGCACAAGCTTTCTGTTGCATTATATGCATGGGAGCAAACTCATGTGTGAGTTGACGTGTGTCTGTTGGGAGGACACATCTGTTGTATTGTTCGTCAAAATGGTACTTGTGCTTTTCCTGGATGCCGTAACCTATATAAAAAATTAAGATGGACTTTTCACAGATTCCCAACGTTTGAGCTCCCGTGCATGTCATTATGCGACAGGAAGCTCGGTGCCAGATTGTCGTGAACACGCTCAGGACCATTTGCTGAGGCAGTGGATTACAGGTAATAATTTTGTAAATAATGTTCAGTTTCTTGCACAAACTGATCGTTTCACTTCATAAGACCTCGTTGCATCGTCAGGAGCCAGAGGTATTAATTGTTTTGCCTGTATATGTTTTTTTTTCTCTCAAAGTTACAGTAGCCATTGACATTATATGAATCACTAAGGATATATATATATATATATATTTACTGTTCTGGAGAAGAAAAAAAGACTCCTACATCTTGGATGGCCTGAGAGTAAATTTACAGCAAATTTTCATTATTTTGGTGAACTATCCCTTTAATAGTCAGGAAGAGCGTTCTATCAAGTTACAATTAGTGGTGTCTCAAAATGCACGACCGTCAACACATGTACGCTGTGTGAAACACAAAGCGCCTGATCCTTGAGCTCACTGTCACTTCACACTCTGCAATTACAAGAGATCTCCTGCCATGTGGCATTCATGCAGAAAGTATCCCTGCTCAGAAATCTTAAGACCTGAATGTCATTCTTGACTGCCTGGGCCATAAGATGACACTTTTCCAGGACCTTATAGAGATGTGGGCTGCTCTGAGGTCAGCTGAAAGCATGCTATGCCAACTAATAATGTGGTAAACAGTGCTCAGGCGCTCCTGAGCTTCAATCTAACACTAGGTGGCCCCAGTTTCTAATCGAGTGCCTGCGGAGGACATACAGCAATGTCAATGTGCACAGAACTATGCCGCCCTGAGGGACGCACGCAGTGGGCTATTTCAGGCTAGCTACAGTATGTGTCTTCATCATCTTCTTTTACAAAGATGCTGCACTTTGGCACTCATTCAGAAAGAGCACAGTATGAATGTGTATCCTGAAAGACACCCCGTGTGCTCACGGGCCCAAACGTCCCATTATGTCAAAAACAATCTGCACCATTAATCACTATCAGTGCACACTAGAGCTCTGCTTAAACAGTACACAAATTAGGGTTGATGGCAAAAGAAAAAATGGCGACATATTGAATGCTTGAGCCGTCGGAGTTGGTGATGGTGTGGCACACAGCAGGTCTAGGTTAATACAACAGTAACTGATTTAGGCCAAGGCATAATTTCTAAAATAAGAATGATTTAGCACCTGCAAGGGCACTGGACAGCTAAAACCTCAGTCGGGGGTCTAAAAATAGCCTTTCGGTTTTAATTCCTCCCTGAGGAGGTCTCTGCATGTGCTTCTAAAATTGGAAAACACACAAAGCCCTAACCTCTTAATGAAAACAGGAGGAAGTGAAAGCTCTAAGCAAGGAAGATGAGAGACTAAAATTTGTTTAGGAGCTGCAGTTGATATTTGCAGCGATAGTCATGCCAGCGTGTTCAAACAATTCTCTGTTCAAGCAGGAGAAATGCTCAGAGGACTAGCTAATCTTCAAAGAATCACATTGAATATTTTTGAGAATTTCCATCCGGTTCTACCAAATACAAATACATGCATGGAGCAAACGGCACTGCAGAACCTGCCTCCCACATTCATAACTCAATTCTCACAAAAACGAATGGCAAGATAAAGAGAGGCATGCGAATTGAAACGGCATCTCTTATCTTCTTATTGATTAACCCTCCTCAAAAAGAGGTCACATTGGCCTCAGCGTTTTAAACTGCTTTCCTGTCCTCTATGAGAACTTGCCTCTGGAAAATACAGACCCCATCAAGGCTTTCCTTTCAGTGATAAGACCTTATTACTGCAAAAATCTGCAGAGTCATAACTGGGCAGATCAAAACCTCCATCCCTATGGAAAGGAATGACATTGACAATGTGTCCACCTTAGCAGTGAAAGAAAGCTTGACGAATCTGTCAGTGTTCTACTTTAGGACAGAGAGATATAGAACTAATAAAAGGCTAAATTAAATCTGTTCATCATATGAATCGATCAAGTCTCTTCAGAAAATTAGGACTAAACCGGTCAATTCATATGGATTAGTTTTACAAACTCTTTATGGACTTTTTGAAGCGCCAAAGTAGTTGCGTAGCCGTCAACGGAGGTACAAAAAGCTCTCAGATTTCATCAAAAAGATATTGTGTTCCCGAAGATGAACGAAAGTCTTATGGGTTTGGAAAGACATGAAGGTGAGTAAATTACAAAATTAAAATTTTGGAGCTAACTAACCCTTAAATATTTCATCAGCTGCTGTAATGCATTATTAGAGGTCTATATGATTTTGAAACCTGATACTGAATATCAAACACAGGCATGCATAACAATCTTGGAGAACATGACCTGACAATGTCTCTCTTTCTCCTCTCTTTCTATAAAGAACAAGCTGCTGGTGTGTGGGAGATTTTCAAAGCGTAGGGACGCTGCACTAGAATTAAACTGGGTGGATTATTCATCCCTGCAATGCAGTGCCAGGATATTTATTTCTGTGGCTTCTCAGTGAACAGGCCATGTATTTCCCTGCCCTTTCACAGCATAGTGTCCTAAAGCTTTTCCAGGTTAATACAGCTCAGCCTAGAAACTGTATTTAGAAGCATCCATTCATATGACCAAGCAAGTCATTTATTCTGACCTTACTGCATAAATAAATAAATTAAACCACATATCTGTGCTCCTTTACCAGTGCTGAGGATACTAGTAGGCTTCGGCATTGCAATATGCAACTGCGCTAGGGCGCTGATCACCTAAAATGTCATAAGTGGGACACAAAATAAAAGGCATCCCTTGAAGGAGAGCTTCCCCTGTTGTTGCCCTACATATTTCTTGCTTCATTGTTCAGTCCCTAAAAAAAGTCACTGTAGTCTAGGGGGAGAAAGTACAGACTGTTCCCATTAAAAATATGACAATGAAACTACAATGTTAAGAAGTGTTGTAACAAACCTAGAACACAGCATTATTATATGATGCATTTCTACTTGATCTTCATGTAAATGTAGTGTAATATTTGGTTCATAAGGTCTTCTGAGTGGTTGATTGGTTGGTTGTGTTGAGGTGGTTGCTATGCTATTTTGGGTGAATTATATGCCATTTTAATGTGGTTGCTAAGGTGTTCTGTGTGGCTACTGATAGAACATTGTTAGGGTTTTCTTGACGGCTGATAGGTTGCTAGTGGTTTACAGGGCATTGTAATGTGGTTGCTAGAATGTTCTGAGTGGTTGATGTTTGTAGTTGGTTGTTAGGATGTTGGGTGATGCTTGCTACAGCCAACTCCACTAATAATGCCAGGGCAACAGGCACAGGCATTGTGCTATACAGTAGGTTTATTGCAACTGGCTTCTTTCAACACAGTCATGCAACAAAACACTCCGTCTCCACTGAAGAGTCTTTTCACTCAGCTCCTGAACAGCGGATCAGTCTGACCAAAAGCAATAGTGTCCTGAAAAGTGACTCCTTACACAAAAGAAGGATTAGAAACTCAGGGGAGGGTGGTAGTTGGCCACTAGAGAGAGCTGTGCATCTACAGCGTTGAGTGAAATGCCTCCCTGAAAGCTTGACGTGTGCACTAAGGCGATGAAAAAATAACCCCTCCCCCTCTACTCCTGTCTGCAATTGCTGCTTTCACCCTTCATCAAATTTTGAGTTACCTTAGGGAGTAACCATCAGCTCAAAATCACTCAAAATGTCCCACTTTAGATGTCTACTGATGGCTTTTTTAACAGACGATTACATTGTCTATTTGTGTGAGCATTTGAAAGATGCATTCGACGTGCCGTTGTTCCCGGTTTACATGTGCAAGAGGCCAAATCAAGAGAAAGACGCGGGTTTGTTCCAGAAATTTTTGAACAGTTGCGATAATTAGCAGCGTAAATGAGTCGTAATGATCCATTATCGAGACCATTAACGCTTAAGTCACGCGGCACGGCAGGTCAAATGAGAAGCTCAGAGGGCGAGAACCTGCATGTCGGTTGCACACATCTCTCTCTGGTGTGGACAGCAGCAGTGGAGGTTTCAGCTGCCAGGACTTCAGGCGGTAACTCTAGAGCCAAACGTGATGTAGATCATTAAGAGCACATCACAGCACACACCCCTGCTGTCACAACCTGATCTGGAACTGAACCGGGTGGGAAAGACACAGGCAACCAACAAAACACATGCACGCACACTAGGGATGTGCATCTCCATAACTGAGGCCGATGCGATACGCATCTCGATGCATAGCCAACGATATGATACATTAAAGATACATATAAGCAGCTACCGATGCGATGCAATACGATTCACTACTATTACGATGTGGTGCGATCCGATTTCGATTCGATTCAACGTGATGTGATTCAATGGAGAAAAATATGATGCTGCAATTCAATATGATATAGATAGTTCACTTTTATTTATTTTATTCAGACCTACAGCAAATCATAAAGTAGCTTAAGTGCCATCTGACTTTTAACGCATGGCTCTTTCACAAACAAAATATTTGGTTTCACAAAACCAAAAGATTAATCAAAACAGATATTATTTATCTGTCCTCTCTCCAGTTACACTTAACAGCTCACAAATTTAACAGTGAACAATTTAAGGATGCTCATGGATAAACAATAAAGAAATGTTCCGTAACTTGCGAGCAGGCAATTGTGATTTCAGCAGGTAGGCTAACAGTGACCAGAACGCAGGTGCTGTTTTAACATAAACAATAATAAATATTAAAAAAATAAATAAAAAACTTTCACAAACAGGTCTTTCATAACTGTGAGTGAATATATATATATATATATATACCGTATATGAAAAACTATTATTTGGCAGTCACAGGCTGCAGTAAACCAGATTAACTTAAATGTCCTACTTTAAGGTTTAAAGGTAGGTGTCACGCTCAGGACACACCTCTCACCCCGTAGTGTTGTGATACGTCATTCACGTAGCAGCTGCAGCAGTGGTGATGAGAGAACGGGCTTGAGCAACAGTTCAGAAAGGAGAAATCCATCTAGTCGAACTGGACGCGCGAATGAGGCAAAATCATGTCCATCGCGCCGTGCTTAATGCGTCTATCTTAGCTTTTATGCCGATGCACCAATGCGAATCAGTGAATCATCCCTAATGCACACACACACATCAACAAGTTCAAGTCTTCTATCTATACCATCTTTAACTGGGGTCTCGGGTATTAATATATATAAAAAATGAAGTTAAAGGGATAGTTCATTGAAAAATTAAAAAACTGTCATTCTGTCATCATTTACTCTGTCATTTTAAACCTGTATGACTTTCTTTCTTCAGTGGAACATAAAATAACATTTTGAAGAATTTTAACTGTATTTGTCCATATAATGAAAGTAATTGGGGTCCAAAATAACACTGGACTCCACTGCCTTTCATGACTTCCTGACTTTCACTGACTTTCTCAAACATTCCTTTAACTTCAACCAAAGATGAAGTTACAATGATTTCTGAAGGATCATGTGACACTGAAGACTGGAATAACGGCTGCTGAAAAATCATTTTAAAATATTCTAAAATAGAAAACAGTTATTTTAATTTTAAGCAAAGTGTATAAATAAGTATATGTAAATATGATAAAACCTTTAAATGCAACAAGCATCTTCCATCTTCAGTCTCGACCAAGAGGTTCTGAAAAAGCCAGATAAAGGTTGAAGACCAGAACATCGTTCCAGGTATGTACTTCTATCACTCAACTGCTCAGTCGGGGGTAAACCGCCGCACTGTTTGAGGTGTCACAGCACTGTCTGCCGCAATTTTAACAGAGCCTAAAGTGTCTATATGGCTATCATTCACGCAGCACTGTTCAGCCTCCTTACAGAAATGATTAGAGAGATGTCCAATCTGACAACAACTAGTCCAAAAACATCACTCGGTTTGGCTCTTTGATCTGGAATCCACCCACACTGCAATGCTAGTGAATTCAGGACATCGTGTGTCTGAAAAAAAAAACGAGACCACGGACAATAGATGTGACAGGACAGCTTAGACTGGGCTGTCAGTCAGTTTGCCAAACTGAAGAGCCACCAATTCACAAAACAGTATAGAGCGGTAGTCCTCAACCAGGCAGGCAGCAGCATGATATAAAAATATAAAAATATATAAATTATTTCCGCCCAATGAAAGCCAAGCAAGCAAAGCGACAGTGTGCAAGCGGTACACCCGAAATCCCGTCACTTGTGCATGCACAGCTCTTCGTAGTGGTTCTTAATTTTATAAATATTAATAAATGGCATATAGAAATATTACGCACACAATAAGGTGAGCCACATTACTTCACTGCCTTTTCACACACACATATATACATGAGCCTACCCTATTAAAAGCATGTGTCGGGCATTAAAATCAATAGTCATCACCAGCATTTAAAAGTTATCTTAAAAGTCATCTTTTGTGTTCATGTTCGGATAGTTTGATTCCTTTTGATGACATTTTTGGATGTACATCAGGGTGTTTTACATGTAGACCGGTACCTCTCTAAGAGTGGGGCGGGGCAGGGCGGGGCGGGGCAGGGCGGGGCAGGGCGGGGCGGGGCAGGGCGGGGCGGGGCAGGAGTGGTAGGCTGCTCGGAGTGATATCTTGATGATGTAAGTGCAATTCAAATGAATGTCAAATAAATAAATAAAATGTATTAAATCAAAAAATAAATCACGCGCCGGCCCCGTCCACAGACTAAATTAGTGGGCAGCAAGAGATTCCTATCTGTCATGTCCAACTATTTAAAAAAAAATGCTTTGTAAGTATTGTGAAACTATCTATTTATAAAGTGCCGTTAAAACAATATATTTGCAACAGTAAATAATTTTAAATAAAAAATGTTTAGCATTGTATATTGTTTAGCTGACAATGAGGCACAACAAAACTACAGTATGAGGGTTTGCAAAAATGTCGAAACGGAATCCTGCAGGAATCCTGAATTCACCTCATCTAAATCTGTTTATCGTCTGTCTCACATATGCACTCAAACGAGGAAGCTGCTGACTCTAAGCTGTGATATGAAAACATGCATTGTAAAAGACGAGCCAGATCAGGGTTTTTCTGAATGATGCATAAACACAGCGGCTTGCCCATCCCTCCGCGTCCTTTACCACCCTGATCCGTGCATTATAGGGATTAAAATCTCCCATCATGCCTCAGCATGCTGTGACAGTCAGTCTAGGGACACACAGGCTGTATGTAAGACTTTATATGCAAGACCGTACACATTTACATTTATTCATTTAGCAGACGCTTTTATCCAAACGACTTACAAATGAGACGTACACATGCTCATTTGAGCGCCTAGCTTAGATGTAAACGGCACGTGTTGGCTTTTTACATGCCGCATCATGTCAATTCAGCAGTCTGTATCTCTCACATCACATTCACATCGATTCAGTTTCACTTATACAACTACTGGTGTAAATGTATGCATATTGGTCAGTACATGTGTAATTACATTGAGCAAAGAAGAAAATTAAAACTATGATACCTGGTTGCCTGGGCAACAGCTAACAGCACACCTTTCTCTAGGGAGCATAGCAGAGAAGGGTTGAAGGCAGAGATGTTCTGCTAATGTAACCATGGAAACTGGCCTGCTTAGCTTCCATTGACAAAATAATCCCACCACACTGAGTCTTTAAACTCCAACATTACAGAGGAAAGAAAACAAAACCCTGAATTATATAATGGTACCCTTAACAGTACCAATGAATGTAGAGTTCATTAATATCATATTATTATCTATATGGGAAAATAGTACCTTAACACTATAGTGTGCCCTGTTACCAGAGCCGATCAGCCCTATACGCACACTACGTAAGTTGCGCAGGGCCCCGCAAATTGCTCAAGGCCCGCCTCCCCCTCGTGTCAAAGCGCGTCAATCAAAGTTTACAACATCGATGAGAAAATTAAGCGAAACTATCCTTCTGGTCACGAAAAGAGAGGAAAAAAACACCATGAGAGTGAATTGCGGGATTAGCAATCAGGCAGACTTGTGTTCTCTCCTCTCCAAGTTTGATGTCACCAAAGAACAGTAAAGTTAAGTTGATGTGCAGCTCTCTCTAGTCTGTCTGTCTTGCTAACCCAGCTGGGCAGTGCATCTTTTGGTCTGTCTGTGTCTTGCTTGCTAATGCTGGCCACTTCCAGGGCTGTGTGCTGATGTGTGCAGGACTTTGTGCCTGATAAAAAAATGTGAGAGTGAAATACAACTATTTATTACGTTTGATAAACGACAAAGGGCAACGGTGTTTGTTTATAAACTGCAGCTCGGAAAATATAACCACGTTGTGCATTAAGTGCACAAAATGAAACGCGCACTTTCCAGTAAAACATCTGTGGGGACCAGTACAATATGGGCATGATGGTACTCCTCATTATAGGCGCACATACTTTTAAAACAAGACAATGATTATCTAGTCCACAAGTCAGTTTAGTTACAACCCTGCAATAAAGCAAGATGGAAAGCAATGTACTGACATTGACTATTGATAGGCTATAAAGCATTTAACATGTTGATTGGCTGGACATATTTGTCAATATGTATGCACATCCCTCAGTAAATAATAACAGTATCAAGTATTGCTTTTATCATTTAAAACACAGTGAAAAGCAATGGCAAGCAATTTTAGCTTTTATTCATTCACAGGATGCATTGATATCAATAATTAAATTTACTTTTTAAAAACTTGATATTAAGAATGTACTTTTTCTAGTAACAATGTCTATTTCTGATATCAGGAATCACATTTTCATTAGTACTAGTAAAAGGAGGGAGGATTGTAGTGGGAGCACTGGGGTGTGACTGTGTGGCAATGGCAAATGGTTTACATGGCTCATGGGTCAGGAAGGAGAGCCCATTAACAGAATTTTGCTTAGGGCCCCAGGGAGGTCAGGATCGGCTCTGCCTGCTACCATCTGTGCCTTGTACTCCTAATGATAAACTATTGGAGGTTTATGCATGGCACAGAAATCATGACCTGCAGGTGTATCAATTTTAAAACAAATACTAGTATTTACTGCATTCTTCAAGCTCAACAGTTCACCCTGCTTATCAACATTTTTGTAAGAAACAAAATGAAAACAATTTATTTAATTTTTGGGAAATTTTAGTTTACAAATCAACATTTGTTCCCTCCTACTGTCTGATATCTTGATTTATTAAAGCCAAAGCTAAATCTGCAAGAGTTACAGATTGTAACATATTGTATTACTTTATGTTTGATTAACTTTACATGTATTATTTTAAATGTTTATGTTTATTTAATGTTTATTGTTAGAAAGTAAAATAATCACAAAATGATATTTAACTTTCACACTTTCAAAGTATCACATTTTAGTAATAAGAATAAGTTGCAAAGCTTACATATACTAGTATCAACTAAAGGATTTCACATTTCAAATTTATTTGGCCTCTTGAGGTGTACAAAATCATTTTCTGAAGACTAACCATCCCTTTGTTCAATTTTGACTCCCATTCATGAAAAGTTCCTTTAGTGAAACGAGGCAAAGGAAATTACTTATTTCTAAGAACTCATTATTTAATATCTGTGTTTAAAGCTTTTGACTCATAAATAATTCAGGCGAGAGTTGTTAAATCAGAATAGTACTCACTCCGAAGAATCTATGAAGTATATTCCCAGAGCTCCAATGCTGAGTGCAAAGACCAACACCACCTTGAGGGGGAGAGAAAAAGAAAAGAGAGAAAGGGAAAAGATATCATTAGTGAAGGTCCACTGAGAACAGTACCACTTACAGAGAACAGATTAATCCTGGAGCTGTTCAACAATGAGCACAACTTATTTCTGCCCATATTACATGTGTGGATGTGACGTGATAAACAGAAAATCTCATACAACTGTAAGTGATCTCACCAAATCAGGTGAATAAATAAAAACAAAAAAAGTATTACTGACTCCAAACCTTTGAATGGTATTGTATGCTTTCACACCACAGAGGCCTTAGAAAGGAAAAGTGTGTATAGGCTTGTGCAAATCACAGGCTTACACTTACTGTACGTACTCATAATGTTGACACTCTGAAAATAGGGAAGCCCCTGTGCTAGCAGGAGAGGGGTGTGGGGAGCACAACGCTCCTGAGGTCAAAACACTTGATCTTTTCTGGGCCGCTGCATGCGAGATATACAGTACAGTGTACACGATCACCATTTCAGGCGATATCGAGACAGCTGCTATCAAATGGCTGCTATGTTATGGTGTGTGGTGGAGTAGTACACATGCATATACACCCAGCAAAAGTGCAAGACAAGTGTGTTTACTCTCAGACTGTGTGTCAACCACAACCTAGTTGGAAAGAGCAATATGAGATAAATCAAAGAAAGATCTGATATATTGAACGTGCTTAGTAACAATTACATATCACATTTAATGTGCCAGCAGAGTACATGACCCCAGCATGTTCAATTGTGGTGCTTATATGAGGAACACAGGTTTGAGTCTTGCATGCAATGTGTCCAAATTCCATCATCCCGCTCTATTCACAATAATTTCCTGTCAGTCCCACTATAACGGTCGGATAAAAAGCCAGTGGTGACCTTGCAGCTCATTTGCACTTGTGGTGGTGTAGCCTACTGTACGTGAGCAAAATAATTTGTGATGCTACCAATTATGACTTGTTTGACTGCATGCAAAAGCTATTGTTTTATTTGAATAACAGACTTGTTATTCTTTAAAAACTGAACGACTTTAGAAACTGAACAAAATATGCGGTATTTATGAAACTGAACAGCAGACCAAAGAAAAGGCAGAATTGCGCAACATTTGTGATTCAAGAGCAGAGATGTGGAGTACCCAGTAAGTAGATTTTTGGCAGACTACCATATTAGTTTAAAATCCCTGCACAGCAAAAAGCAATATGATGAGATTTATACTGCTGTTTCTTATTGAGTCTACTAAATGAGGTCGCTTCTAAAGCAACTTCTTGTTTCAGATCTCTAATCCACGCTACAGTTTGCCAGTTTCCATGCTGAAAATAATGAACAGTCTATCAGTGTTTACAATAAGCAATTAAGCATGAATAAAAAATAATAAAAAATTAAACAGACTAGCTAAAATCTTGTAATAAAATGCATACTTTCTGTGCTGGCTTCTGACTGGACAATACAGCATTCCAGCTATGCTGAAATATACAGTTTATGAGAGCTATGACTTGAAACATGTTCGCTATCACTGCACATGTTCAATGTGATTTTACCAAGTAAGATATGTTCCTGGATCAACATATTTTGTTAATCCTGGAACAGCATTCCTATTTGAAATTGTATCCCTAACCCTAACCCCTAAACTTAACCCTAACCATTACTTATCTCTAAAATCAGAAGGAAATTATAGGTGAATAACTGATGTAGAATTACCTAACCCTTGTTCTAAGCCTAAACTGGTCTCTCAAAACTGATTGGTTAATAGGAATGTTGTTCCAGGATCAACAAAGATGTTAAATACAGGAGCATGTTGTACTTGGTGAAATCATGTTCACCCACTTGACATCACCCATTGAATAACACTGTGACTGTTTACATATTTGGCACCTCATGAAATTGCCGTAATAAAATCTTTTACACAGTAACTGTTTTCAAAAACCAGGCATCTTAGGCCAGGCTAACAACTTAAGCTGTGACTATATTACCAATCGAACACAACCTCTTGTACCGTACTGATTAAATAAAGCACACAATCAAACTTGTCTTGAAAAGCGTGTCAAAGAACACTCTAGGCACTCTAAAACTGGAAATGAAGCAAGTCCTGTCACTGGCCGAGGTTAAGTTTCGAGGTGAATGGAAAAGTCTCTTTTTGTGTGGTGTAAGGTGAATGGCCCTTCTTGACCCTTAAGGGCCAAAGGGCTATTGGCCGGAGAGTGGACATCTCAAACATTAAAGACTGGAAACTGCAGCTGCCAGACAGGGTGTTTGTGTATCCAACAGTGGAGAACTATACTGGTTTACTTCAAGAGGTCAGTGGCAGGGGTCTATTTGAGAAGTAATTCTACACACGGCCAGGTTCTGCACCAACGATTAGCTCTTTTAATGTATTATTAGGCACAATGATTCATTGTGTGCTTGTGGACAAAATAACTGGACCAAACATGGATCATGTTACGTGTCATGTTAACATCACTCAGGCTGTTCATTATTTGGGGGGGCTTTTTCATATCAAAATTACAAATATATATAACAATTTTCTTAACTCGTTGTTATGATTTAATGGTTATAATTGTAGCATCTAACAGTGAAATCCAAAACATTAACAAACCAAAAAAAAAGCCCTAACCTTTCTGTTATTTCTTATTAATATCTATCAACATGTACTTTAATATAATTAAGATGACACACATTATTTAACCAAATTAAAACATTATTTAACCAAATTGATCATCCGTCCACCAGAAGATGGAAACTAATGTTAGTAATTATCCTCTATGGATACTGTGCAGTGTTTTGTCATAGCTGTTACTATTTGGAAAAAATATATAATAATTAAAAATCATATTCAGAATCGATTACATACAGTATTTAAAAAAAAAATCGCTGGGTTCACCTGATCCTCATCCGGTGCCAAATTAAATTGAACGAAACGTGATGCGTTTATAAAAGTTGGTAACATTTTTAACTGGACACACCATCTTACAAAATGCTCAAAAAAAAAGAGAAAGTTATCACGTCTGTTGTTGTTGTATGTTTGTTTGTTTTTTGCATGAATTATTTTATGCATTAATTTTATTGAATATATTTGACTCTTTTTCAGGATGTGTTGATGATTTTACTCCTTATCAGCATTCGTTGATGAATAGAAAGTTCAAACAAACCGCATTTATTTGAAATAGACATTTTTGTAGCAAATCTTTACTGTCACTTTTGATAAATTTAATGCATGCTTGCTTAATTACTTTTTTTTTTTAATTGGACCCCAAACTTTTAAATGGTAGTGTATGTAACTTCTTACCGTGCAACTTAAGTAAAGCTGCCACACACACAACACACAAAAAAAAAAACTCTCAAATAACTATTCCCTGGAAGGACCTAAAAAAGCAGTTGGTGAATCATTTTGTCTCTGCGGTCCCCAACAATACTCATACTGCTTTACACAGGCCTTCTTTCAAGTTCATAAAGCAGTTGGCTCAGCTTAACATTATCCTGTCAAAGCAATAAACAAAACCTCTTGAAGAAGCCGGATCTCTGCATCCATTATTGATGACCAGAGGCTGATTATTTTCATTCAGCCTGTATTTGGATTGATATCCCACATTGTCTAGTGAGAAAACACCTAGATGCATTTTTAATTGGACCTCTTTGTCTGGGTGATAGTGAGTTCCAGTTCCAGCAGCTGGAGGAAGAGGAGCTGTGCAGCTCAAGATAAGCAGAGACACTCCTCCCCCACTGCAAGACACACTCAAACTCCAACATCATTCAGAAGAGCTGCTTTTGATCAAAGATACTGGTGGAGCACATTAATGCCGTTTTAGTATCAAGGCGAATGTCCTCCATTTGACTTCATAGTTAACTTCTTCCACAAGAGGGCACAGTGTGCTTGTTCTGTGTGTGTGTTCAGACTGGCCGAATCAAGGGCCAGTACGAAGGTCCAACAGTAGGTAAGACTAAATATCTTGACACTTCAAACAGGAAAACGCCCTTAAACACAATTCAGCTATAGCGTTGAAGCTGAATATATTCCTTGTAGCTGAATAGTGGGATTTGTCACTGTGGCTGGTTGCTGAAAAGCTGAGCATTTGAGCTCTCCTGATGAACTGAGACGATAAGAGACAACGTCTTTAAACTGACCCAGTTATTCATCTGGAAATATCGGTGCCAGCACTGTGCCCATCTCCCACACGAGCTCTCTGCACACCCATTACAACAATTACAGCACTGGAGGAGCAAAGGATTCGCAAACATATACAAACAAGGGAGAGGGATTCTGGGATATGGAGGATTTTGCTGCCGCTCCCAAAAAGACAACAACAAACATAAATTTGATTGCAAATGAGTCAATGGCACATAATGCTAACTTTTCAACACATATGCCAAATTCTTAGAAATGTACGCTTTGTATTCACTTGCTTTCATTTGGTTTTTAAAAACGACCATTTTCAACAAGTTTAAAATTAATGACTCTAAAAATGTCATGTGGTGTAACCATCAAGTAAAAAGTAATAACATTTTCCTCACTCATTGAATGTAGCTTAATTATTATTTTCAAAAATATGTTCAATATAATAAATGGTCTTTTTTGCAAATATTATAAATTATAAATCATATTTTACAATTTGAACAGACCTTGCTATGTCATGAGGTCAAATGATCAGATATCAGATAGTTTTTCAAAGATGCAAACAAGCATCAAGAGAAGCAAACAAAACTTTTTCTAAAACTATTTAATAAGGTTTACTTTCCAATAACTTAATTTCTTTAAATAAAGAAAAAATAATAAATGATTATATCAGGAGAGTTGTACTACCCAAAAATGTCCCTCTAAAATCTAAACATTTATTTTATTTTATTCAAATCATTGCATGAATTGCATTTTAATGTATTAAATAAATGATTAGATCCAAAAATAAATAAATTAAACATGTTACTTACTCTATATTATGACCTTAACAGCTAAGCATATATGTGTGCATACTGTTCCTCATATAACCCATTACAAGAGAGAACACAGGTGCTAAAGAATTATTGTTTTAAATATAGCATGGCGTCTGCTTTGTACCGTTTCAAATTGCATCATGAAACTGGTGTTTACAGACCGAGTAAAGGATGAATCTGGATCCAAGGCTTCTCACATGGCCCAGTACAGTCATGGCCTGAAATATGACACACACACACACACACACACACGCACACGCACACGCACACGCGCACACACACACGCACACACACGCACAGATCATATCATTGTGCCTTTCTCAATGCGCAATTTCATGTGACAAATTCCTACACATTTTCAATCGAGTTCACATCCTTTCTCTGTTGGTGTAACTGAATTCTAATTAGGGCATTTTGACTTCTCTCTGCCTCTTGACAAGCCCCTTCAAAAGTGCACTTTAACAGATCCCATGAATAATTTAGCTGACAGGTGATGTAGCCAGCCTGCAGAGGAGTTTCTTCATATTAGTGGCAGATATTGAGAGAGAAACCAAAAAAGCAAGTTGTGTAGTTCAGATTAAATGGCATGCAAATGAGCCGAAGAAGCACTGTTCCCCCGCTACAGCGGTGATGTCAAGTGATGTATGAGATTCCCACCTTCAAAGCTTTAAAGTACAAATCTAAAAACTGCTGCAAAATCTGAATTTGCGTTCCTCACGGTGATTATCTAATAGATACATGGTCTTTCAAAAGACATTCATGAAAGTTCAAAGTCAGGATGACAAGTGCTTTTAAATGTGTTGGCAAAAATGTCCAGCCCTCAGAGAATATGATACGGGTGTAGTGATGTAAGAGTGATACAGTGTTTCACACGATAAGAGTGAAGCTTGTTTTTGTGGTTTGACAACATATAAGAAGTATATTAATAATATATGTGAACAAAAGGATCTCTACCTTGACAACAAAAAGCATTGAAATTGAATTAGATCCATATAATTGACGATCTGATCTGAAGAAATCCTTAACCCTATTAAACAACTTGTTGCATGCCAATTAGTCTTCACTTTACATTATGTGTATCGATACTGAAATATCTGAAAAGGTTCCAATACTTCTTTCCTGCAGCATCGATACAGTATCGGTGCTCTAATAAAGCCGCCTCTCAGACAGCTAGTGAGTACCACATTGGCTTCTTTGTTGTAGCTTATTGCACTTAAATGGTCAAATACATACAAAATGATGTCAAAATGGCAGTCTTGGTGAGTATTCAGGAAAATACATTAAGTTCTGGAATGTAACTAGTTGAAAGAAAATGTATATTGTGTTTTAACTGTATATTCACTAGATCCATGCATTAGCTCTTAAAGTGACAGCAGCCTAATAAACATGCTGCTGTCACTCATGTTAATCAGAGAACTTAAGACAAACAGAAAATCACTCACTGCACTTGACTGAATTGCTTTTCTAACTTTAATTGTGAGTAATCTATATTTAATTTTTACAATGACAACTGTCCAGTGTTATTTTACATTTGATTACTTTAATTTGTGTAAAAACCACCTGAAAAGCTTAAAGCCATGTTTATTTAATTTGTCTATTTGTTGTATTGTATTTATTTGTACCATCATTTGCATTACTATTTTTCTTTTTCTTATTTTATTACTGACCGTTTACTTGTCTTGTTTTGTAAATGTAGTTCAACGATTCAAATAAAACCTCCTTGTGCTGTGTGTAAGCTATCACAACAAAATTACCCAAATTATCAAAAGATTATGAGATAACAAATTAACTGTATGGCGGTAGTTATAGCGGTTTTCCCTGTGGTATCGAAAATGGTATCGAATATCGATAGTTTTTAAAGTTGGAAATTCCAGTATTAGGACAACACTATACACAGTAGATTGTGCATCAAAAGTGATCAACAAAAATATCTCGTTTACTTTCAACTATTTGCTGCAAACAATATTCCTCGATGTTGTCAATATTCAGTGTATATGTTTTATTACATTGATGGCATTCAAATAAAAAAAACTATTTCAAATAAATGTTGTTCTTTTGAACTTTCTATTCATTAAAATATCCTTAAAAAAATTTCCACCAAAATATTAATCTTCACAAATGCAAAAATGTTTCTTAAACACCAAATCAGCATCATTTCTGAAAGGTCATGTGACTGACTGAATAACTAAGTAATGGCTGCTGAAAATTAAGCTTTGCCATCACATGTTTAAATTAAATTTTTAACTATATTCAGGGCTCGACATAAGCAATGGCCCGATGGCCCGGGGCCAGTAAAAGAGTATGTCGGGCTAGTTGATTGGCCAGTCACTGGCGGCCATCAGCAAAACAAACAGCAATTCGTCACACACAGTGGCGCGAAGTAGGGCTGAACGATATTCGATTTTAACATCGACATCGCGATGTGCGAGTGAGCGATAGTCACATCGCCGGAACATGCGATGTGAAGGGTAGTCGCACAGTAGCACCAGAGCCATATAGAGAGATCTATCTATATGGCTCTGAGTAGCACCAGCGGCCCGGGAGATATTACGCGCTTCATGAGGCACGCGCGCGCGGTCTCTTGCTCTCTCTCCCTCTCTGCCGTGCACGCGCTGCGCGGTTTGGAGCACAGTCTCTGTCTCGCGGGCGCGCTCGCTCTAGATTCCGGAGATTTTAACTAATTTGCGGGCATCAATGAGCCGCTATCAATATGCGGGAGACTCCCGGAACTTCCAGGAGACTTGGGATGTCTGTATCTATAATAATATCGGCATTAGAATTATTGATTTTTTATTAGGCTATTTTTTTGGTGCTCCCTCAGCTCTTGATGCGCGTGGTGGGAGCGGCGACGCTGACAGAGGCGGTAAAGCTGCTGTTTAAATGTGTTCGGCTTTTCTGTTTACAGAAACATGTTCTCTAATCTGTATAGAAGATTTAATACAAAATATATTAAAGTTTTATATAATTTTGTTTATTTCATATGATTATGAGGACCACCACCAAACACTGTTTTACTTTGGCACTTTGGCTAAGAAAAGTTGACTTAAAAGATTGTGAACCAAAATGCTTAAGTTGTTTTATAAAAAATATATTTATTTTAAGTTATATTGTTGTAAACCAATCAGGGGGTTGGTGTAAAGCTGCTGTTTTATTTAAAAATGTGTTCTGCTTTTGTGTTTACAGAAATGTTCTAATTTTGGAATAAAATATTAGCAGCTAAGTGACCTTTTTGTCACTTCAACTTGTAATGAAGCTTGCTTATAGTGAAATTATTAATATCATGGAATGGTAATTATTGTCTTTAGCCTGGAGTTATGGCTCTCAATATCGCAATATGTTTAAATAGCATTTCTTTTTGTATTGTGTAATATTTTTATGCTATAAGTAGTGTTAAAAATTATTCTGCACATTAATGAGCCGATGTGTTATGATGTGGGATGTGGTGGGCTGCTGTGGGTCAGAAAGTCCAGGGCCACTTTTTGGTCTCAGTCCGCCCCTGCGCGGCAGTCTGCGAGCGAACTGCAGCGAGTAACCTCGTTTTATTATGTTCAGCACCCATTCTGATATGTCAGAAATGGTTTCCCATGCTTGTTCTTATATTTCTTTCAGGGCCAGTAAAAATATAGAAGGGGCCAGCAAAACTCTGATCTACTGGCCCGGGGGGCCAGTGGGGATTTTTTTTTATGTTGAGCCCTGCTATATTATAATAGAAAATAATTACTCTGACTGCAGATAGTCATGTCAATCAGTAGTACAGCAGACGAGGAGCAAGAAAACACAAGCATCAAACTGAGGATTAACAACCTAACCACATTCCTCACACCATCCAATCACAACCACAGATATGTGTGCATCAATTGGCTATGAGATTAAATTGAAAATGTATACATTACGTTTCACTTCAATTCTCATTAGCCTGGGTAAACAACCTCCTGGGGCCAATTGAAAATCACCAGCAACAAAAAAGACACAAAAAAACACAATTAAATAATCAGTTTAACTCAGATCAGCACACCTGACAGAATTCCATATTCATGAGCACATACCGAACATAACAACACAAATATTATCATTCAACCAGGCTGCCCACACAAACACAAGCTCCCCGATTCAATGCCAATGCTTTAATTATGTAAATAACCAAGTGGTAAGCCACTGTACACAGCTCAAGGGATAAAAAATGTCTTTAGCATGACCCATCTCATTCAAATGCACAGACGCACAGTCAGGAAGCAATATCTTGAGTGAGCGCACTGTTTACCGTGTGGACTGGTGAATAATTCACCACCTGACTCCATGGGAAATGGCACCTACTGGACACTGTCTTCCAATTACCCTCTCAGTGGGAAACACAGCATTGATTTGTGAAGACGCTGGGTTTTAGAGCAGATAGCAGATAGACATATAAACAACATAAATATATTCCTGGGGTGCGGGAGTGAAGCCTACCATAGAACTGAATTAATCTGCTCACATCCACAAAGCGAATTCAACATCGTTGTGTTTAAGAGAGGTGTGCTATTGCTGTTGAAAGAAACTAGACCTTTTTAGCTTTATAGATTCAGAAGTCAATTCAACAGCTAAGCCACTGCATTAATGTAACTTTTAGCCCTTTGGCAATTAAACAACAAAACTGCATGCATTTTGCAGAAGAACATTTTTTATTTATTTATTTTTAAACAGGTCCAGAGGTTTGAGAGTTAGCTGCTTTGTTTACATTCAAATTAGAAAAATCATATATGTTGCTTAAAGTCCCTATTATCTGTCAGGTGGTGACGTGAGTTAGCACTATGGACAGGACAGGACAGGACAGGACAGGACAGGACACTGTACTGATGAGAAAGGCCTGCTGAAGTCAGACCCTCATAACCATCAGTGTCCAAAGCACAGACACACTGAGAAGACCACATCCACGTCAGCGCTCTCATTTCATTCTAGCAGACACATTCGTCTCTCTTATTCTATTTCCATATCCACCACTCAGCTGCATCCTCCAAATTTAGGAACTGTGAAAACTGGACACTGTGACAAAATGTATTATTTTTTATTATTCTGTAATGTTGCAAAATGCTACTATTATTACTAGTGTGCAGAACACCACACAGCCATATTCCCATCATGCATTCATTATATGTACGCATTAAAGAGATGCTTTTTCCAAAGAAACCTATTAGCATAATTTTTGGCTGGGAAATGAGCCCCTAACCTAGACATTGATTGACTTTTGATTGGTCGCTTAGGTAGCATCAGTTACGACGGGTTGAACATTATAAACCAATCAGTACACACGTTGTAATATTACGGTTTTCTAAAAACATATATGCTCAAGTTATTGATATATAATTTATATCCTTTATATATAAGTCCTTTTTCATATAAGTCCTTTTTCATATATATATATATATATATATATATATAAATGCTTGAACTTTCTATTTATCAAAGAATCCTGGGGGGAGGGGGATCATCACATTTCCACAAAAATATTGCACTGCAAAAAAATTCACATTTTCATATGCATCAAACCAGCATATTAGAATGATTCCTGAATGATCATGTGACACTGAAGACTGGAGTAATGATGCTGAAAATTCAGCTTTGCCATCACAGGATTACATTATACTTTTTTATATATTCGAATAGAAAACAGTCATTTTAAACTGTAACTATATTTGACAATATTCCTGTTTTCACTGTATTTTTAAATCAAATAAATGCAGCCTTGGTGGCATAAAAGGGCCCCTGAAATCTCTTAGTATGAATATGTTAACCTGAAGGTTATGAATAAGCTGGTTTGTTCCAAAACAATGAAAAAAAATTGCATTTAGGAGATATAAGCATTCAAAACTTCGCTCACTTCCGCTAAAATTGATCATGGATTTTTATGACGTCAACGCGGACTTATCATCCAATCTTGTGTCCAATCAAATGCTCTCTAGAATCTGAAGTGGCCCTCTATGCTATAAATACCACCTGGCCAAAGCAACCGTGGCTGTACCTGTACGTTCGGTAGTACACGCATGCTCAGTATCAGCTGCTCGTGCTCATCAGTTCTCTCAGCACAACATGTCTCAGTTCAGTGAACTGTTGGAGTTACTGGAGTAACATACTCCGGGATATTGGTTTATTTCGAGTCGGTGGGACTGTCAGGCACGTCCGAAAGTGAGTAACTTTAGAAAAATGGATCAGCGCTAATTATTCAGATCGATTTGGTGAACTGGTTTTACTGGCTCCGGTTCAAAAGAACGATTAATTCATGAACCGGACATCACTACCGTTGACACGTCAGGGAGCAATATGGGTTGGAGACGTGAGTGCAGTTTCTCAAACTCTCCAGTTTTATTCCGTTTTCCAACTAAACAGTACATGGTTAAAAATGAAATGGCTAGAATTTATTCACACCTCTACTATTGAATCTAAAGTATCATCAGCACTCTGATTTGCTTCTATGGTCCTGTCAAGTACAATTTGCAGTCTGTGAGGTAAACAAAACGCTATTTATGTTTCAGTGGAAATGACATCAATGCATCATACAAAGCTGCGCGTTCCAAGGCACTTCAATGGGCCTTTAAAATAATAAATCTTACCTATACTCAAAATATATTTTTTAGAAAAATGTATTAAATGTAAGAAATGTACATTAAAAGTAAGAAATGTTTAAATGATAAATGTAAATATAAAATTCATAAACTTCATAAAAGGTAAACTTCATAAAAGGGCCATTGAAAACATTTTTCTTTTATTTATTTTTTATCTCAGAGGTTCAAACTTAAATTGAATACTAAAGTCTTGCACCATAAGGCATAACACAACACAACACATGAATCCTTTGGCACCAAACTTCCTGTGACTGGTTTTTCATATTGATTTTTTTTCTCGGTTTCCAAAAACTACAGCCTACAGTCATTTGCAGATCATCACTAACATTACATTCTGCACAAAAAACTCAAAGCCAAAGTCAATGGCTAACACCTTCAGCAAAATCTTACTCAATACCGCTCATTTGGCAGCTACATTTCAGAGAAACTGCTAAAAAGTCGCTGTAAATAAAACATCCATCCACTGACAGCTTTGACCTGACATATGCAATAAATACAAGTGAAGTACAAGACATTCATCGATGTCCTGAAACTCGGAGGTGCAAATGGCCCCTGTCCAATTAACACTCCAAGTCGGGTGGGATAGACCAACTTTATCTCAGAGACGGTTGATTTATAGCGAGGACAGAAACAACAGATGAATCGATAGCAGTTCAAGGGGAACATCTGGGCATCCAACAGTGGCCCAGGTCCATGGCGTGGAGAATTCCCAGCATTTGGTTCTCACTGCACTGCTGCCCGCACTTAGCATGGCCAAGATCCTCATTACGATGTCTACGAACTGCCAACCTTCAGGATTAATGGCCTTATGCACATGAAAACAGAATCGAGTCCAAAAAAGCCACATGCCATTTTCCATGTGGCGTCCGGCGTGTCATTTTGAGACGGCACTCATTACAGGCCAGTGATCATCATCAGATCCACAGCTCTATTGTGACATGCTTGTGATGCTGCTGATATAGTTATCTGATCTACAGGGTCAGATTCTCCATAAGCCTCAGCACCAAAAACAATCTTCGGATCTCTGACATGCTCAATTTATTGCAAAATATGAGCTTCTAAACAGACCCTGGACCCTTATTTTTCCTCCGATAACGGTTTAAATTATTTGAACCATCCAGACAGATGAGAAACAAGCAGCCGTCAGATGTCCCAGTATTGAGCTTATCTAAAATGCGGGCTGACGGCAGATATTGAAGAGAGCACAGACAGGTTGACATGTAGGAAAATTATGTGTCAAACTGAGATGATCTCTGAAAGAGGACACCGCCGACCTGCAGTTGATAGGATGAGGCACCTTGTCACAAAGATGAAGCGCAGTGTTGTTTTGGTGACCTTGACTGACTTCAGAGCCATGGAATATTAAAGAGGTGCTTCACAAGCCCCCGTCATCAGCGAGAAAGGACGAGCGCTGTGATTGGTCCAGCTCAGAGGTGGGAGGATGTAAAAGTATGTGACCAGAATTCAGACTGGCTCCCTGTGGAGCAGCCAAACAGGTCACCCGCTGCCTCACAAGGACGTGAGATCAAGCATGTACATCTCCAAGAAAGATGACGCGAGCTGTGCTTTATCATTGCTAAGGCTTCTAGGGCTAATTGCTCTGGTGTATATAAACATATACTGTATATATATATTATCTCTCACAGCACGCCACAGCTTGATTCACAATGATGCTTGCTACAGGCAGGAAACATAAAGGTCTAAAACATGGGTCATTGACAAATAAGAGAAAGAAGCTTTTATGTTCACCAAGGCTACATTTATATTATCAAAAATACAGTAAACACTATAATATTATTATGAAATAATACAATTATAACGTTTTTTTATTATAATATATTTTAAAATGTAATTTATTCCTGTGATGCAAAGCTGGATTTTCAGCATCATTACTCCAATCTTCAGTGTCACATGATTGAATGAATTAGATTTTTTGTAACAATGTAAAAGCATTTACTAACTATTTTGATCAATTTAATGTATTACTGCTGAATGAAAGTATTAATTTCGTAATATTCACCCCAAAAAATAAAATGTACTGTATATCTTTGAAAATGATTAATTGCATTTTGGAATAAATTAACATTCGAACGGACAAACAATACACTTTCTTTTGGAATATAGTGTGTGACACTCTCGCCATTGAAAATGCCTAAATTACAATTATTAAAAAAATACTATACATTTCTAAACCGCGAGGCAAGTCTGTGTGCTATCCGTTTGGCCAATTGAATGATCAACGACTATGTTAGAACTGAGAAACCTTAGCATACACTGCAATAAATAAATCTGTAGAAAAACTAAAGAAGTAATTGTAATTTTCTGCCTGGACATTATCCGTTAACTTTACGTACATTTCCTTTCATCCTAAAACACAAATTGTCAGTTAGAGACCAAACAATACCAAGTATTTATATGAAAAAGTGCTGCCTACGAACATGTAAACAGTATACTTTTGAGCCACATTTTTGTTTGTAACTTCGCGAAACATTAGTAAACCATAGTAGATCACATATATTTATTTAGAGCAGATGGTTTAAACGAGCCCAAACAACATAAGACAATGCGTAGATCACAGAGTGACATGACATGCTGCTTGGCTAAAGCTATAACACATCCGAGATCCAATCACATCGCGATCGTGACAATGTTTTCCAATGTGTAGAGACTAGAGGTCTACCTGACCCAAGCCCGGTTTGGGTTGGGTTGGGGATAATGCAGAGGTCGTCATTTTGACGGACTGGCTCGTAAAAATTACGTCATAATCTAATTGCACGTCATTTTAATTTTCATATTTTCATTTATCAATTTTCATTTATTTTCAATAAGCAATTTAATAGGCTCCGTTTTTGTTCACACTTTCACGTCGATCGTCGATTAATCATTAGCATCCCTATATACTAACAAAGTATATTGACCCTATTTTTATGGACTTTTCTTAAAGTGTGGAGTTTGCAGACTACTTTAATTCAGGATGTCAGAAAGTGATTAATTTGTCAATGTTAGCACATCCAGGGAAAGGGCCGTTTTGCTTCTCAGCGTCGGGTTCTGTACGTATTTGTGCGTTCATGTGTGTTGAAATCAGGGAGGAAACGTGTGACATTTCCCTGCTGAGATTTGCGAGCGGCAGTAGCCATGTTTCTCTGGCCTTCTGTCACCGTGTCAGAGCTATTCCTGCCGCAGCCTAGGGTAAGATCCCATAAACACACACACACACACACATTAATGGACACGCTGGCCTATGTAATGCTACAGAGAATATCATCACATTAACTGTCACTTCCGATCTAAAATGACCTCCTCATGTGTGGAATTTCTCTCGAAGACACTGATATGATGACAGGACATCCCAAATCTCAATTCGATTAAACAGAAAATAGTGATTATACTACACGCATATGTATAATATATATATATTAATATGTACACAAAATAGCACCTGATCAACACAAAGCGTCACTAAAATGCAAAAGTGTAAAATGCAAGGTCAACGATTTGTCCTGGATATTCACCTACAATTTTTTCATTTTAAAAAATGATGTCAATCCCCAAAATTCATGTAAACACACTGATGTCTATGCAATGGCTGCAAATGTGAGCAATAAATAACCCAGAAGTTGTGTAGGGCTGTCAACTTTAGTCGTTTAGTCGACTAATCGGTCGATGCCGTCTTGGTCGACTGACATTCTCATTGGTCGACCATGCATTTGCATAATTTTTTTTTTTTTTCACCAATAAAGAAATTTTCATTGATTTACTCCTTGATATTTATTCCTTTATAAGCATTTATATATTACTGTATTCTAAATATAATTAGCATATGTTTTATCCCCAACTTTAAATGCTTTAATTTAGGCTATTTTGTACCAGCGCCACAGTTTATCGCACCACGTAGAACAACACAACACTCGGTAACCGCACCTGTGGCTGCAGCACTGCTGCTTGCGCTCACTACGGAATAGAGTTTTGCTGTATTCACTCAGGTAGAACGCTACATCCGCTACTAATCAGAATTCCGGATTTTCCGACCTGAAAATGTGACCTACGTGAATCATGCAGACACTTTTCAACAAGGTTCATTCAGCGCTGCCGCTCCCACCACGCGCATCACATCACGCACTGTGCGTAGGGTGCCGAGTGCTGAGGGGGCAGCAAAAAATAGTCTACTGAAAAATCAATAATTATATTTTAATAATTATATTAAATATATAGCTCACTGATGCCTGCAAAAAGTTTCTCCCGGAATCTAGAGCGAGCGAGCGAGCGCGCCCGCGAGACAGAGACTGTGCTTCAAACCGCGTAGCGCGTGCATGACAGAGGGAGAGAGAAAGAGACCGCGCGCGTGTGTGCCTCATGATGAAGTACATCATGTAAGACAAACTCTACATTATACCGCTTATTACATGACTACCTACCAAATAAATAAATAATTTGACACTAAAAATTGATTTTAAAAGGAGTTTATGTATTTAAAAACTATTTATATTGCTTCCGCTAAAGAAAATAGTCCGTCTCACTTCTCGTACTCAAGTAGAAGTACAGATACTTGGGGCGTCTCAGTATATTTTCCTGCTTTTTTAATTTTCAAAGAATTGTATTATTATTATATTTTTTTATGTATTATTGATGTTTTTCGTTTTTGTTTTATAAATGCTCTGACAATTGTTTAATATGAACAAATGTTCAATCAAAATGCAAAACATCGCGTTTTTTTTTTTTTTTTTTTTTTTTTAGTCGACTGATCGTTGCTCAGGACAGGACTTTGGTCGACTAAGCATTTCTTTGGTTGACTACAGCCCTAAAGTTGTGTATCCAACGGCAGAGAGAGTGTGTGAGTTTGTAAGATATGAGTGCTGTAGTGTATTCACTGTTGGGAGATTGAGTCACTGTGTCAACTGTCATTAGCGCTTACTGGATTCTGAATCATGCATAGCCTAGCGTGCTGGTTCTACACTCAACATTCAGTATGAACATCCACACTCAGCATTCAGACCACTGCTCACTTACTCCACATCCAGAAGGAAGGGCACGTACTTGTACTTCAGCTGGGATTGCATTTACAATAAAATGACTTCATGTTCCTTGTGTTCATTTTCCATGAAAACTCTTTACTAAGTCTCAGAGCCAAACCCTTAGAGCTTGAGGTTCAACATGTCACAAGATATCTAAAGTAGAGGACTACACGGAGGACCCAAGACCTGAGAACCCAGGACCCGTACAGGTTCGGGTCTATATTTTAAAAGGCCAGCCGGGTCCAGGTCGGGTCCCAAACTATTACTTCGGGTCCCGGGTCTGTAATACCAGAGTAGATCGGAGAACACCCGGACGTGATCAGAGTCAGTCAGGTCCAGCTTTCAAATAATAGACGGGTTCGTGAAGGTTGCAGGTAGTATATTTATGGCATTTCTCGGTTCTGCACGGGTCCGGGTCTGTTTCATGTAGCACATTTATGGGTCACTTTGGGTTCAGGTACAAATTTTTGGAGCCGTGAAGACCTCTAATCTGAAGACCAGCATCATACAGTCTTAAATATAAAGGTTGTTTATTGGCATTAATGGTTCCCTGAATAAGTTAATTATAAAAATAGAAACAGGTTAAAACAGGTTCTTTGGATTAATAAAATGTTGTTCACACTAACAACCCGTCTACACCGGACACAAGTGGCATGATGCAACTCAACAAAAGACAATAGAACCCGTAATTTCAGTGATGTTGTCTACACTGGATGCAGCGCAACGACAAATCCCTGAAAGTAAACTGATGCTTCATTCTTTTTATGACATTTGTCAGGCACTCGCGATACTTCTCATAGGAAGGACAAATTAATTTGCATCGTTCCGGTCACATCCGGTGTAGACAAGGTGTGTAAGAATATAATGGTTCTTTTATGGCATCGCTGTTCCTTTTGCAACCTTTATTATAGTGTATGGCAAGAGTTTAGACACTTTTACTTTAGTAAGTTTAGGAATTCAACAACAACAACAAAAAATTATCATTGTAATTATTAGGCATTATCATGAACTTTAACAGAGCCTTAATAATTACTGCCAGCCAGTTTTATTTGCCTAATATAATGAGTGAGTGATGTACAGAAGGATCTTCTGTTGGCCACAGCTGTTAATACTGGGTGCCAGTCATGCTGTTGTCATGGGCATTATTAGAGGAAATCATTCTAATTATGCATGAATAATAATTACATAAATCAAACCGGTCATATTTTTCTATATTGAAGCAATAAAAATGTGCCAATTAATGTGTCCATATCTTGTTTTGAAGGCTGACTCGCCTCATCTTCCATGCTTGCTCATTTTCCATGCTGGTTCTAACTGTGGCATAATCGAAGTCAGATAAACCTGTCCTAAACAGCACAATGGGAAAAAATCATTTTTTAGCTGCTTGTTCAATTAACTTAACTAAAATGAGCTAATGCAACACTATTGTTGAACATTTTATCACAACTACATTTTATTGTGGTCATTCCACTTGTTTAACTCCAATCCATTCACTTTTGTTGCATTAACTGGAACTAAATTTGTGTAAAATTTTTAGTTCGCAGCATGTTTTGCATAAGAGTGAACTGGGAGAGTAAATGTAGAAATTAAGTGTTATTTTAAACATTTTGAGCAGCTTGTAGGATGGTTACACTGGAAAAAATGTGGCGTCTAAACTATTTTCACTTACAGGTAAATTTAATAATTACAACAAAAAAAGGAAAGTAATGCATTGAATTACGGTAAACATTAAATTCTGAATTTCTATTATTATCTATTAAAAATGTAATAATACTTTCTTGTAAAATGTACCTCAATAATCTTTGTTTTATTTACAAGTTTGAAAAATATTTTGTTTACAGTGCATGTAATTAATATAGTGTATTTCTTAATTTATTTAACAAAGCTGTCATGGGCAGTGCTGTGAGAAGTTGACAAATCTCTACAATTTAAATAAATTAATTTAGAAAAATCATTACATGTCATCTTTATGAAGTCAAGTCTGGCTATGAATTACCCGGCCAAAGGTAACTGTGCTAAATGTGCAATTAAAACTAATTGCTTGTGACCTTTAACCATTTTAATGCTGTTTAGTAAAGCTCCTCAACCCCTGCAAAGCAGAAGGCGGTGTTTCTTGTCCCTCTTCATCTAGGAAATGAGAAATGATCTAGAGAGACACAACAGTGACACCCTTCTTTACCTAATTCCAGGTTTCCTGTGTTCTCCTCCTGATTAATGACAGGTTTGCCGCTCACATAAAACCCCCTACAGCTGTGACTAAAATATTATTTGCACACAGCACAGAGTATGGTGGATAAATACAGTTTACAGCCTGTGAATTGCGTGTGTCAGCACTGTAGCTGAGAAAACAAGGCTAAATCATTCCCACTGTTCCTTCCTCACAGCAGAAGAGTGGCAGGCAGACCAAAGCTTGTAGTTGAAATTTGATTAGTAATAACCCACAGCTCGTGCTTTAGGTACCACACTGCAGTTGTATTTAATTAACACAATTACCTTATACGTCATTTCAGATTTTCACACAAAAAAAAGAAAAAAAGTGTAATGATTTGTTTTCAGGGAGTTATTTAATGTTGAAGCAAACCAGTTGATTAGTTTGGAGAAATGGATGAGTCAGTTTCATTCTGATAATATTCTGCTCACCGAGTTAAATATTAAATAATGAAACCGGTCTAAATAATTTATTTATTTTTATTTGAACACCGAACTAAAACCCCAGGTGACGATGGGCTTTTACGATTCTAATATTACAGACAAGACAAGCAATAGGGATAAAAGTGTTACACACAAACAATCATATCGCAGAGCCTTGCATCTATAGTCACTTCCTATAGGAAAACTAACCGAGATTGACAATTTAGCGCAGGGAGCTGGGTGCTGTCTAAAGAATCAATCCAACAAAAGCCATCAGCGTGAGCAATCTCCACATCTGTCTCCAGCCTCTGTTTACTCTGAGATGCAACAGCAAAGTTATGACTGTAATCCTCCCCTAGTGCACATATCACTATATCTGAGAATACAATCTGCCATTGAGACAGACTTCAGCGGCTGACAACAAATCAAAACACAGATCTACCAAGTGATGAAAGATGATGGACCACTCCTCCACATGCCAACGTCAAATGAAATATACAGATAAACTAAAATATACTGATATTTTAAGCAGGACTTTGGCATCCAAAAACAGATAGCACTGCTTAAAAAAAAAAACATGTAAAAGCCCATTTTGCTGTAAAGTAAAAAGAACAAAACAGCAAACATAGACTTTTGGCTTATTATTTAATTTTGATCAGCCAAGAGGTAATGCATAGTTGCACAAATTAAATAAATAAAAGTCCACCACAATGCGGTCATGTGACACCAAACCTGTACAATAATTTAAAACATTTATGGTTGAATATTGTGTTTTGTTTGACATCATATTAAAGTGTAAGGTATACAGGATAATTTTAAGCACATTGTTTAGTATGCAGTTAGCTAATATTTATTTCCAAACACAGCCATTCAAATACGTCATCCAAAAGAATGAGATCTTTGAACAAGACTGTTTGAAGAACTGTTTTAGCATGCAACTGACTCACTCTCTCAAGGCCAACCAAACTGTCAGTGTATAAAGTGAGGTAAACCGACCCTGACACTTGGTAAAGCATTTGTCTACCTACGTCTTCCTTTTCATAAACAAGCAGCCAAAGCCAGAAGAATGGATGCATCTCCAGCTCATCATTGAAAGTCTGATCATCCATACACACACGCAATCATATCTGAACCATTCAATATAAACAGTGTTATCTTCTTCCAATGCCACATGCTTTGTGTGCAATGTGATTCAGAATATTGTTTGAATCATCATGAAAGATGATTCAGATGATTTTAATGGCAGAGCTCTCACTTTAATATACTATGTATAATAAAGAAAAAAAGAAAGAGAAATATAAATTTTTCGCTTCAGGCACATATCGTACACACTGTCTTTCTCACCCACTCCAGTAAAGCTGCCCACTTCAACTGCCAAAGGCAAAACACCAGTTTTCACTTTCCCAGCATCAGCTAGAAAGAGGCCATATAAGAGTTTTTACTTTTCCACAGCGGTGTTTGATCTGTAAATAATTGAATTTTGAATGCATCCATGAATTTAGGCCCCTTTTTACTTTGTAGTTGCATTAGTCAGCTACCGAGTTTCTTTCGAGCAGTTTTTACTTACAGTATACTAAATTGTAAAGATAGGCCTCAGGTTAAAGGAGAACTCCGGTCAATTTTAACATTGAGCTCAATTTTTTGTAAATTTGGAGTGCTGTCAATACAGAGAACAATGACAAAAATCGGTGTTGCCTACACCGTGTTATCCTATTTTTAAAATTTGCACCCTATTGACTTCAATGGGGCAAGTTTTAAACCTGCTTTTATCCTCTTAACATCCTTGATGTGTCATTACAAGTGCCCAGCCATGTTGAGTGATTCCTTAACCCTCAGGGGTCTGAGGGGTTTTTGGGGCCCTTGAGATGTTTTGACATGCCCTGACATTTGTGCTTATTTCAGCTACTTACAACATACCTTTGGCCAACTCATAATTATGCTTATATTCAGCACAAACTCTGCTACAATAATATGTGAGCAAAATGAAAGTAGCATGTTTGCATTTCATAGAAAAAAATTTTATGCGTGGTTAGTAAGTTCTGGAAAAAAAATTGTCACTGCAATAAGCACATATAACTCATACTGAATAGTTTGGCACAAGACTTTTGAGTTACCATTCTTGTAGGCTAGAATGTTTACTACAAAATTATGTGAAAATCATTCTGATCACTCTTTCACAAAACAACAATATAATGATTTAAACTTTGCAAGTCAGTTTTTGTGCCAGCACTGCTTTATGCGTAGGGGTGTTGATGGCCATGAATATGAATGAGGGGGGACAATAGACACTCCCCCAATGGCTAATGCCCCCATCAAGGTGCTGTGAGGCAGAGAGGAGAATCTGAGAATGAGAGGAGATTCAAAGGTTTTGTTTTTAAATCTGTTTATATTGTAATTCCTCTATGTGGAGGAACTAAATGTTGTGCCTCACAAGACCACAGTGCTACCGTACATATATAAACATATAGTACCAGTCAAACGTTTGGACACATTACCATTTTTAATATTTTTGGAAGAAGGCTGCATTTATTTGATAAAAAATACAGAAACAACAGTAATATTGTGAAATATTATTACAATTTAAAATAATGATTTTCTATTTTAATATACTTTAAAATATAATTTATTTATTTGATCAAAGCTGAATTTTCAGCATCCTTACTCCAGTCTTCAGTGTCACATGATCCTTCAGAAATCATTCTAATATCATGATTTGATAATCAGGTATTATCAATGTTGGAAACCGTTGTGCTGCTTAATATTTTTTTTATAACCTGTGATACTTTATTCTGGATTCACTGATTAAAAAGAAAAGCATTTATTCAAAATAGAAATATTTCCTAACAATATAACTTAACACATCCTTTCAAAAAAAGAAAGAAAGGTAGTGTATACTGCTACAAACAGACTCATGGGCGAATGTGAGTCAACAGAGGTCACTTGCGGTCCAGTTTCCCGGGCAGGAATCACGCAGTCTGTGCAACCATGTCAACATCAGTCTCGGTTTTCCATGACAGGGTGGACTTGGACCTGTTGCTTGTTTGCCGTGGCTCTCTTCGGGACAGATGCTTGGACATGTTCATTGTCACATCTGTTGATAACACAATCAAATAAACTGTATTATTATCATTATCAATCACTAATGGCCATGGGTTAAAAAAAAGACAACCGTTTTTGTAATTTCACACAAGAATAGGTAGGCCCTACTTGTATATTATGACGATGTAAACACAATTACATTTCATCAGTAAAAGATTACGTCTGTGCACTTACTATCATTCTCGATTGAGAACTGAACGACACCGTGTCCCTCTGCTGTGCTGGAGAAGGAGAGCGTGATGCAGACACATTCCTAAAATAATAAAAACAACTGTTAGCATACATTATCCAAAGATGGGCAATTCATGGCCTATATATCTGTTAATGGGCCATAGGACGGAGAAATATCTATTTATGGGCCATAGATCGCTTCACCGCGAGCTGTTGATGGCCATATAGACCGCACGCACCTACAGCATTTCAAACATTTACACCTGTATTCACAATCATCTGTGGCAATATTTTAGCAAGATAAGTGTCATAGGCTAATCAAAACCGAACATTTATATATAAAAATATAATGTCTAGTATTTAGACAGTATCACATTTTACCGGAGGCTGAAATATATTTGCACGAAATCATATTTACACCTAAGCAGATATTCGCAAATAAGCTACATTACGCAAAAGTCAGTATTTTTAGCATGATAATCAGTGTCATAAGCTAATCAAAACGGAGTGAAATATATATACAAATATGTTTAGAGAGTAATATCACATTGAAACGACCATATACACGAATGTTAGGGATATTGTAAGGCAATCTTTCCTGTAAGATGTCAAAAGCTAACCAAAACTAAGCAAAATATAGTCTGAAAATTCATATGAGTTCTATATAATCAGAAAAAGAATTATATAACACTAAACAACTTACTCGAACTTGTATCTTCGGCTGGATCAATTCGCTCTTGAAAATGGAGCCGTTCTCCGTCTGATGCTATCTTTCTCTGAGGAAAAGGTGAATTCTTCCTCGCTGTCCATAATCATCTGAAGGACGACTTTACCGGAGAAGCGTGCCATCCTCAAAACGCGATGAACTATCCGTGAATCTGACGAGAAACTGCGTCTTTTCTTGGCAATGATCGGAGGGCGTGTGCGAGGCGTAGATCAGCTAAACTATTAGCATGTGAATATAGATCACCTAAACTATTAGCATGTGAATAGCGCCGGGGGGCGTGGCGGCCTCAGCTCATTAAAAATAATGAAGGAAGAATGAAAAACCGTGCCTCTCCTTGGTTTCAAACGGATTACATAAACTAAGAATATATTTTTTTAAATATAAATTACTTCATTGAAAAGAAGAGAATTCTAGCTTTATAAAGACAGATCTCTCGTTCCTGAGTGACAAGTATTCGCTGAGTTACAGTTCATTTTCGGACGCGTTTCAGAATGGACTTTCCTGACAGAGAGAAGGCAGAACTCGCATCATGTTTATTTTTCTTTATTTGGCGAAAGACACAACACTTTGTTTTTATTCTGAGTATACATAAAAAAAATAGAAACTTAACTGGATCGAATGATGTAAAACACTTAAATGTAAGATCAAAACCAACAGAGTATTTTAAATCTCTTTTGCACTGATAAGAAAAAAAGCGAGCAGATCACGCCGGCGTGATTGCCGACCCCAGGGGGTTAAGAGTGAACACGAGTGAATCTGACTGCAGTAGATGTGAAAGATATGAATAAAAATGATGTTATATCAGCCAGCGCACAGACCTGTATTTAGTTCCTGTTTTCGGTCGAAGTCCAAAGTAGTCGATTGTCGAGTTGACGCGCATAGGTTTAGTTACTTAGATCACGCGCGTGAACTCGACAATCGACTACTTTGGACTTCGACCGAAAACAGGAACTAAATACAGGTATTTGCGCTTGTTGAATTAACATCATTTTTATGAATATCTTTCACATCTAATGCAGTCAGATTCACCGTGTTCACTCTGAAGGAATCACTCAACATGGCTGGGCACTTGTAATGACACATCAAGGATTTTAAGAGGATAAAAGCAGGTTTAAAACTTGCCCCATTGAAGTCAATAGGGTGCAAATTTTAAAAATAGGATAACACGGTGTAGGCAACACCGATTTTTGTCGTTGTTCTCTGTATTGACAGCACTCCAAATTTACTAAAAATTGAGCTCAATGTTAAAATTGACCGGAGTTCTCCTTTAAGTGCCTTGCTCAAAGGCTCAATGATAATTGTTCCCTTCATGTAACTGAACTGGATGCTCTCTGGTTGGCAGCCCATATTCCTACCATGACGCAATCATTACCACAAATATGTGTATATATTGCATGGAAACATGTTTCTAAAATGCACTGCAAATAAGCTTGTAAGAATTGCCTATACTTCAAAAGATTCCACATCATCCAACAGCTCTCTTGCTCTTGAATTGTCCATGTGCCGGTATAGAGAAAGAGTGTATTTAGGCCACGCCCACCACGGGGGGGGGGGGGGGGGGATACAATCCAACCGTCTCCATTGACTTTGCATTGCGAGAAGCTGCCTCCTTGTCATTTTTGACTTATAACTAAAAACAAAACCATGTCTAAAAGCTGCAATATGACAAGGTGTACAGCAAATAAGCGAAAAAAAAAAGAAAAAAAAAGTTTTTATAAGCTGTCGACACAAAAAACGAGCGTTTAAGGAGACAAAAGTGGATTGAGACAGTTGAGACAGAGCACAACACGTCATATTACTCTGAGAACTAACGCCCGCTGGAGGGGAACATAATCAGCAACAGGGATAGCTTAGCTTACATAAATATAATATATAAAACTGACATTTGGATATTTGACTTACCAGTGACAAAATGTTTATTGCACACGTAGTGTATTTTTAGAACATAGTGGGTGTCAGGATCCCACAATTTACCCATTCGGTCCAGCCAAAAATTGTATCCGCTTTTGCCTCCTTAAACGCTCGTTTTTTGGGGTCGACAGTTTATAAAAACTTATTGTTTTTTTAGCTTGTTTGCTGTACACCTTGTCACATAAAAGCTTTTAGGCATTGTTTTGTTTTTTGTTATAAGTCATAAATGACAAAGAGGCAGCTTCTCGCACAGCAGTCAATGGAGGCGGTTGGATAGTTTTCCCCCCAGTGGGCGTGATTTTCATATTATGACGCGTCGCTCTGCCTCTATTCGTCAAAACGGAATATTGCAGTAATTAACATGGTATTGTTATTGTAGGCACTTCAAAGTGCTGTCAAATTTGTTTACAGTTTTTAAATGAATTGATAAAACATACAAAATAATTTTTTCGCAGTGGTCTGAACAAAATCAAATTGCAAATTCACTCTGTGACAGAAGTTTATGCTTATGGAACAGCAGAAGTGCAGATTACCCCGTTACCCACAAAAATTAACAGACTTTACGTGTTTTCAAACAGCCATTCATTGGCTTTAAAAAATATATAACAACTTTTAATTTAAGTGACCTTAAAACAATCTTCACATAAACCCATTATATTAAATGTTGCATATAGCTATGCCTTTAATATAGCAGGGCTCAATGCTAAGGATTTTTCCACTGGCCCAGTCGGGATGGTTCCGATTTTTATGTGCCCCGCCAAAATTTTCACTGGCCCGCCACACAGGAAAAAGTTAGCGTTTTCGTTGTTTTTGACCCATGTAACCTTGTAAAGTCCTATAAGATTTTAATGTAGGTCAAACAGTAAACTTCAGGTAGGAAATATACACAGAAATTGAGTAAAGAAATCATATAACACTGCAGTCTTCACTGTACAAATAAAATATAGATTAACCCTTAGTTATTCAGTCAAGATCAATGAGTGATTTTCTTTTGTTGTTTGATTAACATTAACAACACAGACAGCGCTGGAATATTAGGCTGATATCACTTTATAACCAGACGAACATGACGAGAATCTGTCACAGAACGATTCGTTCATTTAAGACTTTTTATCTAATTTAAGACTGTCCAAGCTTGCAAAAATACTCATCAATAATGGGCATTTCGACAAAATTGTGTGGGTTTTTTATCCATTTAAGTGCAAAAGAGAACTCAATGTGGCGCTGGCGTGCTGTCTGAAGTGTGTTTCGGGTGTTTGATTACCGCTTCACGTCGTAACAAGGTCACGTCAAACTCAAGCAGCCTGTCTGTGTGTGTGTGTGTGTGTGTGTGTGTGTGTGTGTGTGTGTGTGTGTGTGTGTGTGTGTGTGTGTGTGTGTGTGTGTGTGTGTGTGTGTGAGACTTAAAGTCACTTTCAAGGAAAGTTTGTTCACTCAGCGACCATATTTGCAACTCCTCCTGGCAGCTATTTCAAGCACCCAAGCCCAAGTCCTATCTATTTGGGGAAATCCAGAAATCTCAAAAACAAATAGCATTAAAAATTCATATATTTCTGCTATATTCCACGTTGCACATTCTCCCATTCATATTAACATGACTGTCTTGGTATGTCTACAGTCTTTGGTAAGGCTCTCGTGGATAAATTAAAACAAATGAGCACAATAGCACGCAAAGAAACTTACCAAAGCTTATATAAATGATTGAGCATTATTTTATAAATGAGGCGAGTCAATTCATAAAGTCAGTCACTTGCTTCAAAAGTATCAGTAGTTAGAATGAATCGGTTGAATGAATGACTCAATGGCTCATTAAGGCAGTAATTTTCCCACGTTTTAAAAAAATATATATATTTTTATGACTATTATTTCATACGTCAGGCTTTATAGGGTTAACAGTTCCACTGGCAGAATCAGTCTTTGCTATCTCAAACAGACTGTCTAGTCGCAGACCAACATTTCTGTATGGTCTTGGTCCAAAAATACTGGTATTACTGGCATACTGAGTTCCCTACCCCAGGTTACTCAGTAAATTCATCAACCTCTTCATAAACATATTCAAGAGTCACTGGTCTGAAGCATATATCTGCTCTAAATGATCTCAAACAGAAACTCTGCTAAAGCTATGAAAGACTTGAGTGATTTCCACTTAAACAAATCCTCTGTGGTGATCTGGTGGGGTTATAACCTGCTGAAGTGTGTTAACAGATTGAAATGCCAATCAGGCAGTGAATTAGATGCACTCCAGGGCATTCTGGGAGGTGAACTGAGCAAGTATATCTTTCAATGCTGTTTCATATTGAAGTCATCATAATAATCCCATCTAGTGAACACTGAATCCTACTCCTCCTCCCCATCAGATTTGTTTCACTTGAGTGTAGATCTTGGCATTGCACAGACTGACGTGTGACATCATGGAAAATATGTGGTGACGAGCAGCCCTGTCCAATCTCTGCTAATCTAGAAACAGAATCTTATCACAAGTAAACGGATATTAAGCAAAGCTAGCACGTTCCAAATGCTGCTACTGATAAGCAATTAAGTGTGTAAATGTGACACTGGTGACAACAGCATATTCTGAGCGAATCTTAGACTACAGGGTAAGAAGATCAAAGTGTGACGTCCACCTGGAATGAGGTTCCAGACACACAATCCAGATCCTTGTATCCAGACACACACTATGCAGAATTCCACAAAAAGTTTGACAGAATTTGTTCACCTTGCAAGTTTGTTTAATAAATCTTTTGACTTTTTCAATATTGCTTTCAGCAACCAGCGTGCTGTATTCTCAAACCTAGGCTATTTAACACATCATATTGAACACACAGTACAAAAAAAGATTTTTAAATAAAAAGTGGTAAATAAAACAAAAATGTTTTACAAAAGAAAGACTATTTCAGTATTACCATTTCAAAAAAATACAATTTATATTCAAATGTGTTTGTAATTATTTGTGAAATTTACTAGACATTTCTGAGTGAAAATAGCGTTGAAGTAAAACCTACACCAATATATTTAAGTGTATGCAGAATTCTGCAGATTTTCCCTCTAATTTGGAGCAAAAAAAATTGTAGATCTTGGTCCTTTTTTACTTTTAGTATGCAAAAAAACGTAACGCAAACGATCGGTCTTAGTGTGAAAGGGTTCTGATAAATTTTTTAAAAATCATGAACATTTTGCTGAAAATTGGTATTGGACCTGGTATGAATATAAACTTTAGAGGTGATACCCAAAAAAATAGAAGTAGGCTACAACATAAAAGCAGCAGATATTACAAAAAAGGTCTGACTGAGAAATGTTGTCACAAACTATATATCTTTATGCATTCAATGCAGGAACTTGAGCCTGAAATCTTACTTCTAAAAGTCTGAAAAGAACTGAAATCTTCCACCCACTGCCTCTGACTCAACCTGCCTTAATCTAGCAAAGTCTGCCGGTGAAAAAAGGCACCTATGTGTGTGTGGTACATTCACACTGACAGCTGATATATAATCCCTTCATAGAATTTAAATGAATTAGTTTTTGCTGGTCCACTTTCTTAAAGAGAGCAGGAAGCATAAACTATCCGCCCAGACAGATTCTGGGGACTTTTTCAGCATTTTCTAATATAGAATCGATTTAAACATGGTAAAATATAGACCTGAGTGTAGCTTAAATCAGTATGTAACTAGCTAGAGCATTTAATAAATAGAGATAAGATAAATGTGTAGAACTTTGTGAATGACCAGCATTCCAGATTCTACAGAAATCAACAGAGGTTTCTGGGGAATTCTGCAGGCCTAGATTCTGTATGGCATTCCGACAGCCTGAAAAAAGAAGACCCCAGACCATCTGTATCAGAGAATATAACACAAAAAGCACTATAAAAAATAAATGCTTGCAAGCAGGCTGAAATTTAAGGTTAACTCACTACAAATAGTACTTGAAAAAAGAGAGAGCATGGCCCGAGACGTCACCTGAGACAAAATAAATATGAAAGGCTGACATCTAAATCGAATTCATTAAGGATAAAACAAAACAGAATGCTAGAGGACTGAGGGTAATTTTCCAGTTCTAGATGCCTGTCTATGAGCTTCCTGGCATCTTTCTGTCTCTATGGATTGATGAGTTCATGTTGAGCTCAGACCCTTCTGCGTCAGTAAGCAGTCTGTGTGTCAGCCTCATCCATTTATCCTCTCACGCACTCACACTCGCACACAATAGTAAAGGCACTCGCTCAACACTGCACTCCGCACTTCTTTCCACATCACCTGTCAATCGGAGGATAAATTACATTATTGTTGTGACATATCACAGATATTCTGTGATACACATGGACCAGTAACAGTTAAGACATTGAAGTTTCTTCTTGTTTTGGATCCTGTTCGTGACGCCAGGAATGTTGGACCAGTTCAAAGGAAGAGACTTAAGACTGAGGTGTTCTTTATTGTCGATCCGTAGAGAGAACAGAGTCGAAGAAGAAAAGAAGAAGAAGCCAAGAAAGTCGAAGTTTCTCGATCTTTATATAGTATGTGGGTGTTAGGCAAGCAGACCGTTCTTGTTTCCAGTTCTTCGCCTCTGACAGCATAAAAGGAAACAGGTCTTTCAAATTGCATTGTCTGAAAATGGACCCTAGCCCTTTAGTAAGAAACAGAAAAATAAAATAGAGATAGAAAAATATTACATACCCACATGTGTAAACATTAACTTAAAGGGATAGCTCACTCAAAATTGAATCTTGTCATCATTTACGTGACTTCAATGTTTTTCGGCCTCTCTTTCTTTTAAATTAATTTTGCTTAAAGTCAGCATGAAATTAAAATTATCCCTATTTTCTAACTGCAAATGCTCTGCCCCTGCAAACTCACGCTTATCTGCCTCCACTTTTGAGCGCAACACCCACATCTCAAAATCCAATCAACAAACGATGGATAGAAACTTCTGAAGTTATTCGAATTTGAATATAGTAGTCACGCTGACTACTTTCATGGTGCTTTTTGGAGCATAATAGTATAAACTAGTTTAGAATTAGAATCAACATTCTTTTCATTCATCAACATTGTTTTCGTTTTGAATTAGATCATTTAAAAGCAGACACTTAAATGTTTCTATAGATATATATTGCTCGTGTCAGTGTGACAAGTATTCGCTGAGTTTTGTTTAATTTTTGTGACGCGCTCCAGAAAAAAGTTCACTGAGAAGGCAGAAAGCCTTGTTTGTTTTCTATATTTTACAAAAGCACGTTTTGTTTTGATTGTAAGTGAACAACAAAAAGTAGACCCACAGTTTTGAATTATGTATTTCTTTAATCTGTACGACCATAATGACGGAGTATTTTAAGTCGATTTTGCTGCTATGTGAAATAAAATCCAGCAAAACTTTGTCGACCCCAGAGGGTTAAAATGTATTCTGCATTCTACAAAAAAAATGTTTTAAAAGAAGGTTGGTTTGGAACAACATGAGCTTGATTAATGAATGAAAGAATATTAATTTTTCAACTTTAAAAATCAACTTTAAATATAGAACAGAAATACTACCATGCTATGATTGCCACAGAGCTAACGTCAAATTTGGGCTTGATGCCTAGAGAAATACCATCCAAAATAGCCATTACTTGAGGGTTACTTGACTTATTTAATTAATAATAATCAAAAAGGCCTTTTAACCATCAAATCATTCCCGCTTCAATACAACGCCTACAGGATACTTGCACAGTCACCATATATTCATGGGTCAATTGCACTGAATCCATTGAATTTAGGAATAAATTGAATAGACAGACAGTATCAACCGGCATTACAATTCATGGCCCTGGATATCTTGGCCAAGCATAAACAGCATTTTGAATATGAAAAATCATTATTTTTCTTTAACCGAGAGTCTGAGAGGCTTGTTTTAATTATCTAATAGCCATGGTTTCTTTGTACATGGAAAACCTGAAACATTGCAATTAGCTAAGTGGTCTTGAATAACCACAGAATAAACAATAAAAGGGCACGCTGTCGGATTTACTTAACAGTCTCTTGAAACAGAGGGGTTATAAAAGTCAAATTAAAGCTCAGCCTTGTGTCCACCTACTCAAAGATAACAGACATTTTAACAGGAAGATGAACCTTTGCACAAATAGACATCTGAAAGATGGATAGTTTATGAGAGTTACCGTCTCCATATGAGAAATTAAGCAGGACCTAACACCAAAGCCCCCATTTTGTGAGTAAACATCAATGATTGATTCCCAAAACATTAAGATAAAAAGAAGGGGTTAAATGTCAGATAAACCAGTCCGTTGTCTCCTATTTGACATTAGCATGAGAGAGAGTGGTGAGTGGTGAGAGAGAGAGGGTGTGTGTGTGCGCGCGTGCGTGTGATGGGGCTGCAGCTGGGTGGCCCTGAGATACGTCTTATCTTCTGACCTTTTAAAGGATCAAATGGAAAAGTGGCTAATCTATCCCAGTATGGCTGCCACAGGCTTCAGCTCTGTTCAGAAGAGATTGGAGAGATAGTTGTCTAATGAATCAAGGAATAAATTCTGGAGCATGAGTCACCGCTTCTTAATTACGACAGCTCATAATGAGAGTGGCATGGAAATCATTAATTTGTACAAATTGAGACAAAAAAGCAATGCTAAATTAAGCCAACTGAAACTAATGAAGACAACTAACAAAAGTAAGCAACACAGGAGATATATCTTCATATCTCTCTGCATATATATTACAAAAATATGTACATATTTATCTTTATTGTACGATTAAATAATAGAATGGATGGATGGGTCGCTATATAGAAAGATGATTTTCAGGGTTATACACTCTATAGCCTATGAGGCAGTCACATGAAGCTGTTTGTGAGCCTGTATTCCTTCCTCTCACATGAACTGCTTTGAAATGACACTGCACTCCAGAGTCTCAAACCATTCCAAATCCCATCCTGCCTGCTTTCATCCTGCAGTAATCCACAGCGGACATGTACTCTATACATATTCTACTGTCCACAGATACATTACATTATGCTTTCATGGACAAAAAGTAGTTAGCACTTCCTTTGATGAAAGTGAGGCTTGTGTGTTATTATAGTTTATACAACAGTTCTTTCTGGTTCTCAAATCTGGTTGGCTGAGAACCTTTTCCAGCCGTGCGATATTCGCCCAGTAACAGCACTCTAACCATCTCACCGTTTGTATCACTCCGCTTCGGGCGACTGTCATGGCGCTCAAGCAAATCCACCATTTTTAACAAAACAAGGTTCATTGACTTCCATAGTGGAGAAGACAAAAAAATATACTATGGAAGTCAATGGGGCCCATAAACTATTTGGTTACTGACATTCTTCAAAATATATTTTATGTACAGCAGAAAAAAATTTAATACAGGTTTGGAACAACTTGAGAGTGAGTAAATGATGTCCGAATTTTTTTTTTTTTTTCATTTTTGGGTGAACTATCCCTTCAAGTCTTAATTCAGTTCTCTCTAAAACTTACTGTGGTTTAACCAGATTTCACTTCTATGTACATGAAACTGAAGTGATGAATGATAAATGAAATTCCTGATTTGGTGCTGACTTTTTATGCTGACTTGTTTTGTCAAAAAAAAATATATATATATATATATAATAATAATAATAATAATAATAATAATATTTATATATATATAATGAACCACCAACCTTTTGGTTTGTAGACAACCTACATGAACCACTGAGCCACTGCCACCCAGTAATAATAAGTAGTATGCTGCTGATGCTGATTATTATTATAATAATTGAATGTTAGAATTTTAGTATTCATCGAAAACAAGATAAGTGGTATTGTGGGAATGAAAACAAAAATATAATAATAACATAATAAATTAAAGCCCGAGCATGACCATTTTGAAGGATTTAATTTTTGAGTGCAGAAAAACCGTCTGAGAGGCTCTAACCCCAAGCGACTGCAGCACAGGGCTGGAACTGACCACACCCCATCGCTTCTGTTTTCATACACAAACAGCAATTCATCACGGAGAACAGGTCTGAGATCAATGCAGGATTGAATTGCCAACGATTGCTTTGACGAATGATGGCGATACAAATTAATTCTGAGTTTCTTGCATCACGGTGGGAGCAGAAGACTTTGAAATGTCACCGTGTAAGGTTAGCTGTAGCAGCACAGCCTGAAGAGGTTATTTCATCCCATGTCATTCTAAACACATTTATCGAACCAGTGAATTGTAGCAAACATTGGAAACAGAGGATGGGTTTTATTTCTCAAGTACTGAATTCTCTTCACTGGGGAAAGCTGAATACTTTGTGTTTGCTTGCTGTGAGTGGTGTTATGCACAAGGCGTGACTGTGCTCTCTGGAGGGGTGTTATTTCTGCGGTGGGTGTTAGGAGCACCATTCCTCTCATCCCTCCATCTCAAATGAGATTTTTCCTCCAGCCTGTAAATTAGTTCTGCAGGAGAAACAAACGAGTATTGAATTATGCTAACCTGATCCCGTCTGAGCGCTGTCTTTGAAAACCAAGAGAAATGTTTTTCCCATCCTGGCCCTGGATAACTGCTCTCTATTTTATCACCAATTAAAACAAACTTAATTAGCATTCATTCTCATCCTGTTTAAATTGCAAGGCAGCAAGAGAATAAGATAAACTTTTATGTAAGTTTAGGTTAAAAAATTTTCTTTGAGTAAATGAAATGCTGGGAGACTGTTCTGACAGCTTTGTACGATGATAATTAACACAAAATACAACATCTTTCTGGATATGTAAGAGAGAAAAAACAATCAATTCAGCATGTAAATAAAATAAAAACTGTGCAAATTTTGATAGTTAATAAACTGACTTCCATCCTTGACATTCAGGTACAGTCGCATGGAACTTTCACATTTATTGTGAAGCAGATCATTGGTAATTCTCCCTTTGACCTTTACGTATTTTGATAAGAATACAACCCATCTGTATGGGCAGTCGAATACGGTCTAGCTGCAAAAGTTCAAACAGTTTAACGCATCCAAAACTCACATCTGATCCCAAAAATTCTACATGCACATAATCGAAACTGAATGCATCTCCCGTATTACTCTCCGCAGAAAATGTGAGTTCCAGTCTGTTGTTCTGACTTTTAACCTTCGAAAATTAAATTTCAAACTTTAATCTTTGTAGTGTAACTTCGTTGATTTTCAACCCACTTTGTATTGTTACAATGTTGGTAGTAAATGTAAATAAACAATGTTTACTCGTTCTCCATGTTACCCAAGAAATTCACGTTTATTTATCAGCAAAAGTCATCCGGTGGATTGTTGACAGCTCCAGGGCTTTTGTGAAAACTACAGATTATACTTCTGCATTTTTGTATCCGCACCTACAGACAGTCGGGATTGACAGAGGGTTATTAACTGAACATTTATTGTAAGGTAAGGTTATCACTGAAAAGTGTATCGTACTATGTCTACTCTTTAAACAGCGTTATGGTAAAAATGGAACACTATGGCAACAGCTTTCTGACCTGTAAGCAATGGCGTTTTGCTTCGGTGGGGTTAGGCGGGAACTGATAGAACGGCAGTTTATTTCAGTTTTTCCCTCGGTTTGGCCTAAAACACTGTGTTCGTGGACATCCAGTTAATGTTGACTACACACACAGAGGTTTTTCAGATTTTTGGTAACAGTGTTCTCTCCATATTTACGATTCTTTGCAGCCTTTAGCCGCTGCCTACAATGCTCTGGATCCTTCACTAAAAGTTTACTCTTATTCTTGCACCTGGGAACAATACAAGTCGACACCATTGTAACTAGAACTTTTCTAAAAAAGTATTTCCCACGAAAGCAAGGCGGTATTTGACTCTGGTAAGCATATCCATAGCAGACTGGTGGGAGTTGCCTTGGATGGCAGCATAAACAGTGTATCATGGGTGTTAAAGTTTTCCTACCTATTTGGCAAAAGGAAGGTTTTCTCAGGTAGCAGCGATAAATAAATAAAAAAGTTCTACTTTATAGGCAGCCTACATTAAGTTTTATTAAAAGCTCATTTCTCCAGTGGTGAAGTACCCCTTAAAGATTGAAATCTAGTCTTAAGGAGTCTGAATTAATTTCTGAAGTTCAATACTTAGGGTTAGGGGTTTAAAACAAACCCTCAATATGTGAGGTATCCTATGTGCCACCATGCAAACACTGTAAAAATCAACCTGTTGTATTAAAGAATAATGAGGACAAAATATGAGGCTTTGTCTTAATCAGAATGTATCCGGACTACAGGTGGGAGGAAAATGTGTTTTATGTGGCAGATAATTACAGAGCAAATTCTCAATGTCACGCTTCACATTGGGATTGATGGCTTTGTCATTAATGTTGTTGTTTTGACTCATTTCTTCCTGCAATGACAGCTGTTGCCCCCATTGATAAGTTTTACTGGCAGCAAAAGATTAACTCCAAATTAGAAATGCCCTCCACGGGAACTCGTAATTATGAATCCAGATGCACTCCATCTCTGCCAGTCTCCCGCTACGGAGCTGTATGGGTGTGCAGGCTGAATCTAAAACGATGCTTAAAGTCCAGCATTAGAACCGGGTCTGTGGTCAAGGCCATGTTTGGTAAGTCTGGTGAGTTTATGTGCAAGGGTCAGAAGCCCAGAGGTCATTAGGCGGATGATGACTGGCACAGCACATTCCTCTGTCTCTCTCCCACGCCGCATAGTGGTGAAAGTCTGCTCCCTTCGTACGTCTGGCCTCTCCTGCAGGGGTGGTTCACATACCCAGTTCCCAGTGGGGGGCTGGAGGCATGAGCAAAACACAGACCACATGGCCTATCTGCACCTGTTAGGGCATCTTGAACAGACTCACAGACAATAAGGTAATTGAAGGATGGGTATTTCTGCCTGCTCAAAGGTTGGAGTAAAATTCCAGGAGAAGCAGGGGGTTCCATCGCTGCTCACGTTTCATTGTTGGCAGATAGCCACAGAAAGTGTTTGGACACTTAAGTCACATTTTTTGTGATTTTGATGCCAAAATGTATAGAATGTCATTGCATTAGAAGAAGAAAAAAAATATAAAAGTTGGTGTCATCTAGAAATAAATGATGCAGTACATTCTCTAATTAGAGGTATCTTTGCAATTATTTTTTGTGAATGTACATGTATGAAGTCAGTTCCCCTCAAGTTCACATTGATGACCTATAGCACAAATAAAGTAAATATCACTTGGTTTGATGTTGATGATTTTCGTGATAGTTTATTGTGTCACTCAACTTGTAGATCCTGGTACACGCGTCTGCCAGTCACCCCTATCAGTGATGCGCGGGTTGATCCAAAATGAGCGGGTGCCTGCGGTCACCCGCGGTTACGAGTCATCCAAAAATATTTTTAATAATATTCGGGTCGCAGTCGGTCGGGTCATTTGAAATAAAGATGCCAATTAAACCTTTGTAATTTATATAGTAGGCTACTAGACACCATTTTCTATGAAATACATAGGTCTACACTTTATTGGCAGAATAACTGGTGCGAGGATGACGCACGAGCTCAGTCAGAGATGAAAGTGGGAAATCCTTATTTACCTGAATGTTGAGCGCGTTAACTTTTGAACAAAAGCTGACGCGTGACAAAATGCCCAATTTCCCAACGTGTTGAACTGAGCAATGCCATTGTGCCATTTTAATAGGCTACTTTTAAACGCATATAGCTCAGTAATGTCAGTTTTATGTATTTGCTGAGAGGGGGCGGGAGGGATTTTTGTTGGGAAAGTCCGGGGAGAGACTCACACTTCGATTAGACTGGATAAACACATGCAGCATCTTAATTGTTAAGAAAATGAAACGAAATAAATGAATAAATCAAGCCTTTATTACATAACACTAGGCGATATCATACAGCATTCAGAAAAATGCGCACCCCTAGTTCCTACGTATGGCCCAATGACGCTACGATGAGCATTTACTAGCTACTTTAAACAAATGCGGGTCAGGAAGCGGGTCGGGTACAATATTTTCTTTCCTTTTTTTGCGGTCCGAGTTGCGGGCGGGTTAGTTGAAAACGTCGGTCGGGTGCGGGTTGTTTATACATTGACCCACGCATCACTGACCCCTATGTGTAGCCAGACCAGTCTATAGATTTCATCTGACCTCTAAAACGCCAGACATTTGCCCTTCATTGTGCTACCATGCCAAGTAGCAGCTGGGGATTTAGTCACACTTCCTGTGAGTGGGGACCCGTGTCATTTCCTCTGAGGCTAACGTTCTCATATCATAGAGAGCCCTCTGGTGCCAGAACGAACTGGAAACTTTCAGAGAACGCAAGCCCCGACATAATCCATGCCTCCCAGAACGACCAATAAAGCTGTCCGGGTGAAAAGAGAGCCACTTAAACCAATAAGAAAAGGTATGAAGCGACCCATTGGGGAGCTGTTGCTAAGCTTCAATTAACGAAATCTCATCTTCTGCCATTAAAAGACAGAAAGCCGAACTGGTCTCTGATCAGCAGCTGCCGAGTCTTTGTTATTCCGGTCCCTGCCGCCCACGCACATGCAGAGAGAGAGAGATAAATCACATTTACAGACCAAGCCTGCCGCTAAGTAATCCATTATGACAAAACCAAATTCTTGTTTAGGTGTCTGATGATGTTTTAGTGCAATGGATGAGAAGAGGCAGATATATGACATGCTGCATCAGCCATCTGGGAGCCCAGCGTATGGCTTAACACTTCGACAGAAGAAGAAAACTGAAAAAGCAGCCTCTCTTTTGCATTTGTCAGTGTATGGGGACATTCATCTAAAGTATTAATCCTGCCAGCACCACAAAGGTTATTACTAAGTGTCACTGACTGATGTGATGGCCATATATTGACCAATGATGCATGATGTGGTGCTATTATGAGGGTAAAATGTTGTTCAAACCATACCACCGTATATACCATCGCTTGGTGTCCATCATTTACATAAGACTGCAAGTGTCAAAGATGGACACTCATTTAGCCAACCATAATCCAGAGCTGCCCGAGACGACACAGCTAAACTGCAGTAGCTGGATTGTGATAGACTTTGTAATTAAATGATTCCCCTCGGGAAACACCTGACATGTTAGCACCCTCAAAGTCATCAGGCAACCCTAATGAATGAGGGTATGTCCTTCAGGCTTCATTTTCACAATGTCACCCTGCATAATACATTACCTACCTGCCTAGACTGATGCTCGTCACCCACATCTTTCTTGTCATTCTCTTATTTTCGCTGAGGATCCAAACAGCCTCCCAGTTCTGCACCTTACAATCACAGAGCCAAGGTAAACTGCTGTTGCTATGGTTACCAGGCGGGCTCAGCATCCACGGATGCTCATTGCGATTTTAAGCTGCAAAAAGAACCCTGATAGAGGGCACGAGTCCATACATCCACCCACATAGACACACATTCACACGTTATACATACGCACACAAAACTCATAGTACATATGGGCTCTGAAGCACAGCTGCACATAAACACAGACACCCACACATACTCACTCACTACACTCATACACTCTCACTGGGCCACAATGCAACATGCACAACATCGCTGTGCAATTACTCCTGCAATTTCATCATTCAAAAAAGTCCCCGTGTGTTATTTAATTTTTTCAAGTTTTTAGTCAAATATATATACATAGTAAACATTGAGGCTTGCTGGTAATTGCTGCATTGTGATAATTTCATATCAACAGTGTGAAAAACATTCCTGATTATTTTTTAACTAGGTTTGACAATGTTTTACTTCTTGCTTTCAATATTTTGACTCTAATTGGCTACAATGACGATTTGGTTCAAGATGATGGAGAGAGGCTGATGAAAGCATTGCTTATTTGCAGAAATTGATGATATTCTCATGGGATATGTGCAGCTCTGGTGTAATGAAGGCTTTGCCTCGTAATAAACGTCCTCCATATTTGAAAGAACCCAACTAAAACTGTCACTTTCACCTGTTTTTGACAGACATCTCTAGGCTATGAACTGTTTGAACATAAAATATCTATGCAAATCAACATGTAGGTAATTAACACGGATGTGAATTTAACAATTCTGGTTGTGATTTGAATTCCACTAAACAACTTAATGAACTATTTATTAAACACTAGTAAATAAATACAAATTGCATTTTTTACTTTAATATTTTAATGTTTCTTGTTAATTACAGGACAGGACAGGACAGGACAGGAGAGGAGAGGAGAGGAGAGGAGAGGAGAGGAGAGGAGAGGAGAGGAGAGGAGAGGAGAGGAGAGGAGAGGATTGTAGCCAGCAGCCCGAGGGCCGTGAGAGAACAGCGTGAGGCCGGTGGTGTGATTGATGATGAGCGACACCTGCGCCCTGCACTGGTCTCGTATCTCTCAGTGGAGCTATGGAAGCATAAAAGGAGCAGCAACGACAGTGAAGGACGAGAGAGGACCAGGCCTGGACTTTAATGTTGTGTTTTGTTTACGTTTTTTTGTTTTGTGTGTCTGTGAGGGGCTGCCGCCTTTACTTTCGTTTTGTTGATTGTTTGTTTTATTTTACACGATTAAAGTTTGTTAAATGTTAGCTGGTGGTTCCCACCTCCTTTTTCCCATAACAACTAACATTTATTACAAGGATATTATGAGATTAACCAGTGCTGGGTATTGACCCAAGTTTCATGATGCGATTCGATTTACAAGCTTGCGATTCGATTCAATTCGATATCCATTATTTTTTATATATATTAGATACAGTACATGGCAAATTTTCAAGGGGAAAAAAATCCCTCAACTAATGCTGTGAACTATACATGGGAGGCAGGATAAAATTAACTGATTTGTATACAAGCGCTAATTATACAAGGATGTTTTTTTAAACAATAATAAAGTTATTATTATTTTATTTTTTTTGGCATTCATGCCCTTTTATTGGATAGGACAGTAGCTAGCAGGAAGCGAGGTGGGAGAAAGAGAGAGGGGGGACGGGATCGGGAAAAGGTCCGAACTCGGGTGATCAGTTCTCAGTGCTTCTGCTTCTCTTGAACTGAGGCGTTACAGCAATCCATCACGCCACATTAAACAGCGGCAAAACCTTTTTTAAATGTATTTCTTAATAAAATAAATCTGAGACTTTGTTTTATAAAGTAACAAGCACAAAGTTTATTGTGATTTATTAGATGGGAGGCGCGCTACAATGTACCGTTTATTCATCAACAGAAAAAGTACTCTCCTCAGTATATATTTAAGTAATTAAATTATTATAAATGTGTGATTAGTTGACTAATGGCTTAAATTAACAACTAATAGTTGACAACGAAAATCTTTAGTTGGGGGCAGCCCTATTTGATACACATTTCAAATATGATACATCAGGCTTTTAAGGAATATTTATCTCATATTTTTTCATATGTGAGGCTTTATAGGGTTAAAAAGAAAAAAAAATGTAAAGAAATTAAATAAGTGTGCAGTGGATGCAGGGAGATTCTTGGCCCATGAAATATTGCCCATGATTGATTTACTGCCGTTGATTTGGGACATTATTATTATGGTACAGTCACAGCCCTGACACAACATTCACACTCACACCCACACTATTACAGTATTATCCAGCTTATAGACCTTCAGTGTTCTCTTAAAGAAAGGGGCAGGAGAAGGACACAAAGCACAAATTCATATAATTCTAGGCAATTCATAAGTCACAATTCAGACTAAGTACACTTTCAATGCACTTTGCCACTTAGTCTCACTCCAAACTCACACAATGGAAAAACCATGAGGAATGACATGTGGAAGCGCTAAAACAAATGCAGCACCATCTGCAGATAAGGACATAAGGGCACAGAAAGCTGTTTCATGGTAGCACATGGTCGACTGAGTTGTACAGTACATACTGTATGCATTGCTACAGTGTCTCTGAGCATCAGTCTCGAGATGAATTCCAGCCAAGCTATCACTTTTCATCATTTGCCACAAGGAAATATGATCCACTGGTACATCCAACCCATTAAGTTATTTAGACAGAACTCAATAGCTTAGATGAAGCCATGGGAATAACATTCATTCATATCTGTGGGTCCAAATAAAATATCCAATTAATTTGTTTCACTTTGCTTTGAGCAAACACATCACCGTATGTGGCTCTACCTGCTGGGATAGACTTGAACAGAAGATTATAACTGGCTCTATATTATATATTTTTCCAGATTACCCAAGTAATCAATTCAGAGCATGAGCGAGGGGAGTGGTGTGACTATATGTCTGTACTAAACGTCATTCTGTTTGTAATGCATTTCTTGAATAAATGTCTTAATTGCAGGAGGCCTATAGATGACAGTTATGATATTTGTGGCTGAATCAAACATATCCTCATTGCTATGATCAGATGGTTTCTTTACTGCTGTTTTCTCCCAGCTCTCATTTTAGTTGTGTGCTATTGAGAGGAAAGCGGACTGAGAGAGCACACATGGTCTGAATCAATCACATGTCCAAACAACAGAGTGACCAATGTCATTCATTTTGTAGCTATATTAACTACATTGTTAAGAATTAAGAGACGAAATGTCACTAATATGACCCCACCATGCTCCAAATGAAAACCATATTTAGGAGGTGCTCTGAGTGGAGTTGAATATTTCAAAAATATTTGAAAAAAGCTGGTAAAACTGGGCATTCATGAACCAGCCACTGTGGTTAATGAAAGTAATTTCATAGTCTGTTAATACAGTTAGTCACTAGTAGAGTAGGGACGTCTAATGCAGTACTTGGTGACCTTCAGTGATTTAATTGATGTCGTTGTGAACGGCCCATTACAGATCAGTCTATTGAGGGCCCAGCTTCCCAATTCAGTCATGTATAGCGCTCACCCCACCTGAAAGATGAGATGCAGAACTGGGAGAAAAATATTCAAGTCACAATAAATGAAGGACATAAAGCTACTGGTGCATGAGGTTAAAGCTTTCAGAAATGCAGACACACCAGAGTGGAAAACCACAAAGCAAAATGGATTTCGTCCATAATTTACTGAAGGTTATAAAATTAGGACTGCTCTCATTTGCATAACGTTCCCAAAGTAAATGATCTTCATTATGTGCTAAATTGACTCAATTGTTCATAGTTAATTGACCTGTCCGTGTCCAGGCACTAACAGCTGTGATGATGAGCGCCACCCACACGAGTCACAGTTCAGTTTTACTGTGCTCCCAAAAGCCATTTATTGCGTGAGGCAAGCTAATGAGACCGCATTTAACAAAACATCCGTAAATCATCTGTGTATAATCTTGACCTCTAGAGTCAGATGTATGGCTTGGTCTGACAGACACAACCAAAAACAGAAAATGTCATCAGAGCAGTGTGCTAATTTTGTCATAGCATGTAACAAATGTTTTGCCATGCATAAATTCTAAGTAATCAGTGAGAAAACATATCCTTGGTAAAAAAAAAATATATAAATATGAGGAGCCGGTGCTCTGAATGTGACTGGAAGGATGTGAGGGAGCTTGTGGGCATCGAGTGAGGCTTTAGTGGGTGTTTGTGTGTGGCCGCCTCACCAGAACTCTGCCGGTAAGGGTCTGTGCTGAGATCATGACTCCCGCCCAGTCTTTGACTGAGGTCATCCAGCCCACCTCACTGGCTGGAACCTCATCTTTATCATTCAGGATCTTCGGTGTGCCATCAGCCTGAATGTTTATAGGGTTATTCACCTTCTGTGCCTCCTGGGGAAAAAAAGCACAAAAGCAGAAAAGTAAGCAACAGTATAGCTTTGAGATACAAATACTGTCACTGTGTGGTGATATAAAATTAAGCACCATTGTGAATCTTTTGGTGGTTTTGATGAGATTTCAAGTTATTTCACATAAGTCTAGTAAGGCATTTTAATATATATATTTTTATTAAACAATATGTAGGTGAATATTGATGTTTATCATTGTGTTTATTACCTGTTTTGCTATTAGTTACAGGTATTTGTATTGCTGCATATAAATATTTTAAATAAATAAATATCATTTGTGTCTTAATTTATTGACAAACAAGATTTATTTTGCTTTATCTAGATTTTGTCAAAATTATGGTTCCTCTAGCTGAGGTAGAAAAAAAATCTGAATAAATATATCAAGATATATATTGTCATAATATAAAAAAATTGACAAATATGCCGCACAGCCTTAATACAAACCCTTGGCATTCATGATAAATGTAATACTTTCAAAATTCATACCAAAATAATATCTGATAGAACTGAAACAGACATAAATAATATTTCATGAGGGCTAATTTAATTAGTCATGATGATGTATGGTTATAATCTTCAAAAAAGGTAAAGCATTGACTTTGAAGTTCAATGTCAGAAACTGCATTCATAACACACTATTTTTGCCTGTTTCTACAGCTTGACTCATGCTATAGTGTTGACAGGCTAAAACCTACATCACGTTAGACATCAAACTCGCTGTCAGGTTTCTGACAGCTGGGAGAGGCCTGAGATGAAGCAGCGAGGAGAGGAGATTTTTGAGGCCCAGTAAAAGAGCATCTCTCAGACTGCCTGACACATACAGCGGCTGGCGGTGTGTAGGCCGAGGCAGGGACAGATATGATTCACAGGCTCAGGGAGTCGCTGTGGGATTCTGGGGTTACATCCGCAGGGCTAGGCAACACTTCACAGTCAGGTGGGTGGATGAAAATACAGCCATCATGCGCTCAGTGGTGCAGCCTGATGCTTTAGAAGCTGCACTGGAGGAATCACTCATATTCAACTGAGGGGTTGGCAGGGAACTAACGCACTTGGGCAATGATGCATAGACAGTAATACCAATTTCTGCAAGAGCACAACCATCTTTTGAACATCTCTGTCTGCTCAGTGGAATCATGCTGGAACAGAATATCAGCATGATGTAAAAAGCTTTCTGTTTGGCAATAAAAACAAAAAAATATTACCCAGTTTATCCCAATGAAAATGGAGTAGAGATCATAAAATGGCTAGTTATGGACTGACATATCAAACAAATGGATATCTGACATTGAGATAACCTTGTCTGATTGGAAAATTAGAAGAAATTTCACCTCTCTGCTGTGTGAACTACAAAGTCTACAGACCTTGTCAATGCATAATAAACCATTTCTGTTTTTAATTTATAAATAAATAGTGTTTCCGCTACATTCATTCTGCCGTCCCGCCACACCAAAAATCCTCCCGCCACGGCTGCAGCTTCTCAGTGAGGTCCAATATTGTTACTCTCCAAGATCAATGTTCACATTATTATACTTTATTTGTAGATAAAGGTCTATGGTTTGCATAAAATGACTTTATCTTGCTGGAGTTTATTGCGTTAGTTCTGTTAGATTACAGCACTGGATTAGAGAGCACTATGAATTGTTCTTCATGCGCACTGTAACTGAAATTTAAAACTGTTAAAAGAAAAGGCTCAATAAACTGTTGCATAGATATAATACAGTAAACATCAAATATCTCTTCGCTTTGTGCTTTTAACTTTTCAATGCGAAGCACTGCACGCTGTGACTTCGGGTTGCTTCAAGTGCATCATTCTGATTCACTTCATATTATAACTAGAAAAACTTTTTCGATTAATCGTTTTTTAAAATGTGGTCAATTCAAAATCGATTCTCAAAGGCTATGAATCGATTTTTATCCCCATATTTATTTATATATCACCCAAAAGCCAGTATTAGTTTTCCTACACTTCGTAGGCTTGCAGCCTCCATGTTACTCTAATGCTGTAAGATTTTGTGTTTGTTTTACCTTAAACATAAAATAACCTGATCCTGTTTGAACAAGGCATGAGACTGTTCTGACTTTTTCAATAATCGATTTTTTATCTTGCATCAAAATCCTGTCTATTCATTGTATGCATTTGATATATATGGTTGGGTTCTGTTTTAATGTACCCAAACCTAAAATAATAAGAATTAATATACTGGTTTGTGGCTCTTAATGTCTTTTTATTAATTAACCACTCGTAAACTTATGTTCACTGTTCTTTTTTATAAATATAGGATTTGTGTTAAATCTATATTCATTGAGTCGAATCGAGAATTGAAATTGAATCTAATTGAGAGCTTGCGAATCGAAATCGAATCGGAACATCTGAATCGATACCCATCCCTAATTATAATACTTAGGGAGGTTTAAACACCTGGGGCAAGGGGGCTTGGCCCATGGGAATATCACTCATGGGCGATTGCCCCTCCCCCTGGGGAAATGGGCCTGCTACCAAAGCTGGAAAAAATCCTAGGGGAAACACTGAATAGAATAAAAAATGTGTGAATTCTATGTAAATCATAATGTCAGTAATTAAGTCTGTCGTGAACATTTGGTCTGTATATCAGCCATCCCGCTTTGAGGTATTAATATTGACATCAGTCATGAAAAAACGATATTTGACTTTAAACATGACTTTCTCACTGTTACAATTTTTTTTTCAAATAAACGCTTTGGAAGCAAAAAACAAATGCAACCGGTCCTACTTTATCCACTCAGAGCAGGATTCGAACCGGCATCTCCAGCACGGGAGGCAGGCGTGCTGAAAAGGACGCTAAAGGTCTCTAGAGTCAGTCCCTAGTGCGCCTCTTGAGGCCAGAGGAGTGAGGTTTACACAACATGAAATCTTCATTAACCAACAGCAGCTTTTATATCTGGGTGTAAAGCGGAACATGAGTCACATGTAGAACACAAAACCGACGGGAGCCGCTCTGGGGTGCGGATCTCTCGCACTGTATGAAGTGAAAGACAACTAGTTTTCCAGTCCATTCACACAGCGCAGGCTTTCTGAGAATGCGGCCTGAAAATGTAATGCGGTTGTCACTTCTGTAAATAACTGAACTGTATGTTAATTTAACCATATTAAGGACTCAAATACAGGACTGACGACTGCATTCTGCTGCTGTGTGAACGTTGCCTCAGACATGTAATATAAAATCAGGCTTGCACTTGTCTATAGTAAACCAACCGTTTGGCAGGTGTTGTCTAAGACTCACTTCACAATCAGGCTCTGGGTGGTAGGTCAGAGATAAAGATGTGAACATCCCTAGAGAAGTGCAGCACTCTGGAACTGCCACAGAGGATGCTAAGCTATGACGGAAAGATGTATGGTTCAGATGAGAGCAAAACTAATGAGAGTCTCAGGAGGAGAGAAACTGTTCCATCAACAAAAGGGAAGAACAAAACACACACGCATATGTGTTATAAAACTAAACTCCAGGACAAATGAAAACCACTGAGCATTAATAATCTACTTGCTCAATGCAGTCCTAGTTAAGCACTTGTTACAGGTGCTGTTAGCAGAAAGTACCAGGTTCTAAAGATAGCAAGGAAGAACAGTAATTTGTGGATGTTGTGTGAGGTGGTTTATCCCAGGACAGATATATCAGCCAGACCTCAGGCTATAGCATCCAGTGAGGTAGTTAAGACCATGTATCAGAGACTGGCATGCAGGTATTTTGAAGAGACTGGCACTGCAGGAGATCCAGACATGACCATCTGGCTGCAGAAGTTGACCACCGGCCCAGGCATACGGAGCAAAGGTTATGCAGAGCCATCAGACAGCCCATAAACTGACACTATAGTTAAAGCTAAAGTGATTCAGAGATACAAGTGGACTTGTAAGTGGACTCAAACTACTTTACAGTAGTAAAATCACAATACTTGTGTCTTAATTTCACTTGCAAAAAATGTTTGGCAGAAAACTGTACTTTCTGTGTAAACAAATTAGTCTAATTTCAAATTTAAATGTTGTAATCATCTGTCCACAAATATGTTGGAAATTATACAAATGTGAAAACAAAACCTAAGTGGTGTGCATGATGCATTCCCAAATGCACATTAAACTCACACATTCAGACATTGAGTTCGCTTCACTGTGAACTAAGCCGCTTTGAGACACCGGACCATAAACCTTATTTCACAGCCGCACCATCTTTGATTTTTTATGGGAATGAAAGCGAGCCTGTGAGTGACAGCAATACATCTCTTCAGTAGGTTGTACTGTTTTAATATTGTTCTGCTGACTAAACACTGCAAAAATATATTTCCAACAATTTCAGTAGACAATCCAGACAACATGAGCTGTGGAAAATTATAAGTGATCTAGGAGCTTCTTGCTGCTTTTTACAGCGGATGCAATTGAAAACACAGCAGGTTTATCCTTCACAGCCTCGCTTTCATATCCGTCATGGCGCTGCACTGAATAAGGTCTATGAGTAACTCAAGTGCAGCGCTTCGCTTTGAAACATGCATCGCAAAAGACTATACAATTATTTAATTAAATCGCAGCCTTTTGCATTTGATAATTCACGCAAGCCATATTGCTATTTTGATTCTGAATTGATTTATAGCCTATCCCATTATGATTTGCTAATGGGGAGGCTGGTTTTTCAATGATTTGATTTGTCAAAAAACATAATCAAGTAAACTAGTCCTAAAATGTGAGCTTGCTGTCCAGCAGATTATATTTTTCTGTCGTTCATGGGAACTTAACCTTCAATCCACAGTCCCTGCAGGAATAGGTCAACAAAGGTGTGCTCTGCCTGTCCATCAAACTCCAAAATATATCCCCATCTCCTCAAGCCTCCTCTGCCACATCGCACACATGCTTGGACCTGTCACTTGGTGTAAATACTGTAGTTGGTGTGCTGTGCCCACAGCGTGTACACTCGGATCAAGTTTCATTCTGATCGGATATCACCATGTGCTCGGCCTGGCCTGGAAAGTACATCTTTGAGTGTGTTAGCAAAGCCGATCAAGATCTGAATCTATTGAGTTAATGAGAGCTATGCAGGGAAACAAATATAAAATATAATGCACCTGGTGACAATCATTTTAAATCAAACATGTAAACAAATTGGGGAAAAAAATGTTTTGACTAAAAGTGGGCTTTATTTTGCTTTTAATTATTTTAATTGATTAAAAATAATAATAACAACAACAATAATAATAACAACAGACCTTTTTTTTGACTCACCAGTGTATGAGTAATCTCTTACATAAATGTAAACAAGTCGGAGTTTAACAAAAATATGGCTCAAATAAGGCCGTTTCATTTTTGGTTTGTCAGCCACGCTCGGGCAATCATACTGCACACTTGACAAACACAGTGTCAAGAAGTAATTTTGTCAAATGTAAAGCTGATTACTTAATAGAACCTTCATCCTAACTCCACCTAAATCACAGTTCTCAAGCGCCACATGTGAGAGGGAAAGCTGTGAGCTGAGAGAGGTGTGGAGGAATGAGCCGACTCTTCATGCGGGGAAAAGCCATGAATTATACATAAGGTCTCAAACTGATGGCTGTGCAGATTCGAGCAGACAATGTAAACAAGAAACAATTTCTACTTCATTTGAGCGCTCTGTGTGAACAAGTAAGAAGAGGGACTGTGGAACAGTGAGCCATGGAAAACTCCAGCAGCTATTTTTTCACCTGAGCTGCATAGGGCAAATCCAGCCCTTTTCACAATGCAAACTGACAGAAGGTCTTAAGCAGACCAAGACCCAGCAGTCAAAACATTGAATTTAGGGTGACCTTGTTTCCTGATCTCAACATTGTTTTTCTAACAATCTGTTCCAGGTCAGACGGGGCATTAAAGTTCAGCTAATTAAGAGTTCCCACAGCCATTTTTTGTGGCTTTATGAATTTGATCCATATATCTGTATCCATATCTATTCATCCATCTACATCTACCCATCCATCTATATTAATCTATTTATCCATATAGGCTACAGTGGTTGGACAATGAAACAAACACTGGCCAACATAGTGTTGGAGGTGTCATGACTATATATGGGCAGCGTGCTAGCCAATCTTCACTGATTTTTACATTCCATCAGTAAAAGCAGTGTGTGAAGGTTGAAATAGTAGAGCAATAGCACAGCTGTACATAACATATCGCAATCCACACAACATAATGGGAGACATATGGGAGTTCAAAAGAGGACAAATTGTTGGTGCACGTCTGTGACCAGGACAGTAAGTCTTAGTGGTGTATCGAGAGCTATGGTATCTAGGGTAATGTTGCCATAATCCTACATAGGATGAACGACATCCAACAGGAGTAACTGTCAATCCAAGAGGAAGATGTCTGAAATGGATGTCCGTGTACTAACCTGGATTGTATAAAAAGTGCAAATCTTGGGCTATGGACAACGTGAAACATATTGTTTTCTTATGAATCCACCTTCACTGACTTTCCCACATCCGTGGGAGTTACGGTCTGGGGAAGCTTAACACCCATAAAGTTGTGTGCCTAGAGTGAAGCATCGAGGTGGATCAATGATGGTTTGGGCTGCAATATCATGTCATTCCCTACTGTTCTTGATGGGCCAAGCTCCACTGCCAAGGTCAACCGAATCATTCAGTGGGACCATGTGGATCTAATGGTTCAAACATTGTACCCTTAAGGGGTTGCTGTGTCAGCATTATAATGCACCAATACACAAAGCAAGACTTGTGATAGAGTGGTTTGATGAACATGAAATTGATGAACATCTCCAATGGCCTGCATAGTCACCATATCTAGATATTTTTGAGCCACTTGGATTTTGGAGGAGCAAGTCAGAAAACGTTTTCCTCCACCAGAATCACATAGTGACCTGGCCACTGTTCTGGAAGAGGAATGGCTCAAAATCCCTCTGGCCACTGTGTAGGACTTGTATCTGTCATTCCTAAAACAAAATGATGCTGTATTGGCCGCAAAAGGAGGCCCTACACCATACTAAAGATGATTGTAGTCTAAAACCAGGTGTTTCAGTTTTCTTGTCAAACCCCTGTATTTATCCAAATAAATCAATATCTATTAGGGGTGTCACGATTCTCCAAATCCTCGATTCGATTACATTTTCGATTCTAAGGTCACAGTTCGATTCGATTCTCGGTTTTTACTCTTTTTTTTTTTCTCTTTTTTTTTTAAAGCACAGGTTGCCATGCCATTTTTAGACCAAACTTTTATGCATAATATCTGACCTTTGTTCGCAATGTACCACACTACATTGTCAAATTTAAAACATTTATTAAGAACATAATGTAACAATACTTATATCTTCAGTCAATTGGAAACTTAAGCAAAATAACCTGCGATCTAGTTTCTCTTTTGTAACTGCAGTCTTCTTCACAGAAGATGACATTCAAGTTCACAAACAAACAAACAAACAAACAGTTTAACAGATAAATCTATGCGTCGCGCAGAGTCTTTAAAATTCTAACACTTTATTCTCTGAGTGTACACACACACACACAGGCGGCGCCATTCGCCGTCTGTTCGCGGCGCCAGCAACGGCTCGGGACCTTGTTCAAAATTAATCGTGCCGCGCCACAGAGAGCGCCATTTACATAGTTTTATATTACATTTATTTTAAATTAATACATTTATATACATTTATTTGTCTCAAATCGTCAATATGACTTTGCTGCAATATAAGTTACATGTTTTACATTCATTTACAGAAATCAGCTGGTTGAATGAAAATTGCTGATGTTATCGGATTTTCAGGATACATTCAGTTAACGGACGTTAACGTTGTACAGTAGCCTCATAACATAGACATGATCTTAATTCCATAATCTGTCCTTAAACATAATATTGCAGGCCATAGACATGAAAGTGCGCGTCCGATGTACAATACCTCGAGTTGTCATAGACTCGACGCATCGCTTCTCGTCCGGTGGGTGCGATACCTCGAGTTGTCATAGACTCGACGCTTCTCGTCCGGTGGGTGCGATACCTCGAGTTGTCATAGACTCGATGCGGCGCTTCTCGTCCGGTGGGTGCGATACCTCGAGTTGTCATAGACGCGGCGCTTATCGTCGGGTGTGCGGCCCCCCGAGGAGGTTGACTCGCAGCATTTCAACACGCGTGTTTTTTTCTGCTTGACAAGCCGACCGAACGTGACATGGGGGCGTGGCAGCATCGACGATTCCATTTTTTAATTCGATGATCGAGATTGTGACTTAACTTCGATCGATTTCGATTTAAAATCGAAATCGTGACACCCTTAATATCTATCCATCCATTCATTCTAAGGGTGTCACGATTTCGATTTAAAATCGAAATCGATCGAAATTAAGTCACAATCTCGATCATCGAATTAAAAAATGGAATCGTCGATGCTGCCACGCCCCCATTTCACGTTCGGTCGGCTTGTCAAGCGGAAAAAAACACGCGTTGAAATGCTGCGAGTCAACCTCCTTTGGGGGCCGCACACCCGACGAGAAGCGCCGCGTCTATGACAACTCGAGGTATCGCACATACCGGACGAGAAGCGCCGCGTCTTTACAACTCGAGGTATCGCACACACCGGACGAGAAGCGCCGCGTCGTGTCTATGACAACTCGAGGTATCGCACACCGGACGCACGCACTTTCTCAGTTTATAACCTGCAATATTATGTTTAAGGACATTATGGAATTAAGATCATGTATGTTATGAGGCTACTCTACAATCAAATAAGTTGCTTAGTCTGCAGTCTGAAGCACTTTATCTCAGAGAGCGTCCGTTAACTGCATGTATCCTGAAAATCCGATAACATCAGCAATTTTCATTCAACCAGCTGATTTCTGAATGTAAAACATGTAGGCCTAACGTTATATATTGCAGCACAGTGTGAAGTCACGAGACAAATAAATGTATATAAACTATATTAATTTGAAAAAAATGTAATATAAAACTATGTAAATGGCGCTCTGTGGCGCGGCAGCATTAATTTTGAACACGGTCCCGTTGCTGGGCGCTGCGGACAGACGCCGAATGGCGCCGCCGGTATGTGTGTGTGTGTGCGCGCGCGCGTGTGTGTGTGTACACTCAGAGAATAAAGTGTTAGAATTTTAAAGACGTGGCTCTGCGCGACGCATAGATGTATCTGTTAAACTGTTTGTTTGTTTGTTTGTTTTGTTGTGAACTTGAATGTCATCTTCTGTGAAGAAGGGGTTACAAGGAGAAACTATTGCAGGTTATTTTGCTTAAGTTTCCACTTGACTGAAGATATAAGTTATTGTTACATTGTGTTCTTAATAATTTTTTTAAATTTGACATTTGGTCTAAATTTAAATTTGGTCTAAAAATAGCATAGTGCTTAAAAAAAAAAAAAAAAAAAAGTAAAAACCGAGAATCGAATCGAACTGTGACCTTAGAATCGAAAATTTAATCGAATCGAGAATTTGGAGAATCGTGACACCCCTAATTCATTCATTGACTGTGTTTGAACATGGCTAATATATGTATCCATCTATCAATCTATTACTATCCATCCATCCATCCATCCCTCTCTCTCTTACACACCTTCCATCATCTCTCTCTCTCTCTCTCTATTTATTTATATGCAAGCAAACAAAACAGATAAATGTTGCAGTAAATATAGTAAACTGCATGAAAGACTTTGCACATTTTGACAGCTGAAACAGGGTTGACTATTATATGACCTCACTTGGGAGTTGCAGTAATAATGAATGGCAGAGAGCAGGTCATGTGACCAAGGCTGATCTAACAAGACTTGGCTTTAGAGCAGCTGTTCCGGTGACTTCCATTTGGATCACTGGGGAAAACTGTACTCCATAGCGAGTGCTATTTTTAGCTTCCCCCAGGGAGCTGGGAAAAATAACAGTGATTCCGAACATGCTCTGTTTCCCGTTTGCTATTTTAATACCAGTACAATTAACCAATATCACAGTGTGACCATTTCAAACTACAACATTGTAAAAGAGATAGCAGCAAAGGAAGTAACAGGCCTACAAAATATATATATAATTTGTTTGCTTTTCTAAATTCAGAATGATACGTTTTGAAGGTGTCTGAGAATGTGCCTCGCTATTCACAAGTGATATATTGACACATTCATTTGGCAATTTAAAAATAGTTGTTTGGCAATTATACTAAAAACAAGGATAAACTATTTCCCTAGTAAGTCATTTATAGAGTATTACATCAATTCCAGATTGTCAGATCTCACCAGCAATCAGCACCTTATACAATCAAGGCAAGGGTCTACAACAAAACCTAAGGTAAAGGAGACCCCTGAGAACAATCAGCACTTACAAGCACTACGCAAAGATGCAGGCAAGACCATCATACACTGACTGACACAACCAGGTCACCCCCTGTGCTAAAAACACTTAGTTCAAATGGAAAGCTCTACAGAGAGTGGTGAAAAGTTAATTTAAGAAAAAAAGAAAAAAAAACTTATATAGGCCTAGGTCTCAAAAAGGTTTTGATAAGATATGTGGAGTTCTTAAATGACAGTAACATCAAGAAGAACATAGGCTGGAGGAAAATCAGTAATTGGAGGAGCTATAAAGAAACAAACAAGTCAACATCCTCTGATGGTCCTAAATTAGAGCACTAACCATAATTACAATCTACTTCTAAAATCAGAGGGAAATAATAGGTTAAAACACTAGCCTACTGTTCAACCTACAATCTGATTGGTTGTGATCAATATTGACCAACAAGAACACTAATTTAGGACTAGGCCGATGTCCTGCTCGGGTAAATCACATTAAGTATGGTGCCATAGAGGATTCTCGAGAGAACAGATTAGTAGATGAATTGCAGCAACAAAAAAGAGAATTTATTAGCTATTATTTTTATGTGAACTGCTTCTTTGAGGCAGAATCTTAAACCTCCCTTCTGTCTGATTCAGGTTTAGAGCTTAAAGCAGGGATGCCATGGGCTTGATTTGAGGATTACACAGGTATGAGACAACATAATCTATGCCTCTGGTTGGACGTGCCTGCCTGTGATGCCATACTATTTATATTATTATTATTCAAGAGTATCTTATCTCATTTCACACTCACACCAGGCCAGTAAAATAACATATAGTGTTGAAACATGAAGCCTCAGCACAGTACAAATCCCTGCTTTAACAGTTTTTTTGTGCATGAATGTTTTTAGACCGTCTCACTGGTGCCAATTGACCTTATTCAGAACAGTGCCATGACAGGTATGATAGACACAGCCTCGCTTTCATTCCCATTTAAAATGAAGATGGCGATGCTGTGAATAAGTCTAGAAACCAATTTGCATAACTGAAATGAGCTGCCATTTCTGTTGCTTATGAAAAACTTTAACATTAAACGGCAAATTTAATTTTAATTGACAGTGGTAGTTTCTGCCAGAACCAAATTCATCACGTATTTGGGAGAACGAAATTCTGCAATGCTTTGAACACAATTGTTTGGGAGAGCCTGCCCATTTCCATTACTGCTCAAGAACTCTGGAAACAGGTCGTGTCATCCTCTCATATCTCACCTAAAACACAAGCCAAACGCACAGGATGCACTGCTTGTGCATTAGTGCTACTCTGCAGAGCATCCAGGCCACATGTACTACTGTTCTCTACATGATTCATAACACCGTCCCATTGATACATGATTATCAGCCCCAGTGCTCTCAGATAAAGACACATTCTCTGATGAATGCTGCTGTTTCCCTAGGTCAGGACTCGGATCTCTGCTTCAATGATGTTCGCTGATGATAAACATGTACTAGTCAACATAAAAGTCTGTTGTCGTGGTCTACGTTGTGGATCCCTGCTGGAGCATCTGTGGTGGAATAATTGAGACCGGAGGGCTTCGGGAGATCTGACCTTGTTTTCCAATGCGTGTTACCTGCCAGCGGCAATGGCAGCTTGGAGTATGAGCAGGGTCCGGAGAAAAAGGACTGGCAAATGACGAGAGACTCAAGATCCGTGGCTTGGAGGAAAGGAAATACCTCTTTAAAACTTAAGAAATACCACCCTTTATGATGTGATGTTACTGAAGATTAAAGCATAAGATGAGCCTAAATGGTGCAGGACAGACAATCTGCATCTGATGGATTTAGTATACGAAACTAAGTGAAATCACCCACAAATAACAATAATACAGTTGTAATTTACTTATATCCACTCACACCACAGATTTATTACTTAAATTACTGTCCTCATTAGGAGCTAATGGTGCACTGTGGCTTTAAGAAAACACTGCCTAAAATAGAAGCAATAAAGATCTTCACAAATTCTCCCTGCAATAAACCAACAATCAGGTCATTCAATTATGTTCTTGACAGGGTGAATCTCTTTCCTCAGACACTTTAAAATGAACATTTCTGTGATGACAAATACCATTTCAAGCCAGTGGAGTAAAACCATAACATGTAAGAATTTAAGTGAACAGACCGTTGCTCCTCTAAGGGCATTTGACACATGTATGAACCCAAGGTCGCATCGCATGTAAATATTATGAATATTATTTTTTTAATACATTTTCTGAGTGTGAGTGGTGCATGCAAAATTTTCTTTGACATTTAATCACATTAACAATCATTTAGCAGATGGATTTTGATCCGACTTATAAACGAGGAAATACACAAGCAATTAATCATACAAAAGCCAACAACATTAGCAGTGCCACAAATTCCAGGAGTAAACTAGTATAGAGTAAAAGCTAGAGCAGATGGGTAGCTGCATAAATGTATAGAACTGAGATTGTTTTAATTAATTAGTTGTTTAATTGCATTACAAGTTGATTAAGTGCATAACAAGTCTAATCACATAGAATCAGGGATTTGACAAAACAAAACCTAAACCATTTAAACTCGGTGTGGATATCTAAATAGGAAAACACTATCAAATAAGCTCTCGATCAAAATCTTTTCTATTTATTAAGTTAAGAATTGAAGGAGTGGAGAACCTTCAAAAGAAAATCTCCCATTGAATTACATTTACTAGCACATGTCTCTGATGTGTCAGTGTTCCTGCAATTTCCTCTTGATTTCTCTCTCTCTGTCCCATAACACATTCATTTTGAAGGGCAACTCCATTTTTCCTATTGCTGGGAGAAAAAACAACTACTTTCAGCGAAGGGCATGGCTCCAGCAAATGTGTGTGTGTGCTTGGTGCAGTAATTGGTTCCCATTTCTCGCAGGGTGAGATTTGTGTCAGGGCTGGTTAGCTCTTCTTTATATCAGGAGCCTCAGAGAGCAGCCAAATCTCCACACCATGAAACTCATATCTAGGTTTCCAGCTCCTCAATCAGGGTTCAGTAAGCACAGTGCTGCATGTCACATGACTTCAGACTGACCTACACTCACATATGTGCAGCATTCGAGCAACTACACGACGATGGTATACACAGGATTTTTTTTCTTCTTTTATCAGATGTATTGTGAAAAAAAAAAAACATTACTTCATGTATGTCACTTGTTATTTCTGTTGTGAACTTTTGAAGACATCTAAACATGTTTTACACAATGTGCGAACTGCATCTTGACACGCATCAGTGTTATAATCCAAGTTTACCACAAGACACTTGTGCTGTCAATCTAGGCGTAGTGACTGAGTGCTCTTCCCACCCAACACAACAGTCTTTTCCAGCGTTGTCGATCAAGAATAGACACACAAACCCCTCAAGCACCGTAATGAGCCTTTCCTCTGATGACAGTATTACCGCGATCTGGCCCAACCATCTTCAAGCACCTGTGATGAACCGGCAGTCAGGTCAACCTTAACAACAGCTGAAATAAGGGCCTTATCTGCCATAGGAAGTTGACCTGGCTTCTCTTTGAGAAGAGTGCAAGCATAGTGCTCAGCAAATTGGCTTTAGACGGTCCTTTTTTTTTCAGATCAAAGACGTTCTCTAAGAACAGTGCTTAGAACAGTTTTCTTACTGAATTTTTTTAAATGACAAAGTTTAAAGTTAAGCTCATAAATATACAAGCAGCTCAGTTCCCTCTGGTGCGTATACTGTGCTGGTATCTCAACTGCTTACTAAGCTGCCAACAATAACCTATTCCAGGGCCGATTCCACAGCTTTAAATATTTCATGATAACATACGGTAACATGCAATACACAGAGTAGCCCATCTGTCCTGCAGAGCTTCATTCATAGGCAGAATAAATGTGAATTATTTCAGGTTCAGCTAATTCATTTCTTACCAGATATGCACTATCAACCGGTTTCACAGACAAGCCTAGTCCCAGACTAAAATGCATGTTTGAGCCGTTTTAACTAAAAGCAACTAGAACTGACATATCTTAAAATATGTCAGTGCCATTGTTTTGTCTCAAGATACACATCAGTAATGTTTTTCTAAGGAACATTTATAAAAGCTACTTAAATGTCCTAATTGAACCAAGGCTTAATCCTTTATTGTGAACTGCCACTTAGAAAAAAAAAAACCTCTCAACAACAAAAAAAACAGTAGCAGCACTTTTTATTTATTTTTATTCATGACAGTTTTGGTTGCATGGACTTTTTAATAGATGGACAAACATGATTAGAAAATATAAAAAATATCTACGTTTGTGTTCCGAAAAGGAACAAAAGTACATTGTACAGATGGTCAGATGTTCCTGCCTTCACTGAAGCACAAAATCATCTCAAACCATACTTAAGAACATGATCATCAGGTTTCACACATATACAGCTCTAATACTACACTTATTAAAGCAAATTAGGGACAACCCAAATAAGGCATTCTCAAAATCATCTACAACACAAATTTTCACTCAAATTGTTATGCCAATAATTTAATTTGTAATAATAATAAAACATCTATTAAGCATTTTCACTTTTGGACACCTGTATTTAATTTTACATATTGTTAGATACTGTACATTAAATTCAGCATGAAATGCAAGTTGGTGATATTTTTCCTGCCTATTGTAATTTAATTAACAATTATTTATTGAAAAACCTTATTTCAACATTGATGCAGATGCATTCACAGGATACTACTTAATTTATTCATCAAAAGTAATGAAATGCTACCTTGCTAAAGTCATCTATCACGTAAAGGCTGCTACATGCCTCTTAGCCCTTCATCCTGCCAGTCCAATCATAAAATACACAGAAGGCATAAATGTCAACATGAAAACAGTACAACTGTGGACGGCCCTCCAGAGAGTCCAGGGCCACGGTGACGGACAGACCCCTGATTACTGCACCAGACCCAGCAGCTTTCATTACTGCTATCTATGCTGATGCTGTGCTTTCTTCTCTGATGGATGAGCTAAAGGAGAGGTGGAGGATTATGGCTGATCACACTGTCATGTGAGGGACAAGCATGCATGGAGGGAAGCCATGGACAGATATTACTGAGGGACACAGCAGATGTCCCAAGATCATTACCTGGAAAACACTAGTTTCCCAACAGGAGCCAGATGGACAGTTACAATAACTACAATGTTTTTTTGCAACCATGCATTGTAACGGTGTACAGATATTGGCACATTTTTGTTGTCACATTGTCCCAGAAACTAATGCATGGACAGATTTTTACGTACAATAATAAATCCTAAAATTCTGCATTAATAACTTGCAGAATAAGTTGCGAGGATCTCCCGTTCTTGGCTCATTTTGAGTCAGACTTGTTAACTAGAGACCTCCTCTGACTGGATCATTTGAATCAGTGAGTTGTTGACTCAAGAACTGAATTGAATTGGTCCTATTCACAAATAAGTCAGAAATGAAATAAAAGTGAAATGATCTGATAGCATTCATTAGCACAGTTAAACAGAAGTGGACAGTAACAAAGTTTTTCTACTCTGGTAAAGTACAGATATTTAAAAATATTACTAAAGTACAGTAACAGAGTAGAAAAACTTTACTTATACTTAACTACATTCCAAAGTATAATATCTTACTTTTCACTCCATTTCATAAAAAATTGTCATTCCTCGTTATTTTGAACTGAAGAATAGTCACCCGCTCCAAGATGCGATAACCTATTAAATCTGTTCACAAATTCCAGTCAAAATCAGGTCGTCTACGAGTCATTTATCACCAGGTTCTCCACAAACTTGAGGTGCGATAAGGGGGAGAGGGGTGACGCTCTTTCGGGCCGCCCCCCGGTTCCGGTCACGGTCGGCCTTCCTCGCCGGCCTAAGGGCCGGCTATCTGGGTCCGATCAAAGTCCTGTGGCGCTGCGGTATCGTTCCTTCTAGGCGGGATTCTGACTTAAGAGGCGTTCAGTCATAATCCCACAGATGGTAGCTTCGCACCAGTGGCTCCTCAGCCAAGCACACGCACCAAATGTCTGAACCTGCGGTTCCTCTCGTACTGAGCAGGATTACTATTGCAACGACACGGACATCAGTAGGGTAAAACTAACCTGTCTCACGACGGAATTTGTGAACAGATTTAATAGGTTATCGCATCTTGGAGCGGGTGACTATTCTTCAGTTCAAAATAACGAGGAATGACACGCTTTTATGAAATGTAGTGGAGTAAAAAGTAAGATATTATGCCTTGGAATGCAGTTAAGTGTAAGTAAAGTTTTTCTACTCTGATAAAGTACAAATACTTTGTTACTGTCCACTTCTGTTTAACTGTGCTAATGAACGCTCTCAGATCATCATTTCACTTTTATTTCAATTCTGGTGTCCAAGTGGATGTCCATTTCCATCAGTTTGACCCGTTTACTCTTATCTGTGGACTAGCAAACAAGACAAGCAGGCATTATTCTGCTTATGGGGTAATCAGACAGCCTTGGTAACCTTTCATTTGAATTTTATTACATTCTTTTTGTGGTAGCATGCCATTTTTGTCCCACAGACAAGTTTCAACACTAAAAAGCTTGTGTGTTGTGTGTGTGTGTGTGTGTGTGTGTGTGTGTGTGTGTGTGTGTGTGTGTGTGTGTGTGTGTGTGTGTGTGTGTGTGTGTGTGTGTGTGTGTGTGTGTGTGTGTGTGTGTGTGTGTGTATTATATTCTACTACTCATTTTCTCTTAGGAGAAAACGTCTAATTTCATCCTTTTACATATCCACCAAAGATGAAAAGCTTTTTATATCATTAAACTGACATCTAACATAACAAACAATGATTCCTTCTGCCAGAGGCCGGCTAGAAGCGTAACACAAGATTCAGATAAGGCGCCTTTGAGTCAGAGGATTTCCTTCTTTTAAATCACTTGGTTTTAGGCCGCAAATGTCCTCTATTCCCCCTATTACTGCTTTTGCTTTAATCCATTTTAAACACTTTTTTTTTTAACTAATACAGTTTTTGTTTGTTTCTTAATACCCTGATTTTAGATGTTTTCCTCTGAATATCACCCTGGACGTGTGCAGAGCATGCTGCCAGTGCGATAGGTCAGTGCTTTGAGGTGAATTGAGCAGTGCTCTGCGGAGTGTAAACTGGGCCAAGGGGATCGACTGAGGCATTCTGTCTTCAGTCCTAACTTCATCACATTAGTTCACTTTCACGCACTCTACATCCTGTACACATGAACGACTCACTCAAGCTGTCTGCTTTGCTAATAGACTCATTTGAAGACCGTTATTATTATCGTCAATGCAATTCGACTCAAAACTCGCTTTGGTGCTCTGATTTTTAATAACAGTAGGTCTGCAGTCAGAATATATTTCATTGATCTAGCCTACTATTATAGTTTTTGTTATTATTTTGAATTTATTTTTGTATTTTGTGTTTTATTTTAATTTAAGGTAAAGTTTTAGTAATACTGTTGTGTGTATTTGCTGTTTTTAGTTTTAAGTTTTATAGTTGTAGATAATTTACTTTCATTATTTTAGTATTTTGACTAAAAATGAAAGAAAATTTGAAATGTTGCCTTGGCAACTAGCTGAAATGAGTTTATTTTATTTTAAAATATATATTATATGGAGGGCAGAAATTGTTGTATAAATAAGTACAGTATTTAGTGAAAGCACAATATATATGTGCTTTTATAAAGATTCAGAAAATAGAAAAGAACTGAAAGATAAGCACAGTTGAACTGCTAAGCCATGACCTAAAGGCAGCTGCCAAAGTGCATTATGGGAAATCTCTCTCAGCTGGGAGAGTCTGTTCCTGGTACTGCTGTTTTGAGATAAGAAAACATGGATTCTCCCTCAAGTCAGCAAAACGCACAGGCCACGCTAAAAAGAGCCCGGACTGCCCTATAATTTGGCCCTGCATTGTCTGAAAAAACAGTGAATAGAGGCTGCGTTAAAGCAAATTATGATAGAAGTGACGACAACATTCACATGAGATGATCTGAATCAATTCCTTTATAAACCAGCCAACAGAGCAGAATAGACACACACTAATCTCAATCAACTTTGCTGAGCTGC